>NC_062566.1:81509916-82159916 GCF_022837055.1 Prionailurus viverrinus
CTACTACAGGACCTTTGTAGTTGATGCATCTTGTCTGGATCCTTTCCCTACATATCACCATGGCTCACTACTCATCTTCTTAAATTCTGTACCAAATTACCTTCTCAGTGAAGCTTGATCTTACTTCTCTTCTCTTTAGAATCACAACAACTTCACTTGAACACTGCCTATCCTTTCTGCGTGCTTTCTTTTTCTTGATAAAGCTATCCCCTTCAAACATGCTTTATGGTTTATCTGCTTGCTTTATTTATTCTCAGTTGCTCTCACTAGGATGTAACCTTCATGAGGAAAGGGCAGGGGCTTTTGTTTATTTTATTTGCTTACATACCCCTGGGGCTAAATATAGGATCTGACATATAATAGGTGCTCAGTAAATATTTGTTGAACTAAAGAACAAATGCATTGTATTCCCACTGACTCAGTCTGGCAGTGTTATGAATAGAAGCTTGTATCTGGTATTTTGAACTATTCCAAGATCAATCTCTTTCACTTTCCTACCAAATGTCTATTCTTCCTGGTTTCTTTGGAACTGCCTAGACTTTACCAAAATGGCTATCAATGAGGAAAATTTTGGGCACTTGATCTATAGAATATGAGCAGAATTTAGGAAATGGCAGCTGAAGAGAGCAAGGCTTCATGTGAGTTATTATGCCTCATCAGCTACCAAATCATGGTTGCAAACTTCATTTCTACCTACCCAATAGGCTCCATCATTCTCTATGCTGTCAGAACCTAATTCTAGTGTTCACACCCTTAAGGTCATGTGCTCAGGGAAGTAGAACTCTTCACCAGCCCTGGCACGACTGATTGAATCACCTGGTCTTATTCTCCTAGTCTGTAATTGCATGAGATGTGAGTAGCAACTTAATTCTAACCAATGCAACTTGAGGGGGATTTTGAGAGAGGTATTTTCCCCCTTCCTAAAAAACAGAATCCTGGTGCCTTACCTCCAGACATTTGGATTTGGTAGGTCTGAGTGGATGTTCAATAACATGCATTTTTATTACTGCCACTAATTCTCATGCAGAAGGTCCAGGAACTATGCATTGAAAAACAGGGGGAAAAAAACCCCAAACCTTCTTTATCAAGTTAATGACTTAGGGCTGCTCTTACCTAGATGTCTATCTGTTAGGAATCAGGCCAGAGTACTCAGTACCATTTGATTGGGTAATTCTCTAGAAATTTCATAAAATCGTCCTCGCTTTCTTCCATTTTCTAGTCTAGTGTACTCGCTTTTTTTTTCAGTGAAAAACTGCTAATTACAAGTGTGCTCCATGCCTCTGACATGACCATCTCTGGCCTTTGAGACCAGGAAGCTATACAGATTCTTATAATCAGTTACTGCTGAATAGAATATCAGGTCGCATCCCCCAATACCCACTGGTTGCTCGGCTCGGCTGAAGGCTACTTCTTGGTTTGCTCCTCAGTTTATTTAGGAACAACACTGAGACACAACAGAAACAGATTATTAGCTTGCCCACATCTTTTCAAAAGAAATTAATATTTCATTCCACCTCTGTCTATTAAGACTAGCAGAAATCGTGGTTAGCAGAAAGCACACTTTCACTGTTTAAACACTAGAACAGAATTTAAATGAGGGTACTTTTCTCTCATTCTGCTAACAGTCGTGCACTTTGCAGAACAGGTACAGCAGGAAGCAGCCCCTGCTCTAAAGCAAGCAGAGCAGGACCACACCTATGGCTGTTTGAGCTGCAGAATGTAGGAAAACACTTTCCTTCTGCTCTATGGAATGAACCAAAAAAGCACTCGTGCTTCTCCGGGGTTCTGCAGGTGATCGATTTTTAGAGAAGCAACATTGCACGGGGAGTGTGGTTACAGATTTGGCTTCCAAATTGATTACTTATTTGAAGAAAAAAGACCTATGAATTACCCATTCATCTTGGTGTTTATACTTCCCACCAACGCTACTCTCTGGGGCTATGTCCTAAGGAGTTTCAAGTCCCTCACATACAGTCTTTATCTTTAGTTACCAATGAGTTACCATTTTCAGGACCATTCACTTATTTATCAGCAAGTATTTATTGAGCACCTACTATATGTCTGGTACTAATTACCAACAATACATGCAATTTGGACATTGAAATAGCAAACATGCTACAATTTTGTTAATTATTACATCTGCAAGCTAGAATGATCCAGCTACAATATTTTATTTTACTTAATTAATTTATTTTTAAAAAGTTTTTGATGTTTACTTATTTTTGAGAGAAAGAGGCAGAATGTGAACGAGGGAAGGATGAAGACGGAGACACAAAGACTCTGAAGCAGGCCCCAGGCCCTGAGCTGTCAGCACAGAGCCCAATGTGGGGATTGAACCCATGAACTATGAGATCATGACCTAAGCCAAAGTTGGACACTCAACTGACTGAGCCACCCAGGCCCCCACCTTTTTACAAAATTTTTTAATCACAATATTTAAAAAAAAGTTTTTTGTTAATTTTTATTTTTGAGAGGCAGAACATGAGCAGGGGAGGGGTAGACAGGAAGGGAGACACAGAATCTGAAGCAGGCTCCAGGATCCAAACTGTCAGCACAGAGTCCGACACGGGACTTGAACTCACAAACAGTGAGATCATGACCTGAGCTGAAGTTGGACACTCAACTGACTGAGTCACCCAGGTGCCCCAGGCCACAATATTTTATGAATCTATGTAGTATGTCTATGAGGCAGGAAAGGCCCAAGTATATTTTTCTCTCGTTTTCCAAGAACACTAAGTAGTGGAAAGGTTATATTTATTTATTACCCCAGGCAAAAAAAAAAAAAAAAAAATTGAGTGCCTGAAGATTAATTCGGATTCCATATTTGGACTTTGAATTTTTCTCTCCAGTAAACTCATTCATTCATTCATTCAACAACTGATTGATGTCTGCTATGTGCCAGTCATGGCTCTCTGGGTTAGAGATAAGACAATGAACAGGTCAGATGTATTTCCCCTAGTCACAGAGCCTATCCCCTGTTTGGGGAGCCAGACAATGAACAGGCATCAAATAAATGAATAAAATGATGTCAGGTCAGTATTACTAATCATTAGGGAAATGCAAATTAAAAATGTTGAGATGCCACTTCACACCTATGAGGATGGTTATTATCAAAAAAACCCAATAGCCTAGAGGCGCCTGGGTGGCTCAGTTGGTGACGTATCTGACTCTCGGCTCAGGTCATGATCTCATGGTTTGTGAGATCAAGCACCATGTGAGGCTCTGTGCTGACAGCGTAGAGCCTGGTTGGGATTCTCTCTCTCCCTCTGTCTCTGCCCTTCCCCCACTCATGCACCTGTGCACAATCTTGCTCTCTCTCAAAAATAAATGAATAAACTTAAAAAAAAAAACCAAAAAACCAAAGCCAAAACAACAAGTGTTAGGGAGGATGTGGAGTAGGTGGAATCCTTGTGCACTGCTGATGGGAATGTAAAATAATGCAGCTTCTATGGAAAACAGTATGGCGGCTCCTCAAAAAACTAAACATAGATCTGCTATATGATCTAGCAATTCCACCTCTGGATATATACCCCAAAGAATTGAAAGCAGATATTGGTACACCAGTGTTCATAGCAGCATTATTCAAAATAGCCCAAAGGAGAAAATAACCCAAATATCTATCAACAGATAAATGGATAAACAAAATGTGGTACATATGCACAAAGAAATGTTATTCCGTCTTAAAAAGGAAGGAAATTATGACACATGTGACAACATGGATAAATCTTGAAGACATTATTGTGCTAAGTGAAGTAAACCAGGAGCAAAAGGACAAATATTATATGATTCTACTTATATGAGATACTTAGAGTAATAAAATGCATAGAGACAGAAAGTAGAAGGGTGACTGTCAGGGGCTGTGGGAGGGGGCATGGGGAGTTAGTATTTAACGAGTATGGAGTTTCATTTTTGCAACATGGGAAGAGTTCCGGAGACGGATGGTGGAGATGATTGCACAACAATGTGAATATACTGAATGCCACTGAACGATACACTAAAACATGGTTAAAGTGGTGAATTTTATGTTGTGTCTATTTTGCCACAATACAAAAAATTATGCCAAAGAGTGCAAAGTTACAAAGAAACTTAAGCAGAGGGTAACTGGTTGTTATGAGGGATGGGAGGAGGCTACTAATTCTGATTGGATAGCCAGAGAAGGCCTCAGCGGAAAGATACATGCTGAGCCAAGGACTTGTGTTTAAAAGAGGCACAATCTATTGGAATGGGAAAGAAAACTTAGAAATGGAGAGCTTTAGGAAAAAATTACAAGGGAGAATCCAAGGCAATAGTTTATAAGCTTTAGCTTTGTTCTTTACATAAGGAGGATGGAGGAACCATGATTTCCAAGGTAGTCTCTTGGGATGTTCTAAACACTAATTTTAAAATTAGTTCATGCACTTCAGATTCATTCTTTTTCCTACAGGGAACTTAATGCATAGTAGTTGCTTACTGTATTGAAGATTTAAAACCAAATCATTTGGTAAGACCAACCAGAAGCAAAGCCTATATTAAATATAGAATTATAGATCCACAACATCTTTGGACTAAGAAGGGCCATTTAAGGTCCTTAGTCCTCTCTTCTGAAGCTTGATTTCTCTTTACAATGTCCCTGCCATGACATCACCCTGCTTCTGCTCAGGCGCCTATATGCTGAGACCGCCCACATCCTTTCCGAGTGCCCCTCTGACTGGATAACTTCGCCGTTGAAGAAAGAGACCCTCCTGCCTTGAGCCTAGTTCTGTTTTCAGGTGACTTTTGCTTGATTCTACTCACTAGGTGTGATGGTTAATTTTATGAGTCAACTTGACTGGGACATGAATTTGGTTAAACATTATTCGGGGTGTTGCTGTGGGGATGTTTTTGGATGATATCAACATTTAAATCAGAAGACCATGTAAAGCACACTGCCCTTCATAATGTTTGTGGGCATTATCCAATCAGTTGCAGGTCTGAATTGAACTAAAGGGTGACCTTCCCCCAGTAGAATTCTCCTGTCTGATGGCCTTTGAACTGGAACATCAGTTCTTCCTGGTTCCAGATTTTGGACCTGAGGTGAGACAGTGGCTCTGCAGATTTTGCATTTGCCAGCCTTCTTAATCTCATGAGCCCATTCTTTATTAGATATGTATGTGTGTATGTATGTATCCTATTCTTTCTGTTTCTCTGGAGAACCAGGCTAATACACCAGGAAGTACAGAATAAGTCTAATTCCAGTCCCCTTTAAGGAACTGAAAAATATTTGAAGATGGTTACTGAGCACCCTGATGCCTCTCCTCTATAAGTTAAACACCTCAGCTCTTCATATGACAGGGCCTCAATCTCTCATCATTTGGCCTTGGAGTCCCTGGACCAAAATCCACACTTAGTATGTGCTGATTTGGGCACAGTAGAGCAAGACCACTGCCTTTTTCTTCTAAATGTTATACTTCTATTCTTGTGCCTCAAGGCCAATTTAGCTTTATTTCATTTACACTATTCTGTTGTGTGTACGTGTAACACACATGCAACTATATACAATCTGCTGCTGTAAACCTATGACTCTTCTACTTCTTTAAGGCTATGATGGAAGGGAAGAGGATGGGTGGGGGTAAATATGCTCCAAGTACATTACAGGGGAGGGAAAGAAGATTTAATGAGGGTTGCTTAACATACATAATCTTATTTCATCTTTATTTACAGATGTGGGAACAAAGACTCTTAGAGCCTATATAACTTATCCATATCGACATAGTTAAGCAGTAATTGGGATGGGACTGAAGCCCAGTTGTCTCTGATCTTGAAGCTTGTGGTCTATCCACAGCCCCACACCGCATAGCATACACACTGCAGGCATTTAAAATAATTTCCAGAATAATATAAAGTGAGAGAAAGATAATGCCCAAGAGGAAAAAAAGGGAGAAAACTATTATTATAAGGAAAAACCAAATTTAATATCAAAGACATTATTACTTCACCCTCTTGTCTTTTTATGCCTTGCTACAGAATTCAGGAATTCTCATAGACAAAAATTTTTTACCAGCAATAACAGAATGCGTGGCAAAGAAGGAATAAGTATATGTTTTTCAGGTGTACTAAGGAGTGAGGAAATGGAATTTAAAAAAGAAAACAATACACACTCAGTAATCAGAACTTTTAATTTACATTTAGTCTTAACCCTTGACAATTGTGGTCCAAATCATACCCCCATTTATATTAAATAATAATGAAAGGGGGAAATCTGTTATTTGACCACAGTTTAGAAAAACTGGACACCAAACAGTTTTCATCCGGCCATAGGTATAGAGGTTCTTTATTCATTGAAGAAAGCAACAATGTGATACCTAAGAAAAATCTGCATTACCACCCACCGTGAAAGACCAACACGGTATTCACAAAGTGGGCATTTTGCACATAGAACAATCCCATGAACCACTAATGTGTGCACACACATAAGCACACTTGCACACATGGTGGTTCTTCCCCCTCCATCTCTGTCAGTGCCCTGTGGTGGTGGTCATTGATCCCACATGGGTCTTGGCAACATTTATCTGTTCTACAGAGCCACCAGCTGATGTTGCTGGTGATGAGCTCAGAGCTGTCTCTCTCCTCCTCGAGGCTGAGCGGATTCTGTGTAGAGGACTGGCATTTCTACCAGGACTGCAAATGAGAGCCTGGGATTCAGGACTGAAAGTGGATTTCCTGGACAGCTGAGCCAAGCGCTTCCAACCATCCAGCCAGATGTTTCTCTATATGGTCCTGGCAGTCATAGCTTGGGATAGAGCCAGAATTTGGCCTGATTTCTATACTGAAAAGCTTGATGGAATGCTGGGGTGGTGCCATCCCATAATAAAAGAGGTGGTCTCTCACATTGGCACACTACTCCCATTTGCCTTGGGAGTCCCTCCAAAGGGAAGAGTAAAAGTAGGTGTGTCCATCCAATCCTTGCCAGGGCTTGGGTGGAGGAGGGGAGGGTGCGGGCCGAGGGAAGGTGGATGGAGAAGAAAGGTTCTGAGTGATTGGAAGTTTGTGCCAGATGGAGCTGGAAGACGGTGCTCTGTGCTTCCCTCCGCACATGTGTGGCCACCAGGGGATTGCCTGGCTATGCACACTGCTTCACATCTGTCAGCTAAATCAAAGTTGCATAATTGAAGATGCAAAGTGAGAAACATTACGTGGTTCACAAGGCTCCCCAGAGGATTTGGGATCTGTAATCCAGTGAGGAGATTTTAATGAGACATGAGCCTAGTACACTCATCTGTGAGAGAGGATCTTATTCCAGCTGCGTTCAAGGATGTGGAAAACTTTTTTTGCAGGATACGAGCAGTCTTTCTCAACTGGTCACTGCCTGCCCATTTCTCTTGGCACCCTTTGGCCTTCCTCCCAAAGAAATGCTTATTTTTGAAGCTTGGGCTATTCTCAGCATGATGAAGGCACAAGAGGCGCTGTGATTGAGGCTTTAGAACAAATGGGTCAAGGAAGGATATGCTAGCTAAAACCATTAGCCTGGTATAATTTCTTACAACCAAGTTTAAACATTTTCAAATGTTTAATCATAAAAGTAACACATATCCACGGTAAAACATTCAAACAATACATAAGGATGGAAAATGTGAAGCAAAAGTGTTTATAGGATTCTTTGCTTATGTTCCTAGAATAGTACTTCTCAAAATTTTTTTTTTTTTTTTTTTTCAACGTTTATTTATTTTGGGGACAGAGAGAGACAGAGCATGAACGGGGGAGAGGCAGAGAGAGAGGGAGACACAGAATCGGAAACAGGCTCCAGGCTCTGAGCCATCAGCCCAGAGCCCGACGCGGGGCTCGAACTCCCGGACCGCGAGATCGTGACCTGGCTGAAGTCGGACGCTTAACCGACTGCGCCACCCAGGCGCCCCTAGAATAGTACTTCTCAAATGTTCTGTAGTAAAGGAATAATTTTTCCTTATTTTCAATCCTCACGAACTGATACTTTTGTAAAATACCATAAAAATGGATTACCAGAACAATTACAAAAAAGGACCAAAGGTATGCAGAATACCAACCCATTAAAAAAATTTTAAGTTCAACAGATCACACACTTGTGGAATATCAAATTGCTATAAATATTTCTAAACACACTCAATTTCTGTACTTACTGTGGCCCACACTTTGACCATTCATTTTCTTCTGGAGATTCTGAAAAATTTCTATACATATCAAACATATGAACATCCAGATAATTTTTTTAAACATAAGAGGAACTGTACTATATGTATTGGTCTATAAGTTTACTTTTAACTTAATATATTTTGACATATTTCATATTAGCCTTTAAAGATCGACATCATGCTTTTTTTGTGTGTGGCTGTCCAGCTTTCCATAGTATGAATATACTGCATTAAAAAAAAACAAAACTGGTCTCAACATTTATGGGTCTGCAGATGGTTTCTAGACTTTACCTATAGTCAAAATTTGATGGCGTGACCTCCACAAGCAGACTGTTATTAATTCTATATGCATTTTGATGCCAAAGTCACAACTAGCACTTGTTAGAATTACGGCTTTGTGAGCAAAAGCAAAATATCTTGCAGTCCAAAGGTTCTCGTCCTTCAAACTAGCTTGTTGACCATTCTGAAGGTTGTCAGTGGTGAAGCAATTGGGCTAGGCATTTGTCACCACACACAGTACAAGGCACACCACCCTCCTCCCATGGAGAAGGCTGGGTGTCCACTGCAAGGTGGTTGGGATGGATACTGTAATGACAGGCTTTGCCTTTCTCAGTAGCACAACAATGGATGCAGGCTGCCTTGGGGGTCCCACACACCACAGCCATTCTACGGTGAGCTCTTATCTTACTGACTCCAACCTTACCAAAGACCTTGCACGAAGGAAAGGTCAGCCCGGTGACTAACCTCAGCTCAGTGCCCAATTCCTCTCTTACAGTATTTTTGAAGAAGTAAATATGGGGCTCTACAAGATTATCTGAGTGATTTTTCACATTACTGTTAGGGCCTTAAGTGGCCCATTGTGGAAGCAGTTAGCTTTGTATGTGTAAACTACACTCCCAGTCAGGCAGGTCCAGTCAGGATGAACCTGAACAATTGGCCCCGGCAGTCTTGCTTCAGGCACAGGGCATGACCCAGGGAGAGGGGCGGAGTATTTCCGATGTTTGTATTTCAGGTGTCTCTAAAGCAGATAATTGTGTCAGGTCTCTGGGCATGTATGGAGATACCGGAAAGGATTCTGTGTTGAAGACAAAATGCTCAAGCAGAAAGACCAGTTTTCCTTTCTACTGGGTTAGCCAGGCCAAAAGAAGAAGGAGGTTCTAGGTTTGTACTATGAAGTTCATCAACTTGGGTTTGGTTAGCCCGGATGGAGGGAAACCAGCAGTAACTCCCCTCTGCATTTTCAGCTGAGAAGAGAAACCATCTTAGATACCCTTGAAGGCTTATAAGGACCTGAAGATCTCCTGTGGGAGCATTAGTCACATACTGATACCCAGTGAGGGAAACTAATTCTTTGGTCTTGCTAGAACTTCAAGTGGTCCTGAAGAGAGTAGCCCTGAGTAGAAGCATCCAGGCTAACAACCAAGCTGGAGTTACATGGAGAATGACTGAGCTTCGGCAAAGGCGGATTCAGTTTGGCTTCTGGGATGTGCATTATCCATGTAAAAGGAGGCTCAGCAGAGGTCTGACAAACAACCTGGAGATGAGTGGGCATTTTCATTATCCATCTCATGCTCAGATTGGGCCTTGACATGGTGCCCTGAGTCCCAGGCATGGTCCACACAAGGACAGAACTCGGGGCATGGAATTTCATCAGCGACCTACTAGCCCCTGATGGGCAGCTCCTACAGGATTTAAACAAAACAAAACAAAAACCTGCAAAGAGTTCTTTCAGAGGAAACCTGCCCCAGCAGGCCTGCCTTACACATCCCTTCAGAAATGTTTTCTTTTTCTTCTGAATATGCTTTTCTGAGTGGGCGCCCTTCCTACTGTCAGACTCTTTTGTGTGAAAGCAAAGTTGCCATCCCAATCTGGGGGAAATTCTTAAATGTTGTATCTAGTTTCCATCTCAGAAAATCAGAAGACCCTTTCCCTGTAAACATCATCTCTGTTTCAAAGTTCTTCGAGGGACATTTTGTTGGGTTGACACGGAAATGCTTACCCTTGTCCTCAAACTCCCTGATTTTACAAACTCCGCAGACAGGCTCTAAATGTTTTGTGTTGCTGAGACAATCCCTTGGTTACAGGTGAGCCCTCACAGCCCTCATGTTCTCTCTCTGCTGCTCGGCCTGAAAAGACCTCCCTTATGTCCTACAGAGGAGACAATCATGCCCCCAAAGAGTCAAGACCAGGATCACAGAATAATTCAGTTAATATGGGCAGAAAAAGATTACCCACTTCCCCTCACAGCACACAACTCTCATTTCCAGATGATAATGACTAAAGCAGTTACGAAAGTAAACTGCTAAGTCCCTGGGCAATTTTTTTCCTCACGTCCTCTGAGTAAGCGATTCAGTGTATGTCTTCCCGCACATGTGTTCTCTCTGGGTGAGAACAGCAAGGACCTGGCTGTTCTCTGGCCACCCCTCAATGACTTGCAGACACTACAATTGCAGGGGCAATCGCCTTCCCCGTGACAGAGCATTTGCACTGCTTTGTTCTTCATCATCACAGGCCGTGGCAAAGCCAACCCACATCACATCTTACCAGGTGTGACTAAATAACTACTATGACATTACTGCCATGTTGATGGCACCGTCTTATGGAGGCAAGGAAAAGCTTGGTCCCTACCAATCAGGCCCTCTCAAAGATAGTGGGAGTGAAAAACTGAAACACAAAACAAAGCACCATGCCCTGCCTGTCACAGGGAAGGAACGTCCACCAGCACCCTGGCACATGCAGAGTCTATCTAAGCACCCAAGACTTTTCTGGGTGGAAAAGTCTGGGTGGACTTTTCTGGGTGGAGTCTTGGACAGAGATGTCCAAGAACAAAAAAGCTATCTCGTACTTAATTTTTGAGAATGCGTTCACCTCCCTCATTCATTTCCACATCTGCTGATGACCTAGAATGCCAGCAACTCTGTTTAGGAGGATACCCTTCATGAGAATGCCTGGCTCCTTCCTAAAGAGAGAGGAAAACAGGAAGGGAAGAGAGGCGATCACAAGAGACGAGAAGAAAGGGAAAGAGCAATGGGGAAAGCAAGGAAAAATAAAAGGAAAGGGGTATCCCGTGGTTTCTGCCTCATTATTTTTTTTCATTCTTGCCAAAGTTGCTGGCAGATTCTTAGAGACTACAAAGCCTGTTCCTTGAAAACCAACTGGTTGTCTAGACCAGGCTTAAAGGCATCTCTTTAATTACACCCACAGAGATGTTCTTCTTTCCTTTCATCTCAGGCCTTGCAGGGCTCAGCTCTGGCCCTCACCATTATCTCCTGAAAGGTTATACGTGCTACATCACCATTCAGTTTGTGCATCCAAACAGAAGCCTTGAAGCGTTTTTCCCTTGCTTAGGTTGGCACGGCCAGCCTGTGGGGGTGTGACTTTGCTACTCTCTCGTCCGTTTTTGTTTTCCTTGAGCACATATCGCATTAGTGTCCTGCTCTGTGCCAGATGTGTTCCTCACTGTAGCCTTCACGTCAGACAACTCCCTTGAACGGGCCGTAACTATGCTCCTCTCTCCCAAAAGATGCAAACCAGGAAAATATTTGCTACTTTCTACAGAGTTGGCTCATTTTAAAGCTGACGCAACCAAGGTGCAGAGCCTGAGAAAGAGCAGTTTTAAATGATTTGCAACAATCACTGGAAGTCAGTTAATCTGGGCAAATTTTCATGGAGGATCATAAACTGCACTTTGTATATAAAATAACAAACCAATAGTCTTAACTGACTTCTCAGAGGCCACACAGCAAGCTGGAAAAGAGCCAATTTAAGAGCTCAGTTTGTGAATCACTATTCTCCTGACATTTAGATACATTTGCATAGGAACAAGTTAAGAATTAACATGGGGTTGGTCTGGATAATAAAAAAAACGACACACAAAAATGTGGACCAGTATGGCATTTAGAAAAGTTTGATCAAATTATCAAATCAATTACAAAGGTATGTAAAATGATGCAAAATAGACTGAGTGACTTCAAAAACATAGTTAACTCTGGTTATTAGGTCGAGTTATTCACCTTGTATGATACGGGCAATATTTGAGGTGAATTTTGTTTTTGTTCTTTTTTCTCTCCTGCTGCCAGATTTCTGTTTACATTAATGCTTAAGAGTGGGCTATAGACAAGAGAGGAGAAAATGTATAGTTCAAATATGCTCATTTTTATCAAGTCCAATCTTTCAAAATACAGGGAATCATGAGGGATTATAGATTTCAATTGCTATATTTGCATATGTAAGAAGGTACCATGCAGCAGTAACCTTAGTGAAGACAATATCACCAATTCTAGATAGACTTCTTTTTTTAATGCTTATTTATTCATTTTTGAGAATGAGAGTGAGAGAGAGAGAGAGCACATGTGCACAAACAGAGGAAGGGCAGAGAGAGAGGGAGACAGAATCCCAAGCAGGCTCTATGCCATCAGCACAGAGCCTGCCATGGGGCTTGAATTCACAAACCGTTAGATCATGACCTGAATGGAGATCAAGAGCCAGATGCTTAACTGACTAAGCCACTGAGGCGCCCCTCTAGTTAGATTGCTTACAGAACTGAGGTGCTCTCTCCTCTAGTGGTCATCCAGAATAGACCTGTCATGTATTCAGAAGACTTTAATCTCAACAGCAAAAATGATCATCACATCAATACCAATCCATATTGGGGAGCTTGTTACATATCCGGCACTGAGTTAGTTATTTTATACATATTATTTCATCTAATTCTGATAATCCTGAGGTAGATTTTCTAATTCCATTTTTTCTCACATCAGAAAACTGAGCTCAGTAACAGAGCCAGCAGAAGAGAGAGACAGCTCTGGGTCTTGGTACTGCCTTTCATTGAGATTGCTGGCCTGGCCTACCAGGAAGCCAGGTCTGGCTCTTGGGCAAGGCAGCTGGGAGATTTATTCAGAGTCACATAGATGGCAACAATTTGAAACCGAATGTGTAACACCAGATTTATGGGGAGTATTTATAGAGTTGAGACTTCCCTGAATATTGCAAATTTATCTGAATTTGAAAATATACACTGTAATCAATTCTATACCATGTGGTTATCAAGTATTTAAATCTGGAATTGAATGCTAGTTCAAATCCAGGCTCTGCCACTTAGTGGCTGTGTAACCCTGGGCATGGATCTCTCTAAGCTTTAGATTCTTCACTTGTAAAATGGGGTGTTATGCTGGTCCCTTTGATCTGGTATGGAGATTGAGATGATGTTTGTAAAGAGCTTATATCTGTGTCTGGTGCATACACAGTAAGCCCTTTAGTATTATCGCATCTCTGTGGCACAATCTAGAACTGATGAATATGCTGTAGAATGAATCCAACACACTTACTCAGATAATTTAGCAAAAAAAATAGGCCCATTACCTAAATTATATAGACCCTGGTAGTTATGTGGAGGCATGAGTTTATGACTACTGTGAGAAGGTAAACATCAGGTCATGATTATCTTCCCATAGTTCAAAGAACCTGCATTAAAGCATGCAAAGCAAAGAGATGAGGTCTCAGAATTTCAAAAAGTAACACTGCAATATTGTAAAACAAGTGAAACATGCTAATTAAGTTATATTCAATGTAGACTTCCAAACACCCAATAAAAATGGATACACTCAGGGCTCCTGCATGGCTCAGTCCACTGAGAATCTGACTTTTAATTTAGGCTCAGGTCATGATCTCACAGTTCTTGAGACAGAGGTTCAAGTCAGCCTCTGCGCTGACAGCACAGAGCCCACTTGGGATTCTCTCTCTCCCTCTCTCTCTCTTTGCCCTCCTCTCCTGCTCGCACTCTCTCAGGCTCTCTCTCTCTCTTTCTCAAAAATAAATAAATAAAAAACTAAAAAAAAAAATGGATACACAGATTCTGGTATGGGATTGAATAGTACCACCGAGGCCCAGACTTAGGTTTTTCTCTGGAAGGAATTAGGACAGAGAGAACACTCATTTGTTTATTTGCTCATTCACTCAATCACTCTCTTTTGTTCATGTGATAAATATTTATGGAGTGTTGCTAAGCTGTGTTTGGGTGGTGCTGAAGATACTGGGGTGAATCACACGAGTTTTGCCCTGTCCTTACGGAGTTTACAGTCCACTGGGGAGAGAGAGGATATTACACTAATAGAAAACAACTAATGAATGCAAAGGTGATGAATGCTTTCAGTGAGAGCTATGTGTCTTTTAGTCACTCTACCACTGGAGATGAGATCAGGAAGAACCTTTGAGCTGATTGGGCTGGAGAAGAAATGCTTGCTGGACTGCCTCAGGTATTTGGGTGGGGATGTTGGGCTTGAAACAGATGTTCACTGCTGGGGTGGGGTCCCTGCTTGATTTGAAGAGGTACTCACATAGGAGCAAGACACATTAGGGCACAGTGAGAAGACCAGAAAAAGCAGTCCTGTCAAATCCATTACCCCAGACACTGGGTAGCCCTCCCAGGACAAAATGCATCCCAAAGGAGGAGCCACCTAGGCACCTTTACTTGTTCTAGTAATGATGCCTCAGCCCTGGGTCAGAGTGCTGTCTTTCATTGAGATTGTTCCTCTGGCCATAGAAACAGGGTCTGAGTCCTGGGAACTCCTGCTAAAAACAGAAACAATGGAGAAAAAAAATAGGTCCAAGAAGAGTGGTTTTCATATATAATCTCCATGAGACGTTAAAGCACAAGCTGCTTTTGATTGGAGACCAAGATAATGTAACAAAAGGGATTGTAAACTTACACTGTAACACACACATACTCTGGCACAAGACCAGCATGGCTTTGATGGACCTGGAGCTCCAACAGTTCAGGCAGTGACCCTAAATGAAGCACTTACCAGCAGGTGTGGCTGTGACCATAAACAGCTTTTATAGTCATGGAAGATAGTGTTCCTAAAGTGTTGTGTTGATGGCAGGCCCCTAGCAGGGTCTGTGACAAGGCTCCCCACGTGGCTTCATGTGTTGCAGGAGCCCTTCTGCACAGGGTACCTGAACCCAGAGGAAGAACGTGGTGAACCACAAATTAACTAGCCATCTTGCTCTTGAGCACATAGGAAACCCTTTGTGCAGACTTCTGGAACTAGTTGAACAGGAGAGTCTGTGTTGCTTCTCTTTAAATCTGAACGGGCTCTATGACTATTTTGACCAATAGAATGGGTAGAAGTAATACTGGGTCAGTTTTTGGGCCCAGACCTTAGGCAACTGCAAGCTTCCATTTCCTGTATTTTGTATTTCGCTCTTGGAGCCCTGAGCTGCCACAAAAGAAGTCTGATTACCTTGGGGTCACCATTTTCTTAGAAGCCCAGGCCCTGGAGGATGAGCTCCTCCTGTATGGAGAGAGCTTAATGCAAACGAGCCCTGAGGCACCAAATGTGTGTGTGAAGAGACCACTTTGGAAATGATCATCTAACTTCAGCTGCCTTTCTTAGCTGACCATGTGGAGCCAAAAGGAAGCAACAGTCCAAGCCCTTCTCATTTTCCTGGCCCACAAAAGGGTGAATGAAATAACATGGTTGTTTTAGTCTCCAGTGTTTGGGGGGTAATTTGTTAACATCAGAAGATGACTAGAACAGAGGTCATAAGGAAAACTACAAGTACCAATGATGTGGCTGATGGGGGCCATGGGGTAGAAGCCAACACTTGTTTCCAGTCAGCTGTGGTCTGGGAAAACTGAGATTATACTAGAAATGATGAAAAATTTTTAAAAAAGAGAAGAAGGTTAGACACTGCACCGTTTTGGTTTTCCTGTCTGACACTGCACCGTTTTGTGTTTTTGTTTGTTTGTTTGTTTGTTTGTTTGTTTTGTTTTGTTTTTCTGGCTCCTCCTGTGTATCCGTTTCGTTTGTTACTCCCCAAACATGTGTTCAAAAACATCTGTCCTCGGACTTTTTCTTCTCTCACTTGGACATTATTTAGTCTCTTCAACTTCAACTACTCCTCTATATGGATGGCAGGACATGATACTCTGGCTCCAAAGTCTACCTTGGGATCCATGTTCTTACTCTTGCATGCCTGTTTGATACTTCTCAGAACTGAAGCTTGGCGTGTCCAAAATCAAACTCTCTTCCCCTACGAACCCATTTTCTCCACCCATCTGCCCAACTTCTGTTAATGGTTGTCAGCTTTGGGGTCTCTGGAATTACTAACTCATTCCCCTCTGGAATATCTTTCTTACATTCTCTTTTCATTTCTCAAGTTCTAGCATTGACTTCAGTAGCATATAATTGTTTTCCCCACCTTTCCCAACTATGGTCTAAACCAGTCTTTTGCCTACTGTGGGTTGCAACCTATCAGAGAGTTATGAAAATCAATTACAATCAGGACTATTAAAACAAAAAAACAAACAGAACAGAATAGAAAGCATGGCATTTGCATACAGTAAAGGTATTATCTTGTACAAATTTTGTTTCAATTAGAAATGTACATTTTAGGGGCACCTGGGTGGCTCAGTCAGTTAAGTGTCTGTCTGACTTTGGCTTAGGTCATGATATCTCACTTCATGAGTTCGAGCTCCAGGCCGGGCTCTGTGCTGACATCTTGGAGCCTGGAGCTGCTTCGGATTCCATGTCCCTCTCTCTCTGCGCCCCCCCCCCCCCATCTCTCTCTCTTTCAAAAATAAACATTAAAAAAATAAAAAACAAAGAAATGTACGTTTTAAATCTGCATGTACCAAGTTGCAATGAAAAATGTATCTCTTGGGGTTCCTGGAAGGCTCAGTCCATTAAGGATCTGACTTTCGATTTCAACTCAGGTCATTATCTCACAGTTTATGGGTTCAAGCTCCGTGTCAGGTTCTGTGCTGGCAGCACAGAGTCTGCTTGGGATTCTTTTTCCCCCACCCCACCCTCTCAAATAAATAAACTTAAAAAAAATGTATCTCTCATTGTGGGTTGTGATCAAAGAAGATTGGCAAAATAGTGGTCTGAGTTGTACATTCCTGCTAGACTAATGTTCCTAAAGTATAGTTCAAGTCATATTGCTCTCTTGTTCAAATGCCTCTGATGGCTAACTATTGTAACCAAAGGAAGTTCTCATTCTCATTCTGGGTTCCATGATTTACCTGACTTGGCCTAACTTCCTTTCTAGTTTTATCTCCCACTGTCTTTCTCCATAAGCTCCTAACCAGAGTGGGCTGTGATCCATTCCCTGAACATATCCCATGCTTTCCATCCTCTGGGACTTTGCTTACATTGTTCCCTTTGCCTGTCCTGGTTTCTCCCAACACTTCCATATATTGACTCCATTTTAATGCTCAAGAGGCACTGTGGCATGGTGGAAAAGATCAGGCCTTGAAGGCCCACCAACCACAGATTGACTCTAGGCTTTGTCACTTACTCTCTCGACAAGTTATATAATCTTGAGACAGAATTTCTGTATCTCTAAGAAGGGACCTATTGGCATGGAGATTATCTAAGGCAACACACATAATTCATTCAGCATAATATGTGCCAGCCACTAGGTATCTACGAATGGGAGCCAATGTCTCCAACACACCAATACTGTGTGATGACATTTATGTTCATAATGATGTGGCTACCACTTATACTGTAACAATTATGACATAATATAAACAATTATGACCTAATATCAGACATGTTGGAGATGCTCAAATGTTAGTTTTTTCTTCTGTCTTGCTCTAACCCTTCTAATTTTGTTCTATTTTATATTTACTAATTCCTATGCTTGTTAAGTTTTAGTGGACTTAATACTCCTAGGTTGGGGGTATTAAAAAGGATCTGTCTGCTCTCTCTCATAGTGCTTAGAAATATGGCTTTCATATAGGAAGTGATTTTAAAAAATGGAATGGAGTTGGAGGTAGAAATGCTGCCACATTGTAATCTAGCCAGAGGAACGTTCCACATACGTGGGCCCTGAATATACTGAGAGAAAATCCTGACTCTTTATTTTGATTTTGTTCTGGCTTCACAGAATGGTTGCATGTGTACCCCTTAAGGGCTGTGTCCATAAGTACCCCCTCTGAAGAGTTGGAAAGACTGTGGTATGAAGATTTGCCTTAGAGAGAGGTTATGAAGATCAAGTCCATAAATTTTGTGCACTATCCTGGAAAAATCAGTATAAAAGTAAAAAGTGAGAACCTGAAACGAGTTATTTTAGGGGAGAAAGGAGGCATCAAATCTTGAAAAGTTGGAATGAGTCAAATATACCAAAGATCAAACGTATAAATCCCAGGACTACACTTACTCACTTCTTGTAGTGAATGCTCTTTTCCTTCTAATCCATTATGCTAATACATATGCCACATCTTATGAGGCCAAGGCGAAAACTAATCAGGCTCTATTGTAACTAAGCCTGTTTAGCTGACACATGACACCCAAAAGGATTTCTAGCCCAGCAAATCAAGCCCACTGGTATCTGCTGGGAGGTGATGAATAATGAGGTAATCACAGAGGATTGTCTCACCAGGGCACTTTGTGAGGAGGTGGCAAAACAGGCTTCGGATCTTAGGTTTTAACCCTTTTTTACTGGACATCTGGTGCTGCAAATACTGCTTTGACGAGGCTGTTGTAATCCTGACACACATCTGGGCTGACTCCCGTAGCACTGTTTCACTGAATTTTGCCGTGTGGAAAGGCATGTAGTTGCCTGTGGATCCCTACTCTAAGGATCTTTAGGATTCCAATTGGCTGTTCACATTTAGGTGGCCCTGGAATCACCTATTGGCAACAGCCTTTGTTTAATGGCTTTGTGCATTTACAATGGGCTTTGGAGAACCAGGAAGCAACAGAGATGTACCAGTGTCAGTGTTGTCAAAATGTCAGTGTCAGTGTCAAAATGAACAAGAGAGAAGCAATTGTGTCACTTTCTATTAGTGTTGACAACCTTAAAGCACAAGCAGAAAACCCAAACCAGTAAACTGACAATGACTTGGGCTTACCTACCAAGTAATTTGTTTTTGATACTACATCTGTAATCCATTTGGTTAGGACAAAAGCTCACAAATTGCTTGAAGCTAACTGGAAGTTGCTTTCGACAGACCTGGGTCCTGCTATCTCCAGATTCTGTGACAGTGGGAAGGTTACTCAACTGTTCTAAATCTTAGCTTCCATGTCTGTAAAATGAGATAGTAATAGAAGTTGTATTTTAAGGGTATTTAGAAGATAAGATGATTAATGAATGTACAAGGCTAGCACAATGGTAATGGTAATGGTAAGTACCCAACAAGCAATAGTTACTGTTAACAATTACTCAAGGTGCTAAAACTCCACGTACTAGATTGTCTCTACTGTATACTTCCTTTACAAAGCATTATGATGTCACTTGATGTGATTTCACCTGGTATTGCTGTAGCTGAAGAGATGGGGAACACAGATGATAGGTTGTTACTAAAAGGTGTGCAGTTACACAGATTTATTTGGAAATGGAATAGTGAGAGTCTCGATAACAAAATTCAAGTTTCTTTGTTTTCTAGCTTGGTTCTTTTTTTTCAGTGTTTATTTATTTTTGAGAGAGAAAGAGACAGAGTGTGGGTGGGGAAGGGACAGAGAGAGAGAGGGGGACACAGAATCTGAAGCGGGCTCCAGGTTCAGAGCTGTCAGCATGGAGCCTGACATAGGGCTCGAACCCATGAACGAACCATGAGATCACGACCTGAACTGAAGTTGGATACTTAACTGACTGAGCCACCCAGAAGCCCCTAGCTTGGTTCTTTTTAGCATTTCTGTCATATTTTTCCAACAATTACAAATTCTTTCTCCCTCTGTGAGTTGTCAGGGCAGACACGTGCTCTCCCTTTGATATTCTCATGAATGGAAGAGCTTGATTTTGAGGGAGTTTTCTTTCTTCTTTTTTTGAACCACTTTATTGAGGTATGACTGACATGCAGTAAGCTGTACATATTATGTATACAACTTGATGAGTTTGGAAATAAGTACATATCCATGAACCTAACCATCATCACAATCTATCCCTTGAATATACCCATTGCTCCAAAAGTTTTCCTCCTGCCTTCTTTATTTACTGTTATTATTGTTATTATTATCATTATTAGTATCATTTTGAAGGAGTTTTCAATAGCCCTTCAACTATAACTGCTTTTAAAATGGTTATCAGTTTTAGGGAACCTGGATGGCTCAGTTGGCTGAGCGTCCAACTCTTGATTTTAGCTCAGGTCATGATCTCATGGTTCGTGGATTTGAGCCTTGCATCAGGCTCTGCAGTGACAGTGAGGAGCCTGCTTGGAATTCTCTCTATCCCCTCTCTGTCTGCCCCTCCCCCCTCACACATGTGCTTTCGTTCTCTCTCTCTCTCAAAATAAACAAATAAAAATATTAACAAAATAAAATGGTATTAGTTTTGAAGGTCATTCTCAATTTAGGAATTTTTTTTAACATTGGAAAAGGATTTTAAGATAAAATACTAGTGATCACAAGACAGCTAGATTTCTACAAATTCCAGGGAGAGTCTACTCTCATTATATTATTTCCATATTATCCAAATGCTTACCAAGGATGGCAATTTATCTTTCAATGGCCTATGTTTACATATTTCTTCTCCCAAGGGTATATTAGGGTTTTAGCTTTCTTAGTTGCTTAAAATTCTTTTTAAAATATGTAGACCCGTGTTTTTGCTACAAAGATAGAATCCATGACAAGGAAACTGAAGACATCTCTCAGAATAGGAAACCTCAAATGGCACTGAAATACTTAAATTGTTGTGTCATTTCTATTTTTACATTTGTTTAACAAAGACTTCTTACTTTTATACTTCTAGGATGACCATTGTTTTCTATCTTAATTTAGTGTCACATCCTCACAGGGCCTGGCCTGGAGTCTGGTTTGAAGGACAATCTACATTTCCTGTCAGGTCAGAGACTTGGGCGCCTCCGAAAGCAGCGTTCACACGCCTTCAGGGAGCTGTCTAGAATCCATCCCCATCTAAGCCAGTGGGCTCCAGTCTAGACAGAGCTTGTCTCTGAGACCGGGACCTGAAGGACTGCCTTCTTGGTTTATATCTATTTCAGAAAGCATTATACTATGTATACACAGCATTTGCTGTTGATTATTTATGATTTCTGGTGATTTCTAGAAAATGTTAGGCATCATGCTCTTGGTGAGGCATATAATCCCCTATTATAACTGTTTTTATGAGGAAATCAGATTTGACTTATGTCTTTCTTACTTATGTAACCTTTGCTGGGAATGTAGGTAGATTTGGAGGCTGCCTGTATTTCATTTTGCCATATGCAATTATGTTATATGTATAATCAGTCTTAAAAATGTGTTGGCTATATTCTGTTACTCTTGTAACCATCGTGACTTTCTGCATATCTGTCTTATTTAGATGTTGTTTACCTTATATTCTGATGTCCCCCTTATGCTCTCATGTAATTCTAGTCTACTTCTCTTCTCTATCAAGAAGGTCTAATTAAAAGCCCTTCCTGGGGATCAGATCTAAGGTGCTACCTTCTGACTCCACAGCATAGTAACTGATATGTCAACATTCCACTGTGATAAACAACAGGTGAAGATGTAAGTTTTCAAGAATAATCTCTTGTTAGATTAAGTTTTGTTATCTGACAGCCCATCTGGTCTTCAGCCTAACTGCTATCTTTAAATCTTTAATATGCTTTAAAAATTATTGCCTAATATTTCTCTTAATTTGTAAATCCAGCATTCTTTAAGTACCATGCGAGTCTTATAAAAACAGAAACCCTGTAACCAAAGGGAAAAAAAAAGAAAAGATACAAAATAAATCACTGATTCAATCATATTTTTGCAATTCTCATTTTTGGATAATAGCCAAAAATGGATTTTTCTGATGCGGCTTCTGAATGCAAAGTACAACTCCCTCCGTTGTTATCAGAACAAAGATCACTTACTTTGAATGGCTCAGTCTATGTAAACACAGCTGGTCCAATAGCTCAAGTGGCAATGGAGCACACTGCCACAGAAGAGCTGGTCTCAGGTGTGACTGGAGGACTCAGATGCACTTGTGCAAAAAGCCCAGAGGCCATACTATGTCTCTTCCTCATAGAGAGCAGTAACTTGTGCTCTCTAGACAAGTTTCTCCCTTGCTAAACTTAGAACCTTAGAACGGGATATAGCCTTTTGCAGATCCCAGATAAGCAAAGTTTCAAAAACTTTGGGGGGACTTCCATAAAGTTGTCAACTTTTAGTTTCACCAAGTAAGACGTATCAAATGAAAAGTTCCTACCAGCTACCACCACCATCATTTTATTAAAAAGAACATTTTAGCACAAAACATTAACAAGGAATATCTCTTTAAATTGAATACATGTAAGCTTTACAACAACCGCTGTCTTCTTAGTTTGTAGTGTATCAGAGAACACTTTGTCCCACACAGTGTGGTGTCAGGGCCCCCTGGCCTCACCCCTGGCTGATACGTGCTGATTACGGATGCCCAGAGGTCTGAGCTCTCGAGCAGTATCACACAGAGTACCATTTTCCTCAGGGCCAAATGATGGAAGGGCTTGCCAAACCCTAAGATTTCACATTGCCAGAATGTGCCACTTTAAGGCCACAGTTTGGCAACAAGGGACTGCTCACAGGCCATGTGGACTCCTTAAGGAGCAACTCACGCCACTGAGAGCCTTCATAAGAAGTGAAAAGAGAGAACTCTTGTAGCCTGGCACTCAGCAGCCATATTTCAACTGTATCAGAATCAAAGCAAGGGGAATCTTTTAGTAATTCAAAATCTCATCCAGACCCTCTAAACTACATGTTTAGAAATTCTTGATATTTATCCTGAGGATAAATCCTGAGATCTTAAAATCTCCAAATATGTGAATATGGAGATATATGCATAGGCTCCTCACTTTTTAAATAGTTCTTGTGTTTGTTTTTGAGACACATGTATTTATTCCCAAAACATATTAGCTTCTGAAGCCAAGCAAATGTTTTCATTTTTTAAAATGCTTATTTATTTATTTTGAGAGAGAGGGAGAGAGCACCAGAGGTGGGGGTGGGGTGGGGTGGAGAGAGACAGGGTTGGGGGAATCCCGAGCAGTCTTCACTATGTCAGCATAGAGCTTGATGTGGGGCTTGAACTCATGAACTGTGAGATCATGACTAGAGCCAAAGTCAAGAGTCAGATACTCAACCAACTGAGCTACCCAGGTGCCCGCAAGCAAATGTTTTTGAAAGATTTAACTTATTTTTCATACAATGACTATTTTTCTTTTTCACAGAAACCAAATTTTTGATCACCCTAAGAATTACTTCCTAGGTCAGGAGTAACAAATAAAAACAGTTGATCGGAGAGGGATGCTGAGTGTGCCTAGGCTAACCCACTAGCTCCTCAATCATTCCCTAACGCTAGCTTCAAAGTACATGTGATTCAAATTTGAACCTCAGCAAAACTGCCAATTAACACATCACAAACCTTCATGGTCGATTGCAAATATTCAAAACCTAGAGTGTTAAATCTGTGAATACCAAGGGTCTCCTGCATAGTTCTCTGGCAGTTCAGTGTTACATAATTTAGGGTGAGGAACCTGCGCGGCTGTTGGGAATGGTAACAATCACCAATTACATCTTCCTTTGTTGCAATTCAAAGCACAATAAAATAAAAGCAAAATATATTTTTTAAAATGAAGATATCAATCGCCCACATCAATTTCTCTTGGTGTCACTATGCACTGGCATGGGATATATGGATATTATGAATTAAGAATTTGTGAGATCACTGAACACTGCTCAGGAGAAAAAAGTTGGTTAAAGGTCTCTATTGTTGAACTATTATGCTAAAGAAAAATATCTCACATTTACCAGCATTCTTGAGGATTTGATGTTCTTTCAAAATAAACTTAAAGTACTTTGTCTGGTTGGATACATGATGACAGATTTTGAGAGGGGGGAAAAATCTCCTACCAGTCACTGGGTGGCTAAACAACAATGTGAAATGTTTGTGTCTTCTCAGCTGTGAGTGACGAGTTAGTCCCCCAGACTCTGCTGTGATACAAGGCTCACCATCTAAGGTGCCCATGTCACCAAGAGCCATATCAATTAATGTTCATTTGGAAATACCCTTAACTGGCATAGATGTGATAAGTCAGGAATAGAACATGTGATGGAAAAATTCTCTGTGCTTGGCTCATCCTCAGTCTCAGAGGGAATTTCACCAGTCTCAGAGGGAATATGTTCAGAAGTTTAAAAGTCAAAGCAACATATATCTAGTAAGTATTTATTCAAAATCTAGAATTCGGGTTTGAATAAGTTACAAAAGAAGAAAAATAAATGGTCCCTATCCTAAAGGAGCTCAAAATCTCATATTGAAAAGCACAATAAGAACAAATGTAGTAGTAACGTTTACTGAATGCTTCCCTGATGTCTGCCACTCTGCAATTTCATTTAATCCTCATGATAATCCTACGCGTAGAGTTTTGAGGTTGTTAGTAGGTTATAGATGAGAGCACTGAGGCTTAACGAAGCTAAATCACTTACCCCACTAGGTCTCTCTGACTCGAAAGCACATACTTTTAACCACTGCATCATGTATACATACATATGTACATACATATATAAATACATACATACATGACAGTGAGGGGAAATAGAGTCAAAGTGAAGGTTCAATGGTACTTATTGTTGCTTTAAATAATGAATACACATGAGTTATATTAGAGGTCCATTTGAGGGATATTTGTGGTTGTCTTGTCTACCCCCACTGAGCAGGTGATGGAAATGCCCAGCTATCGGCTCAAATTCCTTCTCTTCTCTGTGGAAGGAACTTCTAGAAGAGCTTTTGTCATATTCTTCTAACAGCACACGTCACCTTTTGCTATTTATTGTAGTGATTTATGTAGGTATTATAATTCTCTAATAGACTGTGAGTTCTTGAGCCAAGAGAATTTGGTTGCTTTCTCAATGTTGAGCAACTGTTTTATACATAGTAGGAACCTGAACTTTGTAAATTTCAGCTAACAAATGTCTCAGCAGATATAGGGAGTCACTTACTATGTGTTCTTGATTTTTTTTTAATTTATATTGTTAGTTTCTACAATTGATTTGGCTTGCATGTCAGCAGATATTATTCCATATGACATTGGGAGAAAATATTTAAAAGGCAGACAAAAATAAAATGTTTTCCTCAGTAGTTTTCCTGAGAATACTGCAGTAATGTCAGTAAGAGGAAAAGAACTGATAGTTTGCTAGATAGATTTTGATAACAATATATTCTGGACTCCAAATTCTAAAATGAACAGAAGGCTCTATATCTATCTTATTAACAGTATTTGAGTCATTTTTAGAGACCGTTTTTAAATGAAAAACAAAAAGTTACAGGAAGAACCTCAGCTTATCTGTTGGCCTGTGAGGACACTGACTCATTTAGAAACCTTTCTCTCCTTAGTAATGTAAGTTGTGTCATCAATCCTGTCATTTTATTTAAACAAGTTGTTATACATTAAAGGAAAAAGCTGATGTTTCTATTTTAGAAATAACCGTTATTTAAAATATTTGAATGAAAAAATAATTTAAGATTGATCCCAACGGTACTGATCTCCAAAATTATTTTAATCACTCCTGCAGCATTGTAATATTGATGAATATACAACATTAATCACATACTTCATTCTTATCATGCATGAGATTTTACCTCCCTCATTCAAGAGCTACATATGGTGCATTCTGTCATTGCTCTTTGCCAAAGAACTGTTTGAGTAGACATTAATTCCCATAGGATTTGTAAGAAGAAGAATGTCAGCTTTAGTGAAAGGAAAATGATTGCCACTCAGGAAACCAACAGCAGAAAAGGGGAAGAGTAGAAACTGAGCCCCATGTTTTAGTTCTCAGAAGACTTAGATCTATCCCGAGGAACTACACATAAGAACATGTAAAGTAACCAAGGATATGAAGTCTGTGTAGCCATCTAGAAAAGATCTTTTCCCTGCTAATTTATATAATTTTACAAATTGACAAAAATCCTAGTCGCTTCACAAGTCAAAAACAGCCAACCCAGGTTGTGGAAAAAGAGATACTGGTGTGCAGCATGGGGCTGCTGGGAGGGCTGAATACGCTGACCAAGGGGTTCTCCACGGCAGAAGTCACCAGCATAGACACTGAAAGCAAAGTTTGGAAGACTGTATGTGTATAAAACCCACTGAAAGAGAAAAAAACCTTTTACATTCCATAACCAAGCAAGCAATAAAGAACTTTTTCTTGACCATCGCCAAGCAGAGGGGTACTCACGCTGCTCTCTCCCATTGCTCAGATCTGTGATTGACCTTTGTACCAGGAGCCCACATATTGTGAGGATTTAAGTTATTTTGCTTTGCACTCATCAATACCAACCACCATATTCGACAATCTCCCCATTTACACCCAGACATCCTAGCCCAATATTTCCTTGACTTCTTACTTTCAAAATTCTCTATCATCACCTCCATTTAGCATCCTGTTTGCAAGGTGGGGCACTGCATAGCCTGGAATGAGACACTAAATGGCATCAACCCATATTTCTGTCCTTGCCTCACCCCCTCTTAATGCCTTGGTTCAATCATATCTGCCTTTCAACCTCATCTGGACCTGCTTCTCTCCCACTTGTCACAGTCTATTAGGAATTCTCTTGGATTCTCCTCTTTCCTTATTCTTAGTATATTCCTTTATTTTTTGCAATCACACACAATCCATCAATTCTTAAAAACTTCCATCAACTGTTTTCTTTCCATCAACCACTCCTATCCTAAGGTTTCAGCATCACTCTATGGCATGACCTAATGATTGGTGCCACCCAAATATACAGTGCCCAGTTCCAAATGGGGGCTCACTGTGACTCCTAACAATCCTGTTGTTCCTGGTCTTTTCTCTTTTCTATTATCACGGGTGCTATTTCTTACCTTCACACCACTTTTCTCAAGTTCCTCTTCACTCCTAGCAGATAATCTGGCCTTCTACTTCACAGAGTAAATAGTGGTTATCATAGAGGATATCTGTCAACATCCAGCTCCCCACCTTCACATCTATTTACTTTCACACATCTTGTCTCAGAGAATTAGAGCTAACCCTCACATTAGAGTGTATTTCTCTGCTGATATCTTTGGCTCATGCCTCCTTAAAGGTTTTGATCTGTCAATTATCCCTTTTCTCACATAAAACCTAGCTTAAGTACCTCTTATCTTTAAAAAAAAACCCACAAAATTTTACCTCTGTATTGGGTTGAACAGTAGCCCCAAAGAGATATGTCAAAGTCCTAATCCCTGGTACCTATGAATGTGAACTTATTTGGAAATAGGGTCTTTGCCAATGTAATTAACTTAAGGATCTTGAGATGACTCGAGTAGGTCCTAAGTCCAATGACAAGTGTTTTTATAAAAGACAGAAAAGGAGAAGACACGCAGAAGAGAAGGTCATGTGAAGATGGAGGCAGAGACGGGTTACGCTGCTACAAGCCAAGGAATGCCAAGGATTGCCAGCAGCCACCAGGAGCTAAGAGACAGGCATTGAACAGATTTTCCCTCAGAGCCTCCTGAAGGAACCACCTCTGCAGACACCTTGATTTTGAACTTCCAGCTCTCAGACTGTGAGAGAATACGTTTCTGTTGTTTTAAGCCATGCAGTCTGTGGTAATTTGTTACAGCAGGACTAGGAAACAAATATGCCCTCCATTCCACAAGCCCTTCTACTTATCAATGATTTCAATCTTTTTATTCCCTTCTGAGAGAAGAATCTACATTCATTATGCTGTCTCTTACTTTGTGTCACTGAAAGTGTGATACTCATTATCTTCCAACATCCACCCTTAGGATCTCATTTAGCCTTAATTACCTTCCTGAAGACTACCTATCTCAAATATCATCACATTGGGGGTTAACATAGGGCTTCAACATCTGAATTTAGGGTGGGGGGGGGACACAAACATTCAGTCCATAATAGTATGTAAAAAACTTAACTCAGTTCCTGGCATGAAGTAAGTGCTCAAAAGTATGGCAGGTTCCTCACTGCCATTCATTCATTCATTCATTCATTCAACAGTGTTTTAGTGAGAGTCAGGTAGTTATGTGAAGAGCTTGAATAAAAATGTAAATCTTACAGAGTGTTCACCTTTAAGCCATTCCCAGTTTGGGCAAGGGGCAGATTCATTAATTGATGATGAATGTAATGATTGATGTGTCCATAGAATGGAAAGGTTGGTGAAGAAATGTTGAGGAACAGATAACTCCTCAGCTGAATCTGGACCAAATGGTAGAAACAGTTGGGTGAGAAAAGGAGAAAGAGTTCTCTAGGCAGAGGAAACATCACACATAAAGGCATATGTGAGAGATCATGGCATGTTCTGGGACAGTGAGTGATCTAGTGTGGCCAGGGTATAGGGTACGTGTGGGGGAAATCAAAGCTGGAGAGGGAGATAAGGACAGATGATGAAATAGCTCACATTCTAATTCTGAAAGTCCTGGGGAGCCATTGAGGAATTTAAGGCAGAAGAGTGACACATTCAGATTTATTTTCAAACACCACTTCGTGGATTAAAAAAATGGCTCATCACTTACTGTCTCTGGGACTCATAAGAATTACTTAATCTCTTTGTGCCTTATTTTCCCATCTGGTAAATGGAGAAAATAGATAATACTACCTCAGAGGGTTGCTGTGATGTTATTAAACTGTTTGTTATGTGTAAAGAACCCACTGTCTGACACATTTGATATGCTCCATGAACATTATTTATTATCTTTATTTTATTTTATTAATTTTTTTTTACTTTTTTTAATGTTTATTTATTTTTGAGACAGAGAGAGACAGAGCATGAATGGGAGAGAGTCAGAGAGACAGGGAGACACAGAATCTGAAACAGGCTCCAGGCTCTGAGCTGTCAGCACAGAGCCTGACACGGGGCTCGAACACACGGACCGCGAGATCATGACCTGAGCCGAAGTTGGATGCTTAACCGATTGAGCCACCCAGGCGCCCCATACTTTTTTTAATGTTTATTTATCTTGAGAGAGAGCATGAGTGTGAGAACATATGAGTGGGGGAGGGGCAGAGAGACAGAGAGAGAGAGAGAATTCCAAGCAGGCTCCTCGCTGTTAGCACAGAGTCCAACATAGGGTTCAATCCCACGAACTGTGAGATCATGACCTGAGCTGAAATCAAGAGTTGGATGGTTAACTGACTGAGCCACTCAGGTGCCCCATTCTCATTATTTTAATAAAAGTACCTTGGCAGTATAGGAAGCATTCAAAGTGGAAAGAGAGTCTCAGAGCAGCTCTCTCAGGAAGCACATGCACACATCCTGATTCAAGATTGTGACCCTTTCTGTGCACCATGCTCCAGATACAGTGGCCTCCTTTCTATTCTCCACCCCACCGAACTCATTCCTACTTTTTTCCTTTGCACTTGCAGTTCCTACAACCCAGAATGTTCTTTCTCCCAGCTCTTTGCAGGGCTAGCTTCTCATCATTCAGTATTCAGCTCAAACGTAGTCTTTTCAGAGAGATATCCCTTGACCATCATAGCTAAGTTTAGTAAGGTCATTCCCCAATGCATCTGTCTATTTTTTTTCTTATACAAGTTATCACTGTCTGAAATGGTCTTTTGCATTTATGTGTTCATTTTCTTTTCCTTTCACTAGAATGTAAGCTACCTTGTCTGTCTAGTATACCCAGAACAGGCTTGTTCATGGAGTGAATGAATGAGTGAATAACCACTTAAACTAAGGAGATGGAAAGGGAAGGAACTAATATATATTGGGTAGTCACTGTACCCACTGCTTCCCACATGACCCCTCTCCCGGGTTACTCAAATGATTCCAAACCTGTAGCTCTGCCTTTAACTGTACCCAATCAATCACTTAATTAAAACTCCCTTCAGTTGTTCCATAGCGGGTCAAGTTTGGTTCTCATTAAAACTCCAACAGCACTGAGGGCAGTGGCCACTCCCTAACATGTCTTCTATACCTTCTAACAACAGTAGTGACTCCAACCTTATGTTTCTCCTTCTTGCCAAGAACTCTCTTGAGAATCTAATGAAGACTATGGACTCCCCCAGAAAAACACATGTAGACACACAAAAAAATGTCTGTTGGCTTCATACCTCTCGAGGTCTATGAACCCTAAGTTTAGATCCCTGTTCTCTGAACATTGATCATGATGCAGGACAGTCAGAAAGTGTGCAAGGGCAGACATCATTTGGCAAAGCTCAGTTAAGGTGGGGCTTGATCTAGGTTTTCAGGTATGAGTAGGCTTGAGCAAACAGATGAGGGAAAAGGGTATTCAAGGTAGGAAAAAAACATGAATAAAGGAATGAGTTGGAGGACATCAAGGTGACCCACTTGGAGAGCCTGCTTGAGAGAATCGAGAAGTACTTAGTACTATAAGTTAGTATTAATCCTGCATTGGCACAGAAGGCAATGAGGAGACCGTACACCTTTCTGAGCAGAGGAAGGTGATGACAGTGGTGTTCAGACAAGCAGACACAGAGAAAAGAAGAGAGAGGGGTACAGGAAGCAGAAAGCCTGGCTAAAGTGGCTATGATGGTAGCATTTAAGAATGGAAAGGCAGAAAAGAACCAGAGAAACATTCCAAAGGAAGGACCAGCATTTGGTGAGGATGGATTAAAAGATCTGGTGTTGGAAAGAGCCTGGGAGATGGGATGACCAATGGAGCAGGGAGCAAAACCATCAGTGTTATCTTCTTCACAGGATGGTGTGCCACGAACCAGACTAAAACCAGCACAGTTGTTCCCTTCACCAACTTAGAGGCTAAACCAGATACCAATGTAGATATTCAACACACGTCCCAGAAAACCTGCAGTGAGTTCTACCAAATTCTAGTAAGTGAAATAAACCCATGAGCAATGTTTCCAGGATGTATATCAAAATGCCCACCCTGAACACCTCAGAGAAGCTCTCTCCTAGCAGATGGTGCTCTGCGTGGAAACTGCTTTTAATGCAACGGCATCTAATCATCAGTCACATTTCCGTTCTGCCACCTAAATCCCTCAACAACAGCAGCATTAATAACATCTACCAGCATTGCTATGGGCTTTGCATAGTTCCACTGCATTTTCTAATGGGGACATACCCACGGTTTCTGATGGATCTTGGCATCATGTAAAGGAGGACGCCTGCATCTAAGGATGCTGTTACAGGAGTCACTGGTCATAAGCATTTGCATGGACACAAAAGTGTGCGGTGGCAGCAGCTACAGCAGCATGGCTCACCCAGGTTCCCCCACATCAAAACTGTCTGCCGGGACCAAGCAGTATACAAGTTGTGCCCGGTAACAGCTGCACAGGTAGAAAGTAAGTGATCAGGTAACAACTTTACTGACTCCGGGATGATGCAAAATATTTCAGTGTCTGAAACACTCTCTATTGTGCTCAATCATTTTAAGTGAAATTGGGCATGAACTTAAATTTGGAGGAGGTGGTGGGTGGGGAGATCAAATCACCCACTCACATCAACTCTCTAATTGGGAGCAATTAGAACAATGAGTTCTAACTGTTCAGAGGAAGGCCAGACTCAACAAAGGCACTTTCAAACTGTGGTTGGAGCTGGAGCTGGAGACAGCCTTAGCATTAGAATAGAAGCCCAAGGGAGTCGGAACTAGCCCTAGGCTGGAGGAGTCAGTGTGAATTAATGCAAATCAGGAACTACATCCTGGGTTCTGTTTCCCACCTCCCACCCCAGAGGCTTTACCAGTCACTGAGACACACATCCCAGACTTGTTTTGTTGTTTCTGGGATGAGCAAATTTTTAAAAACTAAAAAAATCAAAATATGAAAGAAAATTTATTTTTTAAAAATTTTTAAATGTTTGGGGAGCATGGGTGGCTCAGTGGGTTAAGCGTTCGACTTCCGCTCAGGTCACGATCTCACAGTTCATGAGTTTGAGCCCCGCACCAGGCTCTGTGCTGACAGCTTGGAGCCTGGAGTCTGCTTCAGATTCTGTGTCTCCCTCTCTCTCTGCCCCTCCCCGTCTCACACTCATCTCTCTCTCTCAAAAATTAAAAAAAAAAATTAAAAAAATTAAAACAAAATAAATTTTTAAATGTTTATTTTTGAGACAGAGAGTGGGGGAGGGAGACAGAGGGAGACAGAGGATCTGAAGCGGGCTCCGCTTTGTCAGCACAAAGCCTGAGGAGGGAGGAGAGGGGGCTCACATGAAATGTGAGATCATGACCTGAGCCGAAGTCAGACACTCAACTGACTGAGCCACCCAGGTGCTCCTGAAAATATGAAAGAAAATTTAAAAACTTGGACATCCTTTTACTTTTTTGTTGTTAAAAGTTTCCTTGCATCATCAAAACTGACTACTCAGAAAAAAAAAAAAAAAAAAGATTACTCAGGTTGTCAGATACTTCGTTGATGAAAGTTACTGGTCTTTAGCAGAGGAGCCCAGGCACCATAGATGAGCTTTTCATGGCAGACGTAAGGAATGTTTAAACCAAGCTGTGGTTTGGGGCATTTTCCAACACAGCATTCAGTAGACATATTTGATCTCCATGATTATTAGCACAAGAGATAATGTTTTAAATCAGGTGTGTTATGCAAGAAACTCAAAAGTTTCTGATAGAAACTTCCACACTCATGAAGTCTGGACGACCCATGTGCTACCAGAATGTTGGACTGAGTTGTTTGTATTCTCTGGACTGGAGAGGTCTTGAGAGTTAGCTCATGGTGGCAATGTTCTATGTGAGAATGACTTGAGATTCTCCTCAGCCCCACAATGTCACTTCTGGAGTTACCCTCACCTCTCCCATCAGTTGTAAAGCCAACCATAATGTCTTTCAGGGTTTGAGAGAGCTGGACTGAGTTAGTAACCTTAGGTGTCCCCAGGTAAAAGACCATCCCTTCCTTTTAGAAATGGACCTACAAGCTGAGGCTAACCAGACAACTTCTAGAGACAAGAGTGGAAGCAGTAGAAGGGGCCACACTTAACAGGAGGAGCTTTTTGTCTCTCTTCCTTCCACAAGGGTGGAAGAGAGGTGGGAATAGAAACAGTAATTGAGCACTTAACCATGTGCCACTTGCTATCTCACCCCACAAACCACTTATCATGATTCCATTTTACAGACAAGGAAACAGAGTTCCAGGGTTCCGTATGCTTAGTGTACAATAGACAGTTGGCAGTTTGCTTCTTAAACATGTTTTATGCAGGGAGTAAAGAGGTACAGCACTGGAACTGATAACTAAAATAAATTCTTGGATGCTCTGTGAACGTCATCTATCCTTACCCTTTCCAATTCCTACATGAAAACAAGAAAGTAGAAATCAATTATTCTACTAATTCCTTGGCCTGAGAGGATCTGCATAGGGTGGTTGCCAGGGAAAGATGGACCAACACAGTGACTCAAAGAGTACTATACCCTCATGGAGTACAAAACTGGTTCAATAATACGTGGTCAATTCTTGTACAGGAACAGACCAGGGAAATTCATTTCAGACCTGACCATTCCTCTCTGGCATAAAGTAGGTTGCTTGTGAGTGGAGGGGAGTGAACCACGTGCTCTAGGAATCCTTTCATATTTACTGGAATTCTGATTCCATTCGGATCTTGTATTTGACAACAAAACTGTATCGCACAAAACCAACTAGCAAACAAACACACAAATATATGTTTGGTGGTTTCATCAACATGCATTTAATAGTCTGACACATCCCTTTGCCAGTCTTCTAGAAAGTAACCTTGCTGTGGTTGACTTCCTGCATGTGAAAAGTGGAGATGTATATGTATTTTCCCTATCCACCCCAGAGAGGTGGTGAGAGGATTATTGAGACAATAGCCTTAAAGCTATGTGAGCTTCTTATCAAATGATGCTACTGGAATACAAATTATTATTAGCATCACCATTGTTGAATGGCTTAAAACTACAAAATGAAAAGCAGGGCATATAGATCAGTGTGTCAGCATCCTGTATAATTTATGTTCAATTTGAAGTTGGTTGTCTTTGCATGCTCAGGTTCTATATTAAAGCATTCTTTCGATGAAAGCACTTTCAAGGGGCCAGATGTAGTCACCCTGCAAGAAGAATAATGAAGGTGCAAGAATGGACATGCACAGGTAACACCTGTGGAAAATGGATGTTTGAGCTCTCATTTCTTTAATGCGTGTTTATATTACAAAGTCCCACCATGGTGAAGTTGGGGGAATCTTACAAGTCTTTTATTAAGTGCTTAATGTACAGAGATTATGTGACTTGAGACGAGCTGGAAACAGATACTGAAATTTTGCTTTGATAAGTGAAGCGTTTTGATAGAAACTAAAAATGTGGTATCAATGAACATTATTTCTTGGGGACAACTGTGATATTTCTAGTCATTTAAGACCCTGCTCATGGGTTTGATTCTTGGGAGGCACCCTGGTGTACAGGCAAGAGCACGGGCTCTGGAATCAGACACGCCTGGATTTATTTATTAGCTGCGGGACCTCAGGCACCTTGGTTTTCACCTATAAAATGGGGACAATAAAATCTACCTCAAAGGTTGTTGTGAAGATCACATAATGTAATGTGTATAAAGAACCCAGAACCAGGGTAGGCACTCGTTAAAAATTATTCCTGTCCCCTGCTGTTTGGCACGTTTCAAGCATCTATATTGTTCTTCAAATACAGTCGATAATGCTGGCATTTAAAAAAATACCTAGTTTTGAATACTTGAATGCAAATGCTGGGCAACCCAGAGATTATTTGCTTTTCTGTATAACTCACTAAAAAAGATACTCTGCAATATTCCTGCAATTAGGACAGGTATTCAGAACAGGCTGTTTAGAAGAGCTCCATTTGAAGACTAATCAGGAGAACTGTCACAAGATGAATCCAGAATATCCCTAAATTGTGTCTAAATTCCCAGGGACATCATTCTGCAGGCAGAGCTTAAATTCTTAGTTTAATCCCTTCAATAGCGTCTCTGTGAAGTTGTCTTTCTCTCAGTCCTGAGATCATTCGAATTCTTTTCTCTAGAACCACAAAGGTCCTGTACCATTTGTGCTCCCTTTAGTCTATTGGGTGGCCCTGTATTTTAAAACTCTTCTTAAGGGCCATCTAGAAAAGAAGGAAAAAAAATAGCATAAAGATGGGGGGTGGGGTGGGGAAACTCTGAAAGTGTTGGGCATATCGCCCTGCACCCCAGACCCCGGCGTCATATAGGAAATGTTCTCGGCCATGCTGGAGCCCCCAAAGAGCTGATGGCAGTAATGACTTACTGTCCTCCATAAGTTTTCTTGCCTGGGGGTTGAAGAATCAACACCGAGAGCCTTGATAATTAAAGTTATCATATCAGGGCAGCCACTGAGGCCATGTTCTTTAACGTTTACTTGGTGGCCCCCTATGAATCGGATTATATGGAACACGAGGCACCTGCTCTTAGCGACTTGAAGGAGTTTTGCATTAGTTGGGAAAAGCAGCAGAAAGAAGAGGGGGAGAGAGGCCATTACCAGAGAGTCAGGGAAATGGCCTTTCAAATATATGCTCCTCAGAATATCCTGAGAAGCTAATAAAAACTATGGTGGGGCAGGAGAGCAGTCATTTATTCTAATCCTAGCCAGGTCCTCATTTGTTACATTATCTCAGGCTTTTGAGATAATATAAATTAATTTCACCGTTAAGCTTTTCCTTTCTTTACAATGGGGCCAATGGCATTTTAAAAAATTTATTAAAAAAATAGATACAAATTCAAAGGGTTTTAAAACATACTCAGCATGCAAGTTCTAGAATTTAATTTCTGGGTGTTTTCAAAAAGTACAAACTTTAAACAAAAAAGAACAAACTTTTGTGAAAATTTTTTTAAAAAAACAAATGCTGAAATTGACATTAATATAGAAAAGATGAAAAGAGTGAAAGCACAGCCCATTTTATACTAAACTGAATTAATACTGTTCCAAATAATTGTACAATTGTGTTAACAAAACAGATGCAAATATTGTGTACAAAATAGTATTAAGTACAATATCATTTTCTAGACACTTTTTCTTACGGAAACACACCAAAAAGTTAAAAAAAATTATTACTTCTTCCTGTGATGCAGAAACATGTCTAGTTAACATAGGAACTGCTAGGATGAAGAATTGCTTTGGCCTCATGCTATTTTTAACACCTAAATTCCCTGTTTGGATTTTTTTTTTTTAGGCAGGAACAAATGGTTTCTTTGAATAGTTCTTTGCAAGCATGCCTGTTTTAATCAGAATGCTTGTGCAATGCGTAAACTTAGCTGTATCAAACCGAGGCGACACGCGGTGTAGACACTCAGAGTAATTTGTTTGATGTGGACCCTAAGCAATTGCAAACACTAACTTAAAGCACATTGCTCTCTGTACTTCGAAAGGAAAAAACTAGCATTTCTGGGGCACTCTGCACTTATTTTTCAAGAAATGGAAGAAATAAAGTGGCCACTTTCATAAGTTTGAACATATTTACAGCATTGCTTTATTTTCTTAAAGCATAACGGCATCCATTCATCACTCGAGAGTAACAAAGCAGTAACCTGATCTATGACAAATATTACGAGCTTAATGGCTGATGTCCATTACCGATGGGTCCCGCTCACTCTTTGGAGGAGATTGGCACTGAAGGATTACTGAACAAACACAGCACCTGAAAAAACTTGCACTCCACAGTCTGTCATCAGGGCTCTGATCGAGGGCATTACCTGAGAACCGCGGTTCTTATCTGAAGCTGCAAACTGTTGCCACTGCCAACAGTTCTCAACAAAGAGCGGCAGTTATGGAAGGCTGAGCCATGGAGGTAGGCGGTGGGGGACGCCACCTTTCTGTAGCCCACCCCCTTTCTGGATCACCTGAGCCCAAGCACCACACCACCATTTAATCCGGATGACCACAGCAACCGAAGACAGGCATCCCACATCTGTATGTGTTGAAAAACAAAAAAGCTCCAACCGATCTCTTGTAATACTAGAAAATACTTAGCATTTAAACTGCACCTTTTAATTTCACAACCAACTCAGGAATGTGTCTGTGCATATGGTTAAAATCGTGATGGAAATCTTTGGATTCTATCAATATTGAAAGTACGTGCTTTGCTGTCATCTGTCTTTCTTCTCCTTTCCTAAGAGGACCTCATATCTCTGAGAACTAAACTTGTCACACTGGTTTGACCCTCATGAAAAGTAAGTCACTGCTTTCTCTTTAGTTGTTTTGCTTACCTAGAAAAGATCAGTTTTCCAACCATAGGGTTTATGGCTTAATGGACTTGTCAAATTATAAATTCCAGGTGAGAACAGGATTTTTGTAGATTTGGTTTTACTCATTTACTCATTTTACTAAGTAAAATATGTACAGCCCAGAAAAAGATATTTACCTAATGTTTCCTTGTTGTCATTGTTTCCTTGTTAGATTTTATTTCAATTATACATTAACATTTGACTTATTTGTTAATGTCCACTTAATTTCAGTTATGAGCTGATAAGTATAATGCATACAAATATTACCTTTATAACAGAAATAAGAAAAAACTTTACAGGAAGTCTACTTATTTGGAATTAATACTGACAATGCATTACTATGATAATCTCTCATAAATAGTTAAATTCAGTGAAATGAACAGTAAGAATCATTTGATATTAAAGTTCTGCTGCTGATAATCGGTTTTGCTTAAAGTATTTCATAGTTGTTTTGGGGCGGGGGGCTTGAGGGTAGAGCAAGCGTCTTCAGGCAAAAAAGAACAAAAGCTGGAGTGAAGAAGGAATATGTCTTTTTCAGAAAACCGTTGAGAATTTGATGCCCATCTGCGGTCATTATGCTTTGATTTTGCTAGCGCCGTTCCTCATGAAAAAATTTATTTCTATCAGTCTTCATCAAAGAAACTATCAAATAGTTGATAAAGAAAGTAAAGACATGAACAAAGTACTGTTTACTAGCTTTAAAGATGAGATCCATGGCTTCATAGGGTAGCGTTGAGTATCTGTTGGCCTTAGCATCTAGAAGCATTTTTGTTAAAGTTAAACTTTCTGAAGTGTGGTGGCATCTGAGGATAGAAGTATATTTACAGTGGTAATTCTAAGGTAATAAGCATAATAATAATTATTAACTAGCTCAAAAGAAATGTCCAAACCAAAATAAATCAGCATCATCAAAGTTTCAGACCTTTGCAAAAATTTCAATTATTTCTAAACCTAATTTTTAAAGGTTCTGGTGCATTATTCTGTTTAAATCTGTAAATTATCTATCTCTCTCCTTCTGTCTTTGAAGTTCTGCTTCACATCTGCTCTTGCCAGGTAAAATGTTGAATTTATTGTTTTAACTCACAAAAAATGACATCAACAACAACAAAAACCTATGGGTTTGGGCACTGGGAATCCCCAAAAGTATTTTGCACATGAGCTCATACCGGATATTCAAAATGGTTTCTGTTCTGCTCATATTTAAACAGATACTTCACTCAATTACGAATTATTGAGAATTTTTGTTCTCCAGAAAGCCTGCAACACTTTTGAGGGTGCTAAAATAAGTCCTCTGTTAGAAAAGCCAAAAAATAATGGGATTTGGGAAATCTGGTTTGAGATGAAAGGTTAGCTAGCACACACAATTGCACAGTGATGATTGCCCTCCGTTTTGAAAAATAAACGTTTCAAAGCAGGAATTTGGGAAGGTTGGATTATTATAAAACTACATGTATCACAGCATCACAGTACTGGAAAAAGGAGATGGGCATGGTCAAAATCTGTATTACATCTTCCAAAGATAGTATTTCAGTAATAAAAGGAACATGTTATATCAGTTTTTGTTTAATAATAGAGCTCAAAATTAAATGCAGCAAGAAATACCATCAAAAGTTTTGTCTTTCCTTTTTTTTTTAATTTCAAAATAAATAGCCAGAAATTAGCAAACATAAGCAAATGACTACAGTCTTTAAAACTACCGTTTATGCCTATATTAGAATGATTAATCTAATTGAACCTTAGTATATTTCTAAAAAGATGCTCCCAGAATTATTTAAATCTAAAAATCTTTAGAGAGAAAATTACACTATAAGTTGCTAATTAATAAGTAAGCATCTTTTCAAACTGAAGTATTCCTATGGACAACACTTCATAAATGCATGCATTACTTTGAATGTAACTTAAAACTATACCACTAAATCACCTTACACAGGGCAATATTCTGCACTTTTACAATAAAATTTTTGTTCATTACTTATTTACTTCCTTCATCCAAACAAAAATACTTTACCTGCCTTTAAAGTCTAGAAATTTCTTTACAAATCTCAGTGAAAGCCTCTAGCATTTAGTAACTAATATCTATTGAGAAAAATCTGGCTTAATTATGGTTCTTCTCTCCACCAGCAGCCATTTTAAACAGAAAACTGGTTTAGTTGTGTTGACAATCACATTTTAAACTGATTCTTTCCAGATGAAAAGATACTTTTTCAAACAATGTAATAAAAATGTAAACTCAGCTGTTTCACAGACATAAAAGTGATTTATATCACATGTACTGTGCTCATGGAGTTTTTCTCCTTACACAATGGAAGTTTTATTTTAAGGAAAAGTTAATAATTAACAGCTAGGAAAATCCCACAATGCAAAGAAGTCAGCTATAGGGGTTAACCACCCCCTTTGCTCTCCCACAAAAATCAGCCAATAAACCTGGTGAGAAAACGATGTGATATTTGAAAATTAAAAAGAGTCAACATCAGGATGGTCCTTACCATTGTTGGGGGCCGGGTGCAATATGGAATGGAGGGAGGGACCAGGAGGCTTCTGGGAGCTGAAAATATTCTGGGTTTGTGTGTGTGTGTGTGTGTGTGTGTGTGTGTGTGTGTGTTTTATCTGAGTCCTGGAAACGTGGGTATCTAGCTTGTGAAAATTCACTGAAACCGTATGCTTAATGTGTACTTTCTGTATGATACTATACTTCAATGAAACCTTTCAGAAGGAGATTACATGTTGTTTTTTTAAATGACAGTAAGAAAAAAATTAATGTAACTAAATAAGTACTCATCAATACTCTGAAGTATTGGACCATCCACTATCCCCCATAGAACTCTATTACTGTAGGACCCAAAAATTATGATGGAGGCTCATGTGATGAGTCCCATGCTAGTCCTAAAGAAACAGAAAACAGGGTAATATTTTACATTTTAGGAGAGAGAAATATGTGTGAGAAAGAGTGTATCTGAGGTCTCATAGCTGCAGTCTCCAGAAAAACATGATCTTTTTGAAGAGACTTTAACAGAGGCCTGTAAAATCCATGTTTCTAGCAGAATGTTTCAATGGCTGTGAATCTGTATTCTGGATATCCGGTTCCCAATTATTCCTATTAATGAGAGGCAGGCCACATGGGTAATTGAAAACCCACTGTCAAGAGCTAGAACAAACCCCTCCTCCATCAGAATGGGGGTCAAGTATTAAATAAATAGAAGAATTGGTCTGTGTTTGAACTGCTAATAAACTGTGCAACGTCCAAAGTGTAGGCAACCACAGGGCAGGCAGAGGACACCATTCAGCCAGTGATCCCCTGAAAAAAATCTAGAACTGGACAGATTAAGTGGGTACCTTTACACAGCGAAAGCTTAATTTGTACAGGTGCTCCGTGAAAAACTTTAAAGTTTAATCCATCAGTACATAAATGTTTACTATTTCCATGTTCTAAATGCAATATTTCTTCTGTCATTATAAAATTAAGAGCAATATGAAGGATGACTTTTTGGTCTGCATTCTGAAATAGTCCTCCGTTGCCCAACAACCTCAGGACCTCTACCAATGAAAAACTATTCCACCACTATCACAGCTCCTACCACATCTTACACCCCACCCGGCATCTTAAAGGCAGTCGTCACCAGTTCTTTCTTTCTGAAACTCCTCTTTCCGGTTCTTATTTGCCTTTTTGTTGTGACCTTACCCTCTGAAATAGGGTCCTATGCTGGCTTTATTTACTTTTTTTCAAAGTCTGAGCAAAGTAAAAATATTATCTTAAAGCATACACATATGATTGCGTGTTCATCTCAAACAAAACTGAAAGGTCTGGATATAAACAGACAATACGTAGGCAAAGACACAGTGATTACTTCTCTATACTGTGTGGGGAATGCAAAAGGAGAATTTATCCATAATTTGAAATTTCCTAATCAGCTATATTCTGAGGGAAAACAGAGGTCGAGTGTGGGAGGGAATGGCGATAGAAGAGACAGATAGGCAAAGTCACTGACAGGAAAATCTGAATAAAGAGAGTAAGTAAAGAACCTTGGGTTCACATTTCCAAGCGGCCAGGAGGCTAACAAGCTATTCTGTACCTCACAGTCATCTTGAAGAAGAAACCTCTGCCCATCCCACTTTAACATCTGTCTCCCTCTCCGACTCCAGAAGACACACAAAAATCCTTCAGCACGAATACCACAATGGTCTCACACATCACACGCCATGTTAATTTGCAGTTAGAAGTTAAGGAGAAGCACATAAGTATATGATGAACCCAAAGTTAATGGACCAAATGTTTTCAGAGTTACTTGTGTACATCCCCAGGGTCAAATTCAACCCTCAGAAATCCACGTGCAGTTTCCATAGAAATAACTATAAATACCGAGCAGGGAAAAATAGCTGTAGTCAGTTTTTTTTTCTCTGTATTGACACATGGTCTTTATTCTCTTCTGGCTTTATCTTTTGAATGGCAAGTTTTGGCTTGGTTTTATTTATGCAATGGAACGTCATCAACTCACACACACCTTCAAGAGAACCAGAGTAAAATCCTCATTGTGGGGATCAGTAAAGAAGCAGAAAAAACTTGGCAAGAAGAAGCAAATCAAAGAAGTTCATGAAACACATTTATTTTATTGGGCTATGAAAAAAATACAGACTTGGAAAGCGACTATGATGTAACCTCAAAGGAAAATAAATAGTTAACAGAGATGAAAATGTCAATCAGCAAGCATCAAGGCAAATGAGTAAAAAAAATCCGTGGCCAAGGCTAGTGTAGATAAAATACGACACGGGCAATGAATACATACAATCGGGGCAGGTGCGCGGAGCATTAACAAGGGAGTAGAAATGAGTAGGAAGTTGTTTCCTAGTTAGTGATATGCACTTTTTCATTTCTCTCCAGGAGAGTTTTTATTTCCACAAAAGAAGAAAAAAGAAAAAAATAACCCTTACTTGTAATAAAGTTTTAATAACATGAATTGCAGTGAGTCTTTTAACAACAATACCAATATGTAATATGCTAGTGTCAGACTGATTAGAAAATATGATTATGTAATGATTTAAAAGTTTAATTGTATATAGACATCTTAGTAAAATAAGACTCTTGTCCAAGTAATAAAAATTACAAATTTATGTCAATGGCTCTCTGTATAAAATTAAGTGAAAAATCAACAATATAAAAATCTCATAAATTTCAAATAATCCAAATTTTACTTGCAGCACGAATCTATGGATTTACTGCATTTGTTTTTATCATACACCACACTCATATTGTTGGAGGCCACTAGACTTTCTGGTGAAAACTTTATTTATTATGACTTTATGAATCAAGAGGAAAATGAGGGAATTCCCAGGCGACCCTATATGACTGTAGCTTATTATAATCACTCTAGAGATACAATAAAAAATAATCTATTTAAATTGCTTTTTGTTATCGGGGCTTTGAGGGAACAAACAAAATTAGAACACGATTTTAAAATGCTGCTGAATGGTATATAGCTTAGAAAATGATTTTAACTATGTTAGGAAGTCCCAAGGATCATAAATAAGTGATCAGTTTGGTCAATTTAAGTTACATGTAAACCGATTCCGTTCTGAGCAAAATTTTGCTTGGGGCAGAGTTCTGTTGTGTTACGTGATTCCTTAGGTCAAGTTCTGTGTCCAGCTTCTTGGGGTAAGAGTGCAGGATACCGGTACCACAATTCTGCTCACCTGACAGATCCTAACAAAGGTCCAGGCATCTCAAAGAAAGTCTAAAATGAAATGTGAATCACTTACACTTAACATATTATTAGAGGTGTTTGGTTTTGGTTTTAAAAGAAGGATGGATTTATAAGAGTTTACTTGTAACCTTCTAGTCGGAGAAACTGAAGACTGAGAAGAGTTTATTTCTAAAACCGGGGCTGGTGTAGATCTGAGACTGACAGTGTAGATGCATGAAGTGTTTGTGCAGTGTGACTCACATGCCTGAATGAAGCCCTTCTCGGGACAACAGGTAGAAGCCAACTGTTTGCCACTCTGAGATTCCTGTCCTCAACTCAGAGGAGCAACCAGGAGGCAAACTCACAAAGTTAAGTCAGAGAACCATGGCAGTACCATAAACTGTGCCTGAAAACTAGTAGGCAGTTCATGCAGACTGGCCTGGAGGGCATGGGGAGAAGAGCAGAACTCAGCATATGCAACACAGCTTGTACGTAGTACCCTCAGAACAAGAGTAGTCTAAATGCCAAGGGGTTGCTCTGGGGTATTAGAGTCACAGGAAGTGTAATAAAGGATAACAGTGGTGTCTGATCAAGGGAGGACATGTTTGGGGCACCTCGGTGGCTCAGTCAGTTAAGCATCTGACTTCGGCTCAGGTCATAATCTCACGGTTGGGGGGTTTGAGCCCTGCGTCTGGCTCTGTGCTGACAGTGCGGAGCCTGCTTGGGATTCTCTCTCTCTCTCTCTCTCTCTCTCTCTCTCTCTGCTTCTGTCCCTCCCCTGCTCATTCTCTCTCTCTCTCTCTAAGTAAACAAATAAACTTAAAAAAAAAACAGACCTTTAAAAAAACAGGGAGGAGATGATTTTCCTCCCTTCAAGTGTTAGCACCATGTAAATCAGAAGAAGGGTGCACAGCCTGTAAGTTAGCTCTCAGGAAGAGCTAATAAGTTGATGCCCTAGGAACAAGACAAAAATTCCAGACACCAAAACTGCCAATTTACTAGCAATATCTGCATGGTGAGACATTATAACACTTTAAAATGTAGGCAATCATCACCACGGTGGACATAATGCAGGGAGGAATTAAGAATAAATTAACTCTATTGAGGAATAAATTATGTGTTTCACTTGATAGATAAATAGGATGTTATTTTCTTTAAAAAAAAAAAAAGGACCAAGTCCATTTTTAAACAGAGTTAAAAATTTTAATCTAGTTTAGCTGAGTTCAACAAAGATTTGTTGAATGCTAAGATTCAAGTACTGTCAGGTCCCAGGGATATCAAGATGGCTATGACAGGATCTTGACCCTTGAATAGCTCACTCCTGCCTGCTTATGACATGCTAATTAGCTTTAGATACAGACTTGGTATAAGATTCGCAGCTGCTGCAAGATTGTGACATCCCCGGCATTTCTTTGGTCTGTTTGCATGTATGATATGCAGCACACTTGCACAAAAACACCTGTATCCACAGGGACATTTAGTTCCAGTGATGACACTGAAAACTGAGTTATTTGAATGTTCACGTATCATTTTTTCCAGGAGATACACCACTTTTTCAAAGGGAAAGAGCTAGTGTACTTTATATAACTGCCTCAGGGTGCTGTACTCAGCCAGTAAACCTGGTTTCCATTTCTCGCTGCGCAGCCACTCCTTAGCAAGGAACCTTTAACAAGGTGCCTAATTTTTTTCTCCCATTTATTTTACTCAACATAAAATAGGATCAGGACAGGGTGGGGGTGGGGAAGTGGGGTAAAGAGAGGAGAAACAATAACGACCTTAATGTTGCTAGGATGAGTTAGATGAGCATAAAATTCTTCTTCATTTGTTGGAGGAAAGATGTAGGAAAAGAGGTATTAGTGGTAATCATAGCTAATATCAAGTTCAAGAAATAATGTCAGGTATTGTTAGTCTAACAATAATTTGATGAACTATTTTTAATATAACAGATTATTTCCAAGCGGGTAATATTTTTCCACGTATAGAAAAAATAGCTTATTTTTTGAAGCCTTTCGAATGTCTCACTTAAAACAGACAAAACTCCAATGCTGTCGATACTTAGCTACAGGTGAAACTGAAAAACAACTTAACGGTTTAAAACTAGTTTTAAAACAGTTTATAGCAGTTTGTTCCTCTTCCCTACCAACAGTGATGAAAAATAACAACAGCAACAAAAAAGCAAGACCAAAAAAATTTAAGAGCTCTTGTTATATGTGAATTACAGGACACTGTAGAAAAGACAGTTTATATGATAAGCAATGTGGTTTAAATTTTGCTTCACTGTTATCTAGAAAGTTTGCATGGCCCAGGTAAATTCTATAGCAATGAATCTCTGAACAGTAGCATCTTCCTCTTCAAGGTTTTACTTACTTCAAAACCCCTGTCGTAAAACATAATTCGGGGTAGCAAAGTAGAAGGGAGTGAGCGGTGGCACAAATTAAGAGAAGAGCATTAAAGAAATCAACCCAAAAAGTTTTTATGTAGTTGATCCCAAACCTTATTTGAAAAGTCTGAATAGGATGAAAGGTTTTCTCTATTCACTAGTTTCACTTAATCCTCAGTCTAAACATTTGCCCCAATAAACATTAGATTATTTTTATGTTAGCTATAAAGCTGTCAGTCCTCAATAAACAGATACACTCCCGGTGGTTTTACCTTTGCTGTCAAAGAATTGTCAATATGCATACTGGCTCTTTAAATTAAAACAAACACACAGGAAGAGAAATGTAAAACAGAATCATGCAGAGTTTAACAGGAGGCTGCAGAAATCCTAAATAAATGATAGTCCAAAGAGATGATGTTGATTAGAAGTTCAGTATGCTGTGATATAAAGTCGTCAGTGCGTTGTTAGCGCCTTGCTGTCTCCTTAATGGAATGCTGTGATCTCCCCTATCCAGGTAAGCCAGACCCTTACTTTAGTGTGTCTCAATTAAATTTTATGTCTGATGTGTCTATTTGTCATAGAAAAAGAAACAAGCTCAGTGAAAGGGACACTTTGAAGATTTTTATTTCCTATGGGGACAGTTCACTTCTGTCTGGAAAGTGCCTTCATACCTTTCGCAGTTTGTTTCCCTGTGATTGAGAATGGTTATACAAGATATGCGAAGAGATATGGAGGATTGGAAAATGCAAATCTATTTTCTGGTGGAATCTCCACCAATTTTGCAGTTGCTTTTCAAAGGATTTTTCCACAAAGGCATTTAATAGAACCATGTGACTGAAACAACTATTTTTGCTCATAGAGTTATTTCATTGCAGAATTAAGCTTTTAGAAGGCCAGCGCTGTGTCTTTTAAATGTACTCTCTGTGTTGCTTAACGGAGGGCTGTGCACATATGGGCAGTCACTAAATACTATTTGCTTGCTGGGCTACAAGCGTTCTTTCAAGGTTGGTAAAGAAACAGCATAAATATAGAAAAGGTGCAGAAATCTGTTCTTAGCTAGAATAATATTGTTTGCCCTTCATCTCCTATATCAAAAAGCTATATAAACTTTAGGGAACTGGGTCCAAAACCACAGAGCATTTAAGAGATACTTAATAAAGTGATTGTCCACTATCACAAAAGGAGCTGTTCTTTTAATTTTGTTCACTTTAATTCTGGCTGAAATGAGTAGCTCTTTTTTTTTTTTCTAGAAAGAAAGGAAACAAACAAGCAAAGAAAGAATGAAAGGGTCTTTTATATTGAAGGGTCCAAAATAAGAGATTAAAATAGGATGCGGGGCACTTAGAAATGTAACCTGGAAGAACAAAGAGTTTGAGGAAAAGAGAGCTGAAGGCAAATATATTGGGAATCTTGAGGTCCTGATGAATACTCCCTTTGTTCTATATAATAAATGTATGATCTTCCTTGCCAAGGCTGAAAGAAATGGATTTCCCAAGGAATGTCCCATCACTGGAGAAGAGATCTGCCATCAAAAGCCATCATGCTCTGAGGAGGTGTAGTAAAAAGATTAAACAGTTAAGACAAATGATGAGGTAAAGGAAGAAATGAAGACAGGGATGTAGAAAAAGTAAAATGTCAGCATCCTGAAAATGAGATCCACAAACATGAAAGGAGGAAATGGAGACTGTCAACTTTAAACCCATGTTTTGTATCTTGTGGCCTTGAGCAATTTGGAGTTCAAGGAGAAAGACGGGACATTCTGTTCATCACGGTATTGTTTCCAATATGTCAAACATACATAACAGAGCCCATGCCAAAATATATCCAGTAATATCCCGTTGTCCAGAGGGAACATCTGAGTAAATGTATAGGTCACATTACAAGAAGAGTTTAGTGCCCTGGCAGATGTCACCAAGCAATTGGTTTCTCAACTTTCTATTTATTGTCAGAAATTTGCAACTAGCCAGTCAGCCAAAACAGAACAATTTATGTGTCTTAAAAAAAGTATTTCTTGTAAAGCAATGTAGAGGTAACCCAGATCACATGGGTTCAAATTCCTACAACCCATGAAACATCAGACAAGTTACATGAACTTTTTGACTTTGGTTGATGCGTCAGTAAAATGGGAAGAATGATGGCTCCTCCCCCACAGGTTGTTGTGAGAACATAACTGAGTGTATATAAGGCACTTAGCAAAGTGCCTAGCCCCTGGTAAATTATGATTATTTTATTTGCTTAAAATGAATTAAAAAATGTATGATTCCCCTGCAAAAATATGTTATGATTATTATTTCCATACTTATTCAATCAGCTAATTACAATATGGAGTGACTACTACTGAATGCCAGTAGGATGAAACATGTTCCATCCTATTTAGAATTTATAAAATAATTAACGAATTACATGCTGACGATGTAATATGTGGGTTGAAAACTCACTTACTTAATTCTGATTTTCAGTTACAGAATTTTTCAAGATTTCCATTTAAGTCTTAAAAAAAACAGATTTCATATCTCTGGTGAAATTCCCCACCTTTTCTTTTAGTTTTTCTTAAAAAAATTTTTTTAATGTTTATTTCTGAGAGAGAGACAGAGTGGGAGCAGGGAAGGGGCGGAGAGAGAGACACACACACAGAATCTGAAGCAGGTTCCAGGCTCTGAGCCATCAGCACAGAGCCTGATGTGGGGCTGGAACTCATGAACTGTGAGATCATGACCTGGGCCGAAGTCAGACGCCCAACCGACTGAGCCACCCTAGTGCCCCTCTTTTACTTTTTCAAACGTACTTATTATATATATTTTTAAAAGCTCCTGTTGGTTAAACATAGAATTACCATATGACCCAGAAATTCCATTTCTGAAAATATACTCAAAAAAATTGAAAGCAGGGTTTTGAAGAAATATTTGTCCACTGTTAATAGTAGCCATTGTTCACAATAATCAAAGGGAGCAAACAACCCAACTATCCACTGACACATGACGGATAAACACAGTATGGTATATACATACAATGGAATATTATTCAGCCTTTAAAAGGAAGGAAAGTTGGGGGCACCTGGTTGGCTCAGTCAGTTGAACATCTGACTTCGGCTCAGGTCATGATCTTACAGTCCATGAGTTCAAACTCAGAGCCTGGAGCCTGCTTCGGATTCTGTGTCTCCCTCTCTCTCTGCCCCTCCCTGCTTGCCCTCTGTCTCTGCCTCTCTCCGAAAAATAAATAGACATTAAAAAAAAAAGGAAGGAAATTTGGACACATGCTGCAACATGGACGAACCTTGAAGACATTATGCTAGGTGAAATAAGCCAGTTGCAAAACGACAAGTACTGCGCGATTCCCTGTATGTGAAGTACTTACAGTGGTCAAATTCATATATACAGAAAGTAGAGTGATGGCTTCCAGGGGCTGTGGGGCAGGGGAGAAATAGGGAGTAACTGTTTAATGATAATACAGTGCAATGTGGGAAGATGAAAACATTCTGGAGATGGGTGGTGGTCATGGTTTCACAATAAAGTGTAAGTACTTAATGCCACTGAACTGTACATTTAACCATGATTAAATGGTAAATTTTATGTTATGGAAATGCTGCCACAGTAAAAATCAAAAATTAAAAAGTCACTGTCTGATAATTCCAAAATTTGAGTCACTTATTGTTTCTGTTTCTCCTGATATTTGGTTCTTTGGTCTTTTTCCCCCTAGACCCTGTGATTTTTTTAATTGAATGTAGGACATTGTGAGTAAAAAAAAATCAAAGAGCCTCTGGATGCTGGTATTTGAATAAATGTTTTCCTAGCAAACAGATGGAATATAGTAGATCATCTTCGTCTAGCTGAGGCTTGGATTTAGGCTTTGTTAGAAACAATGTAATTAGGGGTATCTGAGTGGCTCAGTTGGTTAAGCGTCTGACTCTTGATTTCAGCTCAGGTCATGATCTTCTGCTTGGTGGGATCGAGCCCTGCATCGGGCTCCTCGCTGACAGTGCAGAGCCCACTTGGGGTTCTCTTTCCCTTTCTTTCTGCCCCTCCCTTGCTTGTGTTCTCTCTTCCTCTCTCTCAAAATAAATAAACTTAAAAAAAAAAGAAACAATGTATTTATATTTTGCCTTATTCCTAGGACAGGGCCCTTACTTTTGGGAGTGGACATTCTAAGTCTCAACTAAAAACCTGTTGTGTTTACCAGAACTGTTCACCTGGCTGGGCTTGAACTCCAACCTTTGTCTCCCCAGCATCATGGGACTGCTGAACTCTCTGTTCCTCTCCATAGTCTCTCGGCCTCTGGAATTTTGTTTGTTTGGTTGTTTGTTTGGTTGTTTGTTTGGTTGTTTGGCTGAGTTTGTTCCTGTTCACTTGCAGTTTAGGAGTTGGCAAATGCCTCAAGGGGAAGTTGCGTATAAACCCAAAGTTCACTTCTCTCTAGTTTCTCTCTTCTGTGGGATTTTTGCTTCTCATGTCCCAGCCATACGACAGCTCTGAACACCAATCTCCAACTTTTGTCCTCAAATAAGACTTGGTCTTAACTCCCTTCCCCAGCCTTCCCACAAGGCTTAGCAAAGAATGGAAAAAGCCTGAGTAAATGTAGAGTTCACTGAGGTGGGCTTTCTTCCCTCCCATCTTGTAGCGCCTTGCAAGTTCTGCCTGCTTTGATGACTCTCTAATGCCTTCAAAAGCAGTTTTGTGTACTTTGTCCAATGTTTGCAGTTGTTTTCAGCAGAAGGGTTGTTCTGGTACAAACTATTCTGTGGTTGCAAGAACCAAAAGTTAGTTTGCATAGTCTTTTAAGAGTTTAACTCTTTTTTAAAAAATTTTGCTTAATGTTTATTTTTGAGAGAGAGACAGAGTGTGAGCAGGGGAAGGGGCAGAGAGAGAGGGAGACACAGAATCTGAAGCAGGCTCCAGGCTCTGAGTTGTCAGCACAGAGCCCGATGTGGGGCTTGAACTCATGAACTGTGAGATCATGACCTAAGCCAGACACTTAATCAACCGAGCCACCCAGGCATTCCAAGAGTCTAACTCTTGATTTGCCTCTCATTCTGTTTTAAATATTCTTTTGCTTTTACTTTAATTCATCTTTTTATTGACCAGAATATTTGGTTTTTATTTATACTGTATTGGCTCACTGTGTTTATTACACACTAGGCAGGTAAGTGTTGTAAGTACAACAGTGAAGACAGAACACATTCTAAGCAAGGTGGGTAGGTTGTTTGCCTTTGCTTGGATCTTCATCAGCCCTTCCCGTTTCCCTAACAAAACCTGGCAATGCCACCACCTGGCAACACCTGTCAATGATGAATCCCCTGAATCTAAAAACTAAATGCCCAAATCCAACTAATATGAAACTAGAAATCATTCAATTAAATTCAGCAAACATAAATTGGATGATGATTACATACAAAGAATTGTATGATACACTTTAGAAGCCCCAAAGAGATTTCATCAGAGCTCTACACATTTAAATAACTGTGAATAGTTTAAATAATTAGCTACAATATAAAGTAATTGTAATGAAATCAGTTAAAAATTATTGTGTGCATACTTAAACATCATCTATTAAACTAAGTGCTGGCAACATAGTAGATACTAGTATTCCATGCAACAAATAAAGAAACAGAAGTACAATGACATTCAGTAATTTGCCAAGGTCCCCAAATTTACATGTGGGGTTCTAATCCAGGTCTCTTACGCTCTGAAGAAGGTGCCATAAGAGAACAGGTAGAGAAAATTATTCCCATTTTGGATAATGAGAGAAGGCATTAAAGAAAAGGTAGCATACCAGCTGGGCACTGATAGATGACCAGAATTACCAGAGCTGGACAAGAGAAAAAATGCCATTCTGGGCTGATGAACATGTATGAGGAAAAGCACAGAAAATTGTTTTAGGAGTTATAATTGGTCCAGAAGGGCTTGAACACAGAGGCATGTGATGACACTAGGTAAGACAAAGCTGGAAGACTCAAAGCAGATATGGAGAGTCCCAAATAAATACCACGTTGAGGGTTTCAGATTTGTTTGTGTGTTTTTTTTTATCATCACACAATTTCTGTGGATCAGGCACCTAGGCATGGTTTAGGTATGTGTCCCTGACTCAAGGTCTCTCATGGACTGTAGTCAAACTATCAGTTGGGCCTGAGGTCTTGTCTGGTTCACACAGGTGGTTGTGGGTAGGATTCAGTTCCAAGTTGTCGTTAAACAGAGGCCCTCAATTTCTCATTGGTTATTGGCCCGAGCTACCTTAAGTTCCTTGTCACACGGGCTCCTCCATAGCGGAGCTTACTTCAAAGCAATAAAAATGTAAGAAACCAAAAGAGCAAGAAGAATAAGAAGTGTCTAACTAGATGCAAGCCAGTTTTCTATATACTAATCTCAAAAGTGACATTTCATAATTTCTGCCATATTCTCTTCATTACAAGAGAGTCAATAAACCTAATCTCTGACTAAAAGGAGGGGATTATACAAGGACATAAATACAAGGGGGCAGGGATCAGTAGGGCCATCTTAGTGGCACCCTATCACATGGACCAACAGGAAATCAACAAAGATTTATGAATGTGCAGGTGACATAATTTGGCTATCGGCATTCACACGAAAGACTAGAAAGTCATTCAAAACTTCTCCTTCTCACTCAACACCGCTATCCATCATCAATTCACTCCAAGGAGTTTAGTTGTCAGCATTTTCTCTTTAGAGCGGTACATAAAATGATAGCACATCTTACAATCATCCGTGTCTTAGATCCCACAGAAAAGGACAGGAGTCCTATGGTGACTTCTGAGAGAGCAGTTTGAAAATACAGGTGTAGACAGAAGTCAGACCATGTGAATTAAGGAGTGAACAAGTGGTCAAGAAATATTTTTGGAATCTAACACATATATTTTTTTACACATGAAGCCAGATCTCTAGTAATTGATATGTCCTGTTGCTGAATGGATTACATTGAAATATTCTTTTAATTTTGGTCCCTTTATAAATAGTGCCAACTTCTGGGAATTTTAGTATTTGAGTTTTGAAATGCATGTTGACCTATTCACTGAAAACTGTTAGGATACAAAATGGTAAGGACACCAGACCATGTCCTTTTTCTCATTTTGGTTCTTGATTCTTCTAATTTAGGAAAAGCTTCATGCAAAGAAATCTAAAAACTAATTCATCTAACAGAAAATTACAAACTCTCCTTAGCAGTTTCCAAAACTCATCTCACACTTTATCTCCTTTTTTGTTGCCACTGAGACTGTGTCTACATTAGAATTCCTGGTACCCAGGGCTTTGTTTCCCTACAAGTTCACTGTGGCCAAAGAGAATTATGAACAGTGTTTATCAGCAGGAGAACAAGGCCACTGAATATGGCTGGTCATATTCCTTTAGATTTTGGTGACCACATATTTTGACATATATAGCAGTCATAGGTGATTTTCACCCCATTTGATAATTCATCCAAGAAACTTTGATTAAATGCCTTATCTCATGTTTCATGAGGTTTTCCTGGTTATTACCCAATATTCAAGTTGAGTTAGGCAAAGGTACTAACAAGTCAAATAACTAAGTTCATGCCGTGTGTTTTTTTTTTTTTAATTTTGATGGTACATTTATTTAACATATCCAAAACATCATTTTCACATGTAATTCTTTTGCATTCTTTTTTATACACAAATTCTTTACATTCCTTTTACACACAAAGTTTTCAAAATCCAGTACGTGTTTTACACTTAAAGCACATCTCAGTTAAGTTCCTTTTGAACAGGGCTCTGTCCAAAGGATTATGGACCTCTATCTTGGTCTCATGGGATGATGGTGGCACACTTCAGAATACATTTTCAGTCCAATTGCATTTGTTCAAGATGTGATTTAAAGAAAAAACACACCTTTATTTTCTTTGAGTGCTGATATTAGGAACCAATCTATTATTCTGGGACTCTCACTAACCTCCTTTCTGCTGAAGTTTGCTGGTTTGCAGAATGTAATCAACCATAGCAGATACTACCTTCTCCTACTTCCCACTCCTCCGGGCGCTATTCAGCAAAGTGAGATGAGATATGTGACAATGTTTTGAACCCATAATGGGGACAGCATAAATCTGAGGTGTAGCTTCTGCTATTACTAATACCACTATTAAGTTATTGACAGAATAGGGAGCATGATACAGGATGCAGAAGATCTTGGATGAAAGCTCACCCCAACAAACAGCAGCTATGGGATGCTGGCTAAGTCCCTTATCATTCTTATCAGTTTCCCTACCAGAAAACTAGAGACCATACTCCCCACCTGCCTGTTGCCTTGTTCTTGTGAGCAACAAGTGAGGTAAGACATGTGGACACATTTCACAAACAGTAAAGGGTCAAATGGTAACAATGGTTTTGAATATAATCACTGCTATAGCAAGAGTGTCTGAACCTTTTCCTTTCTTCCAGTTTCAAACCATCTGAAATACTGGGAGGAAAGGTAAAGCTAAAGTCATGAGACTAGACAAAAACTTCACGAACTAGCAACAAGAGCATTGCAATTGGGTGACAAAACAGATTCCCAAGCAGGAACTGAACAGAAACTTAACCGTAATTAACATACACTCTCCAGTGGTATCTGAGTCATGGAACTTACAGAGAAAATGTAGCAATCTAAACTATACACAATTCAACTTAGTTTAAATACATGTATGCGGGCATGTATGTATGTATCAATATTTTTTAACTTCTTAACAGTGTTCTAAAATATTAAAAATCCATATGACCTTTTCTTTCCAAGGAAAATAAAATGGGATCAAATTTTCATATGACCAGGGGAGAAGACTTCCTAATAGAAGACAGAAAGATGTAATTCTACGATATCTGAGACACTAGCTGAAATCAATGAGTATGATAAAATATTAACTCCTTTAACCTTGTCATGTCAAGCTATGCCTAAGTTATTTCCTATAATAAGAGAATCAGACAAAGGTAGAAGTTTTAGGAGATTTTCTTTCTCATTCTCATCTGAAAATGTTCAGTTTAACAACCACTAGAAAAAGGATTATGGTTTTGGTAAAGACGTTTTCTCCCAAGGTGACTATGCATCTAGTTCATCAGAAATCATCAGAGGAAGTTAAAATAAAGGCTTGAAAAGATTTCCATTTGGACATCTCCCATTGACTACAGAATCCCCTCACCTCCCATTAACACTCTATAAAACATGGGGAATATCTGCTCAGGCTCTGGATTGAGACTCGAACGTTCCCGAAAGACAGCTACTTCCACCCAAACAACTGGTCCTCCTTTTCCTTCTTGTCAGCACCGTGAGCTGGGAGAGGCTGTGTTTGGTCTCTTAATCAGGCCTTGCTGACGAGCTGACATCACTGCAAACGTTTTCACTTATTCTTTGGCAACACTTAAATCCTTGCCAAAGGCCAGGCAGTAAGTCTGAAAGCATTGTTAGCAAGCGGCTGGGGGAGTTGGAGTGTGACTGTCAGCTAGCAATCTATGGTGATGACAGGAGGGAAATCTAGGAGCTGAAACCATTCTAAAGGTCACCCTGTGGGCAGAACAAAAGGCCTCTGACGGAGCTCTGGGACATGGAAGCCCAGGGATGCTGCTATGTGAGCACTCTGGAAATTCATTATCCTCTCCCTGATTGTAAAGACCAATACAGCTCAAACCAGCAACTATCTGCCTTCGCAGTGGTGTAAAATAATCTGGTAAAACAGAAATGCCCCATAATGGCATTATGGCTCAACTTTCTGTGTTTTGCAACATATTCTTCTGTAGTATTTTCTCTTTACCCTACATCCTTTCATTTTCAACCTTGAATTGCTAAATAATAAGAGTTTAAGGTTCTTAGCAATGTGCATTTTATGACTAAAATTTTATGAGTATAACATACTGAAGCACTGATAAGCCATTTTTAAAAGGAACACAGATAATGCAGGAATAATCAGAATAGGTCCATGCCTGAATCGAGATCATCTCTTTTTTCTCATTCCAAAACTGGGGAAGATTTGGAAGAAGAAAATGGCTTCCATCTACTGGGTGCCATAATCAGGACCTGGGTACTGGGTCATTTGTAAAACCTGCCGGAAAGATTTGCTATAGTTTATTCTCCAAACTCTCACCTACTGTGTTATTTCTTTTCTTATTCTCCCCCCACCTCCCTACCTCGCTAGATGGAAGACACTTGTTGTGCCATCATTAAGAAGCCCAGGCAGATCAGGGCAGAATCCTGTAGTGTGGAAGCAAGAGCAGCTGGGATTGTCTGCTTTCCTCCTTATCACCACAGAAAAACGAGGAAACAGGGAACCAATGGACAGCATTGGTGACTACAGTTAATAATTCTGCACTGCATACTTGAAAGTTGCTAAGAGAGTAGATCATAAATGTTCTCACCAAACACACAAGAATGGTAATTATGTGAGGTGATGGATGTGTTAACTCTCCCTATCGTGGTAATCATTATGCAATGCATACGTATATATCGACTCATCACATATTACACCTTAACCTTCACAATATTATATGTCAGTTATATCTCAGTAAAGCTGAGACAAGGGAAAGCTGAAAGCTGAAAAACAAGGGAGCACTCAATGGAGGTCCTCTGGGTACTAGGAAGGGTCTCTTCGGTAAGACAGAATGGAGCAGAGAAGGTACTCGAGACACCAGGAAACTCACACAGAAGGCACAGTGCACATCTGGTACCCACCAAAGAATGAACTCACTATGGTACACCAGGCTTGCAAACTCAGTCAATACCCAATGATCTACTCACAATTGATTTGCACTGCAGATTATGCGCTTAGGGGCCTGGGAAACAGTCTGCAATTATTCATGTGAGTGAAAACTGCGCTGGTTAAGTAGCAGTGAGTATACAGTGACCCGTGACTCACTTGTAATGTGAACTCCTGGGTCTACATATAAGACCCTCAGATAAGAGGAAACAGCCTCAGGATCCAGGGAATAGTGATGTTAAGAACCACCCACTCCAGTCTGGCTTGGCAATACTGGGTAGAGGAGCTGGTTTCTGTTGGATGAGAAGTGGGGTAGAGGGGAGAGAGAAAAAGCAGCAGCAACTACGGGGCCTTGTGAAGTTGGAATGTGGCTTAGGTGGTGAGGATGCTGACTGCTCCAATAACTGTGATTCCTGCGAAGAGTTAGCCTCCATTGTCTCTTCAAGCCCAACACTTTCCCACATTTCCATGTGACAGTGAGGGGGTTTCCAGGGGCTACCCAAGAGGTTTTCTCTAGGGGTAAACTTTCCTGTTTAGAGATGGTGTTTGAAAATCACCTGGTTGTGTTACATTAGGCAAATCATGTTTTAAAAAGTAGACCCACTAAGACACCAAATTAAGGTAAAGATCTTGGAGTTAGTCCACCTGTAAAAAGAAAATGTCCAAATCTTGCCAGGTTGTTGTTGATTTTGAATTGCAGACGTCCCCCTTCCTTTGTGTCACAAGCCACTCATTCCCCTTAATGAAAACAAGAGGGAGTGATTATACCTCCTGGGGCTGTGCCATTCATGCCGTCTGAAAGGCCCTTAAACGAGTGGCACATTATCTCACACATCTGGAGTTTACCAAATTAGCCAATTATGCTGGAGCTCATAAAACGAGGCCTTAAATGTCATTTAACTAGAAAATATTATAATCACCAAGTGGTCTGATTGTAAGATGATACTTGGGGCAGCATCAGTGGTTACAGAAAACAAATCGTGAAGCAAAACACAGTTCAAATACCCCCCAAACGCAACCACATATTTTCTACAGTAATACTTTCTGAAGAATACCATATTTCTGAAGGCACCAGCAATCAACATGTTTCTCATTTGAAACTAAGTTTAATCCGACCTAGTTGTTTCCTAGTTATTTGCCTTGGGCAAACCAACGTGCATGAATTTTTCTCAGAAGAAAACTGAGGAACATGCAAGATGAGAGCCGACGGGAAACCATGAACTTATCAGATATGGATCCGTTTGTAAGGGATGGGACAATAACTGGATTAAGAGTCTTGAGTTATCAGAGGTTTGTGGTGCTGTCTCTGAACTGACAAGATTCAGTTCACTGAGCATATATGGTCTCTCAGAGTTTTTGTACTTTACCTGAAGGAAGAGAGAAGAGCTGCTTTAAACTGCTACGTGATTTTGGGGGTAGGAATACGGAAAGTTGTAGAAGAGTTACTTAAAAATTAGGGGTTTATGGGGCGCCTGGGTGGCGCAGTCGGTTAAGCGTCCGACTTCAGCCAGGTCACGATCTCGCGGTCTGTGAGTTCGAGCCCCGAGTCGGGCTCTGGGCTGATGGCTCAGAGCCTGGAGCCTGTTTCCGATTCTGTGTCTCCCTCTCTCTCTGCCCCACCCCCGTTCATGCTCTGTCTCTCTCTGTCCCAAAAATAAAAATAAATAAATAAATAAATAAATAAATAAATAAATAAATAAAACGTTGAAAAAATTAGGGGTTTATAGCCACTCATTTCACATTGCCTTCTTTTCATTTAATAAATAACAAAATTTGGTGTTTAGTAAAAGGTGATGTAAGACAATGGAAAAACCATGACATGCTGCTAGTATCTGCGTGACTTTGGGCAAGTTATTTAACTTCTCTGATCTTCAGGCACCTCACACAAAATACAGACATAATGCTGTCTTGTGTTGAGAATAGTGCTGTGTTCCATATAAGGTTTGAAAAGTCCCTAGCATCGTGTCTGTTACACTGAAGAAACAAATATCAGTTTCACGTCTTTCTTTACCTATGTCACCAGGATATCTTAAGTTCTGTTTTAATTCTTTTTCCTCTTTATTTCAGGAAGAATGGCCACTAGGAGCTTCCAGAAGAGGAAGAGGGAGAGATAGGCAGTCCTGGTTTTACATTAGCATAATTTATAATCCTCTCGCCCGTCTGTGCGCATCTCAATCACTCTCTTTAAAGGAATGACAGGTACAAAAGAGACTAGAAAAGCTTTCAGGAGATACCCTGAAGCAGAAGGAAGTAAGATGTGATGCACGAACACACGGTAAATGGAGACACCAGCTGCTGTTTGCCAGGAGAATTTATAAAACAAAACTAATTGGTTTTAAAGGTGCCTCATCAGCTAGGCTAACTATGTCTTCTGGGCTCACTATTTCAGTAGATGGACCTATGAGTTTATTTTTGCCAAACCTGAAAAAGAAGAATCATGGTGACGATGGAGATACTCTCAACAGTGACAAAGTTCTTCCCCGTGAGTTCTTTCTTCTCCATTAGCTAAAACAATGATGGCCTCTTTGTAAAAGCCAACTAAGTGTGATGATTCCATATAGTAGAAGTTCTTGCCCAGAATTTGGAAGGCCTTTTTTGGGTAAAGCTGGGTTGAAAAAAACCATGTGTTTCATTAAAGTACAATATATCTATATTTTTAGTTCTTAAAAGAATCTTAGAAATGGTAAAGGGATTTGGACCCATGTATTTGAGCCAATGTCTCTTGGAAACATGAATTCTGGGCAGAGAAATAGGGAGCTTCATCTCTAAGAATGGTGATGAGTATCACTTCACTTTCTTACAGCAGAGAGGAAAATGGGAGATCTGTGCAGACATCAAGTATATTATCAGACTTTAATGTTCTTAAATAACAGAAAAGGAATAGCTTTCAAAACCTTTAACTTGGAGGATATAGGAAAAACGAGGAGAGATGAACTGTCTCACCTATGTTAATAGTCAAATTGACTTGTGTTGTATCTCTACAGCCACAGACCGAATGGGGCTGTAGGCACCTGAGTGAGAAAAACATCTTTGAAAGCAGAGTGTACTCTAAAAGCTAAAGAAGAAAATCAAAAGGAACTGCTTTCACTAGGAAAAAAAAATCAACACAACATGCATTAAAAGGTTTTCTTTTCTTTTTTTAACTTAACTCTATGAAATGTTCTTGCTCGGTATCAAAAATAACAGGCAGCTTTTTCTTTTGTGTTTTAACAAATATTCACATATCTAAGACGAGAGGTCTCTGGCTTTTGGCTAATAACATGCCTAGATCTAAAGGCATTACAGAAAGTATGTCAATTTGCTCTAGAAACAATTATACATACAGTCTAGGAAAAGGCCAATTTTACTATGCAAGGACCACACATGCTGTATGTTTGTTGTATTACTTGATATCAAAGCAGAAACATCAAATTCTTCCTAACACACATGAAATAAAGAGCCTGGCTAAGGAACTCCCACATCTAATTCAGAGATATCTGTTACAGCTTACAGAACTTGGCAATGCTACTACTACTCTTTAACTGGGAAGGGACACTGCTATTGACTATATAATACACTATGATTTGTTTAACTTTATGTATATTTTGGGTAAACTGAGCATGAGTTTGATCCCAACTGTCATAAATGCACGTATATTACCAATGCACAGCACTTAGGTACCACATCACCACAGTAATAATAGCAAGAATTTGCTGCTTCTTTGTCACTAGATCTTCTAAAGATATTTAATCAGGTATCGAGATCTTATCATAACTTCAGAAGGGGTAGTCAATAGCAAGAATTATCATCTCTGTTTCATTTTGCATCATTACGATTTTGATGTGATGACATTTATTCATTTAACATGCACTTACTATCTCTACTCAGTGCTAAACACAGGCACAGGGGATACAAAGCTAAATGAGAAATTGCCCTTAGGGCGAGAGAAAGGAGATAGACAGAAAACAGCCATAATAAATTAGACAGGTGCATGCTATATTTTGTATAGCATATAAGAGTGATTGGTAAAGAAAGCGTGTGGTAGAGAAAAGATGGTCAGAGGGGGAGAAATGTGAGGGCACTCTTGAATGAGGAGGGATAGTTTCTTGTGTGGATGAGGGGGTTGGTCCTGCAGGAGTAAGATAAAGACTAGCATGCAAAGCTATGAGAATGTGAGCAGGCTGGCTGTTTTTAGAGCAGATCTGTGAATGGGGAACGAGCCTGGAGAAAAGGAGGGCCATACTAGGCTATGCTAGGGCCATACTAGGATGCTAGGGCCATACTAGGAAGGGCTCTGTACCATGATAAGTTTAGACTTTATACTGCAGGGCATAGTTTTATATATTAACCAAATACTCCAAAATTAAAATAATTAAAACAGTATAATGCTGGCAGAGAGATAGATAAACTGATGAAACAGAATAAGAAATGGAGAAAGAGAATAGAAAATTTAGATGATGTATACGTGGACGTTTAATACACAAAAAAGTTAGCATTTCCAACGAGGGAGTAACAGATGGATTTTTCAACACGTGGTGTTTGGACAATTGACTAGCCATTTGAAAATAAAATTTAATTCCTATATGCCACACAGCATATTAAAAAAAGCAATTCTCAGACGGATTAATGACTTAAATGTCAAACATACCAGAAGAAAATGTTTATAATCTTGGGGCTAAAATATCCTTTTTTCTAATGTGACAATAGGGTCAGATATCACAAAGAACAAGATAGATATAATCACAAAACCACAATCTTCAAAAATTGCAAAGTTCTGAAAGGTGTAAGACATTGTAGCTCTAAGGCAAATGGCAAGCTGGGGAAAATATTTGCAATCTATGTCATTGTTAAAGAATTAGTACCTATAATATATACGGAGCCCCTACCAATCAATAAAAACTCTAACTTAAGAGAAATGGGCAAGAATATAAATAAGCAATTCATAAAAGAAATGACACTTAATGGTATAAAAGCATGCTCAATCCCAGTTATAATCAAAAGAATGCTTATAGACAACTTATTTTTCACCTATTAGATTCTTTTTTTAAAGTTTACTTATTTATTTTGTGAGAGAGAGAGAGAGGAAGCGGGAGAGGCGTGCAGAGAGAGAGAGAGAGAGAGGGAGATATTGAGAGAGAGAGAAGCTCAAGCAGGCTCCACACTGTCAATGCAGAGCCCAACACGGGGCTTGAACCCTCAAACTGTGAGATCACGACCTGAGACGAAATCAAGAGTCGGATGCTGAACCGACTGAGCCACCCAGGCATCTATGTAAAAAAATACTCTTTATCTGATCATCTAGTAGACAGGATAACAAATGTGACACATCAACTTTTGACACAGTTCTGTTTTGATTGAATATTCATAAGCTGCAATGCAAATAAGGAACACATTTGGGCACTATATTCAAGAATCAAAATAAAGAACTATTACATTTAGATAGCTGCTGTTATGAGAACTTGAAAAAAATCTTAGGGGCGCCTGGGTGGCGCAGTCGGTTAAGTGTCCGACTTCAGCCAGGTCACGATCTCGCGGTCCATGAGTTCGAGCCCCGCGTCAGGCTCTGGGCTGATGGCTCAGAGCCTGGAGCCTGTTTCTGATTCTGTGTCTCCCTCTCTCTCTGCCCCTCCCCCGTTCATGCTCTGTCTCTCTCAGTCCCAAAAATAAATAAACGTTGGGAAAAAAAAATTTAAAAAAAAAAAAAAGAAAAAAATCTTAATGGCACAAAATAGAAATTGTCTTCCAGTCAGCAAATTGAATATTAATATCATTTTTGTGGTAGTTCTTATGGTATACATATTTAGTTTTCAACTGTATTATCAGGAAAAACTAAAAAAAAATGTGGGAAGGCACCCTTTTAAATATTTTCCCTTAATAACACTAGGAAAATGAAACATTAAAAATGAAAAAAACATGTAGTAATATGTTAAATGTCTATATCAACATAAAGTCCATACATGAAGAACTGTACTTACCCTTCTATTCGGAAAATTGTTCGAAAACTGTCTCCCAAGCTTTTATAACTGTTTGGATCAGTTGCACATCTCTGAATCTGGAACCTAGAAACAAAATCAAACAAAAAAATCAAAGTTAAGGAATTGCCAAATGACTTCCCTCATTTTTCAAAGTCTTAGGAAACTCGGCCTTTTCAGGTTAATCTAAAATATTCTGGTTTTTGCTATCGACTTTATTGATTTATTTGCCTCATATAATCCTTACCTTATTTTTGTAGCCTTTAAAATTCTATTTCTCTGTATTTTAATAGAAACTATAGAGTTTTTTTTTTCATCTGTTTCTTAGCCAGGCAGATGCACCCTGAGGCATTTATGCCTTTTTCTTTTGTGAAAAGCATACACAGATGTCATAGATTGTTTAATGTATAATTCAGAAATCTGAAGGTGCATATGAAATAAATAAGTAGCTGTATTTCTTATCTTAATTAGTACCCCTTGATGGTAATTTAATAAGAAGTTTAAATACAGAGCCGCTAATATGGCCTAACTTGGATCCTGATTGTGAATTTGAAATTCATTCTGGCAGACAGGAACCTGTGCTTAGGGGAAGAGAATGAATTTGTATTGTGATACAGTTTACAATCACTAATTCTACTTCATGATGGAGCAGAGTTGGTCTTTACTTTCAGGCTCCCTGAACCCTTCATATATGGTCTGTATATAGTTGGTGCTCGATAAAAATGTATTCCATTTTAGAAAGCTAAATTCTGTTTTTTTCTTCTTTTCGGTTATGATCATGCATCTCAGGACTCTAACCTTCAACCTGTGGAAGTTTCCCAGTGTCAGGGTCTTAACTTATTTATTTTGTATGCTACTCTGGGGTTTGTTTTTAAAGAGCTTTATGACAAGTACTCTCATTTCTCTATACCCCAGTTCTCCATTTTTGAGTTTCTTTAGTCTGCTCTCACCTGGTATTTACCTTCCTTGTCCCAATTCTTAGTTAAGGCCTTTCTGCTCTTCCTTCCATAATTTTATCAAAAATTTTAAAAGAAATTTTCAAAAACACATCTTATATTGTCTACTTTGAGATACTTTTCTGAGATTGTTGGATTTATGATTCTACCTCTAAGAATAATGTATTTTATGGCCCTAGGCCACAGGGAATTATGCTGAAAACGGATACATGTATCACAGAAAAGAGTTAATATTTCACTTTGATTGAAACAGCTGGGCATAGGAAAGGAATGAGTCTATTATAATACTGGAAAGTGAGGCTAGATTACATTTGATTTGGAGAGCGGAGAGAGTTGCTGAATATAATCGTGCGGGAGGGTAGCCATTCTGAGATGGAGGAAGTTGAGTAGTCCAGTAGAGTTCTCCCAGCAGACCACATACAAATAACTACAAAAATATTTACTGCCTGATTGGGTGGATTGGAATGGCAGTATGGAGGGCAGAACAACCATGAAGGCAATAGGATGATCTAGGTGAAGATAATAATGCCAGAATATGAATGGAGGCAACAGAAATGTAAAGAAAGGGGTAAGCTTGTTGAGTAATCCTTTTTCTCTTTATTTTTTAAAAAAAAAATTTTTTTTTCAACGTTTTATTTTATTTTTGGGACAGAGAGAGACAGAGCATGAACAGGGGAGGGGCAGAGAGAGGGAGACACAGAATCAGAAACAGGCTCCAGGCTCTGAGCCATCAGCCCAGAGCCCGATGTGGGGCTCGAACTCACGGACCGCGAGATCGTGACCTGGCTGAAGTCGGACGCTTAACCGACTGCGCCACCCAGGCGCCCCTCCTTTTTCTCTTTAAATAAATGTGTGTGTGTGTGTGTGTTTTATGATACATTCAACATGACTCCTTCTTGATCCTCTTCAACCCATAAAGCAATATTCTACTATTGCCAAAATTAAACAATGTCCTTAATATTCACGATGGTTTTGTTTGTCAAATTTACACCTCTATTAACGTGATCAGTTTTAGAAGGTTAAATTTTTTAATTCTTAATTTAAAAAATTTTTTTTTATTTTTGAGAGAGAGAGAGAATGTGTGTGTGAGCAAGGGAGAGAATCTTAAGCAGGCTCCATGCGATCCCATGACCTTGGGATCACGACCTGAGCCAAAATCAAGAGTCGGACGCTCAACCGACTGAGCCATCCAGGCACCCCAAGAAGGTTCGTTTTTAGACAAGAATTATATCTCTAAAATTTGAATTGTATTGAGCTCGTCAGAAGCTCGTGGATCAATACAGCCAACTCATTTAAACTATTCTGGGTCTAGAGGTACATTTGGTGTGTGCATAACCACTGACCCAGAATGTTCAGTAAGTGGTTCTGTCTATAATCAAAAACATGATTTGATGGTCACGTAGGTGGACCATGTTTGATATTTCTGGACTACTGCACATAGATGAGATAACTTGGTACTCTGGATACAAATGAATTAAACCTAAACACAAAATAGTACAATAAGAAAAATATATGTACACTTACACAACAAATAACTTTGCATAAAATTTGTTTATACTACAAATACAAATAACATAGTGATTTCCAAAACACGATGCCGATTCTAGTGTGAAAAAGAATCTCCATCTCTCCATTTGCATATTTGTAACCTATATTCATGGCTGAGTATGAAACATTTTCTTATGTCCTAGTTGGGAAAGTCAAGATTCTTCTCTAACTATTCTTTAAAGAAAATAATTTAAAATAGTTTTATATATTATAATAGTATTACATGTTCATAGATTTTTCTCATACTATCTGTAATAATTTTCATTAAATTCATTTACCTCTATCAAATTCCCTTCTAGATGCTTTCCCCCCCAAATTACCAAGTATTTTTTAAAATAATTGTCATATGAAATAAGATCTACAAGTTTTATAAAAACTCAGGGCATTATCCTCACTGTAAAGGGCATAATAAATAAATGAATGAGAAAAGTGACTTATAAGGTAAAGAAAAATATCCATAATGTCAAATAGCATCTGCACCAAACTGCCCAGGTGTTCATCAGAGGGAGAAAGTACTGCTTTCTGCAGAGGGCAGGAAGGATTTCAGGAAGGAAAAGGGATTTGAGCTGGTCCTATAGGATTCAGAGGCAAAAAGAGTAAGCATGAGAAAGCATTCCAGGTGGGGAAATGAAACAAAGGCCAGTGAGGGAAAGTTGTCCTTTTAAGAGAAGTGAAGGAAGAGATCCCCCACCATGGCAACCTTCCACGTTTCCTTCAGGACAGATGGTACAGGACTCTGCTGGGGCATTCAGTTGCTCAGGGTGGGTGGCGACCTGAGTGTGTTGGGGGAGGAAATTTATGAGATAAAGTCAAAGCCCAATATAGACCATTTGACCTCTTCCTGCTCCTCAGCTGAGTACTTCAGTTAACTCTGCATGGCCATCTCACAGTTATGTGACCCCGGTTCTAGAAGGGACTATAAATGAGTCAGCAGAGGGACCAAAGCAAGTGCATACTAATGACCTTAGCCCCTCTTTCACTGCTGGAGTTAGAGACATCAGCTTTGTCTACGATGTCTGTGTGCGTGGGTAACACCAAAGAAGATCTTCTGTCAGCTTACACCAAGATGAATCCAGAGTGCTGCTATTTCATAATTAACTAGTTATCTAACTTTGCTCTAGGAAATCTAGGCACTTTACTTGCTAGCTGTAACTTCTTCCTTTTCATAGAATCTGAATAGATAATATTTCTTCATAGATAATATTTCTAATCTGCCATTCATGCAGTTAATTACAGTTTTTGAACACTTCGCATGTATTAGTATTCCACTATTTGGGGCATTATACAGAAATAAGACACAATCCTTCCCTTTAGAAGCTTATACTTAGGTGAAGGAGCTGTGCAAACATATGATTACAATATGCAAGTAATAACAGTATTTTGGGATATCCAATGTCAGCAAAGGAGTTTTACTGGCATTGAATAAATACTACTACTCTTTTTGGAGGTGATCTCCTGTCTATAGGTGGACTGTAGCTGACAGAAAATAGCACTATGTAGAGACATTGGAGAGAAGAGGGAAAATGGGAAGGCTATCTTTGGGCTAAATATCTGTGATTAAATTTTCCCCACCCACTTTAGAACAGGCAACAAGAACAGTTAGTGGAATCTGTAAGGAGTGTTCCACTTAGAAGCTGACTGATGAGTGACGCTGTGTTAATTACAAACAGGAGTGGTGACATCAAAATAACGTTACACGAGAAGGGTCCACAAGGAGTGTTGTAAGGCAGTGCAAAAGGATGAGCAGGTATGGTAAATACTAATTCCTCAGTAAAGCCACCGCCATTCTTTACTATGCTAAAGGAGCTGGAGTCCCATTAAACAGGCAAGCACAGCTGTCTCTTTTGCTGCACATCTCAAACACGGCGTGTCTACACTTTGCAGAGAAAGTGCATGCAGTATTTAGTTCTACTACACATGGCTTATTCGGATCACAGAGTTATCAGTTCTTCTAAGGAATCTGTTTCAAGTTGATACAATTATAGTGCATTTTGGTCAATCATGTAAAACAGCAATTTCCTTCTTCCCCTTTACTGTGTTTCAGCAACTTAAAAGGTTGCTCTCTTGGATTGAAACTTTACGTCAGCATTATTCCAAACTGCATTCTGTTCTAACAAATTCTCTCTATGCCCGGGGAGACAATTTTCCAGTTACATAATACAACTCTTTGTAAAATTACAAAGGCCAAGCCACACTACCCTTGATTGTATTTAGAAGAAAAGGTTGGACCTTTCCATTGTCCTAATAAAAGCAGCTTGGACACATCTGGAATCTCCATCTGAGAAACTTCTCTTATTAGAATGAAAACTTGCTGCCAAACCGGCAAATTGGACAGTGGAGGAACACTTGAGAAGTATTCAGTGCCTAACATCCAGTCAGGATGAAACACACAGAAAGGCATGTGGCGCAAACCCTACGTATGCCTCATTGTCCAGGAGCCAGCAATCCTATCTGCTGTGGTGCCAGGGAGCACAGTACTTCATAGTCCTACAAATGGAGGGAACAGCCCTGTCATCGACCATGCCATAAACATGAAGCGGGTTTCTGTGGTAACCACCAGCGCAAGGAAGGGCGGCTCAACATTCAAAAACAAATGTACAACATATTTTTAAAAGCTGGAGAATGTTCTCACTCACTAAAATATTTATTTTTCTCTAAACTGGAGAACCATTACTGCAGGATTTCCCACTGGCTTAGTTGTGTGCTTAGCCAGTGATACCAAATTTCAAACTAGCTTGTTGTTGATTCTTAGCACAGTGAGAAATGCCAGTTTAGGCACTCGGCTTGTCTGAGCTCTTCTTAAGTTGTGGCCATAAAAAAGATATGTCTGTGAGAAATAAAATGGCTTTGCTCCCTTAAAGGCTGTAGGATCAGATCGTTTGAAAATCTCAAAATCTCAAATCTATGCAGTGCCTTCATCTGCGAATTAATTTTCTATCTATCATCTTAAAAAAATACTGATGCCTGATGGTATCTACACTGGGGTGTGGAGGCTTCAGGACACACACATACAGACACACGTATATGTATATATGTACGTGTATATATAATTTATAGTGCATTTATATGAAGGCTGGAAGTTGAGTTGCAAAGAGTCAGACTGGGGCAGATGATGACATTTGTCCTGAAGCTATATTTGCATAGCATACACTCTGCTTTTTAGTTCGATCTTGCGATTATTTGTAGTGCTTTAGGATAGGGAGCTGATGGAGATTTGGGAGGGGGTGGAAGCCATTCCAAGCCATCCCTTTGGTACTGTTATTAATCCCAAGCAAAGCTGTCAGAAGGTGAAGTTTAGCTCTTGCATCATCTCCAGGTGATTCTGCAGTTCAATAGAATTCTTGTGCTCTCTCCTACCTTCCTCCCTTCAACTCCACTCTCAGAAAAGCATTCATACCATTTATCCTTAGTGTAGCTTTGAATGTGAGATGTTGTCTCTCAGATCTTGTCCCTTTAAAAAGATTTCAGCTATCCAAGAGGAGGTAGAAAGGTTTGTCTTGTTCCCAGTGGGGACGCAGGGTACCTGCGCCACCAAAGATAGCCCAGGGTGGCACATTTTTCCTGAGTGGAATTAATTGTATATATGCTACCATTATGCTGTAGGTTACGTAAAAATGACAACTTAGTGTCAAAAGTGAGGAAGTTTGGGGAACTGAGCCACAGACCAGGAGCTACCAGTTACAATTTATTGAGTGTAGCCACCAATAAGCAGTGAAAACTAGTGAGGTTTGTAGTTTAATCCTTCTTTGCCTTTCTCCTCAGCAGTATAATGGGGAGAGCAGACATTCGAGGACTTTTTGATTCTGAAGGGACAGTGACACACAGAGTTATACCTGAGTTTGTTAGCCATAAGAAAGAAGACACATTTCATTTTGTTTCGTAAAGCCCCAATTCCATATCTTATAGAGGTGGGAGACTGCTAATAAAAATTGTACGCTGATAATAAGTGGTGATGAATCTAAAGAAACTCGCTGCCAAGATCTTTGCAAATGTGCTATGAACAAAGATTATTAGTAATTACCAGAATGTTACACATGCTTCTTAATAAACACTTAAGAAACCCACTAATGAACCAGAGATTAAAAGACTAAAGGTTTGCAATTACAGAACACATTAAGAGGATAACTGTAGGAAGATTAAATAAAGATTTTAATTCACTGTAATTAGCCTATCTTACAGAAATAAGATGTTTCTCCTATGAAGTATGTTTGCTTTCTCACTGGTTGGTTGAACATGGCCAAAGTCACACCGAACATGCAAAGACATGTCTGAGGCTTTGAAGTATACGTGTACACACCTACCTTACAAACTTTGGGAAAAGGGCCCCAGGAAGCACATCTTTAGAAAAACTGCCACCATGTATATTTGTTTCCTGTACTCTGAAAAATCACCTTCCACTGAGGCTGCCCCAAGAAAAGAAATACCCAGTTTCCACAGAAGGCTAAGCACTGAACTGGAGGGGAATGGGGTCTCTGCATTTGTCATCCCTGCAGAAAAACCACATCAGATGATGGGGAGATGAGGCTACTGATTTGAGAGACGATTCCATCAGTTTTCTTTAACAAGTGCTGGGGAGAAAAGTTTTCTTTGAACATTTCTCGAAAAAATGTTAGCTATGGGTATTCTGTTTTACTTTAGATTAAATATAACAATAATCCTCATAGCACTGTCTTGGCAATGATGAGCTCAAGAGTCCTTTAATCAGGTCGGAAGGGTGTGGTTTACAGTTCCAAACACAGATTTCTGCCTCAACATTTCCTGAGATCCCCATCTGCATGAGAGACACAGAGATGAATAAGCCACAGATCCTGTCCTCTAGAACAGAACAAACAAGTGGAGGGAGGGCAAGATGTTAGTAGTTAGTTATAAAATAAGGCAGACTACAAGTGTTAAAGATTCTGGGAACTAAGTACGCCTGCAATTTAAAGCATTGCCTTTGCTTGCTGGGTTCACAACCTAGGCCTGGCATCAATTAGCACCCTAAAATAATGCTAACAAATCCACAAGGGTCATGGGTTTGGCTCTGTCTGAGCAGTGACCACCGACCGAAGTTCAAAAGCTGTACCCTTACATATTTGGCTGCTTATCAAATTATTCTAAAAATTCAGGGAAAAGAAAGATATTTTTCCTGAATGTTGCACAGTCATTGCTCTGAGAAAGTCTCCTTAGAAAAGAAATAAAGACAAATGCCTGGTAAAAATTAAGATGTCCTTTGCCTGTTTAAAGTCTGAATGTCTTTAGTAGGTGTAGGTGGGCGGGGCTATGCTTTGGCTTAGTGTTTATGATACTGTAAAGGACACCAATAAATTTCTCTATGTTATTATAAAACAGTTTATAATTTGAAGAAATATGTAACCTGGGGTGCTCAGTCAGCCTCGATAATTACTACAGATAAGGTAACACATCTTGGCAAGGCCACAAAAGCAAGAGAAATCTTCTGTGCCATGTAATTTTGAACATGCTTTTGAACAGAGCCTCAAAAATATTATCTCTATGAAATATCAGATCAACCCAGATAGCCTGATTATACTTTAAGTAATTTCCTGTGATCCTAGACACATCTAATTGCAATCTCCTTTCACAAGCCAGGGAGATTTAAAGTCTGATGTTCTGTGACTGTACATTTTTCAATTCACACTTGAATCACACACTTAAATATCCTATAAAGGTTTCATCATTTTGCCAACCACAAGTTTTGTTACAGTAAACATGTACCTATGTGTCCCTGATTAGTGTGATGAAATAGATCTAGGTTTATGCATCTTACACAATTGTAAGACATATGGTCTCCCTAGCATTTAGAATCTGTGCAAAATTTGACATTGTAAAATGGAATCATGATAAGACAGTTGATTCTACCATCTGGCACATGTTCTTCCAGTTGTTTATATTACTTATGGGATAATAACTAAGAACACTGACAATATAATTCTGAAATTTATTTTAATGACAATATGCTGGTTAACAAGTCAGAGACAAATGATCATTAGAGATTACAGCTTAACTCTAATAATGTAAAACCACAAGCAATAAAACAGGCTAATTGACATAGCTGTATAATTAAAATGCTCCAAGCATAAACTGGTCTTAATTAAACAAATGCCTGACTAGCATGACTTTCAGTATTTTGCTTTGTAAAATACATGTCATATTATCAAATTATGCTTATAACATCATAATATAGTGCTGTCACTCTTTGAAGATACATATGTGTGTGTATGCATATATTCAATTAAACTTCACATTTAGTGTCAACAAATGACCAGATGCACCTACCTCCATTTTCCCAAGTGCACTGATGTAGGTTGGCCATTACAATGGTTAATTAGCATGAAATCAAATCACACTTGGGAAGTGAGGGAAGGATGGATCACAGGTTGGAAAATAACCCATTAACAAGGTAATGAGAGTAGAGAGGGATACATCAGCTTCAGCAATCAAATACTAAAGTTACCACAGTCTTGATAAGTATCATTGTTTTTCCATATTCCTCAAATAATTATAGTTTGAAAAAATTAGATTCCTCTCTCCAAAAAAAGTTAGCTATGTTCTTTCTTTCACCAAGCCTCCCCACCTACCTCCTTGGGTCGACAGGTTTTCCTAATGTCCATCAAATAGCACCTACTGCCTGGTGACAGAGGACCACATGACATCATTCTCACCTGTTGAACCTCAGCTCGTTGCTTACGATGAGATGGAAGTTCTTGGTGTCTAGCCACGGTAAAAGATTTCCAGGACAGAGAATTCAAAAGCAGTCAAATCTACCAGAACCCTACTTGTCCTGGGAACTGAGCCACTTCACATAAACTTAATTATGCACTAGAGACCATAAGCCAGGGGTCCCAGGGAGGGAGAATGTCAGAGAATATAAAGTCCCTAGAGACCTAATATGCCATTCCATTTTATTTTAACTGATCAAATGTGCCTATTTTATGGTTTACTTAGCACTGATAAGGAAGGATGTCTTTCAATAATGTCAAAGAAAGAACGATTAAGAGAGTGGGTGGTTTCTTTGTATTCATAAGCATAAATGCTTATGCTAGAAAGAAATTTGGGGAATGGAGATAATAAACTTGGCTAGTAAAGAAGAAAACATGCTTATGCTTATCATAGTTGAGGAAAATTTCAAGGGAAGTTTTAACTTTATACCAAGATTGACCTCATATGTTACAAAGATTTGGATCAGTTGTTATTGGTTCCAAATGAGGACAGAGTTTTCAAAAGCATTTTATAGGTGGATAGGACCCCAGAATGACAAAAGAAGTGGTAATCATACTGCTTACTTGTAAATCACTTTCAACTTTGAGAGAATTTTTATTGCTTTTTTATTTTATTTTTTTAAAAAAATTTTTCTTAATGTTTATTTTTGAGAGACAGATAGAAGAGACACAACGTGAGTGGGGGAGGAACAGAAAAAGAGAAGGAGACACAGAGCCCGAAGCAGGATCCAGACTCTGAGCTGTCAGCACAGAGCCTGACATGGGGCTCGAGGCCACTAACAGTGAGATCACGACCTGAGCAGAAGTCGGATGCCTAACTGACTGAGCCACCCAGGCACCCCGAGAGCATTTTTGTATATGTGATCTCATTTGAGGGTGCTCCTTAGTTTCACGGTTCCTTACATTTGTAGGGTAAAAAATCACTTGAAAAAGGGTAAAAGAAAAAGTATCAGCTTGGAGGTAGAAAGGCACCAGACTAGAGGGAATAGGTTTCCCTGAAATCTCTCACTGGTTTTGAAAATTTTTGTCTCTAGTTCAGAGAATGCCTGGTAAAATTACTTCCCTAAACTCAAGCTTTTTTCATTTGTTAAAAAGGGAATAGTTACTTGCATGCCACCCAACTGACTTTGAGGTTTATCTCTAAAACTATTAAAAACTCAGCGCTGAATGAACTGTTTTAGGGAGAGCCAGAACAGTTTCAGAGATGAACTGATTGTGGTAATGTGATTTGATCCCTCATTGTCAGGAGTATAGACTGTGGGTGGAGAGAGATCTCTCATGGGGGAGGTGGGATAGACATCTTTGTGGAAGAATTCAGATGCAGCCTTATTTGAAGAACAAGACATCATGTGATTCCTTTCAGGTCTCTCATTGTAGACAACTCAATTGATATATTCTGGACCAAAAAAAAATCTTTCTATACTTATTTAGCATCTATTCTATGAGGTTTTTTCCCCCAAGTGATTAACAGCTTATTGTCTGCCTGGAGAACACTGTCAAGGTCAATATCAACTAACTCTGTAACTTCTCCTATCTCTCTCCACCCAAGCCCCACCCTCTCCCATCTCTCTCTTCTAGCTCTCTCTCTTTTGCTCAACTATATTCCATTGAAAATTCCATTATGACATGAACCCATGCTCAAGAGAGCCCCAGTGGAAGGGTGTGGTTTCATAATTACCATCAAATAACATGTTAAAAATAATTAAAAATCACTTAGAGCACTGGCAGCAGAAGAGATGCCTAAATTATTCCCACTCAAGAGCAGGCCTAAGTTGGCCACAGAACTTGTACAGGAAATGGTGTTTTACCAATTAACCAAATATTTAATAAAAGACAACTAATGTTTTTGGCCAAATTACAGGTGGATAGTTTGGCGGGTAACAAAGCACTTCAAGACAGATCCAGTCATTTAATTTCATATAATGATGATCTTATTCCAACTAGCAGCTTTTACATAAATGTAACTTTGAATTTTAAAACAATTATCTTAAAAAAAAAACACCCTAGCTCTCTATGAATTAAGATCCAGATTAATTGGGTATCTTGGCTAATGTAGGTTCCTTAAAATGTTAAAGACTAAACACAAGGCATTCATTTCAAATGAGACCCAAGTGAGAAATCTACACTGAACACATTAAGAGTTAAACCTTCTTCAAACTTTTGCTAGGGTTATTGCTTCTCAGCCTTTTGGCTAAGATCAAGTGCAAACTTTTTCTAGGGTGAGTTCTGGTTGTGTCCAATAAAACTTTACTCACTTGCATTTGTTATCATGAATTCTAAGTATGAAGATTAAATTTAAACATTGGGGCTTTTAGCTCTTTTCTCCACAAGTAAAACCTTATCATTGAGTATAGAAGAGCAAAAAGTGTTCTGGAACAGTGAAATTTACAACAAGAATTCAAGCCACCCAATGTTTATTGAGCGCCTGCTCTGTACTGGACACTTACATGTTAAGACTGGTTAACTCAGACACTGACCCTGTCACAGAAGTTTGCATTCTAATAGGAGACAAACCTGTAGCATTAAAACATAAAATGGGTAAGTCTTCCAAGATTTGTCGTATTCTTGCTTGCATCCTTGAATAGCGCTCAGGAAACCTCCCGTAGCATGTTCATAGCGCCTGGTGTCAGAGGGGGCCTTCTGAATGGGAATTATCCTTCTGTGCTGTTACACTGGGATCTGCTCAGGCCTTCCAAGGCTTGAGCAGGCCAGTCCCTACACTAATGACCTCACAGTGCATTTCTGGTTCTTTGTTTTCTCTGTATGGTTTTGTTCTGTCCCTTATTGCTACGCGATGAGCAATCATTGCTTGCACATCACTGTGTCTGCCCCTAAGACACTCTTCCTGCTTCCATCTCCTCCACCTCCTTTTCTCTCCTGCATTCCTCCTGTGACCTTTAACTCACCACCTAGGACCAGCAGTGAATGAAGGATGAGATAACCCAGCTTGGTCATGGCTCTTAGTGAGGGCTGCAGGGGTCATACTATGAGTCAAGTTCATGAGCACCAGTGCCTGGCCTTTGTAACATCTATTTTGGCTGTTCAGAGACCATTTTCCGTAAGTGGTTTGTTTCTCAGCTCTGTGCCAGAGTTGAGGTTCTGAGATAAGTGGCCTCTGGCTGAGCTTGAACTTTCCCTGAGAATGGGCTGTCCTGAGAGGAGGGAAGGGGGCAGGCAGCCTCCATTTTCCTCTTTCCTAGGCTCAGTGGTCAGGCCCAGTGGAGGAGCTCAGGCAGGTACAGTCTGTCCCACTCATGGGAAGACAGCCTTGCTGCCATGTGCTCCTATCCCTTCAGGATCCTTCTACTCTGTGCATTTAATAGAGAGTCCTGTCACTCCTGGAAGCTGAACAAGAACTAATTTATAACTGATGACAAGGAAGATGAGGATGACACAAAGCACAGCTGATGCCAGCCATAATTATTCCTTCTTCATTCTGTTCCCTTATTTGTTTTGTGGTTTCTGTTTGTTTCTTCCCCCCAAAATGCCCTTTTTTATTTTTTGGTACATTTTCCACTTTTGCATTATGAACTATGTGGTGTCTGTTATTTAGATTCTCATAAATGCATGTTTAGTTTGAAAATTTGAGGAAAATATCCCTTTAAAAAAACCTATTATTTTTCAGAATTCTGACCAAATCACTGTGGTTTTCTGTTGGCTCTGATGGTACTGTACTATACCTTTTGGGGGAGAGAAGAGAAAGGACTATAGAAAGGAAAAGAAAGGGAGAGGGAAAGGGAAAGGGAAAGGGAAAGGAAAGGAAAGGAAAGGAAAGGAAAGAAGCAAGGAAGCAAAGAAGACAGAAAGAAACAGAAAGCACCACTGCAAAGGGTTCTACTTCCCAGTACAAATACTTTTGGAACTGTTAAGCCTACTCTTACTCATGTGTGTTAGGTCAAATTCTGGCAGAAATCACAAGACAGCTGCAATTCCATACTTTGAAATGTCTATTAAAAAAATCTTGATATAATTTATAGAATAGTTGGCAGGTATTCCTGCTTTTTTTTTCATTCCCTTGAATGTAGACAACTTTTGGAATAAAGGAAGGGGAGAAATGAGTATTTTCAATGGTGAAGTCAGTATATTCACAACTTTAAATGTGATGCCAAGAGAACTTTTTGCAAAATGAAGACTGGTTCAAGCGTGTACATACTTTTAGTAATATTACTTGTGTCAGATTCAGTTTCGGCTAACTATCAAGAGAATTACAAAGCTGTACAATGTCTGAACGTTTGTATGACTGAAGGCAAAAATTTCCCACAGGTAAACAAATACACAAGTGAAGACATTACACTTTTAGATAGAAATAAGATAAAGACAATTTTCTTAAAAATCTCAAGTTTAAACATTCTAGAAATTTAAAGGTATAAACAGATGACTTTCTTATTATATTGCAATAACTATCCTAAATGAACATGGCTTCGCCAAGGGCTTTGGTTTCTAGGGGCTGCCATGTCTCAAGGTAACTCACATGAGGGAGGAAGTGGTTATTACAGAGACCATGCGTGACAAGGAAGTATAATGAGGTCTCCTGGGAACTGGGACTGGAACAGGGGAATCCATCAGGGACTGTGGCAGAAGCGATAAGCAGTACACTAAAATCTCCTGCTCCTTTTTTCATTGTGTGAAGTTGATTTGGAGAAATGCCTACACAGTCAGATAGTAAGTACATCCCCAGCCCCCAGTACATCCAGGTGTAGATCATGTGACTAGTTCTTTTTTAGTGGAATCTAAGTGAAGCGATGTGTCACTTCCAGATTGAGATTTTTAAATAATGAGTGGGGTTTCTTCATTCTCTCTCCTGTTTCACCTGCAATGTACTTTGCAAGATACATCTTATATCAACACTAGTTACACATGACATCAAATCTGCATCACCTGCAAGAAGCAAGCAGAGGACTCCAAAGCTTTAGTGGGCGTATAGTCACAAGATGGAAGGAGACTGTATCCCTGTATCACACACTGAGGAATACCTTCTACCATTTGGTAATACTCACATTGAACTATTGTATCAGTATACTTTATTGGGATAAATACTGAAATTTAGGGGTTTATTTGTTATTGTACCTAGATTTGCCTTAACTGAGCCAAGGACCAACACTGTACTATGTCTTTGCCTCTCTCTGTAGACCAGTTCTTTTTGGTTATTCATGCTTCCTGCTCCCCTACAGATGCACTGACTGATATAGCTACCCAGCCATAGTGTAATACGACACAAACCTAGTGCCTACCAGTAACTCCTTTCTGCCACTTGCGAGCCAAATACCTTTCATTTGCTCCTCCAAACACACTCCCTATCCTTTTCCACCCTGTTTGTTGACCTGAGAGGTGATCTGAATTGATTACATCAAATAAACCCTATGTTCTCTGCCTTCGAGTTGGATTTGGTCAATGAGAAGCCCTGACAGGCGACAGGAGGAAGGGAGGAAGATGAATTTGGGATATTTATTTGTCTGGTTCCTTCCTGTGAGGTTTCTTCAGCCTTGTCTCTGTCAACAGAAGTTCACTGCCCCACTCAAGAAGCCCTCTCTTCATGACTTTCATCTTTCAAATTTGGGTAACCTTTCCCTTCAGGCATGCCTTTGAGCTTAGAGGTAGTGACAGCTTTACCTCCTGCTGCTGGTAGCCTCAGGATCCTGAACTCTTCCATGTAATTTCTTTATACCCTGCCCATACTTTTGTTGTGAATCCATTTATAAACCCTCTTCAAATTGTCCTAATTTGAGAGAACTACCTCTTTCCTGTTGGTTCTCTCACTGCAAAACCATATCCTAGTTAAAATTCTTGAAGGCGTCAGCTGTCTACCACTGGCTGTCTTAGCCATGTCCACGGGACAGAGTTATTGTGCAAGCATGACCTCAAACCCACCCCTTTGAGCCTGTGAGTAATGGCAACTTGCAGAGAAAGAGGAAGTTTTCAGGTATCTCAAAACACGTCTACAAATAATACATCTTCAAATCTTCTGGTAAAATATCCCCCTTTTTTTCCCACTCCTATTCAGCTATATAATTGCCACCATCTGCTATTGTATTCCCCGCCCCCCCCCCCAGTGGATTACCTTAGAACTGAAAGAGCACATTATTGCTTTCTACAGGATTGTGTATTGTGAACAGTGTGTGTTCCTACTATACCATTTAGAATTCGAGTCTTTAGATTTCAAAATGGAAATGTTCATAAAAACAAAATAGGACAAAAAGTAGAAACAACCACAGATTAGTGCTTTTGCCATGTTATTTTTTAGGGGGAGAAACATCTTTGTACCAACCTGGATATGCCATGGGTATGTCATACAATATTCGCATCCAAAGAACTAATCAATTTTCTCTTTGACTTTTTTTTGGGGGGGGGGGGTGTCATTCACATTCTTTTTATTGTCATTAGTATCCGGCAAAAGATGCTACATAAGCACACAATGTAATCAGAAATTATTATATACCAAACATCTCAACACTTCCACTCAATGTGAAAAGTGCCTTACACAAGCAGTTTTGATAAAGTGCCTAACTTAAAGCATTATAAAGATGTTGTGAATATCCACGTACAGAATCCAAACATTCCATTTTAAGGATTTTTTTTCCAATATTGTATCCTACTATATGAGTAAGTATATTGTAACAGTTTTATCCTTTTTCCCATTTCAGGAAAAGAGGAACTAGAAAGTACTCTCATTCCTCTCCTGGGAGAAGACAAAATGGAAGAAAATGCATTCTTTCACTCTTCTTAAAGTTGAATGTTTTATATAAACTGAAAGAAGGTTAATATTGTAGAATAGTTATTTTTCCAACTTAATATATTGCTAAGGAATGTTATTACCATGCCCTATACCATAGGAAACCCACACTATCTACTCTTCAATATCCCTCATCATCAATTTCATGATTGGGATATATGCAGAAGCTTAGATTAAGTAGGACTTCGTGATGGGATTCAAAATGGGAGATGGTTATCTGTTTTCTAAAGTCATAGATTGATCATATAGTCACAGCACTCCCACCCCCCAAACCTTCCAGCACACACACATCCATAACTAAAATAAGGGGAAAAAGTGCACTTAGAAATCAGTTCAGCACAAAAGCATTTTATTTATGCTGGTTTCTAGTGGACATATCAAAGTAGATTATCTTTATTTTATCATGTTTCTTCTAAATAGGAACTACCTACAAAATGGCCATTAAAATTACACTATAGTTTGAGTAAATTCCACAAAGGCTTAAATTTGCACTGTCCAAAATGGAAATCACTAGTCACATGTGGCTAGGGAGCAGTTGAAATATGCTTAGTGCAACTGAGGAAATGAATTTATTTTATTTTAATTAATTTAGATTTAAATTTAGAGCTAAAGAAATGTAAAACATTGTTCCATTAAATATAACTTCATTGTTTTTCTAGGACTACACTTTATCTGTTGCATCCCAGAAGATGTATTATAGCAAGCATGTCCTTTTTCTTTCTAATATGTGGGTAAGAGCAAATTTCAAATTATGTTTATGTCTTCCATTCTATTTTTTAATTTTTTTTAATGTTTTACTTATTTTTGAGAGAGAGACGAGTGGGGAAGGGGCAGAGAGAGAGGGAGACACAGAATCTGAAGCAGGCTCCAGGCTCTGTGAGCTGTCAGCATAGAGCCCGATGTGGGGCTTGAACTCATGAACCGCGAGATCATGACTTGAGCTGAAGTCAGATGCTTAACTGACTGAGCCACCCAGGTGTCCCACTTCCATTATATTTTGATCGGAAAGTTCAGGCTTAAAAGCTAAGATCTAAAGCTAATACAATATTTTTTTTTTGGCATACAGTTTCATTTTGATATATGTAGCATTTGCGGGGAAACATCTCTAGTACACAGAGTAGGTACAAGAGTTAGAAAACTATCCTGAATTTCAAATTCAGTTCCCCTCTTATAAGCTTGGTATCACTTATTGTATAGTCTCTCATTATTTCAATTGTTTACGTAGGTTTAAAATAAAATAAATTTCATCACAAGATAACCTTATTATGCCAGTTTTGAATTGATCAAAGGTGAAAATATCTCTTTGGTGTCCCTTGAACAATCTTTCATAAGATGCATCAGCTTAGAATGAAGCCACAGTGCCTGTAAGGCTGACAAAAATGTTTTCTGAGAAATCCAAAATGGAATCTACTGGATTAAATTCCAAACCAAATTAGGAACATTGAAAAGACTCTTAAATACACAATGTTCTTTTCCTTCAAGCTATTTGAGTTGCAGCTGAAGAAATCAGTGTGATCTTTTCCAAGTATAAAATTTGAGAAAGATCAATACACAGATAGGCTGAAGTCATTTCCATGCCTGTATCTTTGCTAGTTTGATAAAACTAGCAATTAAATAGAATCAACCGAACATAAGGGATTGTCAATATAGTCTTTATTTTTAAGTTTATTTATATTTTAAAAAGAGAGAGTGAGCACAAGTGGGAGAAGGGGCAGGGAGAGAGGGAGAGAGAATCCCAAGCAGGCTCAGCACTGTCAGCATAGAGCCTGATGTGGGGCTCAGACCCACGAACCGTGAGATCAAGACCTGAGCTGAAATCAAGAGTTGGATGTTGAACTGACTGAGCCACTCAGGGGCTCCATTACAGTCTTAAAAAAAAATCTAATCTCTTACTGGAAAACAGAAACAGCCAGTTTCTCAGGACAGTGTTGTAGAGAGGTTGGAGTGTTTATAGAGAGATAGTGACCTGAAAATCACCAGAGTGTAATGAAAATTAAAAAGTGCTTTTTTCTTCCAAATCAACTTAATGACTCTATAAAATAATACACATATCTTCATTACAATGAGTCATAACAATGATTTGAGATCTTCTAACTTACATGGTATGTCCTTTTGTTTTTCCTTAGACAGGACAAGAGACAAAAACTGGAAAGTTTGGGTCATATGGATCATGGCAGCACTGCTATGTCTGGAATTTTCTTATAAATACCCTATTGCTTTGAGCTTCACAGCCCTGGCTGAAACAGCAGGGACAATCTCATTTGCACTTTTATAGTTGTAGAGGGATTTTCAAGAGTTAAAACAATTTTCTATAATATTCTGTATTAATTAATCTAAATGTGATCATTACACCTTTTCACGCTTTTCTGTGAGCTGACAATTGGGAGGTAATTAAAACAAACAAAATTATAAACAATGACAACAGGAAGGCATTCTTGGGTACTCAAAAGAATCTACTTTGCAACAATTTTTTACTGCCTGTTTGGAGCTTTATGCCTTTTTAAGATTATTTTTGTAAACACTATAAATGTTTCTACCCTCGTGAAAATCATCACTTCAAAGGAATGTCTTGTGGTACTGTACAATAACTAAATAAATCTCAGAAAACAGAGTGGACGGGACCCTTTTTTGTGCTATTAAACAGAGAACACTTTATCAGAATCTACTTTGACTTTATTAACATAAATGTTCATTGTTTACCAGAGTTTGAATAATTTCACTTTGCTTAAAATGAGGGAAATACTAGTATTTCACTAAAATGTAAAACTTCCAGATAAGACCATTAAAGTTAATTTTCAATTCATCTAAAAATCCTACAGCAAACTATCCCAGGCAGACATAAGGATACTAAAAAATATGACATACAAGGAAGTTTAAAAATCAGAGTCAACGAGAAGGGAATTCAAAGTAAATATACAGTACTATTAAAATAAATTTTATACACACACACAGAGAAAATAAATAAATGCTTAAAGGAGATAGGATATACAAATTGGGTTGACGGATTGGAGAATAGATGCAGTTAAATGGAGAAAACTTATTTGAAGCAGTTAAACTGTGATGCCAGGAAGGACAGTTCTGGGGCAGTGAACAGAGTATTTTCATGGGTGGATGGGAAGCTAAACCAGCACAGAAAAGAGCCTTGTTAGAGGGTTTTAAAAGGAAATATGTGTACATCAGTAAGGGCTGATAAAACCTTTTCCTAAGGACTAAACATGATTTTCGAAAGCTTAGGAGGGATGTTCTAGAAGTTAGGAAAAAAGATACATATAAAGTCAAAAAGAAGTAAGTAGTTGAACAACAGGCAGACGTGAAAGTAAATTATTCAATAGATGATTTGAATCTACTTAGGAAAGGGCATTGGCTTCCACTGAACTTGGCTTTGTGAAGGGAAAATTGTGCCAGACCAATTTCATTTCCTCCCACAGGAGAGTGACAGGCAATGTCAACTGACAGGAAGCAGTAGTGAAAAAGGATGTTAAATTAGGCCAGGCATGAGAGAACCAAAATCTGGAACACAAATCTGATAAGGGGTTTGGCAAGGTAAGGATACACATAGGTAGGGAAGGCCCTGGGTTCAAATCCTGCCTATGGCAGTGATCCATTGTGTGAACTAGGGACAGGAAATTTAAACCTTTCTGTTTCTTTATCTGGAAAAGTGATACCTACCTTGCCATTTGAAGTGAGGATTAAATAAGACAATGTGTATAAAACTCTTGGTACATATATTTCTCAGTAAATATTGGCTTCCTTCCACCCCTTCTCAATCCTAACCTCTTCTTCCTTCTCTCCCTCTAACTGCCCATACACCTTGGAAAGAAAGATTCATGAAAAGGCTAAGAATAAAACCCTGACTTGTGAAACAGGAAAAGGGACACAGCCCCACTTCCTTTTACTCTTAAACCCTTGTTAAAGGTTTCCTGACTCTACAAGGAGCCATTTACACCCATTTGGCATTCTCAAAGCGTTTCCCAGTTTTTCCATGTCAAATGTCAAGGAGCTGAAGAAAACAGCCTCCTTGCCAAGTGATATTTAAAAAAAAAATCTTTATCCATATCATATATATATAGAGAGAGATCAGGTAAAATGCAGTGCAAACATGAGTACGATCACCAACAAATGGTAACCCACCAGATCAGGTTTACATCTACAACCTTAAGCTAGGAAATCGGTTATTCTATTCTTATAGATTTGTCCAGTTTTCTCAAGTAAACAAAAATCAGTTTCCTAGCATGCTCTGTAACATCTTAATTACAATTTAACACCTATGCATAAAGAAAGAGTCGGGGATTATACAATCACTTAGAATGTATTATTTCTAGACTGAGCAGACATAAGTCTTTGAGGATTAATTTCATGCTGAGGGTTAAATTTCACTTTCATGATAGGCTAACCATTGCCTGGGGCTGCACAGATAATGAACCTGCCAAGGGATTAGCAAGGAAACACTTGTGTTATTATAAAGCGGGTATACTTCCCTTTCTAACCAAGTTCATCCTACATGACATTAACAAATTACTCCCTCTCTCTGCCCACATTTCAATATAATGTGAGCCAACAAGTGACCCTGAACCAATAGGACACGAGATAAGATCTTCTCAGTGCATGGATGGCTATTAAACTAGTCTGTGGGAGCTAGACCTCCTGCCGGGAAACACAAGGCATTTTATCTCCATAGGGCCCCTGCCTCCCCTGCAGAAACCTTTCTTTGGTCATAAAGCCTCTAAATGGACACAATGCCAAGAGGTAGGAATGCCTTAACAAAAATATTTAGCCTGCAGAAAAGGCGCTCTCTAGAAAACACAAATGACACAATTCATTTTTGACAAACTCACAAGGTCCTTCTAAATAAAAGTCTTCTAAATAAGACTTTAGTGGCTTAGCATTTGCTGAAGGCTGTGTTCAGAGAGATTTCTGATTTTTTCAGATAAAAATATCCTTTTCTCAAGAGAGCTTTTCTTAAATTATGTTCAGAGACATCAAATCTGTTGGCCTTTGCTCAAACCTCATTCTCAGAAGATGATCTTCTGAGGGGGCTCTCCTGCTGGCGGCTAGAAAGGAGCCCCACTGAATGACACTTACCATTGTCTCCCTCCAATTGTGGTCTCCAGGCCATGTTTCTCCTACTTGACTGTGAGCTCCCTGAGGGCAGGGAGTTCATCTTAACTTACCTTTGTGTCCCCTCCAGAGTCTGACTAAATATCATCACAGGGTGAATACTCTGCTACTATTGGCAAATAACCAGCCTCTACATTTGACCATATCCTGATTCCATGGCACGATGCTTGGAGCAAAGAAAATCTAACAGATAAACAGAATATGTGGTTCCTGTTATAGATGAAGTTATAATTTAGGAGCGTTTAGTATAAATTAGAAGTGCTTTTGTGAAAAAGCTGATGTTAATGAATGGACCAATTGTTGCCAAAGTGAGACTGGCTACTTCTGTACCTTGCCAGTAAGCAGCAGAAGGAGAAATGCAGAATGGTTAGGATACCCCTTGGTATTTACTACAACCTAGCTTGGTTCAGACCATGAATATTATGAGAAAGCGCAATTTGGTTTTATGATACAGCAAGGCACCTCTGTTCAAAATATTGTCCTGTGTACATTAGAAAATGTTTCTATAAATTCACATTCTTATTTGCCAGATTCAAGGCTTTAGATTTGGGCCCATAATGAAATTGCATTTCATATATATTCTCAGACTAATAGAATATACGACTCTTAAACACAGATGTGTTGAGCGCTTACATGGAAGCATTATGTAAAGAAGATGGAGGGGTCTAGTGTCTGAGCTCTGCTAGACTGAAGTACTGTATGAGACCCTGTTTGAGAGGCTGTTTCAGTAGAATGGTGGAGGTGGGCATCACAGCACCTGGGCAAAGAAAGAGCAGGTGGCAGAGAAAATGGATGCAGACAGTAACAGTATTCTTCATCAAAAAGCTAGGTAGTTAAGGGGCACCTGGGTGGCTCAGTGAGTTTATCTGATTTCAGCTCAGGTCATGATCTCACGATTCATGGGTTCAAGCGCCGCATCAGGCTCTATGCTGACAGCTCAGAGCCTGGGGCCTGCTTCAGATTCTGTGTCTCCCTCTCTCTCTTCCCCTTCTTCTGCTCACACTCTCTGTCTCTCTGTCTCTCTCTCTCTTTCAAAAATAAATAAACATTAAAATGTTTTTTAAAAAGCTAGGTAGTTAAGGAGAGGACAATAAACAAGAGGAACTAATAGGAAGGTTTTTGTTTTTAAAGGATGCGGGAGATGAGCATATTTGTAATTAGAAAAATTAGGTTGGAGGGGAAAACCAAGGAAGCAAAGGAAAGAAGGGAGAGAGTGATTTCTAGAGGAATAGAATCAGGAGGATCTGATGGCAGAAAAGAGACAGACACTTCCTCTTTAGCCACAAGAATAAAGACAGGCAAGAGAAACAATGCGGGTTTAAGCCAGAGTAGAAGAGTTGGGAAGAGAATCATGTCAGGGGTCCTTGGTTTCCTTAGAAGAAAAGGGAGGCAAGTTTGCCTGCAGAAAATGATGGGAAGGGGTGTGACAGGAGGCTTGTGCGCCACAAGGGAGCCCACGGGGATTGCTGCGGGGAGTGAAGCAGGGACTCAGGAAGGAATTCATTAGAACTACTGCCAAGTTGTAGTGGGACATGGAGCCAGGCTTGCGCGTGGCTGAAATGACTGGTGGCGGGCATCCAGACTGAGAGCCAAGCAAAGTTAGGAGAACTAGGAGAAGAAACAAAAGTGGAGGACTAGGAGCAGAAGGAGTTGAAGGGCAGTGGTTCTGAAAGGGATGAGGAACAGGAGCACACACAGGAGAGGGGCATAGTGAAGAAGCAAGAAAAGAGGGAAACTCATATCTGACATCAGGGAGGCGAGTTTAATGTCAACCACCCTGCATGGGGACAAAGGCTGGGGCTGGTGCAGGAACCATAGGGACAAGAGGTTAAATGGTTGGTCACACTGAGGTTGAAAGGCTGATAATGCCATCAGGCGCAGGCTCTAGAGTGCTGGAGGGTTGTGGGGTCATGTCTGGGCAGTTGGTAAATGGCCAAGGGATGAAAGAGAAAGCTGTGGAGTGGGGGTCAGAAACAGTGGCCAAGGCAGGTAAGGAACACGCCGGTCTCTTGTGTGAAAAGAGAAGAGGAAAAGCAGCAGCCTCCTCTGGAGGCTTGTGAGGAGTATCACAGAAAGTCAGGCAAAGGGGTAGAAGGAGAAGATGAGGAGATGTGAGATGCAGATGTGGACAGGGCTGGTGAGTACAGGCAAGCAAGTTTAGGGAGACCTTGGGCTGACCTAGTCTGGGGTCAGAGAGGGGCAGCAGTAGACAAACCCCTGACTTTGCAGTTCCTTGGTTTTCTCGGCTGCAGTGGCCTCTGTCCCCACTAACTCCCATGACTCACCAATATAGCTAAAGCTTGACCATGTCACACTGGAAGGCTTTCTGTTACCATGATCTCAAAATGTGGCTTGTTGCTGTCTTGTCCCTTTGGTTCTTCTGGTGAATGAGCTCTTCAGTCCTGTGACCCAGTATCCATTGCTATCTCCAGCACCCAGTCTCAGGGCAACAGGGCCTGGGGATGGGCCCCAGGTCTGCATTAGCAATGAGCACTGGGAACCAAGTCATCATCCCAGAGTCAATGCAAGAGATTATAGATTGAGGTGTGCCACAGCTTTCCCCATGGAAGGATGATGTAGGCTGGTGGTTTTATGATCACGGTCCTTAAACTAAACTAGTAGTTTAGGAATGGAAAGAAGTAAGGCAGAGTCAAGAGGTGGACTGTGAAGAAATGGAGATAGCCAGAGGTGGGCAAAGTGCTCTCACTTTGGTGAGATGTGGGCTGCCAGGGCTCTCACTCTGCTTTTTCCTCCTGGGTGAGAATTTGGGTGTGCTGACGTAGAGTTCAGATGGAAAGTCAAGGAGTCCTGATGCTTGTAAAGATTTTTTACCTTCTTCTGGAAGAGTGAAATAAAAGCAAATTATGAAAGAGCTATAGCACAGCATACAGTACCTTCTTAAACACCGGTATTGGCACCTGCACAGCCCTGTTGGGGTCTTTGGGCTCTTCACGAAGCCACAATGGGACATACTGCCTGCACCTGCACTTCCTCTGGGTGGCCACCTAGCTTCTACTAAGACCGTGTAGCTTTTGCTAAATAAATCAGGACCGTACTACAGATGTACAGATCATGAGTGTGTGGTCTCTTCCTGCCAAACTCGAGCCTACTTGAGGTAAAGTAGGTGGGGTACAAAGAACAGGATGTGATATCATAAGCCTGACACCACAGAAAAATGGTCTAGTCTGCTGAAAATCAATTTTAGAGATAGGAAAAAGTAAACTTCAGGAATGCTGTAAGATGGGAAAAGATCACTATTAGAAGCAATTTACATTACTTTGGTATTCTAGGCTACAGGATCAGGGAGATATTATTTGGCATATTAGCCAGCATTCCTGTTCATGGTAGCATGAAGCAGTGATTCTTATCTCTAGAGTTGAGTGGGAAGTCTTATTTATTTGTTAGTAGTCAGTAGCTTCCAGAAGAAACACACCTTTCTCTCTCTTTTTTTTTAATTTTTTTTTCAATGTTTATTTATTTTTGGGACAGAGAGAGACAGAGCATGAACGGGAGAGGGGCAGAGAGAGAGGGAGACACAGAATCGGAAACAGGCTCCAGGCTCTGAGCCATCAGCCCAGAGCCCGACGCGGGGCTCGAACTCACGGACCGCGAGATTGTGACCTGGCTGAAGTCGGACGCTCAACCGACTGCGCCACCCAGGCGCCCCACCTTTCTTTTTTAATAAGCATTTTAGTTGGTTACCTTTAGTACATTATACCAGTACATCTACTAGCCTCTTAATGGAGAGTTCAAGTTATTACAGGTTAGTACCTCTTTCAACCTCTCACTTGCCATGGAGTGTGTATTCTATAATCTGCCAAAAAGCATTCAGCTGAATGAAGTTCTTTAATCTACATAATTACTATATAAAATATATTTACAGTATTTTTATTTGATGTTTCCTTTAAAAGAGTCACTGGATGGGGTGCCTGGGTGGCGCAGTCGGTTGAGCGTCCGACTTCAGCCAGGTCACAATCTCGCGGTTTGTGAGTTCGAGCCCCGCGTCAGGCTCTGGGCTGATGGCTCAGAGCCTGGAGCCTGTTTCCGATTCTGTGTCTCCCTCTCTCTCTGCCCCTGCCCCGTTCATGCTCTGTCTCTCTCTGTCCCAAAAATAAATAAACGTTGAAAAAAAAATTAAAAAAAAATAAAAAAATAAAAAAAAATAAAAGAGTCACTGGAGTTTATCCAAGATCACTTATAATAATTTTCCATTTCCCATATGAAGGTTATTAAATCTTAATTAAAGTGCATTTACAGTCAACCAGAAGAGACTCTCATTCAAATTATATTGACAAATTTTATTATAAATCCCCACAGTCTTAACACATTAACTCATCTTTCAAGCCAAATTTCAGAAACAGATAGGATTTGCGTTTGGGTGTATGGGGGAGGGGGGATATAATAAATATTCAGTGGGTATTTACTATTGATGGGTATTTTTCCCAGGGGACACAGAACCGGGAATGCAAAGAACCCGTTTTATTTACATAATGACTATTTTGGTGGGTAAATCATTTCCACAGCTTAAGGGAACTGGCGAAAGGGAACTAAGTTAACTTTCCTACGGTTCAATTTCATAAAAGGCTACACTGTAACACTAAGTGACACCCTTTCACTCTGAAAAGTTAATCTGGCTTTTGAAAAAAATTCCCTGTCTGCCCCTGAATCCAGTCAAACGATGACAAAAATAACTGGGACAAAAAGCTCCAATGCAAAAGAAACATATTCTGGAGATTCAAAGACTCTAGTTCACTTCTGGGAGATGGTTCAAATGAACTGTGACTTGAGGGGCAAGAGATGACTCAAGCCCCAACTGCCCACAGCAGCACCACAGAGCTGACCCTCCAGAGGGATGCTGAGGTTCATAGAATTAACTCCACAAGAACATCCTCTATTAGGCTTCCCTGTGACAAGTCAGAGTAGAACTGAATTTGTCGCCAAAAATTAAAACAAGAGTTAAAAAAATTTTTTTTTTCAACGTTTATTTATTTTTGGGACAGAGAGAGACAGAGCATGAACAGGGGAGGGGCAGAGAGAGAGGGAGACACAGAATCGGAAACAGGCTCCAGGCTCTGAGCCATCAGCCCAGAGCCCGATGCGGGGCTCGAACTCACGGACCGCGAGATCGTGACCTGGCTGAAGTCGGACGCTTAACCGACTGCGCCACCCAGGCGCCCCAAAACAAGAGTTTTTAAAGAAAAACTCTTATCCAAGAACTCACTGGGGAAAATTTATGAGAGTCAATCTTCTGTGATTAGAGGTAAGAAACTTCTCTGATGGATAACAAAAGGAAGAGTTTATTTCAACCACAAATATATTAATATATTTGTTTGTGTTTATCTTTTGAATTTCTGAAGCAAAAATAACTGTTATGCTATCCCTTCTTGGAATTATCTTTTATCTAACAAATATTTGTGTTCTCCACATCATTAAAGAAAAAAATAGTTCTCCAAGTGGGTAACCTGAGCAAATTCCTTACTAGCTTCACTAACGAGAACAGAAGAATCAGTTTGTTTTGGACAGACTTGATTCATATAAACTTTCTTGAAAAGTATTGTCCTTCAAATGGTTCGATAACATCAATTTCCTTAGATTAGGCTCTAAACAACCCAATGTTGCTCTCCAACAGTTTTCCCACTTACTATTACAAAATAGAATTATGTGATACATGAGGTTCTCAAAGTCTTTCTAAGTTTCAATAAGCTGTGACTTCCGGGGTGCCTGGAAGGCTCAGTCGGTTAAGTGTCCGACTTCGGCACTTGTCATGATCTCACTGTCTGTGAGTTCGAGCCCCCGCGTTGGGCCCTGTGCTGACAGCTCAGAGCCTGGAGCCTGTTTCAGATTCTGTCTCCCTCTCTCTCTGCCCCTCCCCCATTCATGCTCTGTCTCTGTCTCTCAAAAATATTGAAAAAAAATTAAAAAAAAATAAGCTGTGATTTCCAAAAATGAGAGATGAATAGTTTTTCAATAGATCTGGTATCTGATGAGCCAGAGAGAAGGCAGGAAGAACTAAGAAGATGAAAGAGCGGCAGTTTTAACATTGGTAGTGAATGCTGCCTCCACCATGCAGCTGCATAGCCGAGCACAGCACTTACCTGCTCTAAGCCTAAGTACTGGAGGATGAAATAAAATTATGTATGCCATTAAATTAAATGTTTATTATTTTATCTTTTAATTTATTATTATTATGGCACTAATTGCTCATTATTTTCCTTTTAGGAACTTTGATTAAATGAGATTTTATTTTCTCTTTTTCTAAGAATTAATATAGTAAGCCTTGGATTTCTTGAGTACAATCAAAGTATCAACATGTCCTTAGTTTCTCTACTATATGTAGTACATAAAACCTTCAAAAAAAATCAGCTATCCCTTTCTATGAAGACATTATCCTTTTTACAAACAAAACAAAATGAAACCAATACCCAAACTACTGGGTACGTTCTAACTGGAAAATACCAATGGATGAACATAAAGCATAGTTCAGGTCTCAATTAACTTGGTAGAAATAATTTTGGGGCTTTCAATTCTATAAGAATTACTTAGTGACTTTTGTTATATCTCTTCTATCCACTCTGTACAGTCCTTCCTCAAAGTCTTTCAGAATTCACAAGTATCCCCTTTGGCCAAAGGCTCCACTAGTCTCCTGGGCCAGAAACCTCAGAATTGGCCTATATTCATTTCCGTTCCTTTCATTCCCTAAACATCGTACTCCCTCAATTTTCCTTTCAAACATCTTTCAGCGTTGTCTTTTCCTCTCCATTTCCTCTGATTTCTTGACACATGTTTATATTAACTCACAACTGTACTCATTTACTAACTCCAACCTCTTTACTTTTATTTGCAGCTAGCAGTCTTCCTAAAATACCCTGTTCACCTACTTAATGCAGTGCTCAAGAACCTACAATGGCTCCCTATTGCCTAGTCCATCAGGACCAAACACAGGGGTCTTGGGTTCAATATCCTCTACAATCCATCCTCATTCTACCTGTTTTTAGTTTCCTTTCCTTTTCTTCAAACCATTTCCTCTGTCCAGGTGAGGCCAAGGCCCTGACCCCTGACTACTTGCTCATTTCTTCCCCCGGGGTTTACCTGTGCTCTTTCTTCTCTGGAAAATTCTCTTACCATATCTCTCATCTAAATCTTATGCAAGGCCAAACACCTTGCCTGAAGACTTAAATTCTGTTTTTTTCTCTGAGTTCCATTTAGATTAGCACCAAATTTCTTCTAATATTCCCACACATTTGCCTCCTTAAATAAACTGTAAGCTCGTAGGGGATTAGGTGGCATAGGAGACATGTCCTATTTTTTAATGCATTCCCCCTCATACCAGAGTCTATAGATTCAAATGTATGAGCCAAAGATATACAACACTGTATGTTGTTAGCTGGTGTTCTCTCTCCTCTTCTTCCTAATAAATTCCCCGATACATTTGGAGCAACAAAGCGCTCAGGGGAAAGACTACATTTATCAACTTTCCATGCTGCTTGGTGAGGTGCTGGCAGAAATTATTAGGTGAGGCTCCCAGGAGACTACTTTCATGTGACTGACTCAGCTGGGAAGCATGCTCTTTTTGCCTGGAAGCTGGATGGAGAGGTGGAGTTCTGGTAGCCATTCTACATACTTCACAGAAGTGACTGTAAAAGGATGGGAGGCACAGACAAGGAATAGAGAAGTCAGAAGACAGAAAGAGCTTAGGTCACAGATAGGACTATCCTCCTGACTTATTTGGGAAAGAGGACTCACTATTATATTTAGATTGGCACCAAAAAAGGAGAAAGAAGCGTCCGTGGTAAGGTGGCATAAAATGAGGAGCAAAATCACAATCCTTGGTATTAACAGGAAAATAATAAAGTAGGAAAGGTTTGAAAACAGGGTAGAAAAGCATGGCTTCTCAAGGGGTGCATCCACACAGCCCTCCCATCCTGATGCTGCAGAAACAGAAACCTGGGCTACGGGAGGGAGGGAGATGTGGGGCTAGGAGACTAAGGCACCTGGGTCCATTATTCCCTGGGAGCCAGCCCTGAATATTATGAGGAAAGACATTGCTAGGGGACATGTTTGATACTATATGGGTTGGATCCTGGATAATATTATAAAGAAATCCTTGGTTAAAAAAATTCATACATCAAGGAATGACATTCATGATAGCTGTCAATTCAGTGTGAGAAGCCTAATCAGCTAGGCTATTCCAGGATGGAAACTCCATGGCTGCCCTTGGGAAGGTGAGGATCTCGACTTTACTGTTACCCCGAGTAACAGCAGCAACAGAGAACATTCATTGCTAATCAGTGAGCTCTTCACTTTGCCTACGCAATTTTTATTTAGTTATTAAAACAGTACAACAAGGTAAATAATTATAAATCTCATCTGTAGAACTCATCTAGAGTCATCAGTTTTTAACATTTTGCCACACGTTTTTCCTCCCCCCTCTGTGTGTGTGTGTGTGTGTGTGTGTGTGTGTGTGTGTGTGTGTATGTCAACAGATACAAAACATTGCTATTTTGCTGAGTCACTTGATATTAAGTTGAAGACATAATGGCATTTCATTCCTAAATATTTCAGAATATCTCCTAAGAACAAAGGCATTCTTAACAAAGTGCCATCAATTCACTCACAAAATTTAGCATCAGTAACATAATATTATCTACTGTTCAGCCCACATTCATATTTCTCTAACTGTTACAATAACATTCCTTGTCATCTGTCTGTTGCAAACACTACCACATATTATATATACTCAATTGTCACATCTCTTCAGTATCCCTTAATCTAAGAGAGTTCCCTGAATTTTGATTTGTTCTTGCAAGACACTTGACCTCTTTGAAGTACACAGACACAGTTGTTTGTAGAATGGCCCACGATTTGAATTTGACTGATTGAGGTTCCTTACAGTTTTTTTTTAGGTTAAACATGAACACTTTTGATAAAAATACCACATAGGAGATGTTGTTACCTTTTCATGTGTCACATCAGGAGACATACAATGTCAGTTTATCTCATTACAGGTGGGCAAGACTACAGATTTTGATGCTTTACATTTACTAAAGAAGTCTAGTTATTTCAAAAGCATCTCCTTTATTAGCATGCCGATCCAGCATTAAACAGATTAGTAACAATTCACCCAGCGTTCATTTTCTTTTCCCGCCTTAGGAACACATCTCCCATTTATAACTCCCCTTCAAGTAGAGAAATAAAAGTGTTTTCTTCCTTCTGACAAGTTTTCTGCCCAGGAGACTTGCTCCTGCTCCAGATAGTATGCGGGCACAGCATGTCTCACTGTTCCCTTCCATGCACCCTCACTAGAAGCTGGTACAGGTGGGTACCAGCAATGCCAGCAGCGTACAAGGCACAAACCAGCAAACAAATCACGTTAAACTGTGTTGCCCAGAGAAGGTGTTTGGAAGACACAAAGCCAAATCTGAAATATGATCCCTGAGTACTCAATCATTTCCATTTTATTTTACCTAATGAGGCAAGAGTTAAAACATTGACCTGATCAGAGTCAGATGGAAGCCTTACAGGAGCAGGACCCCCACTGCCCTTCTGTCCCGACACCCTTTGTTACCTCCAAGTGAGCTGAGACCAGGCTGTGAACCATGTAAATAGAAGGCTTCCAGGTTAATGAAAAGCTTCAGCACCATTCAAAAATCTGGACACAGGGTCATGCCGCCTCCTAATCCAAAGAAACTTCATGCAGCTCAGTAATAAAGTTTAATGAATGCTGGTCATTTTGAATCATGAGCCTGTGAGACTGGCCAACGGCTAATAGTTTCCTTACAGAATCTCCTCTTTAGCTGGGACACAGCAAGTACTCAAAGGCTGCATGGGAAGCCAGAGTTGCACATGAAATGTAATATTCCATATGCCCAAATCCAAGGGGAAGTTTTTGAAAAGGGCAGTAAACATTTCTCACAAGCTGATGTTTTTATTAGGTGATGGCATGCTTTGTGCTGCATTTCATTCATTATCTGCCAAAGGAACTTTCTTTCAACGCCATGTCAGATTTGACCTATTGCAATCACGTAACGTTGCAGAAAGCCAGCCTGCAAAGTACCTTCTCCACCTTCCTAGGGGCATATGCATGTAAGGCAGGCTAACAATGTAACTAAAACTGACCCTGGAAAAATCTACATCTCCCAGAGAATCAAGCATGGATTTGTTTTTATTAATTTTAAAATATGACCATCCTGATTGCTTTGAGTAGCAACACAGAGATGGATGGCTTTCTGAAAAAAACTATGTATCATTGTCAGAATGTATGAAAAAAACCACATAGAAACACATCAAACGCTACTTTCATGAGCACAGATACGCACCTTATATCCTTGAGATTCATTTTAAAATATAGTAGAGATTATATTCCAGTTACCTACTACATGGACTCAGATATGCCATAAGTCAAACCATAGTCTAAAAATGTTCTAGCTTGCACACAGCAGAAGTCTAAAAGGTGCCAAGCCATATATGAGGCACTGGGATTTTCAGGAATGCAGAGAACTTTTCCGCATTTAAAAGAGCCTCACACTGAATTATTTTAAATAAAACCTCAATAGAAGAATATAATCCACTTGGTGGCCAAATTATCTTATTTGCCTCCAACTCCTCTTTCAGTAAATAAGGCTTTCACTTATTCTTGTAAAACAATTAGCTGCGATTTTAGACATTCTCTTGACAGGCAAGTCTGGGAATTCAATGTAAATATGGATTTGAAGATTTATGGGGCGGAATATTGTGATCACACGCCGGCGCTTCTCCAGTTTTCCAGAGATCATAATTCCTGCCTCTGTTTATTATTCAGTTTATGGTTGGAGCATAACAGATGATTCATTTTTAATGTGATAAATGTTTGGGGGTTTGTTTGAGGGAAATAAAAGTTTATAGTTCAGCACGGGACATGGATAGTAAACTGGAGTATAAGGCAATATATTTCTAAAACATGGTGATTAGAATATTTATTTGCTCCTTTATACCCAGGGCTCCAGTGAAGAGTGACTGATCGTGTTTACTTTTAAACCCTTAAACCACATTACTCTGCTTTGCAATGTTCTAGAAGGAATTTAAATTTTCTCAAAAAATGCAAACGACTACTTTCTAGTTGTGAAAGGAATTTATAATTCCTTTTATGTAGACAGCACTAACTCTATACAAAGCATCAGAGAGCACAACATGATCAAAACAAGTACCCTGACCCATAAGAACTTAGAGTCTATGAAAAAAAATAATGCTTAGAAACACGTAATAGTCTCTGTTATTCAGATTATCTCCACAGTAAGCCAAACTTTTGTTTAATTCATGTATCCATCTATCCATCCATTCGCTCACTCAACAAAGGTTATTGAGTACATCCTAAATGTCAGACGCAGTTCTAATGCTAGCGATACAGGAGTGAGCAGGAGAAAGTCTGTGGCTCCAGTGAGTTTACATTCTAGGGAGAGAGATTAACAATAAACAAATAGGCTAATGCATTTACAGGCCCTAATCCCTTTCCGCAGTTCCCAAATCCAAATGGTCGAAACATCCCCAAACCACGATTTTCCCCTAAGTTTGTGGCAAACTCATTTGATGGCAAAGTCTTCCCTGAAAAGAATGAAGTTATCTGTAGTTTTCATTACATTTAGTGTGAATGTGCATGTGCTTAGTTGCAGAAGTATTACATTTGATTATGGAACGCTGTCCCAGACCCTAGTGGGGTGTTTGTCATACACATGGTGCACCATATTATAAAATATAAGAATTTCTGAATTTTGAAACACCTGTCTTCAGGAGCTTTTTAAAAAACAATTTTATTGAGGTATAATTGATATACAAAGAGCTGTACATATTTAATGTGTACAATTTGATGAGTTTGGACGTATGTAAAACCCATGATACCATCAGCACAAGCAAAGTAACAGACAAATCTCAACACTTTCTAGAGTTTCCTTGTGTCCTTTTGTTTTTGTTTTTAGATAAGAACACTAAATATGAAATTTACCCACTTAACAATTTTTGAAATGCACAATACCATACTGTTAATTATAGGCACAATGTTATATAGCAGCTCTCCAGCTCTAATTCATCTAGAGCTTTACGTCCATTGATAACGGAAGCTTTATGTCCATTGAACAAAAACTCCCATTTCTTCCAGCCCCTAGCCTTTGGCAACCACTTTTATAGTCTCTGCTTCTATGAATTTGATGGTTTTAGCTATTTTAGATACTTCCTATAAATGGAATCATGCAGTATTTATTCTTTTGTGACTGGCTTATTTCACTTAGCATATCGTTCAGGTTCATCCATGTTGTAGTAAATGGCAGGATTGCCTTCTTTTTATATTTATATTATATGTAATATTATTTATATTATTTATATTACTAAATATGTACTTATATGTTATATAATATAAATAGTAATTTATATCTTATATAATATAAATAATAAATAATATAATATAAATACATATATTAATATATGTTTATATTATATATAATATATATTATATATAATATGTTTATATTATATATATTACATATAACATATTTATTTATATATTACATATAATATATTATATTATATATATAATTGTAGTATATGTAATATATAATATAAATATTTATATTATTTATATATATATGTATGTACATATACATACATATATATGTTAAACACATTTTCTTTATCCATTCATCTGTTTGTGGTCATTTGGGTTGTTTCCGTATCTTGGCTATTGCGAATAGTGTTACAATGAACATGGGAGTGCTGATACTTCTTTGAGATCCTGATTTCAACTCTTTTGAATATATAAAAGGGATTGGTAGATCATATGGTAGTTCTTTTTTTATTTTTTTGAGGAGCCCCATACTGTTTTCCATAGTGGCTTTACCATTTTACCATTCCTACCAACAGTGCACAAGAATTTTGGTTAAGGAATTTAGATTTGTATACCCTAACATTAGGAAGTGAATGAATGAATAGATGCATGGATGAATACATTGATGTTTAGAATTTTTTTAGGTGAATCTGATAATTCCATCAAAACATTCAGCCATCAGTAGATTACTGCATTTTTTACAATGTCTGCAACCTAAACCCAGGTTATTTGGTAGTTATTGGCCCTAGCATTTATTTGTTCATTTATTGGTACCTACTTTGTCTACTGAAAAGACTAAAATGAATAAGACTTAGTCCCTATCTTTGTAAATTACAATCTAGTAGGCAAAATAGATATGAAAACAGAAGAACGTCACACATTGTGATAAATGCCACTATTACCTGACTCTGCCTGGGAGAACTGGGCATAGGAAGTGACATTTCAAAAGCATTGAAAGATGAGTAGATGTTTGCCAGGCAAAGAAGGTAAGAGAGGACCCTCCAGGAGGTGGATTTCTCTGTTCAAAGGCTCACAGAATTTGAGAAGAGCATGGGATGTTTGAAGAAAAGGTGAGAAGGTCACTGTGGTGGTAGCAGAGGGTACGCAGGGGTAAACTTACATGAGGTGGAAAAGACTGAAGCCAAAAGAAGACCTGTCTGTGGCTTTGCAAAGGAGGTTAGATGATTTTTATAGGACATTTTCAGACGTGGAGGTGACTGAAACACCTACATTTTTGCTTTGTTTCATTTATTGTTTCAGGAAGATAACGCTGGGAGCAGTAGACACTTAGGTTTGAATAGGGACCAAGAATGGAAGGCAGGCCCTTGGGAATTGGTGATAAAGGCTGAATTAGGGCAAGGGCAGTGGGGGGGCAGGAAAACAGATTTAAGAGACATTTCCAAGGCAGACACAAAAGGGTATGATGATCATTGGCTATGTGCAGTAAGAGAGAGGGAAGAGTCAGGATGTCTAATTTGATGACTAGGTAGAGAAAACCAGGTGGACAAATACACCATGAATTGAAATAATCACATAGTGTTGCTAAATATTACCCATCAACTCCCAGATGTTCCCCTTTTTAAGTTATCACCTCACCTCAAAGGGTCAATAATATTCTGTTTTACACAACTGTGGACCCTATTCATAAGGCACAATAAGATTAGAATTTTTTCCCCTGTATTTAGGGACTTTCCAGTGGGACAAGCAAAGGAATTAGGCATTAAGTATATTCTCCATACTGTCAAGGCCCAGATTCGTTTCCACTGTCATAAATCATCATAATTAACAACCTTTCAACCAAATGGATCCCAAAGCACTTTCCAAATTATGCAACTCTGGAGGTGAATTGCCTTGGCTGTCCAACAGCTGTCAGCAGCACTCTACATCGGGGACAGAATGAGAGGGAGGATGCAGAGTCTCCAGGGAACTCCTAGCAGTATTTAGGTTTATGGAATGCAATTCCCCAAAGCAGAACTTGGCCCAGAACAGGGTCTCATCTACTCTTGGTAGAAATGCAGTAAAGCCATTCTTATTTCCAAATAGTCAACAGATTTCTCTTTCTTATAAAAGATACCTGTGAATGGAATCAATATCAGTCCTTTGCTCAAGAAATCAGTGATATATGTCAAATTACATTTCTTATTTTGGTAATGACTTCCTTAATGGTTGATCAGGGGATGGTTGGTTCAAGTGAAATCTCATTTCATTTTCACATATTAAGAGACCAATAAACAGTTGTGAAATTGAATTGAATCAGGCTGTCTGGAATCTCATGTGCTCAAATCCACTCTGGTTTCTGTTTAAGTTTGGGTTTTGAGGGGCCTCTTTGTAATTTGATCGAATTCTGACTTTTTGTCTCTCTCACTGTTAGTTCAGGCCTAGAATATTCTCTTAATTTTGTGCTTTTCCAACTAAGAAAGGCAGGGGATTTTCAAAGTTGTAAAATTAACATGGTGAATAATCTTGGAGCTTCTAATTTATTCTAAGATTTGGGATAAATACAAAAAATGATATAGCATGACATGTAATGTAAGATTAAAATAATTTTTAAAAAAATAATAAAAATAAAAATAAAATAAAATAAATTTCAAAGATCAAGTATGAGAATTTGAGTTTGCTTTGGACTACTCAGGTACATCCCCAGATAGTTCTCATTCCTTCCCTGTCTTCATCTGCTCATATGTATTTGTTCCCCTTTCATTTCATATGGAGAGGACCATGCGGAATACATTTATGAGACACTGACATAATGAGTCCTTTCATTTTTAAAGCATGGCTCTTTTGGACAGCGGGGGGATGAATTACACATTTTGAAATGTGTAATTCAAATGTGACACCTTGATTCAAGAAATTGGATATTAAGGAAATAGTGATGAAAGGGGCTTATATATTTACCTTTCATTATAAGCAAAAACTATCACTACTAGTCTGAGAATAATTCAAAATAATCAGTCCAGTTGACATAAATTATTTTACCAATACCATTCCTTTTTTTTTTTTTACTTTTTAAATGTTTATTTATTTTTGAGTGAGTGAGTGAGTGAGGGAGAGAGAGAGAAGTGGGAGTGGGGAAGGAGCAGAGACAGAGGGAAACACAGAATCTGAAGCAAGCTCCAGGCTCTGAGCTGTCAGCGCAAAGCCCGACACGGGGGTCGAATTCATGGACCGTGAGATCATGACCTGAGCCGAAGTCAGACACTTAACCAACTGAGCCACCCAGGCGCCCCCTACCAAATACCATTCTAAAATGAGAAGTAAGAACTTGGTTCTTTTCATATAAGTCCAGTGAAATAAAGTCTCTGGATTGCCTATCATATTCAAAAACTCAGCTAATAACTCTAAGTGATGCAAAGTAAAATAAGGTAGAAATGGCATTTCCAAAGCTTTGGGCTGGGCTATGCTACTATTTGATAGAATCTTTACCTCTGGTGGATCTTGAAAGTGAGTTATCCAGAGCTTATTTCCCGCTAAAATGCATGCCAGACATGTTAGGATCTATTATCATGTTCAGTTAATATTTTAGAATCAAAGGCTTAGGCTTTTTAAAAAGTTGAACTTATTTTACTTACTTTCAGTTACTTGTTACTTCACTGTTTAATTAAATTACCAATTAAGTAGTCTGAATCTTTATTGTTCTCTAGCTATGTGCCAGTCTTTGGGGGTCAAGTGAATGACAAATGGCTCTTACAGCCACAGAAGTTTCAGTCTCGTGTGGGTACAGGTAAGTAAACAGGTAATCAGCAATACTTTATGCACGAAGTGCTGTGATCAGGGAAAGTTAGTGGATGGTGCACAGTAGCCGGTGGGTACCTGACCCTAACATAGGAAGGGGAGAAGGCCTTCCAGGGGAAGTGATGGATAAACAAATACCTAAAGGGTAAGGTGTTAGCCCAGGGAAGAGGAGAAGGAATGAGGTGGAGAGAGACTATTCCAGACAGAAGAACCAGCATGGGCAAAGGCAGAAGGAAACAAGAGAGTGGTGTTTGCGGCACAGAGTTAAGGAGGAAGAATGACAGAAGAGGAGGAAGATAAAGCATGCAGGGGGCCAGATGTGACAGCCCTGTGAGAGCTGAAGACTGTGGGCTTTATCCTGAGAGCCCCAAAGATGGGAAAGAGGCCTAAACTTAATCCAAACAGACGTTATCCTGACTCTGTGGCTCAGAAAGAAAACAAGATATTCATGAGTGCTTCTAATCACTCCAACCCATATTTGCAAAGAATTAGCAATTGCTACCAAGGGCTGACTCCTTGCCAGAAATATCATGGCATTTTACGTATATGATAGTTAATACAACTGTCCCATTAGTTGGGTATCACGACCTCTATTTTACAGATTAGAAAAATATGGATCAGTTAAGTAATTGGTCAAGTCACGCTGTTACTAAGTCATACAGTCAAGATTCAAACCCAGGCCTGTCTTGCTCAAAAACTGAAATTCTTTCCACACTTTAGCTTGCTGGCTCCAGAAAGCAGTAGAAAAATTTGAAAGAAAAGTCCTGCCTGCAGTCCCTGTTAAGAAAAAAGCTTATAATCACAGAGAGCTACTCAGTCAGAACTCAGATTTGACCACCTTTTTCCTCCCAATCCTTCAGAAATGATGTTCACCATGGTACCTCCTAACCATCCTGGAAAATTGACTGATAGTGCATTGCTTTGTTATAACATATTATTTTCTCCATATGACCTGCACTCTCCAGGCATCTAATAGAGCTATAGTATAGGGCACAAAAGCCTACCAGCATCTCTGAATGGATTTTAGCACCATTCAGCCAAAAAAGAGAGCAGGGATTCTGCATCTTTTTAGGAAGCAATATTTTGGTCTTGATTATGCTCCATGGGACTCCTTCATTCACTACTAGAAATTCAGACTTAATGCATAATACAGGGACCATGGCAGGTGTCAGAGAATCCTGTTTTCTACCTATCCTTTCCCCCTACTAAAAATGTTAGTGGTGGAAACAGTGATTAAAGATTATGGCATTCTACATTCCTCTTCAAATAAGAGATACAATATGCATATGCTCTGTGCAGGGATTGCTTGGTGTCTCTATTTAAAGGAAAATATTCTGATTGTGAACAAGCTAACAGATGTTGGAGTCATTAATAGTTTATTAAACTTAGTCTTTTCTATGCACAAAATAAAGTATGTAAGATAACCTGGGAGCCATATGTGTCACATGATTTGTTACGGCCCAATCACACCTAATTTCAGTGGCTGAAGAAAAAGAGGCAAGCAATTAAGGGAGAGTTTGGTCAGCTTCTGTTCAACCAAGGACGGAAACCCGCACAGCTGGAGACAATTCTGAGCAAACTTGATCAGAATTCCTTTTACCTTAACTAGAGCCTGACTAACAAGTTGATACCCATGAGTTTCTATAGTCAAGCAGCAAAAACTTTAGAATGCAGAAAGTTACCTTGGAATATTCGATAGCTCTAAACCATGTCTTTTTAAGGAGCAGGGACACCTGTTAGCTTGGGATAAGGAAGGCTATTTTTTACGAAAAGTATAACTTTCTGGGTAACAAAATGCTGTACCTGGGTGTCAGGAGAATCAATCAGTTGAATGTGGCTGATTATAAAATAAACTGACAAACTAGAAAAAAAATAGGGACTAGAAAAACTATGGAAATTATTACTCTCAATGGCACAATATCTTGTATTCAAAATGTGGTGTTTCCTATAAAAAAAAAGAGACTTACATTTTAACGTGTGTTCTCCAAATGAGCAGCTAAGAGTCTTCTCTGAGTTGTTAATCCTCGAAACCTTACGAAGGGTTGCTTTATATATACTAGTTTGCTTGCCTGCTTGCCAAGCTGGTGACCACGTCCAAAAACAAAGTCTTTTCCTGGGATAGATCAGCTACTTTAAGGAGGTTTTCCTAATTCCCAAATAATGAACCCGGTACTCTGGAAGGATACCAAGCATATTAAACATTTGGAAGAGTTAGTGAAAACAGTTACATATTTTTTAGATAATAAAATGGATCTACCTCCCTCAAAACATGATTATTTTTGCAGTTGCAGACCTTAAGTCAAAGCCAAAAAGTATTGGAAACACAGTCACTGCTATCCAAATGAGCATGCTATGTATCCTTTCACGCACTGCAGGAGAAGGAAGGACCTACCAACCAAAATCACCTACGGCCCAGAACAACAATAAAAACAATGATAAAGTCCAATCTGTTTCTACCAGCTAGCAAAAGTGAACCTGGTTAGTCTGCATCAGCTTTGAAACACTCTTTCTAGATTCTACACCTTTTCTTAACTATACCATTGGTATTTCAGAAAAAAAAAGGAAAAAAAAAAGAAACAAAAAAACCTACCCCTAACAATTAGACACACCTGCTTCAAGTGCCCTGTGCTCTGTTCACACTTCATGGTGTATCTTAAAGTGACAGCATATTAAAATGTCAATGTAATTCCTGTGCATTATGTAGCTATAACAGCTGAAAGTACAATTAGAGTTCCTAGCATTATGTAACTGAACTGGACTCACTTAGAGGGCTAAAAATTCATATATTACATGAAAAATGTAATTGTCACAAGAGTATAAGAACTTACACAAATGGAAGCATACCTTCACAGAAACTTACAAATTCCTATGGCTTTTTGGTTTGTGTGTTTACAGTATGATCACGGTATTCTTTAGGAGTATACCATTATGTGTTAGCATAATACATGAAATTCTGGATAAGAAAATTGTCGCTCTAATATTTCCAAGACAAACACACAGCTAACCATACTCAGCTTTAAATATATATATTAAAAAACCATACAGGAAACACTGCTAAAATTTTACATGGAAACCAAATATACTGAATTTAAATATAATGAATATCATAAACATGAAATAGGATCAAATTGCCTCCATGCACCGAAAAAGGAAAATTGTAAATCTGTTAGAACATATATCCCTGGTAATAAATCGTGACATTCTTATTGTGAAACCAGGAGTGCAGCAAAGTACTTATACTGTAAGATCGTCTTGGTAGCCAAAATAAAATAGAATATTACAAAAGAATTTGGCACTACAACCAAAACAACAATTGTTCAAGGGGAAATCATATAATTAAATTATTCCTTTGAAAACTATAATGATAAGATACAAATCACAGTCCAGATAAATGTTTTGGCAGGGTTCTGCTTCCATTAAAATCTCCCAAGGACAATGCTAAAGTTGCAAAATCTGCAAAGCTGTCTGAGTCAATGTTGTACTCCAATAAAGCATTTTTTAATGTTTATTTATTTTGAGAGAGAGAGAGAGAGAGAGAGGGAGGATTCGAAGCAGTCTCTGTGCGCCGACCTTGCAGAGTCAGATGCGGGGCTCAAACTCACAAACTGAGATCATGACCTGAGCCGAACTGTGAGAACATGATCTGAGCCCAAGTCGAAGTTGGATGCTTAACCAAATGAACCACCCAGGCGCCCTCAAATAAAGCACTTCACAGCAGATTGAAGCCTTCTCAGCACAGAAGTGCCATCTTGCTCCCAAGAAGCCCCTCCTCCACTCATCGGACACGCAAACACACGCTTACTCCACTGAATAATTGGTTATAGGGGGAAATGCACTCTGATGGCTGTGGTTGCTCCAGCGTGGCTACCCTTGGTTCTGCTGGACCAGTGACAAATGCCACAGCTTTTTAATGGTCTGATCCCCGGGACTTTCATCAGCCAACACCCTATTTTTCAGAGGCCTTAGGTGTCCTCTGAGACCCTCCAACAAACACTGCTGTATTATGCATCTAGTGCTTTTGTTCCACTTGGATTAGAGAGCACAGTCCATATATTGTCTTTTTTTTCTTTCTTTTTTTTTTTACAAAAGTAGGTAGGGTGAAAATCTTTTAAATTATAGAAACCAGAAGTATATGTTGAAGTGTTCATTTCAACTCAGGTTTGACAACTGGTAGACTGATGTGGCCTGTGTACGTTTAAAGCAATATTTAAAGTTGGGATATATTAGTCCTTTATTTACTTATTCTTTCAGTTAACACTTAGATAATATCTCTTTGGTACCAGGCATCGTGCTATATGCTCTGAGTACAAATACAAATGTGAGATGATCTCATGTTTTGACAGAGAAGACTATAAAAATCTAACGATATTATTATTTGAAACACATATTATACACATTATAGACACACACATGCGTGTGACGCATGCACATGCTTGCACACACACACATGCACAATTTCATCCAGTGTCTTTCCATCTACAGATGTAGAAGAGTATTCACAGAAGAAGTTATGTCTGAGTTGAGTCTTGAAAGAGAGTCCCGCCAATGAGAAGCTGGGGAGAGTAATCATTACAAATATAAATAGTGTCTACAGTGCCTAACACAGAAAATTAAAGATGGAAGAAATCAGGGTTAACACAATTTAGCTTTCTCATCTATAGCTACCCTCTACTGGTAGGTCAAGCACCAATCCAGACAGGTCCAATGTAAAGAGTCAGACTGCCTGGGTTCAAATCCTGGCTCGCTCCTTAATTCCTTTCTTGCCCTAAGTTCCAAGTTCTTTATCTGTAAAATGGGGATAATAGTGTTTCTATTGTGGGATTTTGAAAGATTAAAACAGACAACATGGTCAAGAATTATACACAACACACAGTAAATGTCGATAAGATAGTTGTTAATAATTTTTATTACTATTATCACTATTAGGCGTAGTTACAGGTCATGTTTGGAAAATAATAATCTGGCACAGATAGAATGTATTTGCATCAAAGTCAGCAGATACAGCAGATTCTGAAAAAGGTAGGTTGGGGTCCTCTGAGAAAGACTTCTTACATTGGTGCAAAGGAGCCTGGACTTAACCTCATCCACAAAGTGGAGCCACAGATGGTCACAGAATTCAGTTAAGCACTTCCTAAGACACCTACAGTGTACAGAAAACTGCAGTGTAGGAGAATAATTGGTGTCTTTTCTTGGGCATGGTGCAAGGAGGGGAAATTCTGCCATCTCTGGAAACTACCACGGGGGAGTAATGGTAGCAGTTTGCCCAAGGTGCAGACAATAGGGGGGTGCATTGTCCACACAGAACTTTTTAAAAATAATAAGCTTTGACATAATTTTTATTATCCCCATGCCCTGGCAACTATGAACAATGTCAGTGATCAAATATGTTCTTCCCTGCTGAGCAAGCCACCTCTTCGGTATGCCACAGTTTGGTAGTTTGCTTTGTGAAACCTGAGGAGGATTAACAAGCACCCAGAAGTTGGGTGCCCATTAGTATTTCCTGACATTTAGGCATGAGTTAATTCAGGAGCAGGAAATGAACCCGAGGAGCAAACGCCAGACAGAAAATTCTAGTGGTGCCAAGTAGTTGGGAAAAGTTTGGAGCATTTTCCAAGGAGAACAAAGGAGGACACGCCCTCAAGGAGGTCCTGGGAAAAAGAGGCCAAATGACACTGGGCAGTGGGTGATGAAGAGGAAGACACAGACACAGAGAAGGCTTAAAACAATACAGCTTCCTCATCTGTGATTACCTCACCACTGGTAGGTCAAGTGCCAATCCAGAAAAGTCCAGCCCAGTGGTTTTCAGGAACCACTGCAGGAATCAGCATCACCTTGTCAGAAATGTCAATTATTGGCTCACAGCCAGACTGGCCGAATCAGGAACTCTGGGGTGAGGCCTAGCCATCTGTGTTTTAACCAGCCCTCCAGGTGATTCTGACACATACAGAAGTTTGAGAATCACAGATCTCGCCATCTGCACAGCAGCTCCCTGAACACAGTACTATCTCTCTGGTGTCTCACTGGTATATGTGAGATTTGCATATGACACTGGTGTATGTGACATTACATGTGACATATCAATATTTATGTCTATTAGACATGAGACCAATGGATTTGCTCTTTTGTTTAACCCAGTGGTTCTCAACGGGAGTGGAGAGTGATTTTGTCCCCCAAAGAATATTGGGTGATGTCTGAAGACATTTTGGGTTGTCACACTGGGAGGAAGACGCTACTGGCATCTTGTGAGTAGAGGCTATTGGCTACTAAACATTCTACAATGCTTAGGAGAGACCCCCCACAACAAGGAATTAACCAACCCAAAGTGTCAACAGAGCCAACGTTGAGAACCCCTGGCTAACCTTACAAAGAAAGCTGTTTCTTTAGGATCCCTATTAAGTTGGGGGAAGGAAAAGGCAGGGTGGGGAAATCGCCATCCAATCTGCTGTCTTTGAACACAAATCTTCCCTCGTGTGGTGAGGAATGTTTACTGATTGGTGACTGACTCTGTTTATTGTTGGTCTGTAAAGGAAGTAGGAGCTTTATGACCCTAACCAGGAACTGCCGTCTTTGTTTGCTCTCCCTCTCTTGAGCTGTCCTTCTGTATATTGTTTCTACCCTGACTTCATTCTTTGATTCTAAAGCAGTCAGGCCAGTCCTGATCTGGATCTCAAGTGAAGGCTTGAGTCCTGGTTGTTCAGACATGGTTTGTAGGAAATGGGGGTGGGGCAGATTTTGGAGATTGCTGATTCTGGTAGTGGGCACTGGCAGGGACAACTTCGCTGAAATGCCAAAGCCAAGGTACCACCCCCCTCCTTCAATTGGGAGAGGCCAGCGACGAGAGGGGCACTGGCACCGCTCTGAAGAGATCTGCAGCTAGGTAGGGCTGTGCTAGATGGGCATAGAGAGTGACCAACATGTGGAATCCCCGAGATCCCCACACCCTGGCACATTGCTGATACCGCAGAGGTGGGCACACAGAGATGATCATTGAGTGAATTCAGCTAGAATCTAAAGGAGGCAGGAATTGGGGTTAATTGTGAGGTAGAGGGACAGGAAGGGGACAGATCTATGGAGATTAGAAGCTGGGCACACAGAAAATATGAGCTCAGATGGAAAGAACAAATGAGAGTCACAAATATTTGGCTTACTTCTGTGTGTGTGTGTAATTTGGAGTAGGCTTGTCCACTGCGCTGTCCAAGAAAGCTTGCTGCCGGTGCAAAAGGACATTTAATTCCTATGAACAACTCCTGGCATCTTTTCACACGATGATTTTTACAGCCTTCATGTTTCCACGGGATCTTGCTGAATGTACCACTGTTTGATAACTCTATAGTGCACTCCAATAGCCAAATGGAATACCGTTCTATTTTAATTTTGGAAGGAAATTCTTTGTATTTAAAGTCTAAAGCGTGCTTTGTCTTATGCCTGGAGTCTGGATCTGCCTGGAGCTGGGTCTCCAGATTTCTTATCATTAGCTGTAGTGGAGATGAGCAATAGGGAGACTCTTCTGGACAGCCAACGCTGCACCAGCACTGGAAGCTCACTTCCTAAAGACACTGAGCTAGCCAGAGGCCCTCAGATGGAAACACCTTTCAGGCAGCACCACGGGAGTCTCTATTTAAACAGGTGACCTTGCAGACAGAGGCTCCAGATCCCATTACCGACTGCCCGGCTGAGAGGCAGATTTGTTTTTATGAGCTCTCAAGGCACACATTGGGGGCCCGGCGTAAATATGGAGAAAACTCGCTGAGACCTTGCTCCTTTTTACACATATTATAATGAAAAGAAAATTATGCGCAGGCTTTTTGAGCATAACTGCTTAACAGCAAATGGCCAGTGAGCAAAGTGGTCATCATTCGATTAAATATATTTTATCTAGGGGGATAAAAAAAGAGTATCAGATATTTCAGCCCTCCAGCTTCCTTCAGGGAATGGAGGAAAGAGGAAAACAGCTGCTTGTATATGAAGCCATTTAAGGGTCAAATATTGCTCTGCCCAGCGGTGCTGACATCACTTAACTCTCCCCAGGAGAGGGGCACTGGCGTCATTTGCTCGGCTGGCCGGAGCGGGGCCTGAAGATGGGCTGGCCACAGCTCCCATTTTGTTTCTCCTTGAGCACCTACAGGGTCAACAACTGCAAGTGAGCATTGCAATTAAGACTCTAAAACTTTGTTTTTATTGGCTTTTTCAGGAAATTTTTTTTCACAATTTATGAAAACACAATGTAGCCAGTAAGTTAAGATGTAAATGTGAGTTTCAAACTTTGCATAGTCATTAGGCTGATCATTAGTCATTTGTGGTTGACAAGGAGGGTTATAATTTGACACCTGGCAAAAATCAAGCACATTTCAGAGAATTTGGAACAGGGAAATGAGATGGAAAAAACACCCTCTTTTCCCTAGGAGGTCCCATGAAGTAACATTTGCAAACCGCTTTTCTCTCCACAGAAGTGAACTGCTGTGATTCAGGGCTGTGATGTCTCTCCATCTCTGACTGCTGGACACCACCCCCCCTCCTGAGCCTTGTAAGAACTGGCCAAAGAATCCAGCTTAGAAGGTTCCCAGAAGTGAACCTCTGGGAATTAAGAGAAAAGAGATAAATAACTCCTCAATCTGATGCTTAAGCAACAAGAGACCACCGGAAAGTTTCAGTGTCAATTCACAAAATATTTTCTGAAACATCATAGAGTCATGGGAGAAAGGAGTTTTAGAATGATAGAACCCTTAGTTCCTAACTTCTCCACAAAATTCCAGATTTTCTTCTGTCCGCTATCAATGACCATTTTCTTTTGTGTAATGTGATCAAAATATCGAACCCTGCATTTGTATTTTCTGACCCCCGACCTCTCACAGGTGTTCTGGCTCATTTCCTGAGAGTTATGTTTGATTTGGGAATGCTTCTCTCTTTTCTTCCATTCCCTTGTTACAGTTTGAAACCTGGAACACCCGCATACAAGACCCTGACTATCTCCCTGTGCTAACCCAAAAACACTCTTAAATGTTCTCTCAGAACTTGGCAAGCATCTGAACAGGGACAATTTTCTCACACTCTGGGAAATCAAAATGTACAGGAAGCGTTCTTTATACTGATTCTTTAACCTGAGGATAAATCTCAGGGTCATTTCTTTTTCTTTTTAAGTTAAACTTAATAGTTTCCCTTTTTTACTACAGGAAATCAATAAATAATCAAAAGGAAATCAAATAAATAATCTACTTAAGGTTTCAGTATATAACAAGGAAATACAAATGCTAATTTGAAATTCTTTAGGACTAAACATGAGCAAAAATCCAAAAATTATCCCAAAATCATTGCTTCAGAAGCAGAAATGAACATCTTCTTAATAAAATCTCTTTCTTCCAGAAGACACTAGAAAATACTACTTTTGTAAGCCATGCATTATTTTTGTTTTGAAAAGAAGTCAGAGCCCTACTTGACTCTACTATTCTATTAATCCTGGTTGTCTCTGAAAGAGATAAAGCTTAAGATCCATAATAAATCTTGATAAGAAAGAGATTTCTATGCCTTTTATTTCATTAAGAGGCCAATTAGTGAACTAACCAAAAGAGCTACCTTGAGGAATTCAACAGGCTCTGCTTACTCCAACTGGCATTATTCATTAAACACACTCACACACTCACACACTCACACACACACACACACACACACACACACACACACACACAAAACAACGCCCGCCCCTCTCCCCTGCTCCTGCAAACTAGCCTCATTAAGTTGTGTAGGTAAAAATAAGATTGTATGCACTAAAAACATTTCCTTAAGGAGTGTCCAGGTTGTCTTCATGCAACCCACCTGTCACCAGCATCATGCCCACCAATCCACAGGTCACCCAGGAGAGTGAGTTCTATTTCTAGCCTAGTGGGTGGGGATCATCCATGTGCTGGACTGGAAGAAAGATTGGTTAAGCTTTGGCAGAGGAGAATGGACAGGACTGAGAGAGGTTCAACTATCCTGAATCCAGATGACAACTTCTCCATGGCAGGATTACTAAAGGAGCAGCTGGTACAGAGGTCCTGGAAAATTCACTGGCACTGAATGAATATATGAATATAATTTCTAATTCTCTGTGGTAGAAAACAATAAACCACAAGTTAAGCATTGAAGAAAGAACAGCTTAGGCTATATAAAATGCCCAGATTATGTAGCCAAAGAAATATGTGAATTCCATAAAGTATGTGAACTGCTCTTGTGTGTAGTCTGGCTCAAAAGTCAGTCTCAGTGTTTTTGTTTGTTTTATTTTTCCAAACACAAAATTTTAAAAATATGTAGTGTCAACTCTTAAACTATAATCATTCACTAAGTATTTATTGAGCACCTACTTTATGCCAACACTGTTCCAGACATTGCATACATGGATCAGTGAACAGAGAAAGAAGGTGCTTTGCTTTTAGAAGCCTACATTCCAGTAGAGATGAACAAACAGTTAATGAGTACACAAGCAAATCAAACTGATGACTAGTTGCAACATAAGACTAGTGCAAAGATAAATAGGGTAATGAGAAATAGAGAAACACCAGAGGCCATGCTAGATGAGGCAGCCAGGGAAGATTCTAAGATGACAGCTGAACCTAGGTATGAAGGTTGAAGAGAAGCTAGTTATTCCAGGAAGAAGGGATATCAGGTACACAGGTCCTGAGACAGGAAGAGAGCTTGGCATGTTCAAGGAGTAGAGAAATCCCACTGCTGGATATGTACTATGATCACATTAACATTTTTTTAATGTTTATTTACTTTTGAGAGAGAGAGAGAGAGAGAGAGAGAGAGAGCAAGGAAGGGGCAGAGACAGAAGGAGACACAGAATCTGAAGCAGGCTCCAGACTCAGAGCTGTCAGCACAGAACCTGCCATGAGGCTTGAGCTCACAAACCATGAGATCATGACCCGAGCCGAAGTCGGACACTTAACTGAGCCACCCGGGAGCCTCCTAAGATCACATTTTTAAGCACTGACAACATGCCTTTGAAAACATAAAACATCTTATTGGAAGAAGCCTTGTGATCTCTTTGAGGTATACCCTTAATTTCCAGGTAAGAAATCAAGACCCATAGCAGTTTCATTGGCTCACTCATCTGGGGCCAACAGCATTGAACTGGAACACTGGTCTCCTGTCTTTATCTTCTCTGAGTTGATATGTGTTACTACATTCTCCCTTGACAGTGTCCACAAAGCCTGGAAAGCCTGTGCACAAAAAGGGATCATCTCTGCTAGCCTGTCCTTTCGGAATGAAAATGGGTCAGAATTGCAACCAGCTCCCACTATAGAACAGCTAAAGAAAGAAAATCAATACTTTCTTCTTACATATATTTACTTTTCAGAATGTAAAAGGGCACAAATAGATAACTTACATTCGAAAGCCTGTTTTCCTTCGAATATTTAGCAGCATTGAATTAGATCTGCAAATGAGACTTGTACCATGATGTGGTGCGTCTTTACATAAAAAAGAGAAATGAATATCCCAGATAGATTTTGATTACCCCAAATTGAGGATATTCAGTTTACTTTTCAATGGTTTTTGCTACAAAAGGAAAGTATGTAACCTTTTAAGTACACAAAAAAGTTTTACTGGAGAAAATATTCAATCACCCCCAAATGGGAAAATTTTATTCTGAAGGAACTTGGCACAGAGTATTCAATGTTGCATCCAGAGAATATACGGCTCTATTTATCATCTTGCAAACTTCTTCATTATGTCAAAACTAAATCTCAGCTGTGCCCTGACTGCAAAGCAAAAGCAGTACAGGCTATTTTAACCATCCCAACAAGAATATTTTGAGAATGAATCGATTTTCCAAGAATGTTAAACAATTTTACCAATTTTTGGTCAAGGCTCTCAGGTAAGATATTTACTACATTATCAGTCTTGAATTTATGTTTGTGTAAGGAAATTTATGATTTTTATTCTTGCTTCACAAAAAGGAAAAACAATCTTCTAGAATATCCATAACCGTAGTTTTCAGCTGTGCTACAATCCCAACAATTTAGATTTCATTAGGCTTGGTTCCCACTGTATGCTCAACTCAAAAGCAGCTTTCCCATGGGCATGGCTTGAGGTTCTAAGGTTCAGCTCACAGAGCTTTCACTTCTCAAGCAGCTTCTTTCTCAACACTTTCAAGTTTTCTCACGCTACAGGAAGAGCTTCCCCCATTGTACATGTCATGTAGGGAATATTCCAGTCCTTTTGAGATAAGCACTTGCTCTTTTTAAAAAATGTTTTTTAAATATTTATTAATTTTTGAGAGAGAGAGAGAGAGTGAGCAGGGGAGGGGCAGAGAGAGAGGGAGACACAGAATCCGTCCAGGCTCTGAGCTGTCAGCACAGAGCCCGACATGGGGCTTGAACTCACAAACTGCAAGATCATGACCTGAGCCAAAGTCGAACGCTTAACCGATTGAGCCACCTAGGTGCCCCAGGACCTGCTCTTTTTAATAGATGCAGATGAGAAGAAACACCCTTGATAAGACGATTTTATTTTCTTTTTTTTTTTTAATTTTTTTTTCAACATTTATTTATTTTTGGGACAGAGAGAGACAGAGCATGAACGGGCGAGGGGCAGAGAGAGAGGGAGACACAGAATCGGAAACAGGCTCCAGGCTCCGAGCCATCCGCCCAGAGCCCGACGCGGGGCTCAAACTCACGGACCGCGACACCCAGGCGCCCCAAGACGATTTTATTTTCACTGGTGGCAGACTACTTAGAGCTTAGCTAAAAATCATTTAAAATAATCATGGAAATCTACTCCCAAAACCGAGAGCACACTGTATATACACTGTATGTTACGTAAGTTGACAATAAATTATATTTAAAAAAATAGTAAAAATTAAAAAAAAGTATGATAGCCAAATAAAAAAATAAGTATGATAGCCAAATAAAAAGCAAACATTTCAAACTTTTGCTTTACTTCTTGAATTTAGAGCAAGGCCTTATCTCAAAAAGCCTTGAATAGCCACTGAAAATAGACATGGTATGAGTTCCAAATTCTCTACCCCCTCAAAATGTGTACTTAAAATAGAAGATTATCTGAGCAAACTTTATGATTGTATAAAAACGCTTAGAAAAACATCCCATTTGTTTTTAACTCAAAATAATCCAAGATCAGTTTATTTCATTCTCATATATTATAGTCTTACTACAGACTAACAGCCCACAATTGGAATTTAAGTCACAGTTAAGACAAAATACGTCATTATAGGGAAACATGTGATGGTCATTGGCTAAATAAGTAGATTAATGAAGCTTTGCAAATTTACAAACAATTGGATAAAACTCTGGATGGGGCCTGGGGTGGCGGGTGGGGAGAAACAGAGGAAATAGTTTTCATGCTGATGCTCATTTTAGAAGTAATTCACTTTCCCATGACAAAGATAAGAAAGCCATTTAAGAGTTATTTACCTTTCAGCTTAAAAAAAAAAAAGATGTCTGGAGAAGCCCACTGACAGGCATGAAGAATGTATAGGCTCTTTTCCTTCTCATCCTTCAGGCTGGGATCACACAGAAGGAGAAGCTTTTGCAGTTAAGCAGGAGGAAGAGAAAGGTATCAAAACGGAACACACGTTATGTTATTACCTAAGGGAGAATCTTCTAAGCCCATTTCATTAGTTGGAGAATAATAGCTACTGTACTTTAAACAAACACCAAATCTTTATTTTAAAAATTTAAACAAAAACACAAATGAAGGAAAGATTAAACACTTTACAGAGGTTCCACATTGTGAGTCATAAAAATAGCATGCTCCTCTAGGGAGTGATTTAAAAAAAGAATTCCGTTTACAAATAAAAAAGAAAAGAAAAAAGAAAAAAAAATCAGAATTAAGAGTTAAAGATTATAAAGTGAGTTACAGTTGATTTAACAAAATTGAGAGTTTTGTTATTTTATGTGGGAGGAACTGACTGGATTTTTTAAAAGGATTTTCTCCTTATTAATGAATCTGGAAAATAATTTTAGCAGATGGTAGCAAGAATCTTCTGCATAAGATCTTTGGGACTAAGTTTCCTCCCAATGTCTCAGAGCAACAGGTCTTTAGGTGTCTCACATTCTATCTCCTCCTCATCCTTGGGCCACTGGAGAAAAGATTAAAGCTACTTAGTAGCAGCAAAGACTGACATCCACCAAGTACTCTATAGGTAAGGAAACTATTATAACCAACCCAGCCGACGGCCTGGCTTTATGTCCAATGGAAGGACCACCAAATGATGTGAGGGAGGGAAAGACCTTCTACTATCAACCCTTGTGTGTTTTCCACAATTCTGATACAACACTTGTTATCCCAAAGAGAGGCAGGACCATTGTCCATGTAAATATGCCAGCAATAATATTAAAGAAATCTCTTCATTGGGTCACGGCCTAATATCCCTAAACTCTCTGCCTTTCTCCAGAAGGGCACACTGATCTAGGATGTAGACGTGCTGCATTCTAAACAGGGCACAAAATAGGATTATTTTTTCTAGTTTTAAGGTCATGCTTAGAGTCTACACGTCTTTTTAATTAAATCACTATACAAATGTGGGACCCTTTAAAGTTTGTCATGTGCTCACTGGCAATGACACATTTGATTTGTAATAAAGTACTTAGGTGGGAGCAAATGGCATTTTAAAGCATACATGGATTCACTTATGCATTCACAGCAATCCTACGAGGTAACAATGAGCATAGTCAATTTTCACCTATATTATCCATCTTGTGCACTGTTCTGATTTGATTACGCTAATAAATAAATCTTTAGTGATGACTGCAGGGAAAAGCATGACAATCAGCACAGAGTTGCAGCGTGGTCACCACCTAGTCCTTCCTTGCTTTCGATAACTACAAAAAGACACTGCAGTTAAGTAAAACACATGCAAGAAACCCTAATGTGGTCATGCAACTGCAAAAGGGAAGGTGGAGTTATATTCACAGGTATTCGGGGATACTGCGACCATTTCATACCATTATATGTTGCCATTGATTGATTTAGCTACAGTGACAAAGTCCCAATAAAAACATAGTCTATAAAAATGTGCTTCTACTCCTTGCTTGCTTTACTTCAGACACATTCTCTCCATGGTTAGAAATAAGCCATGACAGTGGTCTAGCCCCGAATTTCTACGGATGATGAGAAATCAGGCATAACCATGGTCTAACCCTGAATGTGATCTTAATGTTTTATACCACGGACAAATCGTTAACATATGGAAACAACCCTCTCAGCGGCTCTGTTACTTTTATTTAATCCTATAGACTCTACTGCCTCCCCTCTCTACTCCAGCCTAACTTTCCCTGCTGCTCTATTCCCATTTTGAAAGGATTCTTTTCTTCTTCTTCTTCTTCTTTCTTTTTTAAAGGATCTACTGGGGGAAAACATTCTTCGTTCCTTGTTTCCTCCCTGCTGTTCTGTGGGCCCCAATGCTGCTCAATGTCCCCACTCCAGTCTCTTAAATTAAGTGTTCATTTTCAAGTTCATGGCTGTTCCCTCCCTACTGCCATAAAGGGAGGCTGTGGATGCACCCCAGCTCTTTGCTCCTCACTCTCTTCTGGGCTCCCCACAAAGTAGCCTGTCTCCACAGCAGTCCTCAGATTTCTCTTTTTAATAAAGTTTGTGGCAGGCTAGTGCCTCTAAATCATTTTTACCCATCACAGCCATTTACCTTCTCTCTGTGACAACCAACGCTCATTCCTCTCCCATCCTCTGGCATTGATTTTTGGTTCTGTAACCTCACTCGGTAGGACAATAGATGTTTTTTTCTGGCTGTAGGTAATACTTTCCCATATCATTCTCACAAACCACAGAATGAGCTCTGCAGGGAACTTCTGTCCTTCCACTTTTATTCATTACGAACAAAAGCAGTTTACATAAATGAAACCAAGGAGAACCACAGGTAAATGAGATGTTAAACACACATCCACACATGCACAGAGGGGTGGGGGGAAGCAACTCTTTACATGAAAACTTTTTACAGAACTGCCTATAAGGGTATTCAGCAACATTTCCCAAAGGTTGACCCAGTGACTGGTCTGGGCTCTCTGCTTAAGATTCACCCAAGAGGGTGTTAAATATAACTATTGGTAGGTCCCACCCCTAGAGTTTTGGCTTCAGCAGGTCTGGGGTACGGGAGCCACCAACAGAGTGTAAATCAATCTCAACAACTTGAGTAAAAGCCCCATAAGCACATATAACAATGTATGGATGCCAAGTTTTCAACCCATGTGAGTCTTTAGAATTCACACAGTGATTAATATGTTTTGAGAGAAGTATGATAAGACTTTTCAGTGCAAGTTAAGTCCTGATGGGAGGAAGGATGGAAGCCAAGGTATGTACCGGCCGATCCACTCACCAGCAGCCTGTAACTGTATGTCTGTAATGAGATGTGGAAACGCCTCTCCCCTTCTTGCCTTCCCTAGCACCCACCAGAAAATGTGCCTTGCAGCTCTTTGACAGGACGCAGTTTTAAAAGATCAGTTTTTACAGGATCAGTAATTTATTTAGTTTGCACCTGATTTATGCCCCATTCAAAAATGAAACAAAAGTGATTAAAAATGACTGGGGGCAAAACAGAATGAACACCTTAGTAATGCTCTCTTCCTGAAGCACAAGGAACCATTTCCCTTCCAGGGAATAAAAGTGTGAAAGGTATATAAGCTAAAATCCCCTTGGACTGCGATATGGGTAAATCTTTGAAGCCTCTGATTGCCACTTTCTTCACACAGGTACAAACCTTCAAATGCATATGCAGTAAAATTCCCTTCCACTGAGGACCCTGCTTAATTGCAACTGTCAACGCATTCTAAGCAACAGTATTCTTCTTACTGAGGAACCACTGGACCACTTCTCTTTCCCCTTAAAGAATTTCTTTCCCATTGCATTCCAGACCCATGCTATCTAATCCAGTAACCACTAGCCATGTGTGGCTACACAGCATTTGAAATGAGACTGACTAGTCAGTATTTAGATGTGCCCTAAGTGTTAAAATATGCACCAGATTTCAAGGGTTAAGTATTTAAAAATGGAATGTAAGGGTGCCTGGGTGGCTCAGTCGGTTAAGCGTCTTGACTCTTGGTTTCGGCTCAGGTCATGACCATGAACCTGTGGGTTCGAGCCCCGCATAGGGCTCCACGCTGACAGCACAGAGCCTGCTTGGGATTCTCTGTTTCCCTCTCTCTCTCTGCCCCTCCCCTGCCTGGGCTCTCTGTCTCCCTCAAAACAAATAAATAAACTTAAAAAAAAAAGGACATGTAGAACCTTGGGCAAATTATTTTCAAACAAAGACTGTAAAATATCTCATTAAATTTTTAAATTGATAAACACATTGCTATGACAATGTTTTTGGATACATGAGGTTAAACCAGATACACTGTTAAACTTAATTTTACCTGTTTCCTTTTACTTTTTAAAATGTGGCTATTAGAAAACTTAAAATCATATGTGTGTCAGGAATTTTATTTTGATTAGCCAGTGCTGTCCTAGATGAAGTCTAGCATTTTGCTTTCTATCTTGAAGCTTGTCACACATGCTCTCTGAGGACCTTCAGTCCCCTGTGGGTTCAGCCCACCCCGCTTTCATTTTGGCACACCTGTTGGAAACCCTCTCGCCTCACTCTTCCCTAATCCAGTCTCTGGAGCTGCACTACAAGCCTGAGATGTTTCTGCCCACCATCCTATCAAGTAATATCTCCTCTTTTATTTAAACAGATTCTTACTTCCCTCCTCTTTTATGAAATTTTATGTCTTTTAATGACAACAGCACAGCTCCTGGAGGCCAGGCACGATGCTTGCTGTGGCACACAGTCCTAAATAATGTCAGCACATAGCCCTAAAATGATATGTGGAATGATGTCAACAGGAACGCATAGACGAAACTGATGCTCTCCTGCCCTCAGACCCAGAAGGACTATCTACTTGCAAACACCCTCTGAGAAAAGATTTAAATGTAGTGCTCATATAACACAAGTCTTCCGGCTTGGAAACTTGAAACCGCCTGATTCCATATTAAACATTTCCCCTCTCCCACACTTTTTATTTTCCCTCGTATTTCCCTGACTACCTTACAAACTCCATTTGTCTTTGTAGTCCCTTTTCCTTTGCTGACACAGTATTAAATGCCATGTGTGTGTGTGTGTGTGTGTGTGTGCGTGTGCACTTTATATATATATATATATATATATATTCATATAAACATATATGCATATATAAATACCATAAATATGTATATCCCCATTCATTTCTCACAATAATGTACATACCATTATTGTTCCTATTGAAAGCTTAGGAAACTTAGGCACAGGGAAGTTTAGTAACTTACCTGATGTTACACAGATAGTAAGTGAAGAAGCAGGATTTGAACCCACGCTGCCTAACTCTAGAGCCAGAGTCCTTAACTGCCAGGTTATCCTGTCTCAGGGAGAGTATACACAAACACCAAGGCCCATGTAAGCTTGAAGCTGCTAGGGCCATCTGGTGCCAAGTGAGAGAAGCACCCTACCCCCAAATGAATCCTATGCAGGAAACGGAGAGTTGAAGGGAGACAGAGAGGAAGAGAGAGAGAGAATGAGAGACAATATGAGAGAGATATGATTATTTTATTGTTTTTGTTTATTTATTTAAATCCTTGGGAGAATACAAAGCTAGAAACTAACTTTGGTCTTTCTAATTATACAAGGACATAGAGTCTTTTGTCATTTATAGTTATGTGTTCTTAACCAGAAGGTTAACCCACAATTGTATACAAAGTTCTTTGCATATAACTTTAAAAGAACCATAAAATAATGTATAGGCCTATCTATAGGAAGAATCTCAAAAGAGACCTTGATTCTACCTAAGTGTCATGTACATAATAGCATCTCAGTCAAGTCTCCTCAGCTAACATAAGGTGGGACACTTACAGCAAGGCAGTTGCCATGTGGCTAGCTTATGCTAACATGGGTCTATCCCTGGAGCTATACTTCTATGAAGCAGATACACTAGTTCCTATATTAAGCCAGGTGCCACAGTGCCTAAAATCCCTTCATAAAAAAAATTATTAATTATAACTTCTAATCATCTTTTAAAATGCAGAGTGAGTTCTTACAAAATTAAAAATGCATGCTTGAAATGTAAGTGCCCATCAATGGATGAATGGGTAAAGAAATTGAATACACTATATACAACAGAATATTATTATACAACAGAATATTATTCAGTCATAAAAAAGAAGTAAATCCTGCCACTTGTGACAATGTGGATGGATCTTGAGGGCATCACGCTAAGTGAAATAAGTCAGAGAAAAACAACTACCGTATGATCTCACTTACACGTGAAATCTAAAAAAAGAAAAGAAAAAGAAAAAAAGAGAAAAAATGAAATTTATAAGTAAAAAGAACAGATTGGTGCTTGCCAGAATCTGGGGATAGGGGGTGAGTGAAATGGGTAAAGGGGGTCAAAAGGTACAAACTTCCAGTTATAAAATAAATGAATCCTGGGGACGTAACGTGTATCATGGTGACTACAGTTAATAGTACTGTATTGCATATTTGAAAGTTGCTAAGAGAGTAGATCTTAAAAGTTCTCAGCACAAGAAAACAAATTTGTAGCTATGTATGGTGTTGGATGTTAACTAGACTTATTGTGGTGATCATTTTGCAATATATACAAACATCGAATTATTATGTTATATACCCAACACTAACATAATATTATATCAATTACATCTCAATCAAAAAAAAAAAAAGGAAAACGCACACTTATGGCATCTCTTTCTCCAAATCTCACTAGAATGATGGCTTCTCAGTCCTGGTTCTGTTTGTCTTCAGACCCATTTTCTTGTTCCCTTGTTCTGTCCTGCTTTATTATGCAAAAAGACTGCCTTCTGCTAGGCTGGGTTTCCTAGGTTTCCACGGTTTAGCAAATAGAAGCACTGGTGGGAGACTGAAGACTGGGGAGAAATGAGAAAGTAGAGGATTTTTCTCTCTGTCTGTCTGCCTCAGGTAGTGAACCTGGCAATGGCTGGGGTTCCAGCTACAACTACACAGATCTACTATGGTTCCAGCTTCACCAGGTAACCCTGGCCCTTGGGCTCAGGTAATACCACCATCTCCCTTGGCTCTCAGCCTGGGGTAACAGAATTGATCATTTACAAAGTTAAAAAAAGGAAAAGAAAAAGAAAAAAAATCTCTGTAAAGGATGAGTTTGGAAATGTGTTTTCATTCCACAATGAAAAGAATACAGAAATAGAATCCAAAAAGAAAAGACTAAACTCCAAGAAGTAAAAATTTAGTTTGCTATACTTCTGCACATGAGATATTGTTGAAAATGAGCCATTTCCATACTCAGGTTAATTCAGAGTACTGCCTTTTAAGTAATATTATCCAAGGATAGGCAAAAACAGCCCACAAAACAACTCTGAAGGAAGTGAGGTTTGGCATGGTGTATGTCATCTCCCACTTTGACAATGCCTACAACAATTTAGAATCCAGTGCCCCTGATGTCATTAAGGAAGGTGACATGTTAAAATTACCAATGCTGCATGGTTTCATATGTTATCTCTTACAGTTTATAGTTTATCTTATTTAGAAATGTAGTCATCTCCTGTACAATATAATGGTGAAGTGATTTCAGCATTTAGTCTGTCCTATCTATTCCCTGTCACTTCTGTGTTAGTACCCAGTGAGATAGGCTGCCAATCTTTGCATATTCTACTTCTGTTGCAAAGTCAGTTGCACGTTAGTTTGGAATTTCAGTTTACTCTATGATTGTGTCTTTATTCAATATACTTTTTATTGCTATACAGGTCAAATATCATCCCATATCAAATTCCCTTCTTCTTCAGGGCACCTGGATGAATTATATTTTCCCTCCCCTCTGAAGTTAGACAACAGCATGTGACTAATTCCAATCAATGAATGCTATTTTCAAAATATCCATGTAACAAAAAAGATGTAAAGCCCCAGTTACTTGGCACATCCATTTCAAGAAGTATGCTATTCAAACCCAGTACCATGAAATAATATAATTTTTGAAACTTACTGTGATGAAATTCCTACTAACTCATCAGACTGTGAGCTCTTTAGGACAGAGCTCGCCTGGAACCCACAGGCACTAGATACTTAATAAGTAAATGAATGAATGATTGTGTGACTGAATGAGTGACCATAATTTCAATATCATGTCTTATTTAAATCATTCTTATTTCTCCTCTGGGCTCATTCGAACACGTCACCAATTTAGGAAATTAACCTTAAAAAAACCAGTTTATTCCTCAGTGAGGCTAGAAACAATATTCTGGCTTTTCAAAGGTTGGCATGCAGTCTAAGAAGGAAATGCCAGTGAGTTTTGCTTTCTGTTTCTGCACACTGTAAAAAGATGGGCCAGGGAGTGCATGCAATTTTACATTTGAATGTAATTGTGGTTTTCTTTCTCTGTTTGGGTTTGGTGACTTGAGGCTGTAATGGACTGAAGGTTTGTGTCCCCCCAGATTCATATATTGGACCCCTAACCCCAGTGTGATGTTATTTGGAAATGGGGCCTTTGGGGAGGTAGTTAGGTTTAGGTGATGTCATGATATTAGACTCGGTGGAGTGCTGATAATGGGGTTAGTACTCTGATAAGCAGAGGGAAAGATATCAGAGCTGCCTCTCTCCCTCAAGTGAAGACACAACAAGGAGGTGGCTGTTTACAAGTCAGGAAGAGGGCCCTTACCAAGAACCAAATGGACTGGCACTTTGATCTTGGACTTTCCAGCCCCAGAATTATAATAAATGTCTGTTGCTTTAGCCATCCAGTCTATAGTATTTTGTTATAGCTGCTCAAGCTAAGACAGGGCCAAATTCTCATCTTCTCTCATTTAGAAATGCAATATTATTTGCATGTCACAGCCTTGCTTTCAGTAGGCAGCTTAAGATTCTGCTGCCTCTTTAGGGAAATTAAGCAACATGTCCATTCAATGATCAGCCTGACTCTTCAAGTATTTTCTAACTTCGGCAGTGAGGGTCTGTTCAACCATCATTGGTTGCAAGGCACTGTTTGCTATTGAGCTCCAATGTAGGTACGCTGCTCTTAGGTTTGACACAATGCAAATAAATGGAAACTTTCACTAAACTCTAACAGCTTCTAATTTAAAAAATAGAGAGCTCAGTAATTCAGCCACAGATTTATTTTTAAAAATGCTCTAGATCATAGTAAAACCCATATGAATTTTTTTCACTTTTTTCACATGGTAAATAGAATTATTACATTGCCCTGATTTGCATCTTCCTTTAAGAGCAAATGCATTTTCCTAGAAATATGGCATTTTGCATTGGCAAACGGTTGCCACTTTAAACACTATTTAAGAAGTTTACTTGAAATTTCATCTTTTTTAAAAAAAGCATTTATTTATTTTTGAGACAGAGAGAGACAGAGCATGAATGGGGGAGGGTCAGAGAGAGGGAGACACAGAATCCGAAACAGGCTCCAGGCCCTGAGCTGTCAGCACAGAGCCCGACGCGGGGCTCAAACTCACGGGCCGCGAGATCATGACCTGAGCTGAAGTCGGCCGCTCAACTGACTGATCCACCCAGGCGGCCCAAAATTTTGTCTTTTTTAAAAAAACATTTATTTATTTTTGAGACAGAGAGAGACAGAGCATGAATGGGGGAGGGTCAGAGAGAGAGGGAGACACAGAATCCGAAACAGGCTCCAGGCTCTGAGCTGTCAGCACAGAGCCCGATGTGGGGCTCGAACTCACAGACTGCGAGATCGTGACCTGAGCAAAGTCGGACGTTTAACTGACTGAGCCACCCAGGCGCCCCGAAATTTTGAAGTCTCACATCAAAATGCTGACTATTAAGTAGCAATCTGTTATATGCAATGCCTAATGAAAGTCTGCTGTCATAATTCACTGAAGTTCAGTTTTTACATCATTTTGATAAATTTATCCCGCTTACCAGCTTAGCCACAAATCATACCTAATGGTTGTCATGTGAAATCAGTAAAATATCATATACCTTCTGATGACCTCTTTCCAAAAATGCTTTTCCCTATTCACATTTTATCTGTCAAATAGCATTTTCCTTAAGAAGTAAATATAAATGCCATTATTGGGAGAAGCTACTGGCCTAGGACAAGTTCTAGCATTTAGTGTTCTGACATCTTAATTTGGATATCAGCCAAAGTCAATAAAACTTGTTCATGCAGAACCTTACCTGGTTTTCACCACATCGAGGGGGTGCATCAGGCAAATTTCTACAAGACCTGAAAGACGATAAAGAAAAGTCCAATAAACACTTATGTAAACACTGGTTCTTGTTTCCTTGACCCCATTGATTTCTCAAGTATGAAGATTCAAATAAAACTTGGGGCTTTGGAAATGACAGCTCGTAGTCAGAGACTAGTAGCAAAAGACAAAAGTATGAGTGCTCTGGCACAAGCATGGAGGTGGGGCTGTAGGGAAAAGAAAATGCAAAAGGAATCAGATGTCCAAAATTCCAGTCATCTAGGCAGGAACTATTGTGTACCATTCCAGTCCAATAAATAAATATATGTCAAAGGAAAGGAGGAAAGAAAAGAAGGAAAGAAGGGAGAGAAGCTTGGTTTCAGCATTTCTACTGCCACTCACTAACATGACAAATCATAGCCTCAATCTCAGTGTGCATGAAATAAAGATAATGATGTCTTTTATCTCCCTGGGTAGGTACAAGGCTCCAATGCATATTTAATACATTAATAGCTTAATAGAGAATATATATATTAAGTGTTCTTTGCGTGCTAGACACTATTCTAAACAGTGCCTAGTTTATCTCATTTAATCTTCACAAGAGCTTGCTGGGTAGCAGGTATTATTATTCCCATTTTACAGATGAGATCATTGAGGCACACAAGGTTAACAACTTGTCTAAGATCTCACAGCTAAGAAGTATGCAGTAACCTCATAAAAAGCCCATGATCTTAACCATTGCACACTTAGAATTTCTATACCTTCTTGCAAATCCATTGTAAAGCCCTCCTGCTGTCTAACTGAGCAGAGAAGACTGCTCAGTTACAAACTACTGGCATGTAACAATAGTAGCAGTAAAAATAGTATTATGTACTAGCGGTAGTAAAAATAATGACGGCAGCGATGGTCATTTAACACACAGTATCACAGGTATGCAAAACTACTAAGCAAGGTGAGTATGTATTATCTTCATCTTTACTTGAATATAAGCAAACAGAGGTTGACAGTGTTGGTTGATTTGCCCAAAAGCCATATTATTTGTGGGTAGTTTCTTAAACACAGACCACTTACCACTCTTTCCATTTGCAAACTAACTCAATTTGAGCTTAGCTGTGCTTTAGTTCACCTTCCCCATTCCATATTTATATATACAAATGTCTCTTACTCCCCATACTGGTAAGGTCCAGTTAGCCCAAAGTTCTTATATTGACCCAAAACAACTGTCTTCCTTTGGCTGAAACTAACAGGATCCAATATTAATGCATGTGCCACAGGTTTCCCAGCAGGAATGCTCTTTAGTGGTTGGTAACCAAATCACTGACCCAATCAGTCCCATTGCCTAGAGATGGGAGGAGAACGATGTAGGACAGCAGAGGCAACAGAATTGCTAGGCACAATAGTAAAGCCACTGGGCACTGTTTTAACTTCAGAATAAGATCTGTTACTCAGGATTGCATGGGTGGGTTTCTTACTTGCAACCAGGAAAGTCTCAGTACATTCCTCTTGCTTTAAAATTCACATTCACCTTGAAGTAAGAATCAGGTGACCAGAGTTCTCATCCTGGTGCCTTCAGGGAATGAAAACTTACCCCTGAGGACATCAGTACCTTACTTGTAAAGGGAAGAGTTAAATGGTCTATCGTACCTTTAAGGTACTATATGTTTCACTTATAATTCTAACTTAAATGTTATTACATTAGCTAGAAAAGGATAAAGCTCTAATTTCATAAATAGGATTTACCCTGGAAACTGAGATGTATAAAATATAGTTCTTACCAAGCAAGAAGCTTCTATTAAGTGCACTTATGTGCATCTCATGAGCATAAGGTAGTAAGATACTCAGAATCAGTTTAGCAAAGCAAGGACACAGTTTCTCCTGCTAACGTGGCATTAGAAAAGAAGCAACATGTTGGGGCGCCTGGGTGGCGCAGTCGGTTAAGCGTCCGACTTCAGCCAGGTCACGATCTCGCGGTCCGGGAGTTCGAGCCCCGCGTCAGGCTGATGGCTCGGAGCCTGGAGCCTGTTTCCGATTCTGTGTCTCCCTCTCTCTCTGCCCCTCCCCCGTTCATGCTCTGTCTCTCTCTGTCCCAAAAATAAATAAACGTTGAAAAAAAAATTTAAAAAAAAAAAAAAAAAAAAGAAAAGAAGCAACATGTTAAACACCAAATAGCACTAGTTGATATATTTCTCAAAAAATTTACCACAGGAACTAACAATCCCAACAACTTATTAAAACCAGTAACAGAATTCATAGAATCTATTCACATTTATCTATACCTATTTGCAAAATTTTCCTCGTTTCCTGTTTGCTAATGGGCATTTCTGGTAGTAAGTAGGTAACTACCTTAGATTGTTATAGTTTTCTGGTGACTTAAAATTCTTTTCCAACCTCTAGTATGCATCGAAACATTCATTTTTTCCAACAAACTTACATTGGTTGTCTTTTATGTGTCTGGTATTGAGGATAGAGTCTAGTGAAGGGAATGGACACACAAGAACAAACAATAATGCATGGGAGGAGGTGCAATGGTCAGAGTTTATGGGAACACAGCAGAGAGAGGCTCCTGATACGGCCTGGAGTTGGGTGAGAGGTGGAAAGGGATTCGAGGCCGAAAGAGCACAGAATGAGCATCAGGCATGGAGGAGACACTGCATACAAAAAGAAGGAAAGAGGAAAGAACAAGATAAGCATTGCAGTAGCTGAGGGTTGAAGGCAGGACATGGCAAGAGATGAGGCTGTAAGTGTATAGGTCAGGGTCAGATTCATGTTCAGGCACTTGTAACTCATCCTACAGGCCATAAAATGCCAGTGAAAGATATTCTAAAAAAATAGCTCTTTGGTTGTTTTTTCTTATTTCTTAATGTATCCATGTTCATTGAAGACATTCTGAGGGATTTTACCTTATTTTATTTTAATTTTGAGAGAGACAGACAGACAGACAGACAGAAAGAGTGCAGGAGCGTGAGCAGGGGAGGGGCAGAGAGAGAGGGAGAAAGAATTCCAAGTAGGCTGTGCTCTGTGAGGACAGAGCCTGCAGTGGAGCTCAAACTCACAAACAGTGAGATCATGACCTGAACCAAAATCAAGAGTTGGACGCTTAACTGACTGAGCCACCCAGGCACGCCTATTTTATTTTATTTTTAAAGTAGGCTTCATGTCCAGAGTGGAGCCCAACACAGCGCTTGAACTCACGACCTTGAGATCAAGACCTCAGCTGAGATCAAGAGTCAGATGCTCAACTGACTGAGCCACCCAGGTGGCCCATATTGAGAGATTTTAAGAAGAAGTGAGATATTAGCCTCTGTTAACATGCTCTCCCAACAATCTAATAATATGTCTACTAATCCTCCCACTGTTCCCAATCACACATTCACATACAAACATGAGCACTGAGGCTCCAACTGCTACCCTTTGGTTACCAGTAAAAGCATCATCTCTCATCAGAGCATAGATGGCCCAATGTCTCATGTACCTGTAATGCCCATCTATACAGCTACCTACTAAACTGTAACTTGGCCAATAGGAAAGTAGGACTTAAATTATCAAATGTAATTTGTCCAGAATCTCTTGGTTGTTCATTCATTGTCATCTTTAATCAAAACAAGTAATCTTGAAGAATTCAAGTGAGCAGCAAAATGCATCATAAGCAGAAAGGACAGATATGTTGGCAATGATATGGAAGTTTTGGTTTTCAATCAGAGTTCAGAGTTAAATCCAGACTGACTCAGGGTGAGAATGGCTGGTTGTTGGGTTGTTGTCCTCTACTGGGTAGCTAGGGGCTGTGAGATTCTGATAATTATTGATGGAAATAACCATAAAAGTAGAACAAGATGAATCATGTTGTCATAGGCCTAGATGTGACCCCTGGAAACTGAACTGTACTGTGTACTATTTGGCAATTCTATTATCTAGGATGAAGTCATTATCTAAATAATGGGTTAGAGGACACAGATTTAATGATTTCTCTTTTCTCATAAAACTCAAAGTTTAACATAGGCAAGAAGATGACTTTGAAATTGCCAACTCAAGACACACAAGTCTGAAAACAAATGAGACCTAGAAGTTTTGCTCTCACAACTTAGCATTTATTAAACTCACCAGCCACAGATGAACACAAAATAAAAAGCTTCAATCTCCTCTATCAATGCATAATACAAAAATGGTATTGCTAACTATCAACCATGGAACCAATTTCCTTGGGAAAAAAAGGTTATAACTTCATGATATTTGAGAAGGAATACGAAAAAGAAGTGAGAACCTACATAATTATAGATTTAGACCAGAGCTTTCCTTATAACTCTTTCTGGTTGTTTTTCAAATTAAATTATGTGCCTGATCTTCAAACCAGAAAAATAGACACTTTAGAGATAAAATATCTTCAAGATAGGTTTATTTTTAAATGTATTGGACTAGGGGCGCCTGGGTGGCTCAGTCGGTTAAGCGTCCGACCTCAGCTCAGGTCATGATCTCACAGTCTGTGGGTTCGAGCCCCGCATAGGGCTCTGGGCTGACAGCTCGGAGCCTGGAGCCTGCTTCGAATTCTGTGTCTCCCTCTCTCTCTGCCCCTCCCCTGCTCATGCTCTGTCTCTCTCTGTCTCAAAAATAAATAAAAACATTTAAAAAAATTTTAAAAAATGTATTGGACTATCTGCATCTTTTATTCATTTTGTGGATAAAAAGCATAATCAAAACTTAACCAAAATACAGTAAAAATGTATAAAAACATGTTTAAAAAGTACATTTTCCAAATAACATGCTATATATAAGGAAGTTCAAGATATTTCATTTGTTATTTTTGAGGCAATTGCTTATTTATCACAGTAACAAGCTAGCAAGAATTGATATTAGATTTATTTAAATTAGATAAAAGACTAATTATATAAGGATAGAATTTATGAAAATTAAGAAAGCCGAAAGCAGGTTGATATTGTGAATTTATCATATTGTAAATGTTTTCATTGTTCTTACAGATCCATGCCACTTCAGTGACCATGACCATTTCTGTATGATTCAAATGAAACTGGTAATGTGACCCAGTCATGAGCACAGAAAGGTATGGGCTAGCCCCTGAACCTTACCTTGGGGTTTCCCCTAACTGCTCCCTTCTTTCAACTGGCTTACATACATGATTTCACCTGAGCCAGTATTGCTGGAAAAGGACTAACATGACTTTGTCGTAAACCGTCTCCCAGCCTCCATTTTTTTTTTCTGAATAGGACTCTTGGCCTATTTAACCACAAAACTGTACTGAACATGTACCCCATCCTCTTCGTCAGATTTAACCTGAGCCCACATCTTTTCCTAAGAAGAGTACAGACACTATCATACAGTGATTTAATCATGATTGGTAAAAGAACAGTTTCTTCTCAGTGTTCAATTCTCTGGGCCTTTCCTTTTTCTCTGAAATGTCCTGTAAAGACACACACACACACACACACACACACACACACACACACACGCATACACACACACACTTCTTCCAAGAATCCTACTTCCCTTCAGATCTCAATTTGGGCAACCATCTTACCAGAAATCCTTGGGCTAAGACTGTTAGTTGTCCCCTAATATTCATCCCCTCCTTCTTCTTCCTGGCTGCCCAGAATAAATATTGCATTTTCCAGCCTCTCTTGCTGGTAGGCATTACCACCTGAGCAAGTTCTGGCCAATGGGGTATAAGTGAAAGTGGTTTGCGCACTTGAATACTTGAGCTTCTGAGAAGACTTCTAAAAATAGGGAGGCTGTTCCTTTCCTCCCTTTTCCTCCTTCCTACTGATGGAATGTGAACCTAGGGTTGGAGCAGGTATCTTGGACAATGAGGTGACTTTGGGCACACAACACAGCAACAGGACAGAGGCAGTCTCTAAATCATGGAGATCTGATCTACCTCCAGGCATCCATGTTGGAGAGAAATGTCCATTTCTTTTAAACTACTGCTATTTGGGTTTTCTGCCATTGTACCTGAACCTGAATCTAACTGATATGCGTGCCCTTTGTTGTGCTCCCACAGTACCTTGAACTTGTGTTATTACATGGCACTGCAACTGTGTTTTCTTGCCTAAAAGCTCCAGGGGGACAGAGACTCCACCTGCCTTATTCACCTTTGCATCCCATCACTTTGCATAATGGCTGGCACTCAGCAAGCTCTATAAAAATTTGTTGAATAAATAAATTAAAGCTGATTAGGGTTACTGCCTCTGCCATTATCTCAGGTAATTCTCAAGATAAACTGAACTGACAGCTATTTATTCTACATTTATGTCATTAGTTTGAGTATTATACAAATAAGCAAGTAAGGACAAGAAATGTTGGTAAAAATTATATGAAATAAAGTACATTAAGTACTTGAATACAAAATTGCAATATTGTTCATCACATGCTCAGATGTTCAGCTACGTAAAGAAGGCAACCAATCAGCACCTGATTGATTGACAAATAATTCTTGAGGGCTGTGTACATGCTAGGTGCTGTGCTAGGTGCTGGGGACAAAGCCTGAAGCACCATCAAGGGTGCCTAAAAGGCTGAAGAATTTCAAAGGTGGGCACAGGTATGACACATTGAGAAGGGCTTTCCAGGTAAAGGGAAGACATTGAGAGAGAATAGCAATCTGCATAAAACTGTTTCAGGCCCAGGGATTTAGTGCTGCTATTTACAATGCAAAATATTGCTATTTAATTTCTGTATCTAGTCTTGCATAAACCTTTACTTTTATCCCAAATTGACAACTGTCGTCAAGGAACTATATCATGGTTCTTATAAAACAAATGACAGAAAATACAGACACATATTTAACAAGTTTAAAGTAAAATTATAATTCATCTGTAGTTTGAGTGTGCTTTATATTTGAAATTACTTGTCCTTGGTCACAAATCTGACTTCTGTAAGGTAGAGACACTTAAAAAATTACATATATATATACATATATATATATATGTATATATATATACATATATATATATATACATATATATACATATATATCGATGTATCTATTTCCAGGAGGCAGTGTCTACAGTTCTCACCTACTTGCCCACGACCACCAACAGATATCTCATCTCAACGATAGCCTTTTTCCTGAGAGCTGGAAGTAGAAGAATCACATAGAAGGCATCACTTTCCAGAAAGGATGGGATTGTTCTTTTTCATTCTAGAGATTTAAATGCTTACAACATAAAGCAAAAGATCTTTTTTTGTCCCCAACCCCTTTACATCCTGGGCCACAGAAAAGAGACATTGGAAAGTGTCCTGCTACATTGATGGACTGATGACCACAGGACATATTTGACCCCTACTGACTCCTAATGGAATCCAAAAGTACAGAAACCTGGAATGCATCCCTGTGCTTTCCTTCCTGGCCCACCTCTGCTCTCACTCATGAACAGTGTTGCAATGGGCTTCAGTAACCTTTTTAGCAACAGGATGGGAGAATGTGGAAGACAAACTGGGTCCCTGAAAGTAGATTCAAACAGAGATTATTAAAGGCAGTGTTGAGTGATCTTTCAGTTAAAGGTCTTAATTTTAACTATAAACAATGTTTTTATACATTAATCTGTTCTAAGAAACATTAGAGAACAGAGTATTGTAAATTTACTCTGCCATCTTATCACCAAGTCAAGTCACTGTTATCTTTCTCTATGATTCCATTATATATACCAGTTATAAAATATTTAACATTATCAATTATGTTACATTACAATTCTATTACATATATCAAGAATAGCATTTATCATACCAAACTATGCCTAGCAATGTACAGAAATATGTAATGGCCTTTTTATACTTCTCCCCTACCCCCTACCAGCCATTGTAGTATTCAGCTCCAGATATTATAGTCTATGTGAAGGGCATCTCCTGGACTTGTGAAAATGCGTAGTCAAATACAAACCACAGTTCTTTGCGAAGAGGGAGTATTGCCTTTATCGGCCCACTGAGTAAACAGCATCAAATACATGAAAATCATTCAAGAAGTTCTCTATCTACACTCACTCCCTTGGCGATCTCACTCCAACCCATGGTTTTAATCACCATCTATGTGCTAACAACTTGTCAGTTTACATTTTGAGTCTAGACTTCTCTTTCAAATCTAGTCTTAAGTATCTGATTGCCTATTTGGCATCTGTGCTTCAATATCTAACAGACCTCTTAAAATTCACATGCCTAAAACTAGACCCTGGACCCTCTTCCTTCCCACCCCTACTAAAACAAAACAAAACAAAACAAAACAAAACAAAACAAAACAAAACAAAACACAAAGCAAAACCAATCTGCTCAACCTTAGACTCACTGTGGACTCCTCTTTCTCTCAAAATCCTATTCCAACCTATCAGGAAATCCCATTGGCTCTACTTCAAAATATATCCAGACTTCTACCTTCTCTCACTTCCTCTACTGCGCCTACTCTGGTCCAAGTCATGATCATCATTTCTCAGCTGATTAACTGCAACACCTCATTAACAGGTCTCCCTCCATCCACCTTTGACCCCTTCCATCTGTTTTCACCCAGCAGTCTGAATGATCCTTTTAAAGTGGAAGTTATTTCATGCCATTCCTCTGGTTAGCAATGGTTCCCCATGTCTCCCAGAGAAAAGCCATATGCAATCCTGGCCTGCATTCCTTCTCTCACCAATTTTCTTTCTACTCTCTCCCTCACTTTTTCCACTTGGCTACACTGACCTCTTCACTATTTCCCAAACTTGCAAGGACTACTTCAGCTTTCGGTCTTTGCACTTCCCATCCCCTCTGCCTGGAATGCTCTTCCCCCAGTCTCTACTTGGCCAACTACCTTCACGTGGTCAATGAGTAACCGTGACCACTCTAACAGAGAAGCCTGCCCCTCCTTACCCCAGCACTAATAAAACTCTTCATGCTGGTCTGTTTCTTTTTCTATAGGCTGTATCAACTTCTAACAGAGTACATTAATTACTTATTATATTTATTGTTTTATATCTGTCTCCCCCAGTAGAATATAAGCTTCACCAGGGCAGAGATCTTTATCTGTATTGTCCACTGATATGCACTAAGTACCTAAAACATGCCTGACACCTAGAAGTTGCTCAGTAAATATTTGCTGAAAAAAGAAATCCCATTATATAAAATCTACAATGATAAGATTCCTTTTTAGTGATATATAGAAGATAAAGTTTTAAGAATTTAGTGTACAGAATGAGAACTCAGTTAGTCATTCAAGGAATCAATGATAATGCTTTAAACAGGGAGTCTGCTGGTAGGTTCCGAGTCCACACCTATCCCTAAGTAGAACCGGATTATTCCAAAGATAATTTTGGCAAGTAACATTTTATGAAGCAGAAAACATTTCAACATCTCTGTGAACTACAAAGGAATAGCAATGCAGACAAAGAATTGAGGCAGTCAAATCCCCAAGATGTCAGTTATGAGCAAAATCTATGTTTTCCTTTTATCAAACCAAAACTCTTTGCATTGTTCTACAGTCCCTTCCTTAGCATTTTCAACTTAAATCTAAGACTTCTCTTTTGTTCTCTCAATTTCTAACCCTGTTTTAACCATTACCCTAAACGATTTTGTATAATATGTTTAACTCTTGAAAATATAAATGAATCTTTTTATTTTTTTAAAAAGAACCACAGAGGAATAAATGGTTTCAAACTGTGCAAATTTTAAATTCAAAAATAGAACAGCTACAGACAGAACTGATATTTTTTCATCTACTCTACTAGTCAAGCAAATCATTACAACATCCTATTTGATAGCCTGCCCAGAAAATGTGGTAGCCCTACTGAATTATAAGCAATGTGAGACTCATAAAGGGAAATCAAATATATTATGCTTTCCCCTAATAACAGTTAAGGCATACTACCTTTGTGGCACAGTAAATTAATATTATGCACACTGAATTGGCCAAATAGGCAATGTGATTTGGCAGGTTTGAAAGATGCTGTTAAAAGTTATGCTTTTGGGCAAGCCACAGCCTTTCTTGAAAAATCTTGAAGTGAATATTTTGAAGTTTACTGTTAGCATGTATCTTTCTAAAGAAACTAACACAAGCAAGGCTTGTTAGCACATATCTAAATGAAGTACAACACTTTTCTTAGTGCATATCCCTTGTTCATATAGAGTTTATTATCTGAGTTAAGAATTTAGAAAAATATATTTTAGAGGTATAGTATATGTGTATATTATGATCCAGAAATCATAGTAGATTCAGCATATACAAAGGATGAACAAAAGTTGAGGCAGAGTTTAAAAACAAGTGAGTTTTTTTAAATCACCCTTTGTATGCAAAGAAAGATTATGAAAAATTATGAAACTAATGAAAATCTCACTTATAAACAAAGTTTTTATATTAACTTTTTAAACTCCATTTCAGCTCAATGTAACATCTTTAAAAATTATTGTTTTGTATTTTAGCTCAAAGGAAATTATCCTTTTCCTTTTCGTTATACTTAACTCTATATTAGACTTCAAGCAAGCTCCAAGTGCATTTGGGTTAGTGGATCAATTTTCAGATACGTCGATCTTTTATGGAAAGCTAATTGCTCTAGGTGGTCCTTAACACAATTGGTAATGCAAAGAGAAACACCAGGGGGAAATAAGCTGTGGATTAAGTTGGCAGACAGGAAAATACTTTCAGAAGTGTCTTTAAGGAGAAGGAAATGTGAATAAAAGAGAGAGAAATAGAGGTATCACTTGTTTTATTATATATATGATATAATCTACATATATGTATAATAAATGCATACACATACACATATATAAATGCATACACACACACGTGTGTGTGTGTGTGTGTGTGTGTGTGTGTGTGTGTGTGTATTCAGAGGAAGTTTGCCTGTATTTTGTTTATCTAAAGTAAAAAAAAAGTTCAAGCTGACCAGCATTTCAACATTGGAAGTGTATGGAAATACAGAAGGGCAGCTGAAAGGGGTTAGGACTCTGTGGCTTAGGGGAAGGGCAGCCTGTCCGCCCCATTCTGGTGACTCTGTTTTCTTACTGCTTCTCAAACAACTAGAAAGACAAAAATATTCTGCTCTGCCTCAGGACTTCTTTCTCACTTATAATATTGGTTTTTGTTTCTCCTTTTTTTTGAATTGCCTAGAAAGAAGGAGCTCTCCATTTGTCTCAAGAGTCAGGAACAGAACCCAGTCCTTCCCTGCTTACCCCCCAGTCACGAAGTGAAGCTGCCTTTTACAAGCAAGACGGCATGCCTCCCTTCCCAACTTTACGTTCAGTGGCATCATGTCGGTATGATCTGCCACACTGTCATGCAGATGTTTCTAGGCTTCACACACACAGATTTAGTAATGAGAGCAAGGCTTCCATCTCTCAGAAAACAGCTTCCTTTCTCTGCTCTTTTCCAAGGATATGAGCACTTTAAAAAGAGGAGAATAAAGGTGGCTACAATGCCAGCTTTGCCCTTAGTCATCAGACAGACATCTAGAAATAGGAAGAAGTCCTCAGGCAAATCCATAACATCTTGCTAAGAGAAGAATTCAGAATTTTAGTTCACAAGAGGCTAGTTCTTTCTTATCTATAAGTCACAAACAACAATTGCCATCAAAGAAAGAGCAGGATGAAGTTACAATGCTTTTCTTCTTGTTCTAATTGGTATTATTTCTTGCAATCTATTATTCATCTTGATGGAGTAAAAGACTTGTGACTTAACATATTTGCCACCATTGCTTTAATTAATATATAGCCAAGTTTCCTGCATTTATTTTTTTTTTTTTTTTAATTTTTTTTTTTCAACGTTTATTTATTTTTGGGACAGAGAGAGACAGAGCATGAACGGGGGAGGGGCAGAGAGAGAGGGAGTCACAGAATCGGAAACAGGCTCCAGGCTCTGAGCCATCAACCCAGAGCCCGACGCGGGGCTCGAACTCACGGACCGCGAGATCGTGACCTGGCTGAAGTCGGACGCTTAACCGACTGCGCCACCCAGGCGCCCCGTAAGTTTCCTGCATTTAATAAATCACACTGCCTTAAAAACTTGCCTTTAGGTGTTTGTTCTTAATTGTATAATTGCTGAATGACCTAGTAGTACCATAGCTACAGAAACTCTTATTTTTAAACACTTATTTAATATCAGACTTTATGCCATGCTCCCATGAACTCCAGCTTACTGAGTCAGCTTACTGTACCTACACTTTAAGTAAATTCCATATACCACATTCTTTATCAAGGTTTGGCTTGTGGGGGAAAAAAAAGAAGGTTGACTTAGTTTCAGAGACTCCTCTCACTGCTATGTGGCGTTCACACAGTTTAATCACACAAGATTTCTACTAAATATAGATTAAACTAATATTTATGTCCACATGAAAAACTTGCAAAAATGAAACTGATTATACTTCATATAAATTAAATGCCAACAAGAAACAGTATTTGGGTACTAAAGTATAAGATACTACATAAACACAAAGGCAGATAGATTTCATTATCATAAACATTTAGTTATAATAGCACTGAATGTGTTACTACTCATGGAAACATTATCTATATAATAAATAAATCATAATATAACAACCTACCCTGGAATTCTACAAGGTGCCTACAAAGTCTGAAAACATAGATTAATAAATATAATATTGTGAAGGGCCTTGTCCATCCATAAAAAACTAAATTAGGGGTGCCTGGGTGGCTCAGTCGGTTAAGTGGCCGACTTCGGCTCAGGTCATGATCTCGTGGTCCGTGAGTTCGAGCCCCACGTCGGGCTCTGTGCTGACAGCTCAGAGCCTGGAGCCTGTTTCAGATTCTGTGTCTCCCTCTCTCTGACCCTCCCCCGTTCATGGTCTGTCTCTCTCTGTCTCAAAAATAAATAAACGTTAAAAAAAATTAAAAAAAAACTAAATTAATATTAACTATTTTTCATACTTTAGATTCTGTTGACCTCATAGGAAAGGCATGGCTTTGACATTCACTCAAAGACTAGATTTAGCTACCAGATAATTTTTTTTAAGTATAGCTTACATGTATGTTACATTAGTTTCAGGTGTACAACACAGTGATTCAACAATTGATACATTATGCTGTGTTCACCACAAGTGTAGTTACCATCTGTCCCCATACAACACTATTAGAATATCACTGACTAAATTCCCTATGATGTGCCTTTTCTTCCCATGACTTATTCATTCCATAACCGGAAGCCTGTATCTCCCACGCCCCTTCACTCATTTTGCCCAACCTCCCATCCCCCTCCCCTCTAGCAACCATTAGCTTGTTCTCTGTATTTATAGGTTGGATTCTGTTTTTTGTTTGTTTTTTCTTTTTTTTTAAGATTTCACATATAAGTGAAATCATATCATATTTATCTCTCTTGGTCTAACTTATTTCACTTATTAGCATAATATCCTCCAGGTCCATCCACGTTGTCTCAAATGATACAATCTCATCCTTTTTATGGTGGTGTAATATTCCAGTGTGTGTGTGTGTGTGTGTGTCTGTGTGTATACATCTTCCTTATCCCTTCATCTCTTGATGGACACAAGTTGCTTCTATACCTTGGATATTGTAAATAATGCTGCAGTAAACATAGGGGTGCCTATATCTTTTCAAATTAGTGTTTTTGTTTTCTTTAGATAATCGTGGAATTATTGGATCATGTAGTATTTTGTATTTTTACTTTTTTTTTTTAATTTTTTTTCAACGTTTATTTATTTTTGGGACAGAGAGAGACAGAGCATGAACGGGGGAGGGGCAGAGAGAGAGGGAAACACAGAATCGGAAACAGGCTCCAGGCTCTGAGCCATCAGCCCAGAGCCCGACGCGGGGCTCAAACTCACGGACCCTGAGATCGTGACCTGGCTGAAGTCGGACGCTTAACTGACTGCGCCACCCAGGCGCCCCTGTATTTTTACTTTTTTGAAGCACCTCCATACTTTTCCCCACAGTGGCTGCACCAATTCAGGCAATTTTTGAATAAATAAAAAGGGAAGAGCAATGTTTATATCTTAACTCTAATTTCTTCATGTAAGACTTTGATTTATCTATAAGGATCAATTTCTTCATTTCCCTCTTATACACAAAAGTATTACAGGCGACATCTGGAACAATGGCAGAAACTAAAATGGCACTTATAAGCCTGGGAACAATACTGGAGCTCCTCCAAAATCCATTCTGTCTTTCATCCATGGCCATGATACCTCAGAAAGATGGCATTTTCTAGCACCTCTTGTGTGTGACCACATGAGTAAGTTCTCACCCAGGTAAGGTGAGAATCATAGAGCCTGAGACTATGAATCCACCTAATTTAAGAACTAATTTCCCCTTCCCACTAACTGGAGCTTCAGTGCGGTAGTGACTCAAGTTATACGTTAAAGATAGGTGACAAGACAGGGCCCTAGAGGATGGTGGAGTAATCACTGGAAGGGACTTGTGTCCCAGAGTAATTATGGGGAGCAGAGATTTGATACTAAACTAAGCTATTGCCATCAGGACTTTACATGAAAGAGAAATATACTTTTCGTTCTTTGAGACACTGTACTGTTAGGTCTCTTTGATACAGCAGTTAGGCTTTATCAGTTAGTTTAGGCCTAACACATGCAAATGCCACATCAGGTAATGTAATCATACAGTTGTCAACTATATTATGAATTCACAAATGGTAACTTTTCTGAATTAAATTCAACCTACCACCAAGGAGGAAAGAGAATTCTGCTTTTTCTCAAAAAGAAGAGTGACAGGGGTGCCTGGGTAGCTCAGTCAGTTGAGCATCTGACTTCGGCTTAGGTCGTGATCTCGTGGTTCATGGGTTTGAGCCCCACATTGGGCTCTCTGCTGGCAGGGCAGAGCCCAGTTAGGATCCTCTGTCCCTTTCTCTCTCTGCCCCTCCCCCACTCTCTATCTCTCTCAAAAATAAATATTTAAAAGATAAAATAAAAATAAAATAAAATAGAGAATTTCTAAAAGAAAAAAAAAAGAAAAGCGAAAAAAGGAAAAGAAGATTGACATCATGAAGCGTGCCATCAAGACCAGGGCTATGAAGTTTATTGGGTTCACTAAGCTATGCCTAAGGCTTCTTTTGCTTTGTAATGGGTTTTGGAGCACCAGTAATTGAAAACTGAATCAAGAAAAAGAGATTTAAACTTGATGTGGAAAATATGGCTCAAGTTGGACCACAATACAATTATCAAAATGAGCAAAGAGTCTAAAATGCCATTGTCTAGAAAATGAAACAATACCGTTTCTTCCATTGCAGAGTTTAATTTATTCATTATTTGTTTCACACAGCTTGAAAGATACCCCTGAAAGGATCTTTCGGTGTTTTAATGGTGCTAATAGTGTTTTCTAGAATGAACACATATTCCATGTTTTCTGTTTTACCTTACCAGTGAAAGGCTGGAGGAATTTGTGTGAGAGAAACAATGCTTATCTTATTCGTGCAGATACTCAATTCCAACAAAAATAATTTGTCAAGGCTCCTTTGGTTGTTTGAGACAAAATTCAACACAAATCAGTTTAAATACAAAAGGGGAATTTGTTGGCTTATAATTGAAATGACGGAAATGGCAGGGATACTTGGCTCCAAGACTTTATCTCCCTTTCTCTCATCTGCTTGTCTCTGCTTGTCTTTATTCACTCTTGCTACAGAGATTTCCTAACACAGAGAGGTAACTGCCTGGGAGATCCCCCTGTTCCTACCCAGTAATCTTTAAGATGCAAGAGGCAAGCAGACACTTCTCCAATAACAGAAAAATTCCTGGCAGGGCTTTGATTGGCCTCACAGTGGTCACCTGTGAATCCCTAGTCCAATCACTGTGGGCAAGAGGCTGTGGACATCCGATTGGTCAGGCTTTAGTCACATGTTTACCTCTGGATGAAGGGTTATGGAAAACAGAATTTCAGAGTTTTAAATCTTTTTGTAACATCTTTTTCTTTGTAATTTGACAGATAAGATTGGGTTTGAAATGTTTAAACAATACTCTTGCTGCTTCCTTCTCCAAATAATTACATTTTAATCCTAATTAACTGACTCCCTTTCCATACTGCTAACCATCCAATGACAGTGGTACTGGGACTAATTAATTGCACTTCATCTCAAAAAACACTTTCTTACTAGGAGCTCTTAGTTTGTAGTTTGGTTATTCTATATTCCTGTGAGATCAGCAAACTTGGAAAGGAAATGAAATGGCTCAAGTTTTAAATATACATATACTGCATGAGATGTTATGTTAACTTGTGGATAAGGCCCTGGCTCACCTAAACTTGTCATTTATAAAATATTTATCGTATCAGGGAAGGTGTGGAGAAATAGGGAAGACATAATCCGTGCTTGAAAGGTTTACATAATAACTCTGGAAGCCATTGCAATAGGGCATCATGATTATTAAAACTGTACACTGCTTCCTGGAGGGGCAAACAGAGGTAACTGGCTGCATGTTACAATCCACAGTTCAGTTTGGCATAGCATCTTGCACAAAAGTATATCCCAAACCACTTTACAGAAGTGAAATTTCCATTCTCAAGCCAATATATGCTATACATTACAGAACAGCTGTGTGCAAACGCTGCCTCATGGGGGGTGGGGAAAAACCCTGAGGCATTAGGTCATGAGATGAAAATCCAAAGGAGAACTTAGGAGGCATGGACCAGTAGGGCAGAAAGGAGGGGTAAGAGGAAACAATGACAGGAAAGGAAACATGTTAATTTGCAAGATTTAGAAATGAATCTGTGATAAGCTTAAGATACATCCCACACTTTTTCCCCTAGAAAAAAAATCTAGACAATCTTTAAAATTTTTTTTAATGTTTATTTATTTTTGAGAGACAGAGCACAAGCAGGGGAGGGGCAGAGAGAAAGGGAGACACAGAATCTGAAGCAGGCTCCAGGCTGTGAGCTGTCAGTACAGAACCCGACATGGGGCTCGAACCCACGAACTGTGAGATCATGACTTTAGCCAAAGTCAGACACTTAACTGACTGAGCCACCCAGGTGCCCTGAGAGTAGGATAATCTTTTACATGATCCAGAGGAGTAGCACCAGAAGTTAAACAAAAAAATCATGAAGTGAAAGCTGACAAACTTTCAAAGTAGTGGTATAATTATATAGGATCAGTAATTCAACCATTAGGGGATAAAGGCAATAAAATGATATATTTTGAGGGAACCTGAATTTTGGTAAACTATTACCAGAAAAGGTTAGGGGATGAGATGGACAGTGAAAGCTAATTTCATAAACGTAAACACAATGCATGAATTGTGTACTTTAAAGTAAATAGAGGGGCGCCTGGGTGGCTCAGTCGGTTAAGCGTCCGACTTCAGCTCAGGTCACGATCTCGCGGTCCGTGAGTTCAAGCCCCGCGTCGGGCTCTGGGCTGATGGCTCAGAGCCTGGAGCCTGCTTCCGATTCTGTGTCTCCCTCTCTCTCTGCCCCTGCCCCGTTCATGCTCTGTCTCTCTCTGTCTCAAAAATAAATAAAGGTTAAAAAAAATTAAAGTAAATAGAATTTTATAAAATACACTTAATTCTAAGACAAAGCAATTATGTTCTTTCAGAATCTTGCCTGGCTTTAAGAAACCATAAAATACCAGCTAGTGGGGAGCTGTATTTAACAAATGATGACAGTGTGCTGTGCTTAGACTGGATTTCTAATATAAAATCCTGCTTTTAAACCTAAATAAAAAATTTTAAGTAGAAATAACTCCTAAGAAAATTTATTTTACTATTTATATTTCTTGTCACTTAAATAACATTGAAATATTTTAAAAATTCAAGTTCTCCATTTTGGATGTTCACTTGAAGCTTACATTTCTATTTCAAGTATCATCCATATAGCAAATTAGCCTTCCGCACACTGTGTGCCTAAAAAACATTCTTTGAGGGTGCCTGGGTGGCTCAGTCGGTTAAGCGACTGACTGGATTTTGGCTCAGGTCATGATATCACAGGTTGGTGAGATCAAGCCCTACGTTAGGCTCTGCGCTGACAGCATGAGGCCTGCTTGGGATTCTCTCTTCCTCTCTCTGTGCTCCTCCTCCTCTCTCTCTCTCATAAATAAATAAATAAACATTTAAAAAATTCTTCAAATTCCATGAACTCCAAGATTATTCATTTATGAATAATCAGTTTGCATAACTCATTACAAGTTACGCACTTCTGTTAAGGGGATATACTCTTGATTACTGGGGTTTTCCACAGAAATAAAAAGTTTTACACTCTGTATCTTGTGTAAGCTATTCATGTTTGGCATATGCTCATTTTAATTTGGCAAGTATCACATTTTACACGACACATATAACACCATGTGCGAAAAGTGAAGAAATCAAATCCGTAATGTATTATTTCCTGAAGTATTTGGAAATACTGCACACTTAGTTGGGTTGTAGATAAATTTGGTCTGTCTGGCCTTTAAAAGACATGGAAGATACACAGATTATCAGTGATTTAGGCAGCATAACAGGGGTTTAGCAATGACTGATACATATGAAATTTCCACTAAACTGGGTACAATTGGGTTTTCCTTTACCTTCTTAAGTGCCCAGTATTTTTTTTTTAAAGCCATACTACCTGAAAAAAAAAAAAAAAAAACCAACAACACTGTGTCTTAGAAGGAAAATCAATGGACCTTTCAGGAATTTTCATACTATCATGTATCTTAAGAATAATTATGGAATAAAGGATCCTCCCCTGCACGTCCATCTCCTCCATATGCTCGCTCCAGAAGGAAAGGCAGAATTAGAGTGGTTAACAGTGTTGGATGCAGAGTCTGAATGATAATCTTGGTTTAGCAATTTCCTTATCTGTGTGATGGAGGCACAAACTGTACTGACTTCAGCACTCAGCACAGTGTCTGACATAGTATAATCATGGGATAAACAGTGGCTACTCTTCTTGCTGCTATCACTATTTGTAACTCTGAAACTTTTCAGATAACCCTGAGAAGTGTTCTCGAGACCATGATGGTGAGGGTTCCAGCTGTACTACTGATGGCATCCTCCCCAGTTCCAGCCTCATCTCAGAATCTAGTCATTCTAGTGGGGGCGGGAGGGGCAGGGATGGAATTGCAGATGGCTTTTCAGCCTGGGAAAGCTCTACTCTATTGGCTGCTGTCTCAACTGTGCCTTTCTCTAAGGAGGGAAGCATGTAGTAGAAACACACACACACACACACACACACACACACACACACACACACACACACCTCTGAAAATCTCTGTTTGAGCTCTGTATCAAGTTTCACAGATCACTTATTCCAGGGGTTCTTAACCTGTGGTTGAACTTTGGAAAGAGGAAGGTGTCCACGAATTCCTAGAAATTACATGCTAAATTTTCCTTTTTTAGTGTTCATTTTTATGACAAGAGAAATCCATGACTTTCAACAATTTCTCTAAAGATTCTGTGTCCTTGAAATAAGGACTCATCGAGCTTCAATTTCCTCCTCTATAAGATGGGAATAAAAATAATGGTCCTATTGGCCTTACTGGGTGTTCTGAGGATCCATTAGAGTGTGAAAGACTCTAAGTCATCACTATATAAGCATTTGCTATTCCTAACCTTGATGCCATTATTTCTTTTTATCAGTTTGTGTGCACACTTCTGATTACACAGTATCATCCAGAAGGAACTCAAAATCTTCTATCTACTTTTTGAAAACCATGTCATAGCTTGCCCAAGCAATAAGCATTGAAAAGAAGATTGAGGCACTACCTCCAGAAAATAGTCTACAGATGTGTTTTGTTCAGTTCACACAGTGTTCTTTCAAGAATGAGTTGGTTGTCAACATTTAGAAATCAGGAGTTTTCACATAAAAAAAATCAGATTTCAGGTTACCTGAAAAACTGAAATATCTGGCATCCCTGAGTCACCTTTCTGCAAGACAACAACTAGCCAGAGCTGAGTACAGGGACATGTGCCCCCTGTATCCCATTGTTGAATCTGGCCCTCCTGCTTCCCTTGTTAGGCCACATAAGTGTCTCTAGCCTATAGATATGAAGTCTAAATCATATATGATTAACTGAGCATAATCATTCTGTTTTGAAAATATATAAAATAAGGTGTCACCTCCCCTTCTTTTTCTTCTTAGAAAGTTCTTTCAAATCTCAAACATGGAATATTTAGAATAAACATTCAGGTATTAAAGGACAAAGTATATTCTCCACACATACTGCTCTTCAGATTAGCAAATTCTTATTCGTTGAAAGAACATCCTCTAACAGGAATATTGAAGGGCAAGACACACAACATGATTACAAAATCCAAGAAAGAGGTAAGTGATGTGATTGGGGAAAAGCCATAAGTTTATTCAATGGAAAGTCATGACCCTCACTCATAATTTAAGCTTGTACAAATCAATTAGGTACAAAGGAATAAATGGATTGCTAACATATCATTTGGAAGAACTTGACATGAATCAGCAACTGAAAGAGCCTCCTAATTTTGACCTGAGCAAAAATGTCACTTTTAAGAATAAGAAAAATATGAAATATAGGACGGTGTCTGTTTCTCTTAATTTTTGTAGGTGACAAGAGATATCATAAGGCTGACTTTTCTCTGGAACTTACTAGGAGGAAGAGCCACTTTGAAAATTGAAAATGCATGGCGAAAATTTAAGGTTTGGGAAGTTCTGGATGTTCTCCCTTTTAAATCAAATATTCTTTCATGTTATTAAGAGCCCCCAAATAATGAGTAGGCTGCTACAGATTATGATAAAGAAGAAAAAAATGATACCAGGGAATCCACTTAGATATGATTAGAATTGACCCTCTTTCAATACAGTTCTTAAACTCTAGTCCGAGATTATTTGCTCTAAGGAATGCTCTATTTTTAAAATTGTTGATATTGACATTAGAATTTTGATTCAGAAGAAAACCATATCAATTACATAAACCTGTGAAAGATTTCAAGATTTACATGGTCATTACCAAACTAAAATTTATGCTGGATCATGTACTATTGTAAATGTTTCGGCAAGAGCGATGTGGTGTAACAGAGGCCATCCATTCGAGCGGTAGAGCCTGTAGGAAGTTTTTCTTAACCTAATTGCAGGGGCCATTTGGGTTAGAGCAAGGTTGCACTGTATATCTGCCACTCCTAGAGGGCCAACTTTCTCGATGCATATTGAACCAATATTCTTGCTATGAAACTGTGTAAGCTAGATTCTGTGCCACTATAGTACAATGCTCCTCAATAAACTTGTTTTCACAAAAAGTTTGCCCACTCATGCGTCCCAAGGCTGTTGTAATCTTCATTGTTGAGGCTGATCTAATAGCAGGGACATTATTCTATTTCTTGACATGTTTAAAGTTCTCTAATGAATAAAGCTAACAGCTTATGGCTGCTTCAACTGTCACTTGATTACCCCGAAGGGATTTTCTTTTCTTTTTCTTTTTTTTTTGTCTTTAAAATTGGCCTCCTAGTTTGTTTTTAACTACCTTGTGCACAGAGGTCTGAAGGGGAAAGCAGATCAAAGATCAGCTCGCAACATAAAAAGCAGCTGTAGTTAATTACAGGCAAATGAAGGACATCTGACCAGATTCTTTATGAGCCGCCTTGTCACACATTCAACAGTCTATAATCTCTGTGACCTTGTCCCTTGGTCCTGAACTGTCGCCAAACCTGAGAAATGGATATGTCTCAAATTATATATGAATTAAAAAAAAAACGGGAGGAATGTTCAGGGTGTGACTTAGGAAAGAGTGAGTGATGTGGAAGAAGAACACAGTAAACGCGGAGTTACCTGGGATATATAGAAGTCACCTGGAGTTTCCATCGTAAAGTAGCAAGTCTTTTCTCACACTGAAAATAAAGTCATTTGTTATAAAGAGGTAGAGGTAGATAATCAGATTATAAAAGTTAACATGTGAGAAGTGAAATGCAATACTTACTCTGCTATGATTTGAGAGAAATGAACAATATTCCTACAGTGTCCACTATTTGACTTCTCAAAAATTTTTTAACTGTTCTTGTTTTTAAGATGCTATTAAAATCTAAATGACTAAAGTAAAAAATAAGGTTTTCTAATTTTATTTCAATTTTTTATTTTATTTTATTTTATTTTTTTTTATTTATTTTTTTTTTTAACGTTTATTTATTTTTGGGACAGAGAGAGACAGAGCATGAACGGGGGAGGGGCAGAGAGAGAGGGAGACACAGAATCGGAAACAGGCTCCAGGCTCTGAGCCATCAGCCCAGAGCCTGATGCGGGGCTCAAACTCACGGACCGCGAGATCGTGACCTGGCTGAAGTCGGACGCTTAACCGACTGCGCCACCCAGGCGCCCCTCAATTTTTTATTTTAGAAAGAGAGACAGTGCACGTGAGTGGGGAAGACGGGCAGAGAGAAAGAGAATCAGAAGCAGGCTCCATGCTCAGCATGGAGCCTGACACGGGGTTCGATCCCACTACCCTGGGATCATGACCATGAGCTGAAATCAAGAGTCAGATGCTCAACCAACTGAGCTATGCAGGCGCTCAGTTTTTCTAATTTTATTATTTAAAAAAAATTTTTTAAATGTTTATTTTTGAAGGAGAGAGAGACAGAGTATGAGTGGGGGAGGGGCAGAGAGAGAGAGACAGAGACAGAGACAGAGAGACAGAATCTAAAGCAGGCTCCAGGCTCTGAGCTGTCAGCACAGAGCCCGACGTGGGGCTCGAACTCACAAACCGCAAGATCATGACCTGAACTGAAGTTGGATGCTCAACCGACTGAGCCACCCAGGCGCCCCATCAATTTTTCTAATTTTAAGAGCAATACATGTTCATTCTACATATTGAAAAGTCCCAGAAATATCTAAGAAAAAAATACCCCCAAAACCCAGCTTCTGAGAGAATCCTGTTAAGATTTATATTTAAATCAAAACAAACAAAAATTGAGCACATACTACTGAAAAATCAGTGAAATTGCACTGTTTGTTGATGGCCAACATGGTTACAAAGCATGGATGGGTGAATGAAAGGTATGGGTTCTGGTAAGTCAGTACCCTGTATCAGCAGTAGGAAAATGGCCTTAAGGGCCTACATTGGCCCCTTAAAAATGCATCACCAGCATGGATAAAGGAAAAGCCACTGTATCCTCTATAAATCCCAAAGTGATCAGATAGCTCCTGTTTCTGCCTGTTAGTTTACTTCATATAGGCCCAGAATGGCACACTCCATGCCCCAACCTCCACTTTCTTTTGACTAGAGGTTGGGGATTATAGGAAAAATGCCTACTTTACAGGACTGTGTAAGGAAATAGGGGATCATATTTCTAGGTACGCTGTGGAAACTGCAAAGTATTAATTATTTATTAACTATTGTTAGCAGTAATTGAGGTGCCATGGAAAACATTAAAAATGATTAAGAGTCTACCTTCAAGGAGTTTTTATCAAATACTTCGAGGTACAATACATAAACAAAAAAACGTTAATTAAAATTTGAAAATAGGTTCAACTTTACAATGCAATATACCAGGTAATCATCAAGTTACCTGTAAACATCTGAGAAGGAATGATACCATAGCCTATAGGTTTTGGTTTATTTGTTTCTAAACAAACATATCAGAACTAACCAACATGAGTGAGTGTGATCCTTTTCAAAGCTGTCACCTTCACTGCCTATAAACATGAAAAAGGTATTGCCAAGGTTTAAAAACTTTTTTGGATTCTACGGGATTCCCTTGTTGTATATAACTTTTAAACACCTAATGTTGTAATTTTGAAGACAGATTCAATTTCTGGAAAGAACTGAGTATCAGATAGAACCAAGAATAGTGAATACAGAGACTGATACCTAAAGAAATGTCACCACATATTAATGAAATCATTTTATAAAAGACAAATTATTTCTGAAGAGAATTCCAAGAGTGGGTATCCAAAAAATCTTTTGATTAAGGCAGTGCCTTGAAATAAGCTACTATTCAATATTCAACACTGTGAATAAATTCTGATTTATTCTCCAGTTTAAAAAGTCCTGGTTACTTTATATTCAACTCTGTAATTTCATAGGACTTCAGAGGAGGGAGATACGAGAAAGCTTTGCAGTCTAATTTGGACTTGATTTGTTAGCAGATGAAGAGTGAATTTTAGAGAAGTTGAGTGATATGTAAAAAATTATGGTAGGTCACAGAGAACTTTTAGGGCAGTGAAAGTATTCCTTATGATACTATAACGATAGATACATGTCATTATACATTTGTTATAAATCATAGAATGTACATCACCAAGAGTGAACCCTAATATAAACTATGGACTTTAGGTGACAATGATGAATCAATGTAGGTTCATCCATTCTAACAAAAGTACTGCTCTGGTGGGGGATGTTGATAATAGGAGGTGTTGTGTGTGTGTATAGGAGCAGAAGGTATATGGGAATCCTCTGTATCTTTTCCTCATTTACACTCTAAAAAATAAAGTCTATTAAAAAATGATGGTGGGGAATCACAAGGCATTGATGGGAGGAAAGAATAATTAGAAATCATTCCAGGCAAAGGATAAAAAAGAGTATAAATTAGAGAAGAAGGCAAAGCTCTGGGAAATGAAAGGATTTCAACACAAGGCTATCCAATAAAACTTTCTGCAATTACGGAAACATTTTATAATCCGTGCTATCCCACATGGCAGCCACTAGCCTCATGTGTGGCTACTGAGCATACAAAATGTGGCTATTATGACTGAAGAAATGATATTTTGTTTTTGTTTCCTTTTAATTAATTTAAATGTAAATAGCCATATGTGTATAGCAGTTACCATTCTAGATAATGCAGGATGGAGCATGGAGTGAGGGTGCTGTGAAATAGGAATGGAGAGTTACATAGGATATAGCCAGACACTGGAGGATCTTCAGCTAAGTTAGGGAACATTAAATTTATCTCAGGGAACATGAGAAGCCAATGAAAAGATTTAAGAGGGGGAGTAACTCACATAATCTATTTGCTTTTTGGCATCAGGCTACAACAGAAAGGATGGATTAGGGTTGGGATGATGGTTGAGGCAAGGGTGCCAGGGAAGAGGCTATTGGATCATCCAGACAACAGATGTAATATCCAAAAGGGTAGAAATAAAGGCACGGCACTTGAGGGACACTTGGGAAGTGGAGAAAAGGATGGATTGGATGTTAGGAATAAGGGAGGTGGAGGGAGAGATATATGAGGATGATGGACGATGGAACCATTCACTGAAGAACAGCTCTGAGGAGAATGACAAGTTCAGTTAGGGACATGTTGAAGATGAGGGGCCTGCTAGGCATCCAAGTGGGATGATACACATTTGTGAGCCATGCACATGTGGATGGCCATGGAAACAATGGGAGGGGATAACACTCTTCAGGGTGAGTCTGAAAGTAAGAAGAGGGACTAGGACAAAACCCCAAAGAATACCAACACCCTGACATGATTCTTCTGTTTTTAAATCAGTCTTCTATTCATCCCTGCCTATTGTAGCAAGCCATATTAATCTGCACTTGTCTTTTAAATAAAAAAAACCCAAGCTCACAGTCTCAGTGCTCCATGGCACCCCACAGTATTTGGCAATTTCTCACCACCAAACCTCCCATTTTTAGGAGGCACTGGCATATGAACAGTGTTATTCTAAATTTGGGTTTTTTCATTCAGGACACAATTTCAGAGAAAACAGAGTGAACTCTACTGCAAAAAAGAAAAATTACTGGTGACAGAAACTATATGAGTTAAGCATGTTTTAAAAGAAGTTAATAAGAACACAGTCATCAAAAAAACTCCACAAGGTTTCTCTCTCCTGTAAACAGATTAGCAAACAAATGTCCAGTGCCCTTACTACATTTGGCAAGCCATCAAATAAGCTACTAACAATCACATCACAAAACAAGAAAATATACTGATTTTTTGAAGTGGAAGCATAACACAAACTCTCCTAGCTAAATACAGTGATACCATTCCAGCGAATTCAAGTTTGCTTTATCAAGTTTTTACTATGCAAATCATAGCCTTAATGGAGGGTGCCATTGCTCCTATACAGAACTTGTGATCACGCATGGTAAAGGTATATAAGTACCACTCTTAACTATTCAGGTGTATCAGACTATCAAATGCTCTTATTTGAGGAAGCGTAGCTAGTAGATTAACTGAGATACTACTTACTTCACTTTAAATATTCATAAAAGCTAGCAGGCAATCCAAGTGTAAGTCTAGGGACCTTAGGGTCATTCTTATTTCAAGAACCCGACAGGCACTTCTCCATAAATAGATTATGATAGACCCCAAGTTGGGACATTCTTTAATTTAACAGCCTCTTATTAAGCATTTACTAAGTATCAAAATAGAGAGAGCTTTCACCATCCTGCTGAGCAGTTTGGACCTTACAGGTATGAAATAAGAAGTCTCAAAGTGTTGGAAGATGAGAGATGGTGGGGTAGTGACAAAATCTCATCTTTGTTTTCAGAAAGAGAACATTGGCAGCAGAACTACAATGCAGAGAGACCAAATTCATGAGCCCAGTTAGAAGATTTACATTAATAGGGATGAAAAAAGATTAGTCCATGAAATTGGGAAGTGGTGACGGGGGTGGAGAGAAAGGGATTAAAGATACTTAGACGTTGATTGGGAATTGAGAAATAATTCGGAGATTATCGCCTGGGGTGATTGAGTAGATGTTTTTGATCCCAGGGGGTATATCTCTAAAAATATTAATTATTTCTTAGCCTCTATTTGTGGTACTTTCCTAAGAAGTACCTTGGAGGTGTTAAAAACTCATTAGTGGCTTATTTTGGAATTATAGTCATTTCTTTATTGAACAGACCTGTCAAGTAGTTAATGATCTGTAAAACTCTTAACTGAACCGGGAAGAGCTCTTTAATTCCTTAAATCAAAGATCCTTTTATTGTATTTTGTAAATTCTGATTTGCTTCTCTAAATGAATTGTATGTATCTTTCAGTGTGTGTTTTCTAGCCCCTGAACTGTGAGGAAAATTTTATTAGTTTTCAATATGATCAAAGGGAAACCAAACCCAAACTGTTAGCTTTCTAAAAATCAACATACTAGAGATTTTAAAAGCTCTTGTGAAACTAAATCAGCAGTTGTTGTGAAGCTGTACTCTATTCCTAAAATGATATTTCTTTTTTTACTTTTATTGCTGCTTCTACTAATAATAATTCTACTATTACTCTTACTACAACTATTACTATCAACACCACTATTAAAACTAGCTTACTTTAAGTGCTTTTATATATCAAAGCTGTTGCACATATTTTGTGTATTAATTCATTCATTAACTCATTGCTGACAAAAGTATTCACAGCAGCACTCTGAAGAGAATACCAAATTTTCCCCACTTTATTAATGAGAAGATTGAGGTCCAGGGAAGAGAAATAACTTCCCAAGCCCCCGCAACTATTAAGAGGCAGAGTTGGGATCCAACCCTGTTGTGCCCTATTGCTTTGGTGGTCACCAATCAACTATACCTCCCAGCATTCTGGTCCTGGTGGAATGCCCTTTCGCATTGACTCCAAGCTCACCCCATGACTGATTTTGGACACTGAGACATTAGCATGTGTTATGTAAGCAGAGGCTTAATAAGCCACTTTCACACTGGTATTTTCTCAGCTGGCACACTTATTTTGGAGATCCAGCTGCCATGTGCTGAATAGTCTAAGCCACATGGAGAGGCCACATGAAGGAGAACAGAGACTCTCCAGTCTCGCCCAAGAGCCTATGCCAACAGCCAGCCACGTGAAGGAGTCATCTCTGCCACTGCAGCCACCATTTGATTGTAACTGCATGAAAGACTCCAATCAAGGCCAGCAGAACTACCCATGTGTGTCCAAGCAACCTGCAGAATTGTGAGACATGATAAAAATGGCTGTTTTAACAAAACCCAATTAGTCTGTGCTCTTAACCACTTTGCTATCCTGAGCTACAGTTACCTTCCTAAAAAATCATTACAGATACCTAGCTAGCTAGCTAGGTCTATATCTCTATGTATCTCACTGAGTATTTCTTTACTGTGTGCTTATTATAGCTACTTACTATCTTAAATCCATATTTATAAAATGTGTCTTCTCTGTGTGGTATACTACATGACTTATTATCTATCTTAAATCAAAATACTTCCTGGGAATTAAAAACTGATAAACTACCTATCCATTGCCAAGAAAGTTCAGTTTTACCACAAGAACCAATTTGTAGAAAGGATTAGACCTATTTCACTAACTCTGTTAAGAATTTATAACAACAATGTTTACTCATTCAATCATTCAACAAATAGTTAAAATTTATTGCACAAATATTATGTACCAGTAACCATGCTAAGCAACTTGCATACATTTGCTCCTCACAACCCTAAGGTTGTACGAGGGATGGGAATGTACTAGAAACCATGCTGGAGGTCATGGCTAGTAAGCGTCAGAGCCTGACCAGGCTCAAGTTCATCTAACTTGAGTCCAAGATCTTGCCCCACATTCTGCTGCACTTGGTGCCTCTCTATAGGCAGCAGCCACTAATAAAATCCTAGTTGATTATGGCAGTTAAGGCCTTAGAATCTGACTGAAAGCATTACTGAATATACAGTCTCATTAAAAATGAGTCTCACTCAAAACTCCCATTTCTAGAAATTGAATTCAATGAATACATTGAATTGACGTAGTCTAAAATTGAAGATAAATCTATAGATTATTTTAAAATTAATATACAAACACAAATTAATGTTTAATGCATAAACTTTTTTGTGGGTAAACGCTTGCCTACATGTTAATTTGCAAAGATTTTAAGCCTCTGCTTGGCTAAAGGTAATCCTTCTTAGGCAGGAGTCCTCCTTGGACTATCCTCGTTAAGTTAGGTGCACATCTTAGCTCTCTTGTAATGTATCACAGTGAATTCTAATGTTCTATTCACTAATCTACCTCCTAATTCTCTTCCACCCACACTGGATTGTGTGGACTTTCAGAACAAGACTTATTTATTAAAAATTGATTTTATCATATAGCATCTTTGGTGAAAGAATAAATCCCTGGGTAGAAGGAGGCCTCAAGGCAACATTTCTCCCTTCTCTCCCCAGCAGCCACCCGCTGGGTTGCCTTTCCACCTGCCACTGGCTGAGAAAATCTGTTCATTCTATTAAGAGATAATATTAATAATGTAACTTTAAGTAATAATGTAATTTTAAGTAATGGTGAAACTTTAAGTTTTTGTTATTTTAAGTCATTCCTTTCCTTCCAATTTCAAAAAACTTTTGACCTATACAATATGGGTTTAAGGACCAGAAAATGATACATAAAAAAAAAGAGAGAGAGAAATTCCTAACACAAAAACTACTATATAAGCTTCTATATTGTTTACATAGTTAAAATCCAAAACGTATTTTGGGAAGAATAAACACCTTAAAGTAGAGGCAGAACTAGTGATGTCTGAACTGACTTAGGAAGGATAAGGACGAGTTGTTTGAGTAGATGTTTATAATCCTTTTCATTATTAGTGGTAGAAAAATAGGGGGTAAAAAGTCTGAGTGAAGTGATTCCTTAGTCTATTGTAAATCGTATGTTGTCAAAAGAACTTTTTATAGATCATTTAATTGTAATCAGAGTAAATCAATCACAGCAAATGCTAAGTATTAATTTTCTTAGGTACTAAGTTAAGTATGAATGAATGGAAAGCACCACGTGGGTATGTCTTTGATAGACATGGAAATTCAGAATCAGATAGGTCAGAACATTCTGAATTATCACAGTAAAGCTTGAGGGATATTCTAAGAAGGACAGACACACTCCAAGAAATATTAGGTTTTTACAATATATGATTATGCAGAATATTGCTAGGTCATGTAATAAAAAGTCACAGTAATATGGGACAGTTGTAGTTAGGTAAGGGTTTCCCTTAATAAGCAACTCTTCTAAGCAACTCTTCTAAGGCAGATCTTCCACCTGAAAGCTAAATGCTAAATACACTGACATTGGCAGAAGGTGAACAAGAATAAATGAACATAAACTTTCTGCAAATCAGAAAGACTTTAAGGAAATTTCCAGCTTAGAATAAATACGTGTTTAATTTGCTTCCAGATTCCCTTATACTTGACTGGTTTTAATCACCATGACGAAAATTAATAAATGATTTGTCAGTGTTTGGGAGACAGTATAGTCTCCATCTGGTATATCTGAGGCCTGTGAAAACATTTTCCAGTACTACCCAGTGACAGAAAACATTGGTAAGGTAAGCTCTTACAGCTGAAATGCAGCAGTTGATTGCCAATGGAAGCTACAGAAAAGGATGATTAATATAAACAGGCTTTTGCCTGTGTTTCACAGCAACATTACATAAAGCAGGGCTATTTCAAGAGACTTTTATATTTTAATTTCCAAGAGTCCATAGGGTAAGGGGTTTTTTTCTTCATCTTGTTTGATCTTTGATATTTAAGACCAACTTCTGTGTTTTGTTTATTTTTTCTTTGCATTGGAAAAAGAACATAAAGTGAGTGACAACACATAATCAGGGCTAATTGGTATTTTTCAGAGAAAAAAAAAGAAAACACCTTTTATGATGAGCCAAATGCAAACATTTTACAAATAGGGTATCTTGCACCAAATAATCATGTCAGGAAAAAAAATGGTTATGTTGCATGCATGGAAGTATTTGTTAGTTTCAAATTTAATCACAGCAAGTGGTTTTAATTTATATTTCCCTAAAATTTGGCTATTACACAAAGCAAGCACTTTAAAGGACTGATTGTCTTCTCCCTGAAGGAAAGAAACTGAAAGTTGATTTCAAACTGAAAGGGATAATAGAGACAAAACATTTTAAATAAAAATAAATAAAGGGGGTAGGTAAACCATCCAGTGGCCAGCTTGTTTAATATAAGATTATTTAGTTTCTCTTTTTAAAAAAAACTATTTTTTCACTCTAAAAATGATCAGAATGATGCAAGCTAACTATTCTTCCTTAATATACTATCAAATATGTAGGGGTCTCCTTGCTGCACTGTTGGTAAGGGCTGTGTTGCCGAAACAGGTGATGACAGCAGTACTATTTTGTGTTATTTTAGCCGTCACTAGCCTTCCTAGTATTTTTCACCACTCCCACTTGCTGGCAGTATATCATGGCACAGTTTCAACAGAATTCTACTATGAGCTGTGAGCTAACTGGGAAATGTCAACATGTAAAGCCATGTCTAGAATTAACCTGTCTTTAACAAGGGCAAACTCCCACACTCTCTCTTCTCTCTCAAAACTTAATTACAGCAGGAGTACAGCAAAAAGAGGTGGAGAAGATTGGATGAGGAGATGCTAGAGACAATTCTATTACCAAAGATAAGATAATCACACAAAATCCACCATGAGCATTTTGCTATGGAGCTAGAAACTAATATTGTTCATCTTGTCAGAAAACAAACTCTTTTAATTAAGAACCACATGGCCATCAGAGTAAGACTCTCTATCCCTCCAAAGTGAAAGGATCATGCCCTTCAGCTTATTGTAATGCATGCCACGTCCCCTCTTCTCTGGAACATCTGACTTTAATTGAACAGCTATTGAGATTCCTGCTGTGACACCCTAGAAGTATCATCACACTTTTTAGGCATCAGCCTTGGCTGTGATCTGCCCCATGTCCTTTTTAATGACAAGAGGTCAACATTCTATCTCAAACCAAGTTACACACTATATGATGGCTTCTCTTAGCACTGTTGACCTTCTCACTGCTTGTTGACCTTGAAAAATGACTGGTAACCACCAGACAAATCAGCAAAACTCCTGAAGGTCATGGCCCCTGTGTAACCTAATCAGCATCTCTAAATAATTTGTCAGAATCAAGTTGAGAGTCATACGCTCAAAGGACATTACTGCCTACATTACTTCTTCTCGGGTAAGAAGTGGGTCCATAAGGATATCTGTGGAAAGACTATAGAAATAAAAAATAAATGTTAAAAAACTTTGGTAAGATTTGAGAAAACAAAGAAATAAAAGGTGGCTTTTAGATTTAAAAAAATTGATTATAGCATTTCCTAGATTCTCAGCAATATGAGAAAATTTCACCAACTAAAAAACAGAGATTTAAGACTCTGGACTATTGTCAATACAAGTGGCCTCTGACAATGCTACTAGCATCCTGGGGATCATAAAATGACATGAAAAAGAGCTCAGATGTTGTCTCATGAGATCACTTCTCATTCAAGCTGTTTATCCTTTATCTTCTCATAAATTAATGTATTATAAACCCCACCATCAGGGAAAATAAATATAAGTATTTCCATTCTTTCTCACACATATATAGTTCAAAGCTACTCATAGTGTTCTAGCACAAAACAAACAACACACAATGTATTTCCAACATAGTTTTCATTGAGGTTTAATTTAAATTCACTATTTAACAACTGTGGATAATATGAATATGTTGGTGGGTTCCACTAAAACACGTAAAGAGATGCTGTTTGATTGTAGGCCATAATGGCATAAATTGTGAATTTTGTTTAAATGACATAAACTCAGTTCAATTAATTTTGAAAATGTGGGCACACACTCTGACAAAATTAAGGTAATTAGCTTATAACTACTACCTAAGAACTGTTGAGTTCCAGACCTATTATCTAGATTTGATCTCTCTATGGCTCAGAGCCAGCTTTTAAACGATCTCCTGGACAGTTCCACCCGAATGTCTCTTGAGCACCTAAATCTCAATCTGACCAGAACAGAATCTCTCATCTCTCTTCCCAGCCCCACCACCAACCTCCTCCTCCTTTGGCTCCCCCCATCCATCCTACACACAATAATGCAAATCAGAAGCTTCATCTTCAACCTAGAAGCCCTCTATATCATGGGATTTCTCACACCTTGATTTCTCTTAAATCTCTTCCTTTCTCTGTTTCTACTGTCTTTATCAAATGTCAGGCCTTCCTTATTTCTGAGTGGACTTGAACAATATCCTCCACTATGGCTCTTTCTGCTTCAAGCTTCTCTTCACTCTTCTTGCATATCTGATATTGATGTTCCACTGCCTCATTGCCCACTACTCATAAGAAAAGATTCACCTAAACCTCATCTTTTTGTCCAGAACTTCATCTCCAATATTCAACTCTTTCCTTGGTGTATCTCCTGTTTTCTGACCCTAGAAAAGTAACTGCATATCTTGTTTGACCCTGGCCTTCTGGACACCAAGGGTCAGAATGCCCCACATTCCTATCTGCCTTTTGAATGCCACTTGGGCAACTCTAAACAGAGAGAAGCCTCTTTTCCACAATTTGTTATTTATATCCTGTTTCTTACAATAATTGTGTACATATGTATTCCTTTTCCCACCAAAATGTAAGCTCCTCAAAAAACAGAATCCATGTACTATTCACATTTTGGTCCTTAGCATATCACAATGCATAGTGCACAGAAGGCAATTTAGTAATGTTGAATATAGTAAATAAAGAAATGTAGCAATAAAGCACTGAAAGATGCTTCAGTTCTTGGATTCAGAGCTATATAAATAAGACATAAACTATAGAGGTAAACTAATGGCATTATGGTTTGACTAGTTCCTAGTCAAACATTAGTGAAATATTATTTATAAAGAAAATAATTAAGTTCCTGGAAAAAATAATGCTAATTATATAAAAGTCAAGAGGTACCTTGTATTGTACCATTAGTAGAAAAGATTAAAAATATTTACAGACAAAGGTGAAGTTTTGGAAAATGAAGATTTCATTTTAGTAACAACCTGACTAAAAGCAAATTAAATGTTCTCATCTGAAAAACTGAAACTGGCATCATAATCTTATTGCTTTTTGACATTTCATGATTATAAGTGTTTTCAGGGTCTGAGATGTGTGATTTAGCATCACTTGTGTGTATGAACAATCTGCATTGTTCAAGGCACTAGACTTTGGGGAAGAGACAAAGGCTCCTTATGTGACTGTGATGCAGAAGTACACTCTCTAAAAAGGAATATAAAATGCAAAGCCCCGTAAGTTCCTTAGCTTAGGCCAGCTTCCTTAGTGTATAAGATTTACTATAAAGATTGAGCTAAAAAAGTTGCAAAAAATCTTAACATCAGTATAGCAGATGTTAGACATACTTTGAGCTCCAGATGTCCACAAACAGCCTTGCTACACTTAGTCAGACCCATGGGTCACCCACCCTAGAATCACATGTCTTTACAGAGATCAAGGGATGATTGTGGGATGCCATGGTTTTCCTCCAAAATGCCAAGCTCAACATGATAAGCAACTATTTCTCAAACATCCCCAGTTTCCTAAATAACTTACTGAAAAGCTATCATCCTCAAGTTGATTTAAATCCTTCCTGAAAAACAAAATTTACTACAGACTCCCGATCTGGACCTAGGGAATTGGCTGGACTTGAATCAGAATTGTTTTCAGAATTGCAGGATGAGAAAGCCCAACACAGAGGAGTTTAAAGAGAGGATTTCACCAAGGGCAGGGAAATATTGTCCACAATAATTGTGTAAATCTAGAGCCATTTTTAGAAATCACCTTCAATTTAATATAAATAAATTTCATACTTTCTTATTGTAGACGATCAGAAACCAACACAACTGTAAAAGTAGAAAAAAAATGCAGAAGCTATAACTTTGTCACACATCTTTATTACCTTTAAAATAACTAATGAAAAACATTCACACACACATACAAAAAAACCCCACCAAATGGTGGGGAAGAAAAATAAGCTGTAAAGGGAAAAGCCAAAAGATCCTTTTAAGTGTAAGACACATAAATTTTTCTTTCTCTCTCTCTTTTTTAACTACCCTCCTCTGTGAAAAAGGTTTTATGTGATCAGTCAGAACTTCTAGATAGTAACTAAACAGAGAAAAAAAGACAGTAAAAAGAGGTAGAGTCCAACCATAGACACCAAAACAGAGTTCATGGTCTTCCTATCGCTCCTAGAAATAATTATCTCAAGAAGAAAAGAAGATACATGATCAGTTTTATAACCTCAGATGCCAGTCTTCTCTAAATCTTAAACCAAAACTATTTACCAAATCCACTTTGCCATTAGGTATAATATCTTACTTTAAAGTGCTTTGGAGTGAGATTTAAACAGCTATTTCCATGTTAAAAATTAGTGAATTTCTTATTAGGTTATATCTTCATTAGATTTCTTTATCCATGCTTAAACATAATATATTTATTGAGCCATCTTTTTTAGTAAAAACTCCTAATCCAGTTTTAGAAGTACTGAATGAATTCTAAGTATATTTTAACTTTTGTATGAATACTTGCTAAGAGATATATCAAACTGACATTGAAATAATATATTACTCTGGGGTCAGGATTTCATAATGGCATTTCCTAAGTCCCAGCAATTCCTGTATCTACTGAAATTCTAAAATTCCTCCTTGGTATTCCTAGCGTGGAATGGGAGAAATAAATTAAATATAAATATAAATTTATACACACAATACACACACATACATACGTGTGTGTGGTGTGTGTGAAATAAATTAAATATAAATATAAATATATACACACAATACACACACATACATACGTGTGTGGTGTGGTGTGTGTGTGTGTGTGTGTGTGTGTGTGTGTGTGTGTATGTTTATGGATATTTCAAGTCTTTGGGTATGGATACTCAAAGACTTGAAATACCAAGGACTGAATTTTGGTAATTACACAGGAGGCCAAAGAACAGATAGTATAAGTTTTGATTGAATCATATACATACACTCGATTTGCAATCAAATGTTTCCTTGCTAAAGACCACAGACCAAATTATTATATCACATATTTAAAGACAAAAGACAAAGAATAGTGATGAATGAAAGTAAAGATCTTGCCAATGAATTTCATTCTCTGTAAACAAAATTACACTACCATAAAAGCTGTTATTTTGTAAAGATGTCCTGAAGATATTTTGTTTTGTCAGTTCTGCAAACTTTTCCGATTGCTAATTTCAGCTCTGGAAATCAGTCAAATAAACACAAACACACAAAATGTAGTGGAAGAAGCAAGTTTAGAAGTTTTGCTGTCTTGAGAAGTAAACCAGTTAATATTTCTTCCAGAGACTGTTAATTTTAAGAACTTCATCTTTCTAGTTACGTTAAAAGCTTTTTTTAATCGTTATTTATTTTTGAGAGACAGACAGCATGAGCATGGGAGGAACAGAGAGAGAGGGAGAATCTGAACTAGGCTCCAGGCTCTGAGTGTGTCACAGAGCCTGACACGTGGCTTGAACTCACGAAGTGCGAGTCCACGACCTGAGTCGCAGTCGGATGCTTAAGTGACCACCCAGGTGCCCCTAGTTCTAGTTACCTTTATGGTAGGGCAAATGTTCTCTAGACAATATATCTATCCTACTACAGAGATACATCCATGAAAAAAACTATTGATTCAGGTAAAATAATTCCTGGTATCAATTACAGTTTAATATCCATGGAAAATTTAGAATTATAAAGCAGGCTCCATTTGAAATTTTATGTTCACACACAGGTGGCAGGAATGTGATATAATTTTTTAAAATATGGGAGGAGGGGTGGTGATCCAGGATGGTGGCACAGAAGATCCTGAACTCACCTCTTCCCACAGACACTGAATCTCCAGTGACATATGAAATAGTTCCCACTGAAGAAGATGTGAAAACTAGGTGCACAGCTCTTTCATTACAAATAGTAAAGAGCCACACTGACATGGATATGAGAAGCAGAGATGTGGTCTTGCCAAAAATCTCACCCTTGATACAGCGATACACAATTGGGAGAGATCTCACAAATACAGAGCTTCTCCCTGAGGAATGAGGGGTTCATGACCCACATCAGGTACTCCAGCACTTGAAATCTGCAACAGAAAGATGAGCCTCCAAAACATCTGACTTTGAAAACCAATGGGGCTCATGTACAGGGGACCCAAAGGAAATGGAGGGTCCCAAATAGAATGGAGATACTCTCTTAAAGGGTTTGTATGCAGACTCATGCACCCAAGGGGCCAGCACAAAAGCATCAGTTTGAAAAGTGCTTAGACTATAGGAAAAGATTCATTTGCTATATTATAGTGACTTCTGGAGGGCAGGGGACTGTTGGAACTCTCTCTGGGGAACAGAGGTGCTGGTAGGTGCCATTTTTGCCTTCTCCCTCTCCCTTGACAGCATGGGTGGGCATGCCCTGGCCCTGTGCCTTCCAGCCACTGTGTGAAAGCAGGCAGGCATGCCCTGACCTTGCATTCTCCTCATGAAAGCCAGTGGGAGATAGACAAAATGAAAAGATGTAAAGTGTAGTACCAAAAACAAATTGTAGCAGGGTGTGGTTAAAATGTAGAGTTTTAGAATGTGTTCAAACTTAAGTTGCTATCAACTTAAAATAGACTGTTATATATATAGGCCATTATATGTGATTCTAGTGGTAACCACAAAGCAAAAACTTCCAGTGGATATACAAAAGATAGTAAGAAAGGAATCGATGCATAACACTAAAGAAAGTCATCAAATCATAGGAAAAAGAGCAAGATAATAAGAAAGCAACAGAGAGGAAGCATAAAACAGCCAGAAAACAATTAACAAAATGGCAATAAGTACATACCTATCAATAATTACTTTAAATATAAACTAACTTGTCCAATCAAAAGACAGAGTGTCTGAATGGATAAAACAAAACAAAACAAAACAAAAACAAGACTCATCTATATGCTGCTTATAAGACACTCACCTTAGATGTAAAGATGCACATAGGCTGAAATTGTAGAGACGGAAACAGATATTACATGTAAACAGAAACCAAAACAAAGCTTGTGTATCTATACTTATATCAGAAAAAAGAGACTTTAAAACAAAGACTCTAAGTAAAAGACAAACACATTACATAATGATAAAGGGGTCAATCCAACAAGATATAACATTTGTAAATATATATGCACCCAACATACAAGCATCTACATATATAAAGCAAATATTACATGGTCAGCATTACCCTGATACCAAAACCAGACAAAGACATCATATACACACACACAAAATCACAGACTATGTCCCTGATGAACATAGATCCAAAACTCCTCAAGCAAATATTAGCAAACTGAATTCAACTATACGTTAAAAGGACCATACACTGTAATCAAGTGGAACTTATTCCAGGGATACAGGATGATTCAACATCTGCCAATCAACCGACATGATACATCACATTAACAAAATGAAGGATACAAGTCATATGATCATCTCAATAGATGCAGAAAAAAGTATTTGACAAAATTCAACATCCATTTATGATAAAAACTCTCAACAAAGTAGGCATAGAGGAACATGCCTCAACATAATAAAGGCCATATATGACAAGCCCACAGCTAACATCATATGCCACAGTGAAAAGCTGGAAGCTTTTCTTCTGAGATCAGGAAAAAGACAAAGATGCCCACTCACCATTTTCATTCAACATAGTATTGGAAATCCCACCCAGAGAAACTTGGAAAGAAAAAAATAAAAGGCATCCTAATTAGAAAGGGAGAAGTAAAACTGTCACTATTTCCAGATGACATAATTATATAGAGAGAAAACCTTTAACACTCTACCAAAAAACTGTTAGAACTAATAAACAAATTCAGTAAAGTTGCAGGTTACATAATTTTTATACATCTTATACACTAATAATGAACTATCGGAAAGGGAAATTGAGAAAATAATCCCATTTACAATTATATATAAATAATGAAATACTTAGGAACAAATTTAACCAAGTAGGTAAAAGATCAGTACACTGAAAACTATAAGAAAATAATTTAAGAAACTGGACACGCAGATAAATGGAAATATATCCCATGCTCATGGATTGAAAGAATTAATATTGTTAAAATATCCATACTACCCAATGTAATCCACGGATTCAATGCAATCCCTATCAGAATCCCAAAGGCATTTTTCACAGAAATAGAACAAACAATCCTAAAATTTGTATGGAACCACAAAAGACCCAGAATTGTTAAAGCAATCTTTAGAAACAAGAACAAAGTTGGAGGCATTACACATCCTGATTTCAAATATGTTACATAGTTATAATAATTACAACAGTATGATATTGGCATAAGGACAGACATAATGACCAATGAAACAGAATGTAGAGCCCAAAAGTAAATCCACACATACATGGTCAATTAATTTATAGTAAAGGACACTAGAATATACAATAGGGAAAGGACAGTCTCTTTAATAAATAGTGTTGGGAAATCTGGACAGTCATATGCAAAAGAATGAAACAAGGCTACTGTCTTACACCATTAACAAAAATTAACTCAGAATGGATTAAAAACTTGAATGTTAAGACCTGAAACCATAAAACCTACTAGAAGAAAATACAGATGATAAGCTCCTTGACTTTGGTCACGAAAATGGTTTCTGACTCCAAAAGCAAAGGTGACAAAAGGAAAAATAAGTAAGTAGGACTATGTCAAACTAAAAAGCTTCTGCACAGCAAAAGAGACTATCAACAAAATGAAAAATCAACCTACAAATAGGAAAAAAAATTGTAGATCATACATCTGACAAGGGGCTAATGTCCAAAATATATGAAGAACTCATACAATTTAGTTGCAAAAAAAATCATTCTGATTTTTAAAAAGGGGGGAGGGCAAAGAATCCGAATAGACAATTTTCCCAAAGAAGACATCCAGATGGCCAACAGGCATATGGAATGATGCTCAACGTCACTCACTAATTATTAGAAAAATGCAAATCAAAATGACAATGAGATATCACTATGGCTTTTAACACAAAGATAAGAAATAACAAGTGTTGGGGCACCTGGGTGGCTCAATTGGTAGAGTATGCAACTCTTGATCTTGAGGTTGTAGGTTTGAGCCCCATGTTGGGTGTAGAAGATCACTTAAAAATAAACCTTAAAAAAAGAGAGAAATAATGAGTGTTGGCAGGGGTGTGGAGAAAAGGGGGCATTCTATGCACTGTTGGTGGGAATATAAAACAGTGCATCCAGTATGGAAAACACTATGACAGTTACTAAAAAAATTAAAAATACAATTACATATGATCCAGTAATTCTTTCGGGTGTTTATCAAAGAAAATAAAAACACTAATTCAAAAAGACATATGCACTCTTATGTTCATTGCAGTATTATTTATTTACAAAATTTTTTAATGTTTATTTATTTTGAGAGAGAGAGAGAGAGAGCATGAGCAGGGGAGGAGCAGAGAAAGAGGGAGACAAAGAATCCAAAGCAGGCTCCAGGCTCCAAGTTGTCAGTACAGAGCCTGATGGAGGGCTTGAACTCACGAACTGTGAGACCATGACCTGTCAGATGCTAAGTGACTGAGCCACCCAGGTGCCCCACAGCATTATTTATAATAGCCAAGATAAGGAAACAACCTAAGTATTCTTTAGTGGATGAATGGATAAAGAATATATACAAAGTATATACTAAATATTTATTATACTATACTATATATACACTATATGCTATATGTAATTACTAGAGTAATTATATATAGTAATATATATTTTAATATATATATACTATATAGTATATATAGTAATTATAGTAATCTAAATATAATAATATAGTCAATATAGCAATGTATCATGTATATAGTAATATATATTACTGTATATTATTATATCCATATATAAATTATATATTATAGTAATTATATATGATAATATATATAATGGGATACTACTTAAAAAAAGAAATGAAATATTTCCATCTGTGACAACATGGATGGAACTTGAGGGTATTACACTAAGTCAATTAAGTCAGAGGACAACAAATACCTTACTTATATGTGCAATATAAAAAAAACAAAACAAATAAAACAAAATAGATACAGAGAACAGAATGGTGATTGCCAAGGAGAAGGGGGATTGTGAGGTGGGTAAAATGGGTGATAGGGATCAAGAGGTACAAACTTCCAATCATAAAATAAATAGGTGATAAGGATATAATGTACAACATGGTGATTGTAGTCAGTAATACTGTATTGCATATTTGAAAGCTACCAGAAGAGTAAATCTTAAAAGTTCTCATCACAACAAAAACATTTTTTGTAACTTTGTTTGGTGATGGATGAACTGGCCTTATTGTGGTGATCATTACAGTGCATAAAATACTGAATGACTATGTTATACAACTGAAACTAATACAATGTTATCCATCAATTATAACTCAATAAAAATTTTAAATATAAATTCAAATCATTTTAACTATGTTTATATTTACATCATTCTGAAATTATTGGCAAGTTAAATATTCCTTATCATCAGGATAGCTACCCTAACAGAATCTCTAAACAAACTCATATAAATATTATTAGAGAAATTCCATATGTTGAGAAGGTACCAAGTGTTTTTTAAAAAAATCAACTACAACAACAACAACAAAAACAAAAAAACACCAAAACCTGGGCCATTCTCATGCAGTCATTTTCCATCATACTTCCTTTAAGTGTCTCTGGGACAAATGCCACTTTTAATTCTTTTAGTCCATTCTTGCACTTCGGGTTTCATAGATAATTACAGTAGATAAAGTTACAAAAATAGAAAAGGAGGAGCACTAGCAACTCTATAGATCTAAGGGAAATGTTATGACACTTAATCCAAAAGAAATTTAAAATTAACCAAAGTTAATTCACTCATCATTTCTTTTTTGTTCAATAAATATTGGTCACATATTACCCATGTACTAGGAAAACAACTTTTACTGATAATTATTAATTCATGACTTACAATCAGTCATATGGGAAAATGAATATGTTTGCTTTCAACTGTTCCATAAAACAACTTATGGATTTTTAGGTCTAATGAATTCTTAAAAATTGAGTCCTCCTTTAAGTTGTTTAGCAATGTCTTCTTCTAAGACACAAGCTAGAAACTGTGGCCCAATGAACTTTGCCTCACACTGAGAGTAAACTGACCTTGTTTCTATATGAAGTTCAGCCAGTCATATTCTGGATTATACTCAACGAAGAAAATAGTAGAACAAAATTTTTTCATTTAAGTGTACTTCCATTTGTTCATTCTGAGAACATATACTGAGCATTATCTACATGTAAGGAACATACGGGGTCCTACAGATACAAAAGCAAATACAGTCCTTTACCTTCAATTAAATTATAATAGAAAAAAATAGGGGCGCCCGGGTGGCTCAGTCGGTTGGGCGTCCGACTTCAGCTCAGGTTACGATCTCGCCGTCCGTGAGTTCAAGCCCCGCGACGGGCTCTGGGCTGATGGCTCAGAGCCTGGAGCCTGCTTCCGATTCTGTGTCTCCCTCTCTCTCTGCCCCTCCCCCGTTCATGCTCTGTCTCTCTCTGTCTCAAAAATAAATAAAAAACATTAAAAAAAATTTAAAAAAAATAATAGAAAAAAATTTTATGTTTATAGAAATTGACAAGCTAATTCTTGCCATGAAAATGCAAAGTTTACATGGAAATGCAAAAGCCAAGCATAGCTAAGGCAATTGCAATAAGGAACGTAGAGGACTTACACTATTACATATCAAGATGTATCGTATAGCTATAGTAATAAAGACAATGTGATATTGGCGTAAAAATAATGAACTAGACTCAATGTAACAGAATTCAAAGATCCACAAATAAATTCATGCATATAAGATCACATTACTTATAACTAATGTGTCACTGAAGAACAGTAGGAAAAGGAAAGTCTTTTCGATAAGTGGTATGGGGACAATTGGATACCCCCCCTCCCCGACACACAAAATGAATCTTGACTAATACTACACTATATACAAAAATCAAGTCCAGATGGATTGTATATCTAAACATCAAAAGTAAGATAATAAAACTTAAAAAAAAAACCTTAGAAGACAATCTTCAGAAATTTGGGGTAGACAAAGACAGGTGACAGAAAGTGCTACATAAAGGAAAAAATGATAAATTAGGCTGCATTAAGTTTTTACAAAATTTTATGAAAACAACAATTAAGAGAGTGAAAGGGAAAGCCAAAGAGTGGGAGAAGATATTTGAAATATGTATGTTGACAAATGACTCCCATTCTGAACATGTAAATGACTCTTACAAATCAATCAGGAAAAGAAAGTCAGGGGGAAATTAAGGGCAGAAGACTTAGCCATCATTTCACACAAGCAAACATATGAAAAAGTTCTCCAATTCATTGGAATTAAACCCACAAAGCAATTTCACAATTTATCTATCCTAATAGCTAAAATGAAAACACACATAAATTACCAAGTGTCACTGAGGATGTTCCATTCTAAGACTACACCCAATAGAAAGAGGTATACATAATTACTGAAAGATATGTGTAAGAATGTTCAGAAGTGTAATATCCTCAAACCAGACTTAGAAGTAGAATGAATAAATGTATTTATACTGTAATACTATACTGCAATGAAAATGAGCTATAGCCACATAACACAAAATGGATGAATATAATATTGAATTAAAGAAGACAGCTTCAAAAGAGTACTTATTATATGATACCATTTCAATGATACTCAGAAGGCAAAACTAAACTAGGGTAGTAGATTTTGGGATAGTGGTTACCCTTACTAGGGAGGAAGTGATAACTTGAAGGGAACAAAAGGGGACTTTTGGGTGCTCATTATGTTCTGGATATTGGATTAGATAGGTGTGCTCACGCATACATTTTGTTAGGCTGAACATTTTAGATTTCAGCATTTTTCTCTGCATATAATGTATGCTATACTTTGATTAAAAGTCACTTTAAAAATTATAGTATGGGGGCACCTCGGTGGCTCAGTCAGTTAAGCATCTGACTTTGGCTCAGGTCATGATCTCGCGATTCATGAGTTTGAGCCCTGCGTCAGGCTCTCTGCTGTCAGTACAGAGCCAGCTTCAGATCCTCTGTTCCCCCCTCTCTCTGTCCCTCCCCCTGTCATTCTCATTCTCTCTCAAAATAAATAAATAAATTTTAAAAATTATAGTATGGAAACTCCATTTCTGGCCATGATTTCATCTCCCACTATAAACAACTGAACTTGCCCTCCCACCAAAAACAACTAGAAAACTGGATAAAATATGGAACAGTTGAGGGGTGCCTGGGTGGCGCAGTCGGTTAAGCGTCCGACTTCAGCCAGGTCACGATCTTGCGGTCCGTGGGTTCCAGCCCCGCGTCAGGCTCTGGGCTGATGGCTCAGAGCCTGGAGCCTGTTTCCGATTCTGTGTCTCCCTCTCTCTCTGCCCCTCCACCGTTCATGCTCTGTCTCTCTCTGTCCCAAAAATAAATAAATGTTGAAAAAAAAATTAAAAAAAAATATGGAACAGTTGCTGTCAAAAAATGGACAACCAGCAGTGCAGGATGTTTTTCCCTAAAAGAAAGGAAACAAATGAAGTTATCTTTATGATTACCCCTGCATTCCTCTTGGAAACAATTTTTAGACCCCAACCAGGAAAGAACAATCCAACCAAGGTATACTCATCTCATCAAATTGAGGAGACAAAGATTAGAGTTTAGGAAGGCCAAAGCAGCTCTAATTTGGAAGACAAAATGCCGGAGAGGAAATCAGTTATGCAGAGAAGGAGCTCCAGAAATCTTCATGGGGATCCTCTTGGTTCTTTGACAAACTGTAGGATGCACTTATGTATAATAAAATCCTACAAGACCGGGCATAGAACTATAGGGGAACTGGAGCTAACATTCTCAGAATTCACATAGGGCTGGGAGATTTATTTCATTTTATTTTGTTCTATTCTATTCTATCTTCTTTTATTTACTGTTAATTGAATTGTAACTGACATACAATGTTACATTAGTTTTAGAAGTACAACATAGTGATTCAACAACTCTATACACTATGTTATGCTTACCACAAGTGTAGCTACCATCTGTCAACATACAATACTATCATAATACCATTGCCTATATTCTCTATGCTGTACCTTTCATCCTATGACTTATTCACTCCATAACTGGAATCCTGTACTTCTCACTCCCTGTCACCCATTTTACCCAATCCCCCCTGTCCCGGTAATCACCAGTTTGTTCTCTGTATTTATGGGTCTGTTTCTGCTCTTTTGGATTGTGTGCTTATTAATCTGTTTTATTTTTTAGATTCCATATATAAGAGAATTCATATGGTATTTTCCTCTGTTTGACTTATTTCATTAGCATAATACCTTCTATGTCCAACCATGTTGTCACAAATGGCAAGATCTTATTCTTTTTATGGTTGAGTAATACTCTTCTTTATCCATTCATCTGTCGATGAACACTGAGTTGCTTCCATATATTGGTTATTGCAAATAATGCTACAATAAGCAGAGGAGTGCTTATACCTTTTTGAATTAGTGTTTTCATTTTCTTTGGGTAAATACCCAATAATTGAATTAGTGGATCATATGGCATTTCTATTTTTAATTTTTTGAGGAAGCTCCATGCTGTTTTCCACAGTGGCTGCACCAGTTTACATTCCTACCAACAGTGCATGAGAATTCCCTTTTCTCCACATTCTTGCCAACACTTGTTGTTTCTTGTCTGTTTGATTCTATCCATTCTGAAAGATGTAAGGTGATATTTCATTGTGGTTTTGATTTGCAGTTCCCTGATGATTAGTGATGCCGAACATCTTTTTATGTGTTATTTTAAATAGCCAGACTAGAGAGATGTCATTGAAAATATGGAGCATTCAGTGAAGACTACAGATGGCTTACAACTTTTAGCAGGACTCAACTAGCTTCAGAATAAGAGATACCCTAAATCCATCCTTAAAAACTTAAAAACAAGCTTTAAAACAATGAATATGATCCATGAGTAACGTAACTGTATGAAAAACAAACTAAAATCACTTTTTTAAACAACAACTCTATACATTGGTGAAATACAATCATTCAATAATGTAGCATTTACAATGCCCAGCATCCAATGAAAAATAACAAAGATGCTGCAAAATATGACCCACATCCAGGAGAAAAATTGGTCCACAGAAACGGATTCAGAAATGAGATATAATGAAATTAGCAGACAAAGACTTTAAAGCAGCTATAATAAATATGGCCAAGGGTTTAAAGAAAAACTATAAATCATGTATTTAATAAGCACAAAAAATCAAGCAGAATAAAGAAAATGAAAACCACTGAAAGACAAATTATATCCAAATTGCTACAAAGGAATGACAAAGAGAAAATCTCAGGGGTGCCTGGATGGCTCAGTCAGTTAAGTGTCTGACTCTTTGGGTTCAGGTCATGATCTCATGACTCATGAGATTGAGCCTCATGTCCAGCTGCTTGGGATTTTCTCTCTCACTCCCTCTGCCCCTCTCTTGCTCACACTGGCTCTCTCTCTCTCTCAAAGTAAATAAATAAATAACAAAAAATAGAAAATCTTAAATGTAACTCTCCCCAAAGACATACATGCAGAAGAACAAAGATGAAAACGATGATAGAATTCTTACCAGAAATTTTAAGCCAAAAGCAATAGACAAATATCTTTAAAGTACTGATAGAAAAGAAACGACAGCCTAGATTTTCATTTCTAGAGAAAAATGTTTTTTAAAAAGCAAAACAAAGACTTTCCACAGAAAATTTGAGAGCACTCATTGCCTGCATCCCCATGAATATGATAAGAAATATTAAAGTCCTACAGGCAAAAGGAAAATGATAGCAGATGGAAATTTAAATCTACACAAGTAAATGAAGAACATCAGAAATGATAAATGTGTGAGTAAATATAAAATAATTTTTCTTATTTTGAAATTTTACTTAACAATAGATTGCTTCAAGCAAAAAATAGTACAACGTAAGGTTTATAACATATGTAGAAGTAAGGATCATGACAGTAGTAGCACAAAGGAATGGATGCCAAAAATAGAAACATTCTGTGGTGAGGTCCTTACATAATATGGAATGTGGTACATTAGTTGAAGGCAGACTATTTTAAAAAACATGTAAAAAAAACCATGTCGTGAACTCTTAAGCAAGAACTTAAAAATAAAGCAACTTCACGATTACAAGATGCCTTTCCATTTATCTGTGTCTCCTTTGAGTCTTTCATCAATATTTTACAGTTTTCAGTGTGCAAGTCTTCCAACCTCCTTGGTTAAGTTTAGTCCTAAGTATTTTATTCTTTTTGATGTTATTGTAAATGGGATTCATTTCTTAATTTCCTTTCAGATAATTCATTGTTAGCGTATAGAAATGTAACTGATTTTTATATGTTGATTTTGAATCCTGCAGCTTTCCTGAATTTATCTGTTAGTGCTAACAGTTCTTTGGTAAGGTTTTTAGGGTTTGCTATGTATAAGATTATGTCAACTGCAAACACAGATAATTTATTTCATCCTTTCAGATTTGGATGCTGTTTATTTCTTTTTCTTGCCTAATTGCTCTATCTAGAACTTCTAGTACTGTGTGGAAAGAAGTGGTAAGAGTAAACATCCTTATCTTGTGCCTAATTTTGAAAAAAAGTTTTCAGTTTTTTACCATTCAGTATGATGTTAACTATGAGCTCATCATATATGACCTGCATTATGTTGAGGGACATTCCATCTGAATGTTTGTTCAGCATTTTTATCCAGAAAACGTACTGAATTTTGTCAAATGCTTTTTCTGCATCTATTGAAATAATTGTACGATTTTTATTCTTCATCTTGTTAAAGTGGTATATCACATTTACTGATTTGCATATATTGAACCATTTGTGCATCCCAGAGATAAGTCTTTCTTGATCATGGTATATAATGCTTTTAATGTATTGTTAAATTTGGTTTGCTAGTATTTTGTCAAAAAATTTTGCATTTATTTTCATAAAGAATATTGGATGAGGGTTTTTTGTTGTTGTTATTGTACTGTCTTTGTCTGGCTTTGGATTGATAAAAGAAATTAAAGAAGAAATAAATAAGTGGAAAGACATCCCATCTTCATGAATTGGAACACTCAATGTTGTTAAAATGTTTATACTGCTCAAAGCAATCTACAGATTCAATGCTGTTATTATTCAATGTATAAATAAACCCATGCATCTAATCTTGAACAAGGATGCCAAGAATACACAATGGAGAAAGATAGTCTTTACAACAAATGGTGTTTGTAAAACTGAATATCCAAATGCAAAGGAATGAAATGGAATACTTACCTTATACCATATATAAAAATCAACTCAAAATGGATTAAAGAGTTAAATATAAGACTTGAAACCATAATATTTCTAGAATAAAATAAGAAAGCCTCATGACATTGCTCTTGGCAATGATTTCATGGATATGACACTGAAAGTACAGATAGCAAAAGCAAAACTAGGCAACCGGGATGACATCAAATTAAAAAGCTTCTGGACATCAAAAGAAGCCATCAGCACAGTGAAAAGGCAACCTAAGAATGGGAGAAAATATCTGTAAACCACACATCTGATAGGGGGTTAATTTTCAAATATATATATGGAACTCTTATAATTCAATAGCAAAAACAAAACCAAAAGAAAATACAAATAAACAAAAAACAAAAAACAAAAACAAAAACAAAACAATAACCTGACTGGAAAATATCTGAAGGACTTTGGATAGACATTTCTTGAAAAAAGACATAAAAATGGCCAACAGGTATATAAAAAAGTGCTCAACATCATTGTCAGGGCAATGCAATTTAAATTCACAGTGAGATACCATCTCCCATCTGTTAGGATGGCTATTATCAAACCAAATCAAACCAAAACAAAAGATAACAAATGTTGGTGAGGTTGTGGAGAAACTGGATATCTGGTACACTGTTGGTAGGAATGTAAAATGGTGTAGCAGCTATGGAAAACAGTATGAAGGTTCTTCATAACATTTAAAATAGAAGTACTATGTAATTCACCAAGCTCACTTCTGAGTATGTGTCCCGCCCCCCAAATTGAAATCAGGATCTTGAAGACATATCTGCATGCCCATATTCATTGCACCACTATTCACAGTAGCCAAGATATGAAAACAACCCAAATGTCCATCAAAAGACAAATGAATAAATAAAGTGTGGTATGTACATACAATGGAATATTATTCAGACTTAAAAAAGAAGGAAATCTGGGGCGCCTGGGTGGCTTAGTCGGTTAAGCGTCCAACTTCAGCTCAGGTCACGATCTCACGGTCCGCGAGTTCGAGCCCCGCGTCGGGTTCTGGGCTGATGGCTCAGAGCCTGGAGCCTGCTTCAGATTCTGTGTCTCCCTCTCTCTCTTCCCCTCCCCCGTTCATGCTCTGTCTCTCTCTGTCTCAAAAATAAACGTTAAAAAAATTAAAAAAAAAAAAAAGAAGGAAATCTTACCATTTCTGAGAACATGTGGACCTGGAAGACATTATGCTAACTGAAATAAGTCAGTCATAGAACAAATACTGCAAGATTCACTTATATGAGGTATCTAAAATGGTCAAATTTACAGAAGCAGAAAATAGACTGGAGGTTGCCAGGGAATAGGGGCAGGGAGAAATGGGGTGTTGCTCAGTGAATGTAAAGTTTCAGTTACGCTAGATAAGTAAGTTCTAGAGATCTGCTATACAACATAGTACTTATAGTTACCAGTGTGGTACTGTGCACTTAGAAATTTGTTGAGTATAGATTTCATGTTAAGTGTTCTTCACACACACAGACACACACACACACACACACACACACACACACACGAACACAAGGAAACTTTTGGAGTTGTTCACCCTGACCGTAGTGATGGTATCATGGGTGTATGCATATGTTCAGGCTCATCAAATTGTATACATTAAATATGTGCAGTTTTTTATATCAGTTGAAGCTGAATAAAGCTATAAGAAATAAAACAAAGATGTATAGTTGATGAAGTAAAAATGATGATAAAATAAAATAGTAAAAAAATACTCAATCTGAAAGAATGCAATAATAGAGAGATAAGGAACAAATAAAAGCAGAACACAGAGAAAATCAGAATAGTAATCCTTAATCCAACTATATCAATAATTACAGACAGAACTGGAAATAGAAATATACAAACTCACATATATACTTAATTGAAGACAGAAAATAAGCAAGTATATGGAAGAGTTGGATATCATCAATATGACCATACAGACATTTACAAAACCCTCCACTCAACAACTGCAGGATACATATTCTTTCAAGTACACATGAAACATTTACCAAAATAGACCATATTCTGGGTCATAATATTAGTTTTAATAAATTCAATAAAATTGAAATCAGAGAAAGTATGGCCTCTGAATAAAACTAAATTAAATTAAAAACCAATAATAAATAGATATTTGGAAAATCCCTAACTATCTGAAAATTAAAGAACACAATTCAAAAATACTCATGTCACAAAGAAGAAATCATAACAGAAATCCAAAAGTATTTTTAACTGAATGATAACGAAAATGCAACATATCAAAATTTGACCTTGGGGTAGGCAACAATTTCTTAGCTAACACAAAAAAAGCATTAATGGTAAAAGGGAGAAAATGGTGATTAATTTAAACAAAGACATTTGAGGGAGAGCAGACGAAGAAGACCCTTGGAAAAAGAAGAAGAAAGATAAATCAGTAGAAGTGGGTGGGACACTAGGAGGGAACTTTTCAGAACGATCTAAGAAGACAAGAAGAGTGCATTTCCTTAAGATGCCAAATAAAACTAAGAGGTCTAATAAAAGAACAAGTAGAGAGGGCAGGGAACCATGGGTAATGAAACTCACTAAAATGAGTATGTGAAACAGCACCTGGGTGAAAACCAGCTCAGTGGATTTGGAAGAGATCATTACTTAGAACACTGGCACCTAAAGAAGTTTGAGTATTTAACTACATTGGCACTTGCAGATTAAATATTTTGGAATACATTCTTTTTTCAAAAAAATTTTTGGGGCGCCTGGGTGGCGCAGTCGGTTAAGCGTCCGACTTCAGCCAGGTCACGATCTCGCGGTCCGGGAGTTCGAGCCCCGCGTCAGGCTCTGGGCTGATGGCTCAGAGCCTGGAGCCTGTTTCCGATTCTGTGTCTCCCTCTCTCTCTCTGCCCCTCCCCCGTTCATGCTCTGTCTCTCTCTGTCCCAAAAATAAATAAAAACGTTGGAAAAAAAAATTAAAAAAAAAAATTTTTAATGCTCATTTATTTTTGAGAGAGAGAGACAGAGAGAGAGAGAGAGAGAGAGAGAGAGAGCAAGCCAGGAAGGGGCGGAGAGAGAGAGGGAGACACAGCATCTGAAGCAGGCTCCAGGCTCTGAGCTGTAAACACAGAGGCCGACGCGGGCTCAAGCCCACAAACCGTGAGATCATGACCTGAGCTGAAGTTGGACGCTCAAGAGACTGAGCCACTTAGGTGCCCCAAATACTTTGGAATACATTCTTAATGCCCACCCCACTCCCACCCCCAACCAAAAGAATGAATTGTAAAAACTATCTTCTCTGCTTTCTCTGCTTTAAAACTAAAGAGTGCATTTATGTAGTAATTCTCTATCACTGAAAAGCTATAATAACCAAGCCCTTGTAGAACATGTCTCATTTCTTCAATTTGGCACTTTAGAAGTATTTCCTAGGTTGTATTGATGCCACTGATGATGAAAATAAGTCAAATTATTGAATTTATAAAAAGATACCTTAGACATTTGAACAAAACTGAACATTTTCAATAAATCTTTAGCTATTTCAAATACAGAGATAGCCTGAACCTGTTTTTGCCACTTATACTTTCTTCCAAGAGTCACATTTACGTTTGGAGTTTTAAAGACTAAAAGTGAATGGACAGAGGGGCTTCTCTCCTATTTTGTTTTCCAGGCAGATGAGAATTTTGACAGATCTGCAGCAGGGCTAGGCATTTCCCATGGAAGTCTGTAGCAACAGTATGCATGTGAGATTTTTGATTGTGTCCCTATTTTACTTAATATAGATTCGGATACCAGAATCTACTTGAACAGGAAATAGGCAGCTGTACTAATATGGATAGTCAGCTCAGTATATGGTTTGTACAGTATGTAGTTTGTGTGAGAAAACTTCATCTTTTAAAGCAAATTCATTATATCCACAGTGGTTTGTCTAATCCAAGCATGGAAAATAACAACTGACCACTGACTAGAATCCAGCTTTATACATGTCCCCCAAAATATGAATAATGAAGTATCTGCTCTGTGGTGTCTATAATCACAGCACCAACAGCTAATGGCCTCTGCAGTCAAGTATGAACAACTACTTGGAAAGAGATCTTTCTATTCCTTTTACTGTATGTAAGCCAGACTTCATTAGGTATTCTTGGTACCTAGCATATAAATTGAGGCAAGGGAAGCTAGGGCCCCACGACAGTGATTTCTTAATGACACGTTAGAGGCCCAGAAGCATTAGTGCTGACTTCCTAAGGCATCTAATCTTTCCCAGGGAGAGGTTTTCCCTCCTGATATAGTCAGGCTCATTATGACAACATCCAGTTGATACCCTTATCTTTAAAACAACTAAGAATTATTCATAAGTCCTGGCAATAGTTGCAACAGAAGAATTTATAATAGTCATGTGTAAAAAATAAACAGGTACTCCAAAGAAGACTAATTTACCTACAGAATAATGCCAGAAACACTAAACGTGATAGTTTTGCTTTTAAATAAAATGTAGTTAATTTGATTACTATTTTGTTTTTTGCCAGATTTCAATCAATTTTTATGGCAGGATTAAGTTTCGAAGTAGAGTGTTGTTTTTGTTTTTGTTTTTTAAATAATGAAAGCACTTTTCCAACCTTTACCATGGTTAACTAATGGGAGGTTAGTGTTGTACATTATGGATCTATGTTGATCCTCAGACGTATTTACCCAAAATGTGTGCACATTTAGGTCTGGGTTACAATGACTAGGTATGTGTATTGCAGACTCTCATTAATTCATAACAGCTTAGATTGTGATTTTTATTTGGCATCCTACTGTGGAACCCAGTAGAGAATGCCGAAATGCTCAGCTAAACATTTTCAAATCCGTGACTCTCCATCTGGTTATTCAATCAGGAGAAAATCCCTGCAAAGAAAATCCTCTTCCTAGAGGTACCCCATTTTCCTGGCTAAGAATCATTCTGGAGAAATGCGAACAGTTTGCCTAGTTGTTCAAAAAGTTTATTTGCAGGAAAAACTAACACTATAAATATCAACAGCACTTAAAGGGAAGTAAAGAAAATTCCCTCATTCTGAATAATGGCAGGCTTGTTAGGAGTGACTACACATAGAAAATGGAACTCTTGCATTAGTTATTTTTGAGCATTCTTTGAAAACTTCAAGTCACATTAAATAATCTCACATGACTCTATTGACAAATAAGGAATAGCTACATTAATATTGTCATGTTTTATAGGATGTCCAAAGTGATAGTAATTTAGTACCTAACACCATTGTAAGGCCACTACAAAAAATAAATTGAAAAAAAAAATCTGCTCTAAACAAGAAAGCATATACTGAGGTTCCTGGAAAAGAATAAACTATCTGCATGATGCCTGGGACATAGTAGTCTGTAATGAATATTTGTTAAATGAGTACTGGAATGGTCCACTCACAGTTCATAGGACTTTGGTTCACAACAATAAGGCAGAGAATTAGATTCCCATCTTAAGTAATTTTTAACAGGGCCTTTTATGGATATATTTTACTTGGGTTAATAGTATTTTTTAATGTGTTTTTCATTGCTTTAGTTCATTGGCTATCCCTGACTTGGAGAAGAATGGGAAAAGTAAACACTGCAATTATTTTTTTCTTCTTAAAAAATAAGTCTGTTTCCAATTAGCGAATATTGGATAAAAGAAGATTTCATGTGTATGATAATGAAAAGTTGATAGGAATCGTATGAGTTAGAAGTAACGGACTTGGCTATAATATTAAATAGAATAAGCATCATGTAAATATTGGATGTTGGGAAACAACATCCAATGGTTTTTACATTCAAAGTGGTTCTGTAATTATTTTATCATTAAGATATGGGAAGACATTTTTTGAGAAACTCACTTTGATTCACTTAAAAGGAACTATGACAAGAGGTTGTAATATCAAGTCTTTCCTCCTCTCTATGTGCAATCATTCCTCCTTTGAGAGCTACAGTCTATTCTTTCATGCTCTTGAATCTAAGCTGCTCTATAAGTGCTTTAATCAACAGGAAGTGATATCTTTTGACTTCCAAGATTAGGTTGTAAGAAGACTTGTAGCTTCCACCTGGTCTCTTGGAACACTCACTCTGGGGGAAGCCAACCACCACAGAAGAAGTCCAACCACCCTGAGAATGCCATGCTGTGAGGAAACCCAACACAGTCATGTGAAGAGGACTCTTGAGAGAGAAATGTCAATCAGTTATTATGGTCTGGCACCAGACATGTGAGTTAAGAAGTCTTCTGATGGCACTAGCCTCAACTGCATTTTGGTGCACTCCAAGTGAGAATTGCCTTGCTTAGCTATCAATCCCCAGAAAAAGAAGACATGTTAATAAGTTGTTGTTTTAAGCCATTAATTCTGGCCAGCTAAAGAACACCAAACAAAATCAGCATTAGTGAGCTTTCAGAATAATATTTAACATTCTTCTATTACTGAATGTTTTAAAAACTAGTGAGACTTCAGAATAAAATAAGGTTAAGAACCTAACTAATGTCATTATTCCACAAGTTGTTAAAATTAGAAAACTGAGCTGCATTAAACTCTGAACTTTCATTCAGTCCCCTTATCCAACCAATCCCCGAATTCTTTACAGTCTATCTTAATATCACTCGATTCTATCAGTTCGTCCTCATCCACATTGCCACTGCCTTGTATCAGATTTGAACTTTTTGTTTAAATTACACAACTAGTATTCCTTCCTTCAGACCATCTAAACCCCTTCAAACCCGCACTCTACCATCTACAACCCAACCCCATATCTACCCTGCATACCACTACCATAACAACATTTTCACACCAAATTCAAGCTTCTCATCTTTCTCCCTAAATCCTTAAATGGCTCTCCATAACTGTTACAATGAAATTTAACCTCCTCAATCTAAGACACAAGGGCCTTCATGATCTAGCAACCTCTTACCTCTCAAGTCTCATCCCCCACCATATTCCTCCTCATGTGTCCATCGACACACACCAAACCTGTTGTAGCTCTCTGAGGGAGTAAGGTACCTCAGTACTGGCTTTCCCAAATGCTCTGTGTTCTGCTTATGACACCCCAACCTTCTGCTTTTTCACCTACTTAACTCCTATTCATTTTTCAAAATTAGGCTAAAAAAATCACCTCTTCTAGCGAAATTTCCCCTAACTGGTCCATCTAATTTTGACACCTCTTCTCTGGGCTCCAATGTCCTCATTTGCTTTTCTACTGGTTAGTTCAGTACACCTTGAATTAATTTCCTGCTTCTCCTATTTGCCTGACAAACATTAGGCCCTCAATAAATATTCCTTGAAAGAATAAATGGGTTATTGAAAGCCATGATATTTTCATTTATGTAATGAAAAAATCCTAAATACCACTTCCAACTGTAAGTAGGAAATTGTTTTTTCTGAGGAGGAACATGCAACTCAAATTAGAGGCAAATGAGACCACTTCTCAGAAGTGGTCACCTTAGAGAGGATGAGATAGCTTGCCAGACAGAGTGGAGAGCAGGGATGTCCCAGCAGAAGGAAAAGCCTTTGCAAAGGTGTAGAGGTGAGAGAGAAAACGAGAGTTCAGGAAACATAAATAGATCAGAATGACAAATGCTTCATATTCTGAAGAGAAAAATGTGAGGTTGGTATGATGGGCAGAAGCCAGAAGATGGGAGGCTCTGGGAAGGACATACTTTATTGTGTAGACAATGGAGAACCATTAAAAGATTTTAAGCAAAAGAGAAAAGTTTGGGGTTACATGTTAGGAAGCAAAAGTATGGAAAATTGATTAAAGGAGGGATAGAAAGCAGAGAGGAGCCTGTAGGAGTCTAATTCAGTAATTCAGGTAAATACAAAGGACATGGTATTAGAATTGACAGAATTTGTTAACTGACTGGATATAAGGGATGGGCAACTAAAATGTCTCTAAGAATTTTGCTCTGAGTCCTTTCATCAATGGTAATGTCAAATTACAATAAAGTGAAATTAATTTCCAAAGATTTCTGAGAATTTAATCATGCATTTCAAGCTAGAGACATTTTGTAATACAAGGGGCATGATGTTTTCAAAGAGATGATTCTGACACTGGTGTCCATTTGCCATAAAATAATCATGAAATTTGATTTTGGGGGGTTATGCTGATAATTCTCTTTAAACTTTCCGCACTTCAGTCTTGCAAATTCTTCCATGCAAATAAGAAAAAACATGTGCCTCCTAGATAATTCAATGAAGCAATTTAAAAGTAAATTTGTCTGTGTGGCAATTTGTGACTCCTAAAGGTTCAGTGAAATACGATCTTCATTTCCTCCTCTATTAAAAAAAATTTTTTTAAGCAGAAGGTTTAAATGATTTCAAATGGCTCTTTCAGCTCTAAAGATCAATAACTCCATAAGTCAGAACACTTGGTTGGAGCTGCATTCAACCCAGATCAATGGTTGATCCTCAACAAGAACCAAGGGATTTATGGTGGAGGTAGGTTGTCCTATTTAAGCACTTCCTGCTGAGTGAAGTAGTACTTCCTTTTATTCGTCTTAATAGTCTTCTGTTCTTTATTGTGCTACTTTTTAATGAGGTGTTTTCATTTGTTTAACAAATATTTATTGAGTGCCTACTATGTGCCAGGCACCACATTAGGTGCTAGAGAAAAAATAAATAAAATGAGACATGCTCCCTTGCTCCCTTCTGTTGCACCTTTTTTAAACTGTAAACCATATTCAAGCCAAAATACACCATCTTATAAAGTAATATTTATCATGTACATGATCCTTCTCTAGGAACCATGCCAGGCTACCCCATTAAACTTGATGGGCCTGAGAATAGTAAAACTATACTCTGTATAATGTATTTATAGTATATAGCAAGGCAACAAGGTCCCCTGAGAAGGGAAGGCAGGAAAACTGAAAAATCATCATGAGTGCACTTGGAACTCATAGAACATTCACAAGCTCCCTGACTACTTTGTGACTCCATTTCTTTACCTATAAAATGGAGATAATAAGGCTTACTTCTAATATTCCTCACAAGATATTATAAGGATTAAATAAGTAAAAGCACATTAAATACTTTGAGCTTTTAAAAAAAGCATTAAATAAATATTAGGTATTGTTGTTTGGTAGCATTAAATAAAAGCACTTTAAAGTGAAAGCCTACTGTAGCTATTCTAATGGAAGTTTAAATCCCAAGATGAAAACAGCATGAGTTGAATAATGAACATCAGGATACACCCCTAATTAGATCTAATTAGAAACTAAAATTAAAACTGGAATTAGCTGCATGACTGAAAAATGGTTTCTCACACAGGGCAGAACTTACAAGATGTCTAGTTTGTATCTATAAAGTCAGGAAGGAGACCATGAGCCCCATCTGGTTTGAGCACTCTTGGATTCTAAAAATGAGTCTTCATCTGATTCGCAGCTTTCAGAGAGAAACTCCTAATTGGTGGGAGTCATGCCCTCATTGAAGGTTATACCACCAACTCTCCAGTGCCAAAGCAAAGACATTTCCACACCAGGATATTTGATGCATGTCTTCTTCAACAGCAGAACCACTGGTCAATCTTGAGAGGTCAACTGTAATGAAATCACTCTGTCTCTTCTCAAAACTTGGCGTGGTTTTGTTCAAATGTTCTGTTATAAAATACCCAGGCCTTTGAAGAAGATAATTTCTCATGTGATGTTCTTGCTAAGATACTCAAGGTTAAAGCAGATAGGGAGCAATAGGGAGACAGAGAATCCCAAGCAGGCTCCACACTGTCAGTGCAGAGCAGAGCTTTATGCAGGGCTGGACCTCACGAACCATGAGATCATGAGCTAAGCCAAAAATCAAGAGTCCAATGCTCAACCGACTGAGCCACCCAGGTGTCCCTGAGAAGCTAAACTATTAAAACCTCCACCTGCCACCATATTAGAACTATCTCTAAGCTCAGCAAGAGGAATCAGGAAACTGTTCAGTCCATTCCTTTGAGTCCTAGGTGGAAATCTTCCTGATTAGGAAACAGATAGCAATATCACAGTACAGCTTTCTCTTTCTGCACCAGCACTATAGATAAGAAGATAAAGGAGAGCAGAGTGGGGTTTCCTTTTTCACCTTACTCACACCTTTTCACCTTACTCACAACAATTCTTTTGGTTACTGAAAGAGGGAATGAGTGGTAAGGATGGGTGAGGAGATTTTTGGATTCTAATAATCCAGCACCAGGAGATTCTCTGATGGTAAGTGTGGCTGAAAGTTGAAAGCAAACCTTCAGGATATGCTTTTAACTATAAGCCAGCATTCAGGGAGAGTGGATAAAGGAGAAAGATTAGTTAGAAAAATACCAAACTTTAACTCGATTTTTAAGTTCCAAAATAATGTTTTTAAAATCTGTATTTGGTTAAACCAAAATTGTTTAAAAAATAGGTTTATTCATTTGACAAGTGGAAATTACATTATTGTTGATCTTTTAGGACTTGGGTAGAGAACTGCTGTCTGACTCTCAGGCAAAGCAAATGCTTTTTACTATCCGATTATAATCCAGCAGACCTCACATACTTCTGTTGAAAGGTAAATAAATCTCTTTAGGCAGGTGAATCTCTCTATAATTAAAGAATCTAAGCAAAAGAAAGCCCACAAATTCTAGTTAGTTACACAACTTTCTGAACAATACATTCCAGAGTCTTAAAATTCTTAGACTCAAATTCTCCTTACACCAAATCTGTATGTATTTTATCTTGGGAGATAAAAAAAATTTTAAAGTATGTCATCCCTTGGGAATTAACTCTTCCTTTATATTAAAGCTATAAATCACCAACTACCAACCACTGACTGAAATTAATGATCCTAGTTCCTATGCCATTTCCACTTAACTTCCAATTCTCGAGGACTTACAGGGTGAAAAGAAGGTGGTAGAACTTACTGCTTTTAGTTTAAATATATAGTTAAGTATAGTATAGTTAAATATATAGTTATAGTCTAGTTAAAATATACTTGTTAAAATCCTCAATCTTTCTAATTAGATTTTACACACACACACACACACACACACACACACACACACTCACTCCTCAGCTGAGATTTTGGAACTTTTTATATGCCTAGTTATCTTTTATTTCCAACACCTTGTTCAAGATATATTTATTAAGATTTGTTAAGCACCACTATGTTTTCTATGTACTATTTCCATTTTAGTAGCCTTGCTTCTTCACATTTATGACTTGCATTCCACAAGATACTCCCAACAGCCTGCCCAGCACCACACCCTGCAAAAGCAAGCAAGCAACAAGACCTAGCAGCTAAAACCTTGTGGTTCCTCCTCCTTCTCTTGAGGGCTGTCACCAGGGCTCTCAGTAATTCTATCAGCACATTCTAAATGGGGAACATAATTCAAAAGATTCCAGAATGTTCTCAATCCAGTCTTAATTCCTTATTTTACCACTGCCACCTCCAAATGACTATTCAGATCCTAAACCTATGAGCTGGTGTAGATTTTCTAATTGTCCATACAATATCCAGAACACTGTTCTGGCTAAGCTTTGTAATGTTTCCCAGGAATCTCCCAACAAGATAATTTTGAATCATAATTAAATTTCTCTATCCCTCATATCTTTCCATTTTAACTTATTCTGGCATGGAGAAAGCTGTGGCCAGGCAGAGGATTGACTCAGAGCTTGACTTGAGAGGTCCCCTGACCCTGATTCTAATATGGAAACTATTTAAAAGGGGTTCTCTTACCTGGACTATGTGAAAGGTGACATTACTGTGCACACTATAATTCTCTTTCTAGGTTAGCTCTGAGAACTAACTTATGTTTTTAGGAGAAAACAGGTTTATATGGGAGCCATTGAATATCTACATTCACCATCATTTTTTAGTGGAATAGATCCACATTATTCCATCATCATTGTTTAACGTCTGATTGGTTAGATGGTTTAACTAAGTTTTCCTCACTGCCAGGAAACAGAATAAAATTTGAAACAGAATAAAACACTGTTTGCAAATCTAGTAAAGAAACCTGGAGGGGGAGTACCCTCAAGCACTCTCATGATAAACGTTTTTTATATCTAATTCTGAGATTCTGCCAAAAAAATGGTTACAGATTTTTCATCTTCTCAATTTTAAATTTCAGAGTGTCTGTAAAATAACACCATTTTGAATTTTTTTTAAAAGACAAATATATTTGGATACTCAAAAACCACCTTAAAGAATCCTAAAAGTTTAAAGAGTAGAAATTCTGCATGGTTTAGATGTCAAGGAAGAAACAATTTGTTTCTAAATAATGGGATAGTCACTCCAGCGTAAGTATTTCACATTTCCTTCAGCTACTGGTTCTGATTTTTTATCAGTACTATCAGTGTTGCAAACCACAGGCCTGCAATCACAGAGGTTGAGAAAACCCCATCAGGGAAAATCAATCCTAGTCAGGCTAAAGAAACATCTGCATTTCTCCCAAGCTGAATCACAAACAGTACACACCCATCGTGATCCCTCTTCAAATAATTTCTTCATTTACCTGTGTGGCACTTCCTGAAAGTAAGGAATGGGCTTGACTGGATGAGCTATTATCTCATTAGGATTTGTGAAGCACCCAAACAGACTGGAATGCTTTTCATGAGCACCACCCCCCCCCCCCACAGCCCCTCTTCATTTCCCGTACCAGGGCCACCTTTTGTACTGTTTGCCTTTTCTCAGTTTCTGTGTTGCTCAAGGCAGATAGATAAGCCCTTTAAATGATTACTACCACTCTGCATTAGCTTTCAAAGCCACTGACAATTTTTCCATGTTTGGTAACTGATTTGTGATAGAAGTGTTGACAACGTAAAGTGATAACTAAACCACAGACCAGAACTTCTCGGAATGAATGGAGATCACCCAACAGTTCTCTGGGAATCTTTTCCTAAGGATTTCACCCACAGATCTGTTCAAAGCATATGTGAATTGTAAAGCAAGATCTATTTTCATTGTTCTTTAACCCACAGGAATACCAAGAACAATTATATAGTTATATACATACTGGAGTTTTTTTGATTTCAATATGATGGTTTTAAAATGAATTTTATTTTTCCTCTTTCTCCTTTTAGATTATCCAGAAGAAAATTATATAATTTCCCAATTTGATATCCTAGAAGAATTACAAACTTTGATTTTCATTTAGAATCCTAATATATGCTTATACAGGGCATAACCAGAGGATAACATTTTCTCTTCACCCTGTTGCATGTATATTCATGCTGCTCAAGGTTCACTTATAATAGTGTAACTGAAGGTACAGGACGTAGCCAGAACTCTTCCTATGGTACAACAAGGACAGAAAAATATTACATTTCAGATCAAGAGTCAAAGGAAAAAAAAATAATAGAGCAGGAGAGTTTGCTAAATATTTACTTCTGTTCAACGCACTGCTAAGTTTTCTTTTGCTGATTGATTGAATGCCTGTCACTGAACAAAACCCTAGTCACACTGTAGAAACTTCTGTCTATCTAAACTGGAATGATGCTAGAGACACATTGTCTCACATTGTCCCACATTGTCTTGGGCTCCTAGAAAGAATATGGCCAATGAGGAGCCCTCAGAAGTGTTGTGCTCACTTACGTTAATCCAGAGTGGACAGGTGTTTACTGACTGACCTTTTCCTTCCAAAGGATACCAGGCTAAGTTAAGAATGCCTACACAAAGCAAAAGGAAAAACAAAAATACATTTGCTTAACAACACTAAACAACCAATGACTGGAACAGATTTGTTGGGGTAGCAGAATGGAGAGTCATAAGGGTTTCCTTTGGAGGTAGGTTGCCCACTGTCAATTGTGATGCATAAATTTTAAAGGACAGCACTCAATCATTTGACTCTTTCTACATCTACTAAGTATGTGGCATCATTCAAGATGAAGGAAATACAGTGGTGGAGAGTAGGACCATGAAAGAAAACATAATTTTGGATTGTGAAGGGAACTAACAAAAATGATAGGATAGAATAACAGGGCAGAGAGAGGACAGGCTATTATACATAAGATACTCTATCAAATGAAGAAAGAACTAGCCATGCAAGGAGCAAACAAAGCAATGCAGGCAGAGAGCATGGCAAATGCAAAGGCCATAAGGTAAGAAAGAATAGAAAATGCTCAAAAACTGAACTCATGGCGCAGAGGAAAAGTTTTTCTGTTGTTTTTTGATGATTGAATTTCTAATGGATAGCTGAGAAATAAAGAAACGAAAGTATATAACAAAAAATTACAGGTTAACTAAATATGTCTGATTTTAAAAGCCATCTATTATTTCAGAAATTTTCTGGAAAGAACACTTTATTATTATCATTTATTATTATTTTGGGACTAAATATAATGTTTTGCTTCTTTTTCTTTTGAGTGCTCAGGAAAATAGTATGATGAGGTTTACATTAGTATTCCTGATTTAGATTACTTTCTCAAACATACCCACTGAAAACATGTTGTTAGCTACATACAACTACATCCCACTATTGCACCTTTTTTTTTTTTAATCTTTCTGAGAGAAGCCTTCTCCCAATAACACCTAGACTTTGACTTAACTTGGCCAACAAATTAAGTCCCTATGGCCCAGGGTGGATGGTGCCCAGGTCTTTGACCAAGTCTACTGATCAAGGACTCTGAGGTGGGTTCACTTGATGCCAGATGCTCTTCACAAGGGAAAGACCACCTTGTTTGTGTGTTAGGACGAAGTACTGTTAGAGACTATCAAGCTCTGGACAGTGTTAGAGGAACAGCAGGGTTAGGATCCTTAGCACCTCTGTGTTACTCTCTTCTCAGTCAGCATTCCACTAAGCCTTTGTCTATCTATGGGATCAAATAGGCTTTCTTCTGCCTGATTGATTTTTCTCAACACATAATAACAAACGATTGCCAAACAATCAATGGGATGACTGCACAGGCAATTCAACTTGATCACCAAGATCACATCTGGTTATTTTACTCATTTTAATGACCAAACAGGATCAACCATGAAGAAATTTGGGTTCCTTAGTAATCAGTTAATCTCATAACCTAAACAAAAACCTGACGAACAATGGTCAAGTTGGGATGTGTGTATTAGGTATTACTCATATGATGAATAAAATACAAATTTATAAAAGACACATCAGAAATCTATTTTTCTGATTGCATCGTTGAAATAGAACAACCTGTAATATATTCAGATTTAACTCTCTCATGCTTTAGATAACAGTTATTCACTATTTTCAGCTCATGCTTCTAAAAAGTTTTATGTAAACCAAAATTTTGGAAATCTAATCATATTTAGATACATTAACAGGATTTACTACTTAAATGATGAATCTGTAATCAATGGAGTACTCTCAAACACATCTCTGGTGTACAGCTGGAATTTCATACAACAGATTTTGCTTACAAGGGAGGTTCTGTTGCAAAATTCTGTGTTTCCCAGATAATTTGTAACAATTTTTAGTAAACCTAAATTTGTGGTCAGACTCATTTATAGAAAAACACAAGAAAGCACTGTTTCTCTATTTAAAAGAAGAGGGGGGACATCTTGTTTTTTCCCTAATCCAAGAAGTTGGAACCAGAGGGAAAAAAATGTAAATAGTTCTTTATCATGCGTAGTTCCTTCAGTGAGGAATTTGTCCGCAATATGATTGAAAAGAATATATTCATGAGCACTGCTTGTTAGGACAGCGCTTTTGTTAAAAGGTTCTGTCAAGTAAACATGACTTATGTTCCTCTTTCTCATACCCATAACTTTCTTGTTGTCCACCTAAAGTTTTCTGACACAGCACCTCCAGGTTACCTGGAGCTCGGTCAAGTCTCCCAAATCCCTGTCCCTCTCCTTTCTCACACCTTCTTCCACCAATATGCCTCTTACTGTCCCTGATGTGAAGAAAAAGCTTTTTTTTTTTTAAAGTGTATTTTGTATTTAAAAAGATCAATGAATTCTTTAAGGGGAAAGCATTCAATGTTTATACACATGTGTAAGTAAGTTGTACATACGCAGTTCTATTTAAGTTTTATTAATCTCACAAAAGGGAAAAAAAAGAATTCAAAAGACACGGGAAACACTGAACAACAGGCATCATTAGCAACACTTAGGGAGCAAAATCTTAAATGAATGAGTAGAAAACATGGGCAATTTTAGTCACTAACATGAACTTAAGAAAGAAGGAAGTCTGATTATTTTGCATTTCTTTTTTACATGCGGGGTCCTTTTTCACTTAAGACTTTCCTAAAAGAGATCTGTGCCATCATTAGCTCTTCACCGTGTGCTGAAGTTGATTTTAAAAATCACCCCAGCAATGTACACATCTACTTTCCCACATAGTTTTATAGAAAGAAAATTTAACACGAAATTTTAAAATGTGTACTCTAAAATGTTTATTGCAAAAGTTTCATAATTATGCTTAAATTCGGTCAACTTCAAACACTATCAGCAGTACCTTTGAATGAAAACATTAAAATGTTATTTTCCCACACAGCTAAGCTAGTTTGGAGTTGAAAAAGAACAAAAATATATTTGAAACCACTGGCATTTTTTTCATTTGGTTTCTTCCTAATTTAAAGGAATGAACTATGTTGATTTCAAAATTTTAGTGAAATTTTCCCTCAGACTGAGAAAGGAAATTTATTAATCTGAGTGTAGGTGAGGATTTTTTAAAACGGTTGAGTTATAAACCAAAACTCCTAAAAATAGGAGTTTATGGTGGAAACGACAGCATTTTAACTATAAAGGCATGAGTGGTGTCCTTTTACGGACGCCTACATCAAACACAGAAAAAAGTGATATGTTGCCAGGACACTGAGTGCACTTTTCTTTAATCGCCATATATAGTTAATAGCCTGATCTTTCTTTTAAGAAAATAAATTTCAAAGTTGCAAGCAACTCAATTACATAATATCTTCCCATGCAACATATCAAAAACAATGAATTTAATCATTCTGTGGTCTGGGTTGAATTCAACACTGAAATCTTTTTGTTGAACTTCACAGCAACAAAGAATTTCAAACTTACAGATGACCATCTTTGAAGTTGGACAGAAGCCTGACCATACTATGACTGTCTGATACTGAAAATGGACAAAGTACAGAATACAGTATCCCAACCAGGATTTGGGCTGATCTGAGAAACTCGAGAAAAGTACTGTGAAGGAATTACAGATATAGAATGACTGGATAGGTCATTTGATCTCGCTTCTGAGACTGAACTTAAAAACCTCTGTTTCAGATTAAACAGCACTTCATGGCTTTCCTTTTTCTTTTTTTCTTAACACAAAAATACTTCTACAGATTAAAAGAGTGGAAATAATAGAATTATGCAGTATGTATTATACTACATAGGCCCATAAAATTTACTGAAATTTGAATAATCCCTGCTTTGCTCAAAGTAGGGACACTCAGTAGCATCAAACCAAATTCTGGGAGCACACAGTGGTCTTTTCTATCGTGTGTGTGAACGGTAAGAACAGTGATCCTATCCTATAAAACATCATACAGAGGGAAAAAATCATCTCACATTTCTAGACATCAAGCTAGCTCATTAGCCTAAATATACAGTTTAGGCAGTCAACATTTTATGGCTTTCATCATTTTCAAACACTATGCTGCCCAAAACTGTACGAGAATATTCTGACTACATTTTAAAAAGTAGGAATGACAGCAATAACAGTCCTGACTGTAGCCTTAACTTATATTATTAAGATAAGGATATCAAATAAATTTGAAATTCATAGAATTTTGGTATAAATCTTGAATCATATGTTCCCACCATTTAAATCAATACTTTTCATCACATCAATATGGATTTTGATGGTATTTTCTAGGTAGAAGACCTGTGGTATATATTTAGCCATGGCATGGAATATTTTTACTATGTTTTCTCATAAAGCTTACGATATATGAAATTAAATATAGCTATGTTTTTGTTCACAAAATAATTTTACATGTTATTCCTCATTAGCATTAAAAATATTAACTGCTAATTATTTTTAAAAATTAAGTTTTATTTTAAGAAGTAAATTTAAAAGTAATGAAAACTGTGAGAGTAGGTCAAAAATGAAGTACTTAAATACATAATTTTAGGGGATTGTTATATACACAGAAAGCTACAGCAGGTTAAAGACTGTGAAAATATGGCGGTATTCATTTTGAAATGTATAATAGTATTTTCAGATAAATTTTAAACATAATCAAATGAAGCAAAACAAATGATACATCAAATCACATTTACAAAACTGAACGAGAAATAACCATATCGGTTGAATAATTGGTGAATAACAAAACTGGTAAACATCTAAAATTTTGTTCTTATTCTTTAGAAATATGCCAACGCACTTTACATTTATTTATATTACACGGTTGTCTAATTTTTAGTTATTTTGACTGTTATTCAGTCTTTCAGAGTTAACACTGGGCTTCTAAGCAAAAATCTGGACTAACTATTAAAGATCTTGCTTTCATAACGACTTAAATTCATTGTAACTTGAGTCGTTTTTGAGACGGAAATTCTTAGCAATAGAAAGCCAGTCGAATGAGAATATTTTTGGTCAAATTTAGTCAAAATTACCAAACCAAACCAACAAACACAACTACACCAAACACGCAAAGTCCATGTTGCTGAGGCTGGAGAACTAGCTGAAATAACCATCTCCAGAAATGAGCAAACGCAGGGGGAAGAGCCGTGCTGGCACCTAGTGGAGAAGGAGGTAGGAGAGTGGTGTACCTTGGGTCTCAGAGACACGTTGCGGGGGGGAAAGCATTTTAATTATTCTAATCTATGCTTTCTATCACACACATCTGAAAACAAGATAAATGAAAAGTATCTGGGGTAATTCATCCTAAGTCTGCAGCCAAATGCTCTGATTGTAATTTTCTGCCAGGACAAAAAGAAAGCCTGGAGAGGGAGGGGTGGTGGAGAGGAGCAAGGCCAGCTGTGGTGAAAAATATGATATAGTAAAAACAAAGACTGTGTAGTTTTCTTTTCCCTTGATATGTTCTGCCAAACCTGGTCACACTCGCCTATTCTCCGTCAAGCAAAGAATCTTTGTGAAATCAAGTGACAGGCTATTTGTTAAGTTCTGTCTGTATTTGGGATAAAAGTCACCAAAAACTATCACATGTACCTCTTAACATTAAATTTGGAATTTTCAGATGTCAGTATTATGTGCAGAGTTATGGTGGTTTGTTCTGCATAACATTTTTTACTAGAAGGGCAAATTTAAATTTGAGCCTTGCCTCCCTTATCTTTTGGGACTGGGGAAAGGTGTGGCTCTGGTGGACAGCTTCTACCCTAGAAGGAATGAGTCCCTGATTCGAAGTGATCAAGCAAAGGCAGAATTACTACTACTTTCCAAAGAGAGTCATTCATCAGTTAGGTCTCTAAGTGGCCTCTAAGGTCTCTCCCAATTGTGCGAGTCTATGATTTCTTAAATAAAAGGTTTTCTTTTAATATTCTACATTGGTAAATGTATTTTAGTTCATTGTCTCTATAAGTGTCACAAAGACTACATCTATACCCTTATTTCTTGGTATTCCTGGAATGGTTAGTAATTTTTTTATGATGGAGACACCAAAGGGTCAAATCATACCAAGGTCAAACCAAAACTTATCTTGTGATAAATTAGGAGTCAGGTCGCCCATAACTAAATACTGAAATGGGTTACTAAAATGTAAGTACTCCATTATTTACTCTAGGTCTGCTTTTCTTAATCAAGCAGCTGCATTGTTTTAGATAGCTGGTTTAATATTTAACTAATACATGATGAGAGAGGTTCAAATATACATTCTTGTCCATTAATAACCTTTTCCCCATCTTTAATCAGGGAGCATAATCTGTTTTCATCCTATTGTATTAATTTGATGTCTCATACCTAATCATGTGCCTAAGGCTTATCCTCTATACTTTACTGATGCACTCCTTTAAAAACAGACATTTTAGCTAATATAATTTGGTTTGTTTCATATCATATTTTAGACATCGAGAAACTTAATGCTGAGTACATGAATGAACTATTCCAAAGGATCACCCCATTAGAGGGCTGTTTCTGTCCTTCTAGGTCCCTGTTGTGCTGCAATATAGGAATGAGATCAAATGTTCCTTGTAACTTTGGCTTTCATGAAGCCGTGGAGAACTGCCAGATAACCCAGCAGTACGGTTCCCTTTGGTTCCATGCAGCTCCACAGTACCTAACCTGAGAGCACTGCCAAATCAAGTCAGAACCATTTCTCAAGATGTAGAAACAAGAACAGGACTTGTATCCCAGCTTCCTGATTCTGTTTTCTGTTTAGCAAGTATCTTTTGTTTAAAAAGCTGGCTAGAAGGGGCGCCTGGGTGGCTCAGTGGGTTAAGCGTCCGACTTCAGCACAGGTCATGATCTCGAGGTCCGTGGGTTCCGGCCCCGTGTCGGGCTCTGTGCTGACAGCTCAGAGCCTGGAGCCTGCTTCAGATTCTGTATCTTCCTCTCTCTCTGCCCCTCCCCCGCTCACACTCTGTCTCTGTCTCTCAAAAATGAATACACATTAAAAAAAATTTTTTTTAAACTGTTTAGAAACCTTTTGGTAATAAGCTTGATTAATTGATAGAGAAAATATACAGTAACAGACTTTTATATTAAATATGAAATCATCACTACTAAACTGATAAGAGAAGCAATAAAAGGGGGAAAAAGAAACTGATGGATCCTAGTTCACTGGCTTCCTTCAAAGGTCACCCAATTAACTCTGAAACCCCAAATTCAGATAAAAACATCCTCTGCCCTAATCCCACTCCAACTGCATCACACAGCCACAGTGTCCACCTCTACTTTCTCAGGCAACCCTGCTGAAAAGTGACCAGAGGGTTAGGGTTCTGTCCCCAGCTGGCAAAATCTCAGAATCATGTCCTGAACCCTGTCCACAAGTAGAACCCTAGCCCAGTGTGCTGTGGGACGAGGACAAGGATGAACCAGAGCAAAAGCCCCACATGAGCAGGAGGGGGAAACATGTGGATAAGTAGCAGAAGAAATCCAGAACCACAGTGCACTCAGTTTTGAGTGTTCAGGAGGAAAATGCCTTCAGCTCAAGATGTGGATTCAGGATGAAGGTGTCAAGGAAGGCTTCCCGAAGGAAGTAACTGTGATTTGAGAGATAGTTAGGACTTGAGAAATCATGATGAGAGAAGAGCAAACTGTGTATGAGGACACACGGCAGATGGTGACAGGATCTCCTGTCCAGCCCAAGCTATATGGCCTGAAGAGAAAGAGATCTGTCAGGAGGGTGGGCCTCCAAGTGGCCTGATGGGTCACAGGCATGAACAAGTGACCACCACTGCCCCATATAATACACAAGAAAACCACTGTACATTTGTAGAGTATTTTTGAGCTCACAGAATTTACCTGTGGCCTCACTAGCAATGATAAAATTACACCTTTTTCTCTTAGTCCCAGTCCATTCCATCTCCTGTCATATTCCTTTTTAAATTAATTAATTAATTAATTAATCAATCAATTAAAAAAATTTTAGAGATGGAGAGAGAGAGAAAGGGAGAGCAAGCAAGCAGAGGAGAGGGGCAGAGGGAGAGGGAGAGAGAGACAGAGAGAGAATCAAATCCCAAGCAGGCTCCACGCTCAGCACAGAGCCCAAGGTGGGGCTCAGTCCCATGACTCTGGGATCATGACCTGAGCTGATGTCAAGAGTCGGACGCTCAACCGACTGAGCCACCCAGCCACTCCTCCTGTCATTTTTCAAGGGCCATGAGCATTAGTTCAAAAGTCAAAACAACAAAACACAAAACCAAGAGAGAGTGCCCTAAAACTGGGTCCACTGCAAGCGGCTGATTCATCCCACTGCAGCTTTTGTTGTGTGAATCAGTTCTAATTTTCAAACTAAAATATATTATCCTTTATCCTCATTTTTTTCCCTTTCATAATGTCCCTGATATAGCTGCTAAGAACATGCAGATTACATTTGTTTCTCCGGAGTCATTTCTCTAGGATTCTTACCAGTCAACCTTCTCAGGACAACCAAAGCCAAAAATTAAAACCAAACCAAACAGAAAACCTTATCTCCTCTGATCCAGATTACTGTTTTTAGTTCTTCAGGACTACCTGTGAGGGTAAGCAGGGGTAATTGCTCATTTTCCTTTTAAAGTGCTCCTATAATGATTTCAAAACTACTGCGTAATGGGGAAAGTTCTTTTCCTTTTGTGAGTAAAGTAAGACATTGAACCTGGGAGTATTGCTACAAAAGGAGGTAGATACGTGAATGATACCACGTACCCAAGAGATAGCTCTCATTTTAGCCTGCTTGAAACAAGTCTCAGTGATATGATCCAGCAAATCCACTTCTGGGCATCTACCCAAAAGAACTGAAAGCAGGGACTACAAGACAGGAAGCAACTCAAGTGTTCGTCAGCAAATGAATAGATAAGCCAAAATGGTATCCACATACAATGAAATACTCTTCAGCCTTAAAAAGGAAGGAGATTATGACATATGCTACAACACAGATGAGTCTTAAGGTCATGATGCTACATGAGACAAGCCACACACAAAAGGACATATACTGTACAATTCTGCCTATATAAGGTACCCAGAGTGATCAAATTCATAGACACAGAAAGTAGAATGGTCGTTGCAAAGGCCTGGGAGGAAGGGAAATAGAGAGTGATTGTTTCCTGGGTACAGTATTGCAGTCTTATAAAATGAAAAGAGTTCTGGAGATGGACAGTGGTGATGGTTGTACAATAATGTGAATGTACGTAATGCCACTGAACTTTACAACTAAATATGGGTAAGATGGAAAATTTTATGTTGTGTGGAGTTTGTCACAATAAAAATCATACCTAATATTATTCAATAAGGAAAAAGTTGAAAAAAAACAAATTTCAACATTCAAAATCTAGAATATGAGTTGAACATATGATTATATGCAAGCTAGCAACATACTCTCTAGGTCTATGATGTATCTATGATGTGAATGATGTTCATGCTTCTGTTAGTACAAGATAAAGGCATCAGATAAATTAGTGAATACCTCCAGGATGCTGTGAATATAAAAATAATATTATATTTGGAACAAGAAACAAGCAGAATGGTGTCATCAATTAAAAATAATAATAATGTGTGAAATAAGTCAACAAATGCAAATCTTTATTTTAACACTGTGCTAATATAGTAAAAGGTTCATTATTAAAATACACAGTTAATACACAGCTTTCAATGGTGTCTATGATGTCCACAAACTATAGGTGCATTCAAGGATCAAGTCCTCTTGCTTCTAAATAATATCTGTATTTACTAGCCACTAGCCATTATTACTGTAGGAGGAAGAAAGTATGTGTGGTTACTTTAAATGTAATTCATTAAGTTTAATTAAGTGTGCCATAAATAAATTCACATTTTATCAATTATTAATACTAATCGATATATAACCACATAGGTAAATGACAGTAATAATAATCCCAGCAAAAGCTGAGCATTTGAGTTTTTAAGTCTTTCGGTGACATTAACATGTGCCCCTTTAATTTTTTTTTAAGCTTCTGCACTGCAAAGGAAACAATCAACAAAACTAAAATGCAACCGACGGAATGGGAAAAGATATTTGCAAATGACATATTGGATAAAGGGCTAGTATCCAAAATCTATAAAGAACTCACCAAACTCCACACCTGAAAAGCAAATAATCCAGTGAAGAAATGGGCAGAAGACATGAATAGACACTTCTCTAAAGAAGAATCCAGATGGCCAACAGGCACTTGAAAAGATGCTCAACATCACTCCTAATCACGGAAATACAAATCAAAACCACACTGAGATACCACCTCATGCCAGTCAGAGTGGCTAAAGTGAACAAATCAGGAGACTGTAGATGCTGGCGAGGATGTGGAGAAACAGGAACCCTCTTGCACTGTTGGTGGGAATGCAAACTGGTGCAGCTGCTCTGGAAAACAGTGTGGAGGTTCCTCAAAAAATTAAAAATAGATCTACCCTATGACCCAGCAATAGCACTGCTAGGAATTTACCCAAGGGATACAAGAGTGCTGATGCAGAGGGGCACATGTACCCCAATGTTTATAGCAGCACTTTCAACAAGAGCCAAATTATGGAAAGAGCCTAAATGCCCATTAACTGATGAATGGATAAAGAAGATGTGGTTTATATATACAATGGAATACTATTTGGCAATGAGAAAGAATGAAATCTGGCCATTTGTAGCAACGTGGATGGAACTGGAAAGTATTATGCTAAATGAAATAAGTCAGGCAGAGAAAGACAGATACCATATGTTTTCACTCATATGTGGATCCTGAGAAACTCAACAGAAGACCAGGGGGGAGGGGAAGGGGGAAAAAAGTTACAGAGAGGGAAGGAGGCAAACCATAAGAGACTCCTAATACTGAGAACAAACTGAGGGTTGATGGGGGTTGGGGGAGAGGGGAAAGTGGGTGATGGGCATTGAGGAGGGGACTTGTTGGGATGAGCACTGGGTGTTGTATAGAAACCAATTTGACAATAAATTACATATTACAAATAAATAAATAAATAAATAAATAAATAAATAAATAAATAGCTAAAAAATATAAATAAATATTATAAATTAAAACAAAAAATAACTTTTAAGTATTTATTTTTGAGAGAGAGAGAGAGAGAGAGAGAGAGAGAGAGAGAGAGAGAGAGCTTGAGCAGGGGAGGGACAGAGAGAGAGGGAGACACAGAATCTGAAGTAGGCTCCAGGCTCTGGGCTATCAGCACAGAGCCACACTCAGGGCTCGAACTCATGAACTGTGAGAGCATGACATGAGCCGAAGTCGGACGCTCAATGGACTGAGGCACCCAGGCACCCCAACATGTGCCCCTTTAAACTTCTATTTTACACATGCATCTGCCTGCCTGATATAATCAGCATTATGAAAAAGACCTTTTAAAATCTGAATAGGTGAAATTTTTCTTCCATAAATCATTATTTCACGTGTTGTCACAGTTCTCAAATGTTTAATTAATTAAAATCCAAGTAACAGTTGGTTTTGCTCAACAACTGTCCAGCCCAGCAGCCTAATGAAAGATGGCCACCCCTGTAATCTTAATAATACCTCTAGGCTGTCATCGTGTCATGGCCTGAGCATGAAATCTAACTTGACAGATAATGGAAATGAGCTATTAACACAAACCAACCTGTGCTCAGACCATGTTTTAATATTTTGTATGTGTTTATTTGACAGAATATTGCAACTTTTTTCAGTCTGTCTTGTTAAAACCCCATTCTAAAAACTATTTCTCTTTTGTTACACACACACACACACACACACACACATTTTTTAATGCTGACAACTTAATTATTCCATACCTTCCAACCCTCTTCACACCATCCCACGTGCTCCATAAAAGTTTCTAAAAGTTACTTAGTACTTTAGTCTTAGACTGTTTCAACTCTCACTTTTTGAAACATCCCAGAAGTGATAATGAAATGCATAAAGGAATGAGAAAGAGAATCCAATTACATCTACCTGCACAGCTCAGCTGCACACCAAGTAACAATAAACAGGCATTCTTAAGTCACAGCATTTCACTGGAAATGGGGCAGAACTTGTGTATTTTAACAACTTTTTACAACTAGTAACCACTACAGCATTTATTTTACTTTCTCAGAGAAAACCAGAGAAGGTTCATAATTTAAACTAAAGGGTCTTTCAGCCTTGAAGACAAAAAGCACTTCTGCTTAGCACCTGAGTAATAATGTGGGATGTGTACAGGTGAATTAAGAAGACTGGATTCAAAGATAGTTTGTCTTTGGCCAGTCTGAAACATATGACTCCTTTCCAGCCCTGCAATCATTTATTATCCAGCAAAGAAAGGCTAGGTTTTTGCTCCACAAACACAGTGGTGGTCCTCAGCTTACGATGATTTACCATGTCTGCTCTGAAATGCATGACACAGACTGTTCCAGAACGGTCTCTCTCATATACAGACGCACACACATCTGATGGTATTTTAGGTCTGATTTACTTTTGTGCCACTAAATCCAGAGTTTTGGTCACCTGCACATATTTTCCCTCTCAAATGTGACACCGAAAACACATTTTAGGGGGTACTTCATTTTAAATGAAATATATCTGAACATATATTAGCAAAAGCATCTCAGGTTTTATTGAGTTAGTAACCCGATATTCATTTTTCCTGTTAGAAGGGACTGTTTTTAAAACTTAGAGGAGTATTGCACCCAAAACACATTTTAGGCATTACTCTTTTTTAAATAATATGTAGTGGAAATAAATAGTGAAAGCTACTCAGGGAATGTTGGGTTAGTAACTAGATATTTAGTTTTCCTCTAAGAAGGGACCATCATTACTAAAAAGTATGAATATTTTACAAGAGCACAGAAAAATATATAGTATTAATAAGAAAGAGCTCTAACCCTGATGGAAGTTTGGACACATTGGTCTAGAAATCCCAGTTCTGAGGTGTGCAAATATGACCTCAAATCTGTATCATGCACATATTCAATTATGTACACAGTCATAAGTACTGCCTCGTGTATATCATATCTAGGTGTGCAGAATACATATATAATGTCAAAGGCTCCAATTTTTAATATTTGCTATCCTAATTGGATGCTACAAGTCAAAAAACAATAAATTTTTAAAGTTATCTGGTGTATAGATTTATATACTTTCCTTAGATACACAGGGTAGTGTGAGTTCAGACGCTAAATTAAAATACAAGTGTCATTATTAGCAAGGATAAGTTACAAAGCCATCACAGGTAGTTTGGCATAACTGCTAAATCTGCACTCAAAGAAAACTGTTCTGAAGCAATAAGACAAAAAGAGGTAGGAAAAAACTAATAAAAAATCATAAAAACCTGCTTGAAACTAATAGGAGGAACGAGACATCTAGCAGAGCATAATTTAATAACCAACACTGAAAGGCAAAGTAAAGTTACTCCAAGGCATGTAACAGCGATGAAAATTTTACTCTTCTTTTCTTTTTTTTAAAGTTTATTTATTTATTTTGAGAGAGAGGGTGAGAGAGAATCCCAAGCAGGCTCCGCACTTCGTGCTGAGTGCAACTCAGGGCTTGATTTCACAACTGGGAGATCGTGAACTGTGAGATCATGACCTGAACCAAAAACAAGAGTTGGATGCTTAACTGGCTGAGCCACCCAATACCTCACAAGTTTGCTATTCTAATGCTGTAGGTCCAAAGCTATGCAGCCAGATATGGCCACCACTAGCCAGATATAGCAACTGAGCTCTTGAAATATAGCTAGTCTGAACTGAGACATGCTGTGGGTATAAAATAAAAACCAATATAAAAAACTTGGTATTAAAACAGAATATAAATATCATATTAGTATTTTTAATGATACGTTGATAAGTTAATATTTTGAATTAATTACATTAAATATAAAGCATTGTAATCAATTTCATTTTTTCCTTTCTATTTTTTTAATATGGCTACTTGAAATTCTGACCTTACATATGTGGTTTGCATTATATATGTATATACAACACTTGATCTAAAGGATAAAATCTCAGAATGTGAAAACTGGTTCAGAACTGACAAATCGTCTCATCCAAACCCCCACATTTTACCAACAAGGAAGCTGAGGCTCAGATATATAAAGCAATGAATTCTGGTTAAGCCCATAATTAGCCATAGATTCTATCAGAGGCCAGTGTCCATCAATCCAACTTTCTTTCCATAAGAATATCAGGTCAGGAAAGAGAGACAGGAACTTGTCTCAGTCACTGCAATCAAACATACTCTACTTTCAGTTTCAAAACCCTTTTGTTATCTTTTGAGATTTCACATAAGAAACTTTAACCTTGACCTACAATCATCTATGCAATTGTCTTCACTCTCTTGATTCTGGTGGTGGACACTTACCCCATGACATGCCTTTTAGGTACTGTTAAAATTATATGTATATATTCCAAGGAAGATTGTTTAATTTGCATCATGCAATAAGTGAATTAGAAAGAAAAGTGAACAATTTTGTATACCAAACCAATTTAAAACAAGTTTTAAACTTGTCTTTAAAGAACAATAAAAGTTAAGTCATCTTTCACATGAGCTCCAGTATTTTCTCAGTAATTTGTCACCCCTTTTCCTTTCCCCTCTACCATCCCTCATTTCCATGATCTATAGGATAAACTTTTTTCCTTAACAAAACAAGTTTTACTTTTTATTCTTATTGCCATGACACCAAGTTTAAATTTATACATTAATGCTCATTTCTAGATTCCTGTGTTCTGAGAGTCTGAGCTGAGTTGAGATGCTAAATGGAAAACAGAATAAGCTAGAGATTTACTCCACCAACCTCAACAACACTACCCTTTGACATGGGTTGAAGTATTTTCCAAAGTGGGCAAACAGACAGCAATAGATTTCTTTTTTTTTTTTTAATGTTTATTTATTTATTTTGAGTGAGAGAGAAAGAAAGAGAGTACACACGCACACACATGCATTGGGGAGGGACAGAGACAGAGGGAGAGGGAGAATCTCAAGCAGGTTCCACACTGTCAGCACAGAGCCCAACATGGGGCTTGGTCCCCAGTACCATGGGATTGTGACCTGGGCCAAAATCAAGAGCCAGACACTCAATTGACTGAGCTGCCCAGGTGCCCTGAGAGCAGTAGGTTTCTTAAAAACAAACAAACAAAAAAAACAAACCAAAAAAAAAAAAAAACTGAGGGAAGGTTTTACATCCAATATGGGGGAGAAATTTTTGGGTTAAATACAGTTAAACACTTTTCTGTAGTACATCTCAGAAACTTTAATATGCAAATGGATAATCTCACTTTCCAAGAAATAGATGTAGTATGGAGAATTCTCCAAACCTATTTAAACCACATAAATCCTGTTCTTACAGAGCATTTTGAGACACTAGTATCCCATAGAACACATTTGGGGAAACTAAATTTGATGCAAGATACCTTATAAGATCATGTATCACCCTTCACCTTTGTGTTATTACTGAATAACACCATTTATTATTCAGTCGTTCACCCAATAAAATTTATTAGCTTGTTATAGACTGAACTGTGTCCCCCAAAATTCACATGTTAAAGACATAACCCCCAATGTGACTCTATTTGGAGATAGGGCCTTTAAGGAGGTAGTTAAGGTTTTCTGTCATAGTTTTCTGTCTCTCCAAAGGTCATGTGAGGTCACAGTGAGAAGACAGCTGTCTATAAACAGGGAAGAGAGGTGTCACCAAAAACCAACTGTGGACTTGATCTTGGACTTCTGGCCTCTAGAACTGTAGAAAATACATTTCTGTTGTTTAATCCACCAAGTTTATGGTATTTTGTTACTGTCACCCTAGTGGACTAACGCACAGATCCTGTTATGTTTTGGGGGATGCAAATAGTGAACAAATAGACACTGCCCCTGGCCAACAGGGAGTTTGCATTCTAATTCAAGGGCAATGTAGGAAACACTGAGTAACTTTCTGCTGTTAGACTAATCAATTACTTTACTTAAGGTCAGAAACAATGTACCTCACAACTGAAACTCCAATTCACATTCTCATTGCAGGGGATAATAAAATTTATTTGTTTTGTAAATTTTTACCTGAAGAAATAGGCTAATGGACCCCTTGCCTCTCTCTCATTTTCTGGAAAAACCTGGAATTCCAGGAATCAAAGCCTGACTCCCTTTACTGCTGCCATACAGGATGCAAAGATATTCCAACCAGGCAGCAAGGAATGAACATTCCACGTTCCCCACCACAACAGCTCTCTAGGAGCCCAAACACAAGGTTCCATAACCTAAACTTAAGATTTCCTCAACTATGGTTGTTGAAACCACACTGTAAGCATTTTTCTGCCCCTTAAACGTCCAGAAAGGAAAAGGAGGCAATCTGAAGTCAACCCCATCTACCACACCCTACATAGGAAGCCTTCTCTATCTGCCTCAGAGACAATGTTTTGATGACAACGTTGCACACCATGAAATAGTCCCTTCTCCTTTCAAATTACACAAAAAGAGCAATAATTTATTTATCTCTTGCCGTTACTAAAAAAAGCTAATTGTTACCAAGACAAACAGCCTATTTTTAAGCAATCAATAATTGTGTTCAGAAATCGGTTTAATCAATATAATAAATTTAAAGTAGAGTGAGAACATATAAAAATAACTTAGGGAATTTAGGAACTGCTGATTAGTTATATTTTTTCTACTGCTTTTTCCATGGCACTGTCTCTGAGTCATTGCATCTGTCTGCATCTCAAATGCCAAACTGTTCACTAACATATAGACCTTATCAATTGCTCTAGCTATGTCCTGAAGCAAATAAAAGAAATAGGACTTTCCTTATATCCACAGAGCTTTCCATTAAACAGTCATTTATTTTGTCCAAATATTTGTGTAAGAAAATTTTTTTTGCAAAGAATTGTTTTGCAAAAGTATCAACAAACAATTAAAATGTAGTAATATGGAAAAATTCAATTGCTACTAAGATGATATAATCTAGATCTGGTTATACCTTCTTGAAAAAAATCACTTACCTTCTGTAAGCCTCACTTTCCTCAAATTCGAAATGAAGGGAAAGTTTATTAGATATCTAAAATATCCTAAAAGGCCATGTTTGAATGAAAAATTATTTCTTGAAACTTAAACTAACTGTAAATTACTACCTTTTAAATTCCATTCCCCCTTACAATATTTTGTAATTCTAAATTTTAGGCAAAACATGGTACACTAAGAAAACAGGCTAGTTCTACTTAAAATTTAGCCATTGTAAAACTATCCAGTTCAGCTGTGGGTTTTATTTAAATAGCAAGAAAAAGCAAAACAATGCCAACTTCGTGCTACTGTTTTCTGTCCAGAAATAGAGACAAGGCCAGTCTCTTGGAAGGAATGAGTCTGAGATTTGTACAAATAAACTATGTGTGCTTGTATAAAAACAGCTAAATACGTTTTTTTTTTAAATATTACTGTACATGCTCATATTGTTTTAAAATACTCTGCCTTGTGACTGGATAAGAATGGGCATGTTGGTACCAATCCAAAGTAAAATTATCCCATTCAGGATATACTTATTGCTCTTAATCGCAGTCTGTACTGGACATGCCTAGGACCCAGTGGAAGTGGTGCTGTGGGGCCTAACCTTTCTGTTTGGGCATTTACTACCCGCATACACCAGAGCCCTGAATGTAAGACTTGTAACCAACTGCTTACATCTCCAGAGTTCCATCAAGGGTGTAGATCACAGTGAGGAAAACGCTTGGCTTTTCAAATCAGTGTTAGATGTTAGGAAACCTCACCAGGTCAATGGTTCTTTATTAATGAGCCAGATGAATTTGGAGTTTTTTATGATTATGATAGGTGCACAAACAAACCACTTATTACAGAAATATATCTCACTGAGGCTGGAATTGGTCGATGCTCGAAAATTTCCTGTCTCTGATATTGAACCAGGGACAATTTTATGGTAAAACATGGTTGAGCACCATTGTGTTGACAAAACGGACGAGTAAAGAGGAATGTATGCCAAAAAGCCTGTTCAATGATGACACTCTTTGTGACGGTACTTTCCATTCTTTAAACCTAATTAGATTTTCAGATTGTCTTACCTTTTGGGAAAAAAAGCTGCCCGATTTAGTAGTTTCTAACTGTTGCCAAGATTTGGAAAGCATGTAAAACAAAGGAAAGTCCCACCTCAAATACCGTCCACATGGTTTCCAAACTACCCAATTTCACAGGTGAGTAAATTTTTTTAATCTACAAGATGAACATAGAGTTGCAAACTTTTTATTGTCAAACAAGGAAATTTTTAAAATTACCATCATCTACTCTCACAATTATTTAAAGAAAGGAAGGGAACTTTTAATAGCACAGGCATAGAAAGGACAGAATCTTAAAACTGACAGTTATTTAGACTGACTGGAATTAATTTTATAAAGATGTATTCTCTATTTTTCTCAGTTGACACAAACCAGTGAAGACTCCATTTGGATAGGCATGGGTTTAGGGAACAACATTTGGGAATCATTGATGTACAACGTAAAGTCTATCAGTAAGCCTACCCTAAGGGCATTTTCTCTCTCCATTCCCCTTAACATTTTTCTCATACTAATTCTATTATAGAAAAAACTCACATTGTATCATATTCATTTATGTGTGTCCAGTAGACAAGAATAAGTCATCTTTTGACTCCTAACATAATAAATTCTGGGAGCCTTTTTATGAACGAGTGAATGGATAAATGGGAGAAGAAATCAGTGAAGGAAGGAAGGAAGGAAGGAAGGAATGAAACCCAGGCACACCAAACACATTCAGTTCCATGGGTTAGCCTGTTTTTCCCTACCATGGTGACTGACACTTCCTACAAATGCAGTACATGGCCGAGAGATCAAGTTCAACCTGCCACTGTACATATCTAGCACAATTACATGAGGAAATAGAATCAATTCAGAACGTCTGTTATGGGCTTTTGAGTTATTCAGATCTCATCACCTAAGACTGCATTTTAGAACCCCACAAAATGCTTCACTGATTATATACACTGCAGGCTGGGGAACCTGCATGGTTTCATTTTTGCCCATACTTTAGGTAGTCTTACTGCAGGTACAATGAATGCAGGGTAAACTTGGACCAATAAAAGAACAATAAAAGAAGGGCCACAATGAAATGAACTATTGTCTTCTTCCTTTCAAGTTCTTGTCAGTACAGCTATTAAAGCAGGAAACAGAGTATCAATTTGGCAGGGAAGGAGGTCTATTATTTGATGTTCTTAAAAATTCCTATATTCACATGTCTCTATGACTATCATTTCTGTAGATAAGCTTCTTAAAAGTTGGAATTCTTTATTAATGTTACTATTATATTATCACATGAAAATGTTCACTAAATAAGTGGTGGGATTTTCATCTTAAGTAAGCAGAAGTGACATCAGGGTTAGAAACCATAGACTAATGAAGTTTAGACCTCACAAAGTCCTACCATTTTCCAGGTATGTGGAGTTCAAACTGACAATTCTTGGAAATCCTATGCTACAATAGTTAAGGGTAGAACAAAACAAAACAAAACAAAACACTGATTCCATAACATCATAACAATTAATTCCAAAAAGATAAATTCCACAATACAACACAAATGAATCCCATTTTTATCCAGTCCACAAGTGCATGGCCTTGGGCAAAAAGACTACACCTTCTATAGTTTGGACTCAGTCTCCAAGTTGTTATGTCTCAAGTATGAAGAACAGGATTTTCAAAAAAAAACTTCTCTCAAATAACTATTTACAGAACATTTAGATCTGGTTACTCATCTATCACCAAGCTGTGGCTACCCAGTGTTCTCTAGATCCTTCAGTGGTGTTGTGGAATTTGATTTTTATCATTTTGCTATTCTATCTCTGCCTCTACCTATTTGGTTTTGAAGTGTCAGTTTCCTGTATTATGGTCCATGTCCAAACACTGCCCTTGGTTGTCAGGAGTTGAATGTCAGAAAATATTTGGTTAATTATAATAAGATATACTATAGGCTACTACTAATCAGCAATGTGTTTGACCTTTAAGATGTTTCTTAATCATCTTTTGAATTTCATATAAATACAGCAGGATACTTTTGGGCTACCTTGTGTAAATATCAGGCTGGACTAAATAACAAAGATTGTATTAATATTTCTATTTTGTAACCCGAAGCTCCAATTGTTTATAACATGCATATGGTGTAAACAGCTAATAAAATTGAGTCACAAACATTAAAGCACATATAAAGTCAGAAATATGGAATACAAAGGAAAAGTCAAAATAGAACACAACGGGATATAAAAGTTTGTAAGTGGTTAGCTCTAAACTGAAAATGTGAATATGTGCCTAATGAAAATATTCAATAGATGGCAAAACTAACAGAAAACTTTTAGATAATTTTCTTTGTTTTGTATGGCAAACAAATAACTAAATGTTAGTGTTCTTTACTAGTAGAAACTAATTTTGGTACAAAGATTTTTGGCATAAAATTTTTTCAGCATAAGACCATATAATTTGGGGCACCTGGGTGTCCAACTTCAGCTTAGGTCATGCTCTCTCACGGTTCACGGGTTCAAGCCCCACGTTGGGCTCCGTGCTAACAGCTCAGAGCCTGGAGCCTGCTTCAGATTCTGTGTCTCCCTCTCTCTTGCCCCTCTCCTGATCATGTTCTCTCTCTCTCTCTCTCTCAAAAATAAATAAACATTAAAAAAATTAAAAGAAAAAAGACCTCATAATTCAAATACTGTGTTCAGTATTGTTGAGAATAGAAGATATAAATCTATCATTTTGGAAATTATCACAATAGAGGGATTTATTAAGAAATATTTATTTACCACTTAAGCATTTTAATCATTCATATGGTTAAGAATTAAAAGTTATTAGATATTTAATGCATGTGTAAGTATCTACTCTGTAGCAGATACTGGAAGAGAGAAAATAAATTGTGCATTGCTTGATTTTCCAACTGCCTACTGAACATCTTTACTTGCGGTAATTTGTTAAATAATATTCCAACTTTATTCAGCATCCATGCTTTGTTAGAAATTAGGGATTCAAAGATGTGTATAAAACGATTCTGTAGAACCAGACTATCATACTGGTGTCCAGAACTGAAATTATCATGCCATCCCTGCTAAACCTGCTCCCGTTTTTAACTGACTCTCCCACTCACTCAGTGGAAATGTGAAGGTCGATCTTGCTGCATCATCCCCAATAAAAAATGTCTCAGAACCTCTGATCTGACTTCTGTCTCATGTTTCTACTCACTGGCTCCCTCTTTCTCCATGTTCTTTTACAGGAGTTCTCTCCTCTCTTAGCAAGGCTTCCCAACTGCACCTTTGGTCTCTTTATTCTCCACCCCCTCCTAGAGAGTTCTTCCTTAGCACAGTTCTGATCAAGTGTGTTTCTGCTACAGACTTTAAATTCCTCCCTACTGACTAGGGAAGAAGGCCTGAATTTTTCAGCTTGGCCCCTCAAGGTCCTTATTGCTCTGGCCCCAACTTATGTTTCCATCATTTTCCAATTTCTTCACTTCTCCCCCTTGCCCTTCCTCGGTGCCTTCCTTCATTTTCCTTATGCTTGCAATGGCTTCCCTCTACTTCATCCTGTTCTCTGGAGGTACAAGTCCTAGGCATTCTTTAAGATCAGCTTCAAATACTGACACTTCTGGGAAGTTTTTTGAGAGCCCTCCAGCAACAACTAATGATCCTTTCTGCATCTGCACCTCCCAATGCTATCTTTAACTTTCTAAGGATATGGTTCATATTCTACCTTATACTTGTGGCATTTCTGCACCTGTTTTATCTACTCCACTACTTTTTAAGCCATTTGAAAGTTCCTTGTCTGACATATCTTTGCGTCTTCCTCAAAACTCGGCACAGTGTAGGCATTCAAACAATACTTATTGAATGTATGAATAAATGAAAGAATGAACACATGAGTGAACAAAAAGTCACTAAAGATGGACATGGTAAAATTAACTTGTAAGGTGTAACAAGAAAGAATGTACAGCATTGCTCAAGAGGTTATAATAACTAGGTATAATGGCTGACATTATGAAATAAATAATTTATGCTAACTACCTGGAAAATTTTCCCAAAGGGATTACTTTTGTATTGTGATAATTTCCTACTTAAAGATGAAAGGAAATTATCACTTGGACTGATGCTAAAAGTTTTTCCTATTTTTCATTGTAAATCTGGAAAGGGCACTGTGGGGACAAGCCTATGTTGCCATTCGGATAGCCTGTTTGACTTGTTAGTCTCTTATATTTCTGGATTTTGTGATTTTATCTACAGGCACTCTCGCAGCATCTCACCATTAATCATGGGAATTTTAAGTGTAGACACAGTAGAGATGACAAACCAAGATTAAAGATGTGTGATAAATGTGGTAAAAAAAAATCCTCTTCTGCTTAATTTTTCACCTTTACCCATCAAAAATTGTACCTCTGGTAATGAATACTTAGGCTTAAGATTCTTTTCTTTTTTTTTTTTAAAGAGTAATCCATCTTGTGGAATGATATCTGTGAAACAACTTAACTGTTGCCTGTAAAGGGGTGGGACATAGAAAACAGTTTCCACACCAAAAAAAAAAAAAAAAAAAAAAAAGTACAGACTGTTCAAATCCCATCTTGTTTCTACCCTTTGGTGCTGGTCAATAAACTTGGTACCAGATATAAACAAAACATTCCATTCAACATTATGTCAACCTTCAGTGAAAAGGTCATCCATCACTGTACCTTAACGTTCTGAGCACCTGTAAAATCTGATGTGCGTTCTTTCAGGCCATTTTTTTTTTCAACTTTGTGTCTGTCAGAGATACCCCCCACCATATATATATTATTTATGTTGGGAGTAGCTTTCTAAATGTCACCCAAATGAATTAGTATCATGCTGAGCCTCAGAGTTAAGAGAGTCGCCATGTGCATTTATGTGTTTTCTCTCCCTGAATACTGACACATTTATATCCTTCCCCCGTCTGCTCTGGCTTTGGCAGGGATGCATAGTACAAGCAGTTTATTTTACTATGACATGGTGACAAAATAGAACTTTATTTATGTGAAGCTGGTTAAAAATGCCCTGGCCAAAAAATATGACACCGGTTAAAGAAATCTAATAAAACCTCTTGTAGAAATGGTGTAAAGTATAGAGTTTTATTTGGAACTTAATGAGGTCAGTAATGCATACTGTACCTTACTGTGTCTACCAAATAACATCAGGCTAATGTTGCCAAATGCTTTTTTTTTCCAAAGCAGCCCAATCTCTGTTAATTTAGTCAGCCACTTTTAACTCCCTAGATCTCCCTCACTCCCTCACTCATTCCCGCATTCATTCATTTGCTCTTTTAACAAATAGAATATTTATCACATTTCTACTTCATGTAACTCAAGAGGAATTCCATTAGTTTTTAGATATATGAAAAAAGCATTTTTTTTTTCAACGTTTATTTATTTTTGGGACAGAGAGAGACAGAGCATGAACGGGGGAGGGGCAGAGAGAGAGGGAGACACAGAATCGGAAACAGGCTCCAGGCTCCGAGCCATCAGCCCAGAGCCTGACGCGGGGTTCGAACTCCCGGACTGCGAGATCGTGACCTGGCTGAAGTCGGACGCTTAACTGACTGCGCCACCCAGGCGCCCCGAAAACAGCATTTTTACCAATACTTCTGAGTTCCTTTAAAGGTCTCATTGGAAGTAATTCACTAATCAAGAGATACCCATAAAAGCTGAATGAAAAGAAAAAAACCTGAAATTGGGTTTTGTGAAATTTTTGTGTTCAATGCCTTATCATCCAACAATTATTTTTTATAATGACAGAACAGATATCCTCATTTATATATTGTACTATGTGGCTTGGCAATGGTCACAAAAGCAGCATGTGTAAATAATACCAAAAACAAAAGGCCACAATTCTTAAGCACCCTCAAGTTCATATCTCTGATGCACACAACCAACCAGAAATAAGAGTTGTTCACCCAAATTTGTATTGTATTTCAAAAGCACCACAGTGAAAGGCTGAATACATATTTAAATGATGCTGTCTGCTGCTCAAAGTATTTCTGACCCTTGCCTTTGAAATGATCAGAGAGCCTCTGTAGGTCACAAATGAAAGTCTATCTCGTTACTTTAAAGACATAGGACACTCTTCCATGGTCATCATTTCCCTCCCCCGCTTTCTTATCTTACCTCCTGTTTCCTTCTCATCCCTGGGACCCCTACTGCTGGCAAAGACCCAGAGACTCAAGGAAGGGGCAAGCTTGAAGATACCCTAGGAAGCAAGAGGTACCTTCCTTAGCATTCACAAGGATGCCTACAGGAAGTGTTCAAAGCTGATGCCAGAGTAAAAACTGGCTGACCTTGGGCTAGAACCCTGAGTTCCTATCCTGGTTTGCTTACTAACATGCTACATGACCTTAGATAAAGGAATCTACCTCTCTGAGTTTTAATCTCCTGATCTATAACATAAATTGGCTGGGTGTGGGATGGGGTACCACAGGCAATCTATCCATCCTTCCTGCCTCCCACTTCTATGTCCTGACAGTACCCTATCCCCAGAGAAGCACCAATAGAAAGAATCTTCCATCAACCACAACTAAAATGACATAAAATCCCCAAATCTGAGAAGCCAATCACATTGCCTGAACAAAATTTAACTTTGATTAGGATTTCAAATGCAACTGCCAGTATAAATATCACATTAAAACACCAATACCTCTGATGAGAAAAAAATGTGCCTGCCAAATGATTTCTCTTTCAACATATTCATTATGCTTACCTCAACAATTAGCATTAGCATAGGTTTCTGACGAGGTCATGAAAGTAGTTTTATTACACAGAACTTGTTCTTATAATGGTATTCATTTATGTTGAAGTTTGTTTATGTTTCATTTATATATATGTACTTATATATTATATATATGTATATACACACACACACACACACACACACGCACGCACGCACACACACACACATATACACACATATATATTCTGGGTAACTGTAAGCAAAAGTTTATTCTTTCCATTAGAAGTGATAAAATATAGTGTTGATGAACCTGAACATGGGTTTATCAGGTACCAGGTACCATGTACCTGGGTTACACGGTAGGAGAGAGCAAAGGAAGAATATCTTCAGAAATTACTTTTTTATTTATTTTATTTTATTTTTTATGTTTTAATATATGAAATTTATTGTCAAATTGGTTTCCATACAACACCCAGTGCTCATCCCAAAAGATGCCCTCTTCAATGCCCATCGCCTACCCTCCCCTCCCTCCCATCCCCCATCAACCCTCAGTTTGTTCTCAGTTTTTAATACAAATTACTTTTTAAAGCTCATCTTCAGGGCACCTGGGTGGCTCAGTCAGTTAAGTATCCAACTTCGGCTCAAGAGAGGTGTCTCAAGACCTGGTGTCTCCCTCTCTCTTGTCCCTCCCCTGCTCGCATTCTGTCTCTGTCTCTCTCTCAAAAAAAAATAATAAAACATTAAAAATTTTTTAAAAATAAAAAAAAATAAAGCTCATTTTCTACTCAGCTATTAGGCCTTTATTATACACATAAACAGCTACTGAGGATAATTCAACTAGGCCATTTCCAGATGTGTTTGCCCAGACAGCCAAACTATTAAAACACCTATCGCTGCCTCCATCACCTCATATTGCCTAACTGCCTGGGTGCCATATGGCACAAACAAGTAACCATGCCCAGCTCTCTAAGACAGACAACTACACAGAAACACAACTACAGATTCAACAACAATTTTATATTTTATGTCGTAATCAGTGCACACATTTATTTCACATGAGGGCAGAAAAGCAAGTATGAACAAAATTTCATGATTTCAAAATCACTTAAGAAAGTGTTCTTTTAGGGATCTCAAAGATTGGACTCTCTTGAAGTCTTCCTTCAGGTATATGTTTTATTACGGCCCTTTACGCCATGAACACCAAGCCATAGTTCAGAGGCAAGCTTCCTGACATCACAGAGATCTTACGAGTTATCATTGACTGTGCCTTCGGGGAACTAGCCTTCATTAGGTATTGAGGCTTTTCCCAGATATGGGAGACTGGCACTTTCTTCCTCTGAAACACTCAGATTCACATGCGCACGTGTGTAGATATATACATACACATGCAACGGAGCCAGAGGAAAGAGGACGCTGAGTGAGGCCACTTGGTTTGCAAGAGCTTATGAGGCGACCATGCAGATGAATCAGAACAGAGTGGACAGAGCCAAACCACATGAAGGAAGCCCCTAGCGACAAGACCATGCTCCCAAACTTCTGCAGCCCACTTCTTGTTACATTGGCACTCTTCTTCGGGCCTGTTTGTTTAAACCGTCTTGCTAAACTGTGCATATTGACTCCACAGACTCTTGGCCTTTTAACTGCCCGGTAAATAAATGATTCTACAGTACACAAACATGGACTGAAGGGAACACTATCATGTGCTTCTTGTAGTTGCTCTATCAACTGAGAATGTCCTACGAGGGAGGCCAGGGTGTGTGTCATGGATTCAAGGCTTCATTTTGCTTTCAGTGGGTGTTGCTGCCATCACAAATGTGCCCCACTTTTCCATGGTACCCTGACTGAGGGCAGCTGGCCCAACACTTCCTCTTCCAACCCCTGCCCACTCTTCTCCCTTCCTCCCTCCACCAGGAATCTATGATGGAGTGAAGGCCAGTAGAGTTGACTGCCTTAACTGCCAGATTCCAGCCTCTTTGTATTGGACCCTACTCACTCAAATCAGGACATTCTCCTCTCCACTGTTTCTAAAAACAAACCTCAAGAACTGTCTTTAAATATTCTAATCCTCTATAATCCCCCACTGACTACAAGTGGAGGAGGTGATGCTTCACCTGCTTTTATAACCTGAGAAAATAAGGTCTCCAAACCCGGGCATGCCCAGTCATTGCCTGTGTTTCCCAGGGTAACACTGGTAAAGTAAACTCTCCACAAAGCCAAAGAGATGGAGAATAAAAGGCATATGCCACCAACTGACCCGAAACACCTATAGGAAAAAAACGAAGGGCAACCCAATTTTTTGCTCATTTTCATCTTTAGATCTCTGTTTGAACATTCTGAATCAAGATTCCATAATTTAGACCACAATTCCTCTGCCAAGTGTCACTAAACAGACCAATACAGGATGGATGTTCCAGTACCTAACTGTAATAATATAATCAGTGACCCAGAAGCAGTCTGAGCGTCTACCTTCTCCTGGAATGGTAAGGCAAGAGAAAAGGCAGCACACTGGAGAAAAGATCATTGACCTCAGAGCCAGGAGAAACGAGCTGGAATTCTCCTTCTACCACTTGCTGATCATAAAATGTCCAGCAGATCATTTAACTTCTCTGGCTGCTAGGTTCCCCATCTCTCTAATTAGGTTAATAATATTCTCCCTGTTTCTCTTCAGGACTGTCTAAGCATCATATGAGATGAGGTGGGTGTGAAACCCACAAAAGCCCAAGGTGGAGAGGTCCATAGGTGTGCCTTTTCTATTTTGTTTTAACTTAGAAGAAAAAGTTGGAAACTGGCCATTTAATCCAAAATACGCTAGGTGTTTACATGACCATAATCTATTTCCACTGACCGATTTATGTCATTCCCACTGTTAGTCTTGTGAATCCTATTCCAATCTAATTACACCTTTTACCTTTCAGTAACTTGACCACTTAACCACACACAGACAAGTGTTTGCGAATGAGAAAGCTCTCTGGAATATATAGTATGACAGTGGAGAACAAACCAGGATTGAGAAAATTTGCTTTCATAAAACAGAACTAGATTTTTATGTTTGGGGCTAGTGATGAGGAGAAGAGGGTAAGTAGAGATAATACTAGAAAAATTCCCATGTTTTTCAAATCATAAAAATAATTATTTCTATTTCTCAAGAGTGCCTTTTTTGGTATAAATTTCCTACCTTATAATACAGGCTCTGTGCTGATGCCATTCTCTTATCATCCCTTTGCTTTTTTGTACGTTATCCTTCTTGCCACAACTTGGCACCTGAGTCCTTTCCATCCCTCCCTTCCATGACCCTGTCTCCCTGAAGATGGCCTCACCATTATTCTCTGGTTTCTTTCCTGGCCTGTACCTTTACAGCAAATCCCTCTAGAGTGAGAAATGCAAAGCCGTGGGCTGTAGTTATATGCACAGTCCTGCTCAGCAGCACCAAACACAGTCACGGCCAAAATAAGCAAGAAAGTCCATGGGAACACCTATCTAAACACCAGTGGTGATTCCACTCTCCAAGCCACCCGAGCATAGAGCCACTCTGATTATATGTAACTCCTGCCTTTTGCCAGTAATCAGGAAAGAGGAAGGTTCACACACAGTATAGAACACAACACCTAATTGCTCATATGGAATTCTGACAGCAATAACGTTGTCATCACTGTCCTAGTTTTTAAACTAATCACAATCTGTTAAGCTGAGGAGGTTTAAGATGATGGTTCTTAAACTTTCATGTGCAGGAGTACCTGAGTGAGTCTGTAAAAACCCACCCCCAGAGAATATGATGCTGAAGGTCTGGGGTAAAACCTGGGGAGCTATATAGCTTTAGCAAGGCTTCCCCCGGTGTTTCTGATAAAGGAAGTCAAAGGGCCACACTTTGGAAACACTGCTCTACAAGGTCTGGAAGATCTTTTAAGACGGGATGGTTCTAAGAGAGTCACTTTGGCTCTGGGCCTGGTACTAACCCTTACTCTTGTCCTGCAAGCTCACAGGCCATACTCCTTCCTCCCATCCGTGCTCCATTGCTGGTGAGGAGTAGACGACAGCTCTCCAGTTGACACCCAAGCTACAGCCTATGTAGGGGAAGAGCCCGGGAAACAGGAGTCCTTCCAGAGTAACGAAACAGTGCCTTATGAATGCCCTCTGCACATGAATGCTATACCAGAAGTGGACAGGCACATCACCTCCCTAGAGTTAAAGAGATGAGTATTTCCTGAACCCCTACTCTAAACTCCTTGAATAGGCCAGATGCCAAGGCAGTTGTAGGAGCTATTTCCAGGACAGACATGTTCCCTCATTCCTGTATGTCTCACAACATAATCTCACATAGAAACAATGATAGAAGGAGAATTAGAGCCTCAGGCCAGCATACAAATGACGCCATATCTTAGAAATATTTGAACTCCATCTACACAGTCCCAGTCTCAGATCTCATCTTTTTATTTTTTTTAATTTTTTTTAGCATTTATTTTTGAGAGACAGAGAGAGACAGAGCACGAGCAGGGGAGGGGCAGAGAGAAAGGGAGACACAGAATTGGAAGCAGACTCCAGGCTCTGAGCTGTCAGCACAGAACCCGGTGTGGGGTTCGAACACAGGAGCTGTGAGATCATGGCCTGAGCCGAAGCCGGACACTTAATGGACTGAGCCACCCAAGGCGCCCCTCCTTATCTTTTGCCTGGAGAATTGCAGCAGCTCTCAAGGTGGGTTGCTGTCTCCACTCTCTCCTACCACTCATCCTTTCACTAGCTTGCTTGCAAAGTTATTTTTTCTCACACACAAATTGTTTATTAGTGTCAATATCCTTGTTTCTGCCTAGTAGGCTCCATGCCATTCCTTAGCATAATGTTTTTAAAACACAATCAAGTAACATCAAGTTTAAATCAGTAGCTGAAATACCTGGAAAATAACCAAAAAAGTAGTAACAGTGCATGTTTTATCCGGAAAGGAATCTAGAAATCACTCCCCACTTGAATGAAAGATAACAGAATGACATGTACCCATCCAGCTTCTCTTGCCTCTAAGGACAGTAGGCTCTTTTTAGGAGTTAGAGGTACCCAACACAATCAAATTCACTTTAAATAATTTATAATTTTAGTGCTTTCCTTGATTCTAGAATTTGGGGTAGAGGTAACAGATGTGTTGTTTTGACTGAGCCAGAAATTTTCTTTTTTTTTAGTGGCGTAGAACTATTAATACGAATAGCAGTAATTTTAGTTTTTGGCAGAAAAATTATTGTGAGATCTGAGTTGGCAGTCTTCAAGTTTTTATTTTATTATTCCATACTCTTTTTTTTTTTTTGAGTTATTTAAGAGGTTGAAAGAAAGTCAAAATGTTCCAGAAATATTTTCCACTTTCTTTTGGTTACAAAATAGGCCCCCTTTTCCATCAAAGGTTAGTACATATCCCCTCATAGTATATTAAAGTGGTTAAAGAAACTATAAGTGAAAAAGCCATTAAGCTTATTCTATTTTAAAAATTTCCCCCTTTTTCCTGTCTTATTCCCCAAAGTCATGAAAATGCTGTTTAGATCATGTGAACAGAGGATCTAAAATGGCCCTCCCCAGATTACAGTGATTCTAAACAGCATGTTAGTGAAGAAGGTATTTACGGCTGACAGAGTAATGGGAAAATTTACATTTTAAAATAATAGATTATTCATGCAGCAACCATAATAGCTCTCTATCTGCCTTCAGCACAAAGATATGGGAGACCATGCATGGGATTGTGAGAAAAAGAGACAGCTGAATCAATGTGTATGATCACCCAGGCCATTCTACCTGTATTCTGCATCCCCTTGGTCGAAGGCATGCTTTGACGCCGTGTTAATGGAAAACGAGGCTGCTACAACCTTTAACTCTGCCTGCAAAATGAGCTGCCAAAGGTTCATGCAGAGAAGTGCATCCACCCTCACTGCAAGCCAGGCCAGCTTGTTCCAACTTCACAAGCCTGCTCACAGAGTGCCAGGAGCATCCGGTGACCCCTGGTTACAGGGCACAACTCAAAGGGACCATAGATGGAACATCATTGTTTTCTCTGTGAAAAAAGTAGCTAACTGAAGTGGAGTGACATTCAAAAGGCTCGGTGAATAATGGCTTCTCCTGTCTAGTAGGTTTGCTGCATTCCAAATTCCACAATACTCTTCTCCATCTCTACCTCGAAGCCTCTTTTTGAAATTGCACTTTTGCTGTGTTTGCAAAGGCTACTCAGAGCTTCCATTTTTCAAAGCTTCTTACACACATATATAATTTCCTAGTCTAAGTTCATGAAAACCAAAATGGGTAAATATATTTTTAAATGAATATAGTTTTATTACGTTCTCATAAATACTAATTACCATGGACTCAAACCAAATACCAATAAAATGTGTCTAAGTATATGCGTCCTAATTTGTGAATCAATAGCTTGTTTGCAATCAGCAAATTGGGTATAAGCCAATGCAAATGAAATGCTTGGCAACTCTTCTCTGCAGCTAGTTCTCCACATTTGTATTACTTCGTTTGCTCAGAAAACCCTTCCTGTATGGAGTCTACAAAGTGGATCCTTCATGTATGTTCACAAATTCTTAATTTAATGGGGTCCACGTGACCATTCTCTGGGTAAGAGCCATTGCAGAATACCTCCTTCAAGTGTTAATCTTGAGGGTGGAACAGGCTGGAATCAGGAGCGGTTTTGCAGCCACATTAGAGACTTGGTTTGCAGCCTTTGAACAAGTCACTTATATCCATGGGAAGCAGTTTCCTCAGTTATAAAACAGGAAGAATAATCCTGGGAATAACACACTAATGTGAGTTAAGCTCTTAAAGATCTTCTTGTGAGAGGTGCAGTAAAAGGACAAAGAAATATTATTGGTACCTTGTCAACACTCAAACAATACTCTGAGGTCTTAAGAAAAAGGGAATGTAAATAAAAGTAGAATCAGTGCCTGCAGTATCATCACGTAACCCCACTCAGGGTGCTCACCCAGAACTGTAATTTAATTACATGTTTCAAGACGAACATTCAACATGAACAGATCTATTCAGCTTTATTATATCAGAATTTCAAACTTGCTTGGGATAGGGAGGGTAATGATTTTCTTATATCTGTCTCATCAGTTTAGTTCCTATTTGTCTCATTAGTTTAGTTTGATTTTTCTATCCATGTGGATGTTCTGTAACTTGAGAAAAGGCTTTTCTAAGTTACTCAAAGGAATGAATAATTTTGGTTGAGCTCTGATTTTGTCTTCCGTTTATTTACTCCAGGTTCAATTTTTTTTAAATTTTTTAACATTCATTCATTTTTGAGAGACAGAGACAGGTTCAATTTAAATGCCTATGGTTACCTTCACAGGATATGAATCAATGCCAGCAGGTGTACTGGCATTTGATTTGATTCTTTTTGCAAACATTTGTTTGCTTTGCTTCCCTTTTGGAATGCTCAGAATTGATCAACTTGAAAGTAAACTGAAAATGCTCCCTTGTGATCCTGCCCTATGGAATAGAATTATGCTTTAAATCAAAGAACATCATACTTCATATCTCAATCGCCACGACTTTCCACAAAAACAACGAATTCACAATTGCACAGTTATTGTCCAACTTTTCCACTTTACTAAATTTGAAATCTTAAGCTCTATTCTTTTTTAAAATAAATTTCCTCTCAACTAGATTAGTGTATCTTCATTTGATATTTACAGAGGATTCTTATGATCTCTAACATTCCAATGTTTAAATAATTTCATTTTGGTTTTGGTATATAAATACACACAAACTATATATAGATATACTTTCCAAATAAGAACCATAGCATTCCTATCTATCTCTATCAGAAATAAAAGTAGAGTATTCTGGATCAAGTCCAGTATTTTTTAGAGTGCACCAGACCAGAAATATTTTCCTTCTGGGTTTATTCTCTACTCTGTCACTCTGATATAATCCCATTAAATTATGACAAATAGTGTTTATATTCTTATGAAAATATATTTTAATAAGTGAAAATATAATATTTTCATATAGTATTTAAAAATAAAAAACCACAACGTATAAGAGAGCCCTAACCATCTGAAAATATTTGTAAATATACTTTTGGCTTGGGATAAGAAATACATAGAACTGGGGCGCCTGGGTAGCTCAGTCAGTTAAGCGTCCGACTTCAGCTCTGGTCACGATCTCCCAGTTTGTGGGTTTGAGCCCTGCGTCAGGCTCTCTACTAACAGCTCAGAGCCTGGAGCCTGTTTCAGATTCTGTGTCTCCCTCTCTTTGCCCCTCCCCTACTCACATTCTGTCTCTCTCTCTCAAAAATAAATAAACATTAAAAAAAAAAAGAAATACATAGAACATAAGAAAGTGGATGGCTCCGAGATGTCACAATCATGAGGAACAGCCAAATCACCATTTTTTAAAATGTCTATCTTTTTATTTTGAGGGAGAGAGAGTGTATCTGTGTGCATGCATGAGCGGGGGAGGGGGGGTACGGCGTGGGGAGAGAGAATCCCAAGCAGGCTCCACGCTAACACAAGAGCTTGATCTCATGAACCATGAAACCAAGAATCATCACTTAACCCACTGAGCCACCCAGGCGCCCCTCAAATCACCATTTTTAAGGTGGCTTCTCTCTTCCCTCTGCTCTTCTGCTTCATCTGCTACTCCAAAGAAACATTTCAAGAAAGTGTCCAACAAAGAAGAGGGAGGAGGTTGCTCATCAACACAGTGACCTATGACTTCACAGAACTTCACAGACATTCCAACAACTGCTCACTATTTCCACTACAGAGAATGGATCGCCAAGCAATGTGAAAACAAATTAGTGGAAACTCCTGAATTGATTAAAGAACTTGTTTAAGAGTCTTGTATGAAGAAGACCCCTTGTATGTCCTGGAGTGGACTGAGCACAGCCTGGCCTAATGTCCCAGTTGATCAACAGATCAGTGTCAAGATCTTATCAATTCCTTGCTTTCCTTATAGGATGTGTTACTGTTTCTCTTCTTGTATACACACCATACTCACACTCCAGCTTACTAATGTTCTACTCCTCCGACATTCAAACCAACTATTGTCATCTTCCCTGAGCAAGAAGATGACTTCTTGAACTCTGCAGTTTAAAAAAAGTTAGCAAATCAGAGCATCAGAACTCTTCCCTCTAATAAGATTCTGAAATTCTAAAACAAAAGTTTCAACTTGGAGCCCTTCTGGCTGGAGGATTGGCAGGACCTGAGTTCCTCCTCTCCTGGCATCTCCTTCAGGAGCCCTTGCAGGGATTTCACAGGGAAGGAAAAATCTCTTAATTTGGCAACAAGAGGAAACTTCAGTGTGAACTTTTATTTCCCTAAATATTTAATTCCTTAGTTCCATCTAAACACAAGTAAATAAAATGTACCTACTGTCACTCCTAAATCTTGTAAGAAATAGTGATTTTTCTTCCTTTTGAAGAGTGGGTTAATTTTATTTTTTTTTTATTTTATTTTTTTTTTCAACGTTTATTTATTTTTGGGACAGAGAGAGACAGAGCATGAACGGGGGAGGGGCAGAGAGAGAGGGAGACACACAGAATCGGAAACAGGCTCCAGGCTCTGAGCCATCAGCCCAGAGCCTGACGCGGGGCTCGAACCCACGGACCGCGAGATCGTGACCTGGCTGAAGTCGGACGCTTAACCGACTGCGCCACCCAGGTGCCCCAAAGAGTGGGTTAATTTTAGAATGAAATCATAAGATTTATGGGCTACAGATCTGTATAAATCACCACTAACTGAGGGTCAGTTACATTTTTGTCCTTCATGATTCCACAGATCTGACCCTCCTCTGAAATGGACAGAATTAGACTTTTCTCTCTTTTGTGATTCTCCCACATTCCCACAAGTGAACATTTTCTTCTCTGGTTTTTATTTGATGTTCCCTCAGGATGACAAGCATCCAGAGGCAGGGATCTTGTCTATGTTAGTCATCTCTACACAACACCAAATGAGTGTCTTAAACACACATTAGCGCATGGTAACCATTGTTTCATAGGGTTATTTGAAATATGTATACTCATTTGATCTGAAAATGCTGAGATTTTAAATATCCATTAATTATGAACAACCTCTCTCACACACAAAGGGAGTAGTTGCCATATGTTACCAGAAGTAGGTAACTAGCTTTGCTCTTAAAAGGCAACTCACACTATGAACGCTGTGTGTCTATTTATGCCTTTGAAAAGGATATAATAACAAATTTCTGCTTTCCTAATGATATATAAATTAAATATCTACTGTATCCAGCAGCAACAAATAGGCATTGAGTGATGGGCACTGGAAATGCAAATATGAGGACTGACAGCCATTGTCCCTGCCCTTTAGGACCTTGCGATTGGGGTGGGGAGGACAGGCATTTGTGCAATGGTGTGTGTGTGTGTGTGTGTGTGTGTGTGTGTGTGTGTGAGACATAGTCCTTCGTTATGTTAAGCATGAGAAAGGCATCCATCAATTGGTCACTCAAACAAATGCTATCAGGGAAGGGACATTGTCCTATGAGCACTTCGAGTTGGCAGTTTGACCTAAGCCAGAAGGTGAGGAGGGCTTCCCCAAAAATGAGTAAGCAGCTAAGAAGACAAAACAAGGAGGGAAGAGCATACACAGCTAAGGGAAGAGTGTATACAAAAGCTCTGTAGCAGGAGGGAGCTTGGCAAGCACGAGGGCCTGAGAGAAGGCCAGGGAGGAATAATTTCTTAACATGAGGTAAAGTGAAAATGTTTCTGAAGGCAAAAAAGGTCAAGCAAACTTTGAAGCCACTTCTGCTGTTCGTCCACATGCAACCTGACTCTCTTCCCTCACAGCCCTTCTCCGGCACTGACAGCACAGCTAAGCCCCTGGTCTGAGGTGGGAGGTCCTGCTGATTGACAAGCAGTCACTGGTGAGACACAGTCAGTCATTCCTGACAAACCTAGGTTATTATTAAATGTAGTGGAGCAGTGAATTCAATGGTTAGAAACGGAACGGAGAGCGCCTGAGAAACACGGTGAGGCAGCCTAGAGGAAAACCACCTCCATGGAACAGGAAGTCTTTTCTCTTTTCAGAGCATCATCCATCATGCTGGGGGAAACGGCAGGAACGTAACCTACTACTTCTTAATAGGCTTCTGCACAGAGAGTGGCTTTGAAGCAGCAGCTGCCCACAGTAAATTTCACTGACCCTTAGAGCCTTTCCCCAAGTTTTCCAACTGTTTTGTCTCCTGAGCTGCAGCTCAGTGTTGGGTCCAAGTTACAGCACCTGACAAAACTAAGGAGCCTCCACCGTATGAGAATGGAAAGCGTTCAGTGATGTTGTCTTTTCTGTGCTACCCCAACAGTGAGACATGATGCCATTCCATCTGGCCATAAAGTGTATTCTTTCCCAGGGAGAAGAAACTCAGCAAGGGATTTTATTTTAGGGTCTGGTATTTTACTGTACATATATCAAAGGAAGTACAGTGAAATATAGCCCAATCCCTAGATAAGGCAGCCAAGGGGTCAAGTCTTCTCAATAAAGCAGAATTCATAAGTCTAATAAGAACAAAGCCCTGTAGAGTTCATTCAGACTGGATTTTGTTTTAATTATGAAGTGGCAGACACATAAAAATCAAAGGATGGTTTCAGAAAAAAGTACTGTGGGGGTAAGAGTAAATCTGAAAACTCAGCCTTTTCCTCTGTTGAATAATTTTCCTAACAGTTCCAAACTTTGGGCAATATGATTCTTCAGTGTAAAACAGACAAATTAATTACGTAAATAATTATGTGGTCTTTGATGCACAGGGTTGATGTTCCAGGCCCTTGCTAATAGAAGCCTATGTGTTGAGTTGCTTCTCTGGGAGTGGGAAGAGGTGTGTGTAGCTCTTACTACCCTATCTTATGATCTGGCTCCCAATGTGGGCTGCAGAAGGCCTTTGTGAAATGAGGGACTGTACCACAGTGAATCACTTGACACTTGGGGCCTTAATTCACACTCTGGTTTTTATTATCACAAATTAAGCTGAGTATTAGGGACCAGGGAAGTCCTAGACTCTCACTTTTATACTTCGATTTTTCCATTCTAAGCAGGCAACAGAGGAGGATACAAGCGGGACGATTTGGGTGGTACAGGCTTTGTGCCATGTTCTCACAGGTGAAATGCTTCTCAGGTGCTCAGGACAGAGGAAAAGCAGAAAGTGGGGCCAGGCTCCGGTTTCTATTGTCTCTGACTACCTTGAGCAAAGGTCCACATAAATTCCTATAAAGTCACACAATTGAACATTTACCTAACGAAGCCATCTCCTTTGGATTCCTATCACTGTTCTTAGTCCCGAAAATCTCAGAAGGAAAAAAGAAAAGATGCATCAGTGATTTTTTTTTGTTTTGGAGAGAAATTCTTAAAATGTAGCTAACTCAGTGGGATTGTAACCATCACCATAATAACGATTATCATGATGACTGTCAGTTGAGCAAAGACTATATGCCAAACACCTTTCACATCTTCTCTCCTTGAGGCTGGAAGCCCTCTGTTGTTCAAGTGGTATGCCCAGAGTAGGTGTTCAAGAAACATTTGCTGATGGAATCATGAATACATGGGTGAGTCTAAGAGCATAATTCACTTGTAACAAGCATAAAAGTTACTGAGTCAAGATCATGACATGGCATGTATATACCTTTAGGCCAACTTCAAAGTAAAGGAAATGCCCAATTAATTTTATATTTTAATTACTAGTATAATAAACCAACTAATTATGCACTAATATGAACCAATAACTATCAGAGAATTAAGCCAACAATTACTAGTGATGACTAAAGCATTACTATAGCATTACTAATTAGTGCTTTATTTCCATAGGCTGAGTCAAAAGTGAAATAACAAATCAGTTTAGGGGAAAGAAAGTACCAGATGTATGTAGATCCTAAGCACTAACATTATGTTCTAGAGATTCAACACAGATGCCACTCCATGTCTATGTAGATTGAACCATGTGAAATTGCTGTTTTTGTTAAAATGTCCCAAAATTAGCAGTTTCATATGGCTCAACTTAATATTTTCATTTAAGTATCCTTGTATTGAACTAAAAGTAAAGGTAACAGATTACAATGGGTTAGGCATATTACTAATATACCACTCTTTGGAGAGATTTAAAAGAAATTATGTTAAAATTTCCAGCTTGTTTACATTTATTTGGACTATATATATTCACTTGTACTTTCAACATTCACACATTGAATATATTTGATCAGTCCCTGCCCATAAGTACTTGAAGATATCTTTACAGAGGAGACAAATATTTAAGCAAATAAAGTTCCTCAAGATATTTAAACTTGAGGTAACTATGTAAGCTCACCAGGTAAGGCAAACTGAAATGAACCTTACCAGTTCTTTTAGCCTTTCTCCATTAATCTATATGTGACAATACAATCCCTTTTGAGGGATTCTGTCCCACTTTCTTCCTCAAAGTGCAAGTCCTGGTTGGGAAAAGAAAGTCCTGAGTCTTGATGTATTGCAAAAATTAAGAAACATGGGCTGTGAATATTGTGTTTAAAAAAGAAAACAAATAAGTGGGGATACTGGACATTATATATATATGAAGTGCCAAGCATGTATAAGGCATTATTCTGGTCCTCACGGAGAACATAAGAATAAGGTAAAGGGTGCTTCCTCATGGAAGGATACCCATGGGTCCCTTATGGATCTAAAATTCTAGCCAAAGAGAAAGAAAGAAACATAATAAGCTATAAGGGTAGGTAAAGGCTGATAGACTAGAAAAGAGAAATAAGTAAAGTGAAGACTGGCCAGCAGGCGGAGGAGGCAACATAGCAGAATCAAGGATGGCTTTACAGAGAGGTGGTATTTGAGTAGGCTTTGAAGAACAACCTGCATCTTGGCAGGCAGAAACTAGGGAGGCAGGTTGAAAGAGTCCAAAGCAAAAGAGACATGAAAAAAATGCAATAGAAAGAAACTTAAGGGCAGAGCAAGTTCGGAGAAATCCAAAATGCTTGGAGTATGTGAGTAGGGAAGGCATGGAGGAAAGGATGGGAGAATAAACAGGGTTACAATGTGGAAGATCCTAACCATCAAAAAAGGAGTCAAATTTATTCTGAGAATATAGAGAAGCACTGAAAGACTTGGGGCAGAAATAAACAACAGTTGGAGCCACACTTGAAGAAGAAAGTTCTGGCAGTCATGTGGATGTGGCAGGAGGCAGGGAAGCTAAGGCTGGTGCATGTAGTGGTGGTGATGGTAATGGCAGGGAGATGAGTTATAAGTCAGGAACAGTGGAGGACAAGAGGAGGTGCTGTGTGCAGTGACATGAACATGGAACAGAGCAAATTGATGTAAGAAACATCCTGAGGCCAATGTAATGGGATACGGTGACCACTTGAATGTGGGACAAGAGGAAGAGAGATAAGGTGAAGAAAAAAACAAATTTGCCGGTTAGGATGACTGAGTGGTATCATTACGAAACATAGGGACATGTTGAGTTTATAGCACTGGAGGGATACTGATATATGGATATTCAATAGAGGATGAGGAAGACAGATGTGGGTTCAGGAGAGAGGTGAGGGCCAATCTCAGAGTCCATCTCCTAGAGTTGAAAAGTGACTGATTCACTGATTCAGAAAATATCCTATAACTAATAAGAAGAAAAGTTTTCATTAGGAGAATTAAAGTATGATAAATTCAAACATACAGTGAAACAGATCCAATTGGATTTCAAAGTAAGTTTTAAAGATCAAAGAAACAAAGTAAATGGAGAAATAAACTGAGAGCTCATAGGGAAAGAGGAAAGGAAATGGGGCAAGGGAACACACTTAGAGAATAAAGATCAGGAGCCTATCTAGGACCGAAGAAGGATCAAATCTTCAAGTCCAAATTTGCAAGGATGAAGTCAAATGTGGTGCTGAATTAAGAAAAAAAGCTAAGAATGGGTAAGACTTTCTTTGAGACTGCTTTATACCTTAGGCTACATATGGGGGGGAGGGCGGTGGAATAGCAGCATTTTAATAAGAGGATTTGACAAACTCCAAAGGAGTTGAGTGGAAGCGAAATAAAAGGACACTGGGATGGGCTCACCAGAAATATTTGTCTGAAAGATAGAAGGAGATTTGTTTTTCCAGTGTTACGTAAACGAATCACCAGTATTTAAAGTTTACTGACTTGGTAATGCCAACTTCTAGAATGACTTAGACGTTAACAGACGTGCTCCTGCATTGTTTCCATACAAAGGTGGTGACTGCCTTTTCTTGTTAGAAACATGAGTCACACTTTCTCTTAAATATCCCCTCTACTCCTCCCTTTTTATTTGGTAATACAATTCTGAAAGAGTGGCATGTACCAAGACCTTCATTTTGGTAACTCTTCTACTTTTGAAAACCTGTCTTAAAAAACAGAAGGCACATGTAAAGAAGACAAAGTCTGAATAGTTTCTTTCACACCTCTGTCTTTCCCTCTTCCATTTTACTCTGTTACCTGATCAATGATGGAGCCTTCTGAAGACATTCCAAGACAGTATACAGAGTCCTGCGGTCTACTTGGAAATCGTACAGATAACATTTCAAGGGAGATACCCTGATGGTTTTGACTGGAATATTCATATAAACTTTTAAAAGAGAGGAGTGATAGAGCTAATCCTTATCTGTAAGTTTTCAATTTATATTGTTCCTGCCCATGTACAAAACCATGTTTTTTTCCTACAAATAGTTTTGGGTTTTTGTTTTTGTTTTTGTTTTGCACTGAGGGGTATAAAGGAAAGCAGAATTCTTTTATCATGATTTTTGCTTCAGCAACTTTGGGACAAATTATAAGTCCTAAACTGTGGTGCCAGAACAAACCAAACAGAAGGTACACGTATTGTTTCTTTTTTTTTACTCACATTCAGTGGCTGCTGAATATTCTGAAAGCTTCTATTTCCTGAGCTTCCAAGTACTTTGCTATGAAAAATTACATACCCTAAAAAATTGGGTCATTTTGAAGTCGAATTATGCAAGAAAGTAAACAGACATCAGTAGCTGCATTAAACTTTTCAGTGGAGCTACCATAGCCTGGCCACCTGATACACAAAAGCAACACAGCGTGCAGTTATTCATGTCTGCCATTTTGTCCCATTACAGGCTGTGCAGATCAGATGGGGTGGGACTCTGACAAAGTGAGCAGGACGGGGGATATATGCAGAGGCCTGGGACTCTCTGCAGCATGCTTCAATGTATTTCAGTCTCTTTGTGAGAGTTTATAACAATTTGGGTTTTCTGTTTGTTTGTTTTGCCAATAACCAAAGGCAAAGATGAAAATAAATCTTTAAATGTGGTAATTACCATACCATGTTAAAGTGACAAGTGTGAAGGTGGGGCTTTTTGAGCCAATAAGCTATAATATTTATACCAAGTAAAACAAAAAAAAAAAGTTCCAAGAACTATACCTCAGTATGTAGTTCTCTAGGGATATAAAATAACTAATGCAGAGATGCAGAGTTTAAATATATGAAACAAGGAATCAAGTAGTATAATGAAAGGCAACCAAGCTTGGACCTACAGTAAGAAAGAAATACGAATAGCACCCAACATTTCAGCAAGGAAATGGATCAAACTGGGTCCTCTGACTCTATGATGATGATGATGATGATGATGATGATGATGATTGATGATGGTGATGACAGATGATGACTGCCGTTTCAAAGCACTTCTGGGACACATATTATCTCATTTAATCCTCATGACAATCCTATAAGGAAAATAATCATCCCATTTTACAGATGAGGAGATTTAAGCTTCCTGGAACTCCTGACAGGACATACAAGACTAGGCAGAAGAAGTAAAAACATACATAAAGAACTTGACTGATGACATCAGACAAGAATCACCTACCAAAGACAGATGCTAGAGAATGAGGAGGCACAGCAGATGACCAAAGGTTACATTACAATGAAATATGTATATTAGAAATCCAATATAAATCAGGGAAAAATGTAAGGAAGATTTTTTTTGTCTTGCCACATACTAACAGTCCTTTTAGAAAACAAAGGTGACGAAATTTCCTTTGTATATTTGCACTGTTTATAAAGATAACAGCTGTTCAGTGAGTACAAACTTAACACATACATGACAGTTTCACAAATCCAACTGTTAAAATGTAATTTTAAGATGGTTTTGTTTGGCTACAGAAGCACCTAGAAAAAGCTCGGTGGTCCAACTATTCTCTGATAAACTTGTTTAGTTCATGTGGCATACATATCTGATGTCCAGATCCTGAGATGAAACAGCCCGACAGTTCTACAATCTCCTATTTGGCAATGCTATTAGAATCCCAACAGGTGAAAACTGGGAGGAAATCGGGGACCATGGCTGATAACAGTGAACAATCAAGCAATAGTCACAGGAGGAAGAATCAAAGTTCAAGACACCCTGCAGAAGTAGAGTCACAGGAAGAAACAAACTAAAAATGTGAGTTGCAGAGAAAACATCTGTAAGCAGTGCTACTGTTGGGGGAGGCAAACCCTCAGGCAGTCCCTTGCCAGGCAGCATCAATGTAAACCAACACCTCAGCCATGGGAATTTTTGCTCCAGATCAAAAGGACAGCAGCAATGCCATCTGCTGTTTGCTTAGAAAAATGGTAAGAGCAGATGTTTCCATGTGCTGACCTGCCATCCCTTGACTAAGAGGCCACTTGAAAAATAATCATGAAACAGCACAGGAGAACATCTGCACAGTGCACAGCAGACCACCAATCATGCAGCATAGGAGAGAAAGAACATGCAGTGAACCCATGAAATGATTGTAGTCAGGTCCCCAACAAGTGGTGGGGGTCCCCTCATGTGTACATGTCATATGAGAACATATAAAAGTGGAGATCAGTTTGGGGCGAGGAGTGGTCAGAATGCCTCCCAAGGACTTGAGTGATTTGGGTGGGCAAACCCTAAACTATGTCAAATATCTTCACAGCTACACAGTCACTTCTCAGACTCCTCTCTGTTGTTGCAGAGAATCTCATTTGATTTTGTATAGCCCATATTTTAGGCATCACTGAAATTAAATAATCAGCGGTTCCTTAAGAACAAGCCATGGCCTGTAGATGAAAAAAAATTCAAATGCAAAGGGCCTGTGCAATGTGGGGTCAGGATAAGGTGAGGGAATTTGCATCTCACCAATCCTGCTACACCAAGCTCCAGGAGGCCCTCGCCCCCAGGGTATGGCTGATTCAAGCTAAGGCTCTTGGAAATTGCTGAGTCACTCTGCAGACACCAGGTGGGCCTGCAGACTCTTGGTCTCAGGAGGAACCAAGTTTCATTCCGGATTTGCACCTCACCTATTCTCCCCTTACTTTGCTGCCACTTGCCACCCTATGTGAGCTGATCCTCTTGCTCTGAGAGCCTTGCATGAAAAGCCCTAGTTATCCATTCTGGCCTCCCTGCTGGATGCGAGTCCTCGGTCCCATCTCCCACTAGCTAAACGTCATCACGGCGTCTCAAGTCATTTTCTGAGCCAGAATACATGTACTTGGGAGTAAATTTTACTCACAACTTTTCAGATATTAGTTTTCCCTTTGTGTACACGGAAGACAAAATGTGTACATGACCTGTATTTCCTCTTAAACACATTACACGTCTCTACTTAGGAACTTGCTTTCAAGGTAGTTTTTTTTCTAACATCAATTATTTGTTCCATCTTCCTTCTTTAGTTTATTTTTCTGATCTAGTGATCCATTGCCCAATATATCCTCAACGTTTTGGTTTGAGTTTTGTAATTTGGGAGGAAGAGATTTGGCTCATTTTTTAAATGAGCACTTCCTCCCTTTTCCTGATATGAATGCGGCATTTTTTATTGATCAGAGACGGAGGGCTCAGTCTTATTTTCTTTGCTTTGCAGACCTGCTGGCACACGGTAAATGCTCAAGTGTTTCAACAAATAAAAAAACAATTTTCAGGAAACGCCTTAATGAAAATGTCTGCTATACCACCACCAGAAATAATATAGATTCTCCCTAAAAATGATACACAAACACTGGTGGGGAGCTTGAGCTCTGTAATAGCGGCCACTATCTCCTCCCAAACTCTCCCTCAAACAGTTGCTTTGCTATCTCTCCTCTCTTACAGCAAGGCAGCATTTGAAGAAAAATGTTACAACGAAACTTTCTCTATGTTATAATGCAAGCAGTGCCTTCTAATAAAATTTGTTTTCTTAGATCCTATCAACTATATAGCACAGTTATTGTACACTATTATCCTTACCACACAGCAGTCTCAAAGAGAGAAGATGTTGCTTAAAATATAAAGATATTACTTAATTTTCAAAATTGAAACATATTTTGCCTCCTTCGAAGTTGTACCCTCGTTAAGACAAATGCATATCATTAGCATTCTCTTTGGCACTTGGCACTCAAGGAATTCTTTTGGATATGCCCTCAGAGTTTTTTTTCTTTTCTTCTCCCTTTCTTTTATACTCTCCTCAGTGGCCAGGAAGTTTTTCTTTGGAGAATTATTTTGAATTTTGTAAACATTCAAATGTCATTTGGAGGCAACCATGGGCAATACCATGATCAAACAGGATATCACTTGGCTAAAATCAAGATATGATTATAAAGTTACTGTATGAGTAACTATACGCTATATAGTTGTTTTCTTCTGTGACTCAAACTGGTTCTAAAAGTATAACAAAGATTTTCTGGGCAGCAGAACAGCTGCAACAATCCTAAGATGGCAATTTTGATGGCTAATACTTCTCTGTATAAAAATAATAAGTGTATACACATATATATAAAGAAACAAGTCTGTAAATAAATTCTATTTCATGATGATACTCATACTGCAGAGTATAAAAACTAATGTAATGTAAAATTTTAAAAGAGAATACCTACACACTTTTAGTATGCTCTTGAATACTGTAATTGTTTGCCTTGGAAGATTGAGTGTTGCATACTGCACATCATTTTCTATTTAGACTTAGTTATTCTCAACTGGATTGGAAGTGAATGTCCTTTCCATTCACTAGGCCATTCATTGTATGTAAATCAGGCATACTGTGAGGATCACTGCATTGTCTGATAACTTTCTATAGTCACTACTATAAAGCAGCTGGTCTGAACCTTTACAAGATAGTTTGCCACAAGACAACAATATACCGTAACGGTTCAGGTGTCACGATGCTGGGACTTGCAAAACCCAAATATCTGCCAAGTGTCTGGTTCTTTCAGGTACTCAAACAAAGCAGAATATGGGGTTTGTTTCTTCCCTCAGAGATTATATTACTATACTGGAAAACAAGTCAACCAAAATTTCAGTTAAAATTAATGTAGAGAAATGTGGGGTAATCCAAACTACTAGCTGAAGTAGTATTTTTAAAAACCTGCTCATACTGTCTAATGATAAACAGTCTTTTAATTGGTCAAATAAATAACAGATGATGGAGAAAATCCAGACCCTCAAAACCCACTTTAAAATTTTTGGTGTGTAAATTAAATATGGTCCTAACATCTTCATTTTTTACTTTCTGTACAGAGAAGGGCAAAGGATCTGCAGACCTATAATCCAGCAAATTCTAAGGCCATAGAGACTCAAATTAAAGGAAACATAAATTCCTAACCTGCTTCTTGGAAGCTAATTCTTTCCCAATTAAACAATGAGATTTCCCTTAAGAAGAAATTAATCCCATGGGTGCCCCAGTGGCCCAGTTGGTTGACCATCTGACTTTGGCTCAGGTCATGATCTCACAGTTTGTGAGTTCGAGCCCTGCGTCAGGCTCTGTCTGCTGACAGCTCAGGGCCTGGAGCCTGCTTCAGATTCTGTGTTTCCCTCTCTCTCTGTTCCTCCCATGAACACTCTGTCTCTCTCCCAAAAATAAATAAAGATTAAAAAAAAATTTTTTTTAATTAACCCTGGAATGCAGGGACAGTGTCTCCTCTGAGTGTAATTCTAGACCTAGTCCAGTGCTCAGTGCTTTAACCTAATAGTAGTTATGTACACAGCAGCCCTAAGGTAAGTGACTTTTTTTTTTCTGGCTTGTAGGATGAGTCAATTACAGAAGAAGAGGGTGTGTTCTTTGTCTTCTCTTTACTAACTAAGGCATAAGCTGGGTATATACAATGACAAACAACTATTTTAAAAAGACACTGAACTGAATATTTGCTCTACTCAATACCCAACAGGTTGATTTATTAACTGAACTTCTTGCATTTTTACTGAACTGAATGATGGTTTTGGTGTCATGCAAACAACAGTCTGCAAGTTTTCTATCGGTCATCCCTATGATTATACACCCTTTATAGTATGGACGTAGTGACCATATATCGTCAAATATTCTGGAAAGTGTTTGTAAAACAGAGAATGTCTGTTACCTCCAACATTATATCATCTTAGTGCTTACAGGCAACAGCAAAAGTTCAGCACCAAACTGAACTTTATAACTGATTTTATAATCTTTTAAACTCCTTTTGAAAGAATGTATGCCATGAGGAAGTTGTTTTAAAATATAGTGTCACAGAAAGTGTGACTCATTTAATAATTCAAATTATTCACTGTGTATTATTCATAGTATAATTCTTAGTGATGGACACAGGAGTGTGGACACTCCTTAATTAACTGACTCAAATGTACAAAAATAGTAAAATATTACTCATATATCACAACATAATAACTTTATTTTCATCCTGTTGGGCTTGCTCCAATGAAACAAGGAATAAAAATAAATAAACACAAAAGTGTATGAATAGAATTTTTAACCATCAGAGATTCTAGTACATTTTAAGTAGATTTTTTTTACATTGGCTAATGCAGATATACATTACTAAGTAATATTCTCCTTCTTTAAGGGAAGACATTTGTTTATGCTGCTTTGCTTTTCCAAATCTATATTAAAGACACTAGTTGCCTCTGATTTTTTTTTCAAAATAGGCCAAAGGAATGGCTAAAAACCATCATAAAGTGTGATAAAGTATGGCTGAATAATGCTCCAAAATAAACATTTGGCCTTTAATGTCATAGTAAATATTTATAGACTTTAATATCTATAATGTTTTTTAAAAAGAAAGCTATTTTTCTCTTCATTTGACATGCAAGAGTGCTTTTTTTTTAATGTTTATTTATTTTTGAGAGAGAGAGACAGAGAGAGTGTGAGTGTGAAGTAATGCTTCAATAAACTTGGGGTGCATATGTCCTTTCGAATTAGTATTTTCATAATTTGGGGGTAAATACACAGTAGTGTGATTACTGGATCATATGATAATGCATTGTTAGTAGGAATGCGACCTGATACAGTCACTGTGGAAAACACTATGGAGGTTCCTCAAGAAATTAAAAACAGAATTACCATATTATCTTCTCTTTGTCTTTAGTGTTCTACAGTATGTCTATATACAGGCTTTTAAAAAATTTCTGCTTGTCTCTGCATTTTTCAAGATCATGGATGCAAACTTGGGTATCATTTACAAGGATATGATCACAAGACACTGCAGGAGATCATTCAGCAAATAATGTCTCTGACTGCTAATGTGAAAAAAGATATTATTTTGGGGAAAAGTAAATTTTCAACCCTCAGAACAGAAAATGAAAAAATAAACCTGGAACTACATCAATTAAAACAACAAGTAATGGATGAAGTGATCAAAGTCTGAACAGATATACAAATCAGAGTTCAGTCTAGAAAAGAGCAGAGTGAAGGAACTGTACTCATTGAATGAAAGGACACTACTGGAAATGAGGACAGAAATGGTGGCAGTGCATGCCCAGCAGGATTGGGCTGTTACCCAGACAGACAGGAAGGTAGACACTGAGGTCGCTGGCCTCAAAACCATGCTGCAGTTGCACAAGCTTGGAACAGTGTCTTATTTACATGTCTAACAGTAGCTATGGGATTTTATAGCTTGTGGATATCATAAAGTGTCTATTTAAACAGAAAAAAATGGTACATGGTAGCGCTACCTTTGCTTGTGTTATTATATATTTCATCTGTTTTAAACATCAGTTATCTTTTTTAATGTTGCTGCTCCTCCATTCTCCTTAGAATATCATCTGGACATCCTATTAGATGTATAGTGGACCTTTGCATTGCATTTTCAATGTCTCCTAACTTCTCAATTCTATTTTCGATTGTCTTTGTCTCTTTGAGCCACATTCTGATCATTTCTTTAGCTCTTTCTTCCAGTTCACTATATTCTTTTCAATGTTTTGATCTTCTGTTTGGTTTGTACACTGGATTTTTAACATCAACATTTTTTTTTTCATTTTTACCAGTTATTTTTCTAACCTGAATAGTAGTTTTTAAAAGTCTCTTGTTCCTTGTGTACTTCTTAAATTCCATCTTTTCTTTCTTTAAACACTGTATAACAGTATTTTACATTTTTGAATCTTATAATTCAAATATCTAAAATCTTTGTAGTTTTAAGTCTTTGTTTGTTTGTTTTTACTGACTCCCATTCCTTATTTGGTGAATTTCTAAAATTGTGCAACATTTTAAAAAATTTTTTATTTGGAAATAAATCCAAACTTAGAGAGAAATTGCCAGAATAATACAAAGAATTTCCTCAAACCCTTCACCCAAAGATTCCAAGAGTTTCTAATTATGTACTTTATAGCAAAGCACACAATCAAGAATCACACAATGTACTTAAATATTACATCTCTTCAGTGTCCTTCAATCTCAAATAATTCTTCAGTCCTTTCTTGACCTCCATGATATCATCATTTTTTAAGATTATAGGTCAGTGGTTTTGTAGAATGCATCTCAATTAGGGTTTTTATGATGCTTCATAATAAGATTCAGATTCTAAAACTATCATGTTGTTACCTCAGGGCAATATATCAGGAGGCACATGATGTCAACTGTTAATATATATTGATGTTTCTTGAGTTAATTATTAGTGTAACAACAGCTATAATTTTCCAGTTATATTACTTCTGCTACATTTAATAGCATTCTACATAAAAACTCTCTTATGTCTATTTAATTATTTATAAATCTATTTTTTATGCAGTGAAAATTCTGGATTCCTATTTTATTCAATGTAATATAAGCCATTAGTATTATTTAGTGCTCAAAGTGTCCTGTATTTGGCCAGTAAGAGCCCCTTCAAACTGTTTTATATGTCCTTTTCACATGCCCTCATGATTCTTTGAGTATGTCCTTACTTTTTGTAGAAGACATCCAAGCTTATCTATACTATCCTTGCCCCAAACCCAAAACCAGCCATTTCTCCAAGTAGCCCTGGTTCTTTTTAGTGGAAAATGGCATTTAGAAATCATGATCTCAGTATTATGTATGCTCTTTACTACTGAGATCTCTCAGGTATTCTCAAGTGGACAGAGCAACAAAATACATGCATGTGTATACATACATAGAAATCTGGTTATATACATTTGTACTTTTATATTTATTTCTGTATCTATCTACCTACCTACCTACCTACCTACCTACCTACCTACCTATCTACCTATTTATCTATCTATTGGAAGTCATGCATTCACACCAATATCTGCAATTCTAATCCAGTGCCACAGGGTACATTCTGTATTCTCCCTTTTCATATTAGTAATATCCATCTCCAGCAGTGAGAAATTTTATTCCCATTTCCTCAGTCCATTCACTTATTGCACAATCCCCCTATATGTACCCAATGTCCTGACCTTCCTGGGCTTCCACCAACTTGGCTGCTTGGCTGATCCTTATGAATTCATACTTAATTGGACTTCATCTGTGGGAATCCCAAAGGGTTACAGTGAGGCTGCTTTCCTATAAAGAGGATTTGGGTTTATTTCTACCAGGAGCCTAAGGCACAACCAGTGTGATATCATGTGGACTCTCCTACAGATGATCCTGGTTAATACAGAAATTTTAGGTTACCAATCTGATGTTATAGCAAGCCTCAGTCTAAGTCTCCTGATTCCATCATTTACTGTTCCCCTCTCTTTTTAATTTTTTTAAAGTTTTTAAAAAAATTTATTTTGAGGTGGGGGGAGGGTAGAGAGCGTGAGCAGGGGAGGGGCAGAGAGAGGGAGAGAGACTGAATCCCAAGCAGGCTCCACACGGTCATCTCAAAGCCGGATGTGGGGCTCAATCTCATGAACCCATGAGATCATGACCTGCGAGGAAACCAAGAGTCAGATGTTTAACCCACTGAGCCACCCAGGCACCCCACTCTCCTTTCTAATTTTAGTTCTCAGGTGCTTGGGGGAGGGACTATTTGAAGGGTGGGGTATTCTCTGTCTTATTGTTTCTGGTTTTTTTGTTTTGTACTGTTTGGGTGTTCTTTGTTTCTTTATTTCTTTGTTTTTGCCCTTAAAGACTCCCTTAAAGACTTAGTTTCTTGCAGTCCCCAGAATGTTGTGAAAGTTAGGCTTCTAATTTATCCAGATTTAGTTGTACTAAGTAATGGAACCATTCAGAGTATCTAATCAGCCATACTTTATGTGTCTATATGCTTATCTGTATTGATCTTTCCCTATATACCAAAATTATTAATACCCTTGAAACACCGTGGGAACCTCTGCTACAGTCCAGTTACTCTTTCAAAGCAGAAAAAAAAAGTGAGACTACAGAAATTATTGGGTAACACTTCTATTTTGTTCTTATCAGGAAATATGGACTCTTTATAGCAAGGTTATGATAAGAATAAGTCTTTTTTTTTAATCTTAAAGATAAAATGGTCATTAACATTCCTTTGATCCTGTCCCCTAATCTGAAACATGAAGAAAACACAGCCCAGAGAAGATGGATTCCTACCAAAGTAAATGGCATTCGGTAGGCTTGCTTAGCTTATTTAGAACTGAGGTCTCTGGTCTACTATTCCTAATTTATTTCTGTCCAGTCTTCTTTTCCTGACCAAACTCTATGATTCATTTTTTTTCACAAGTACATTTTAATGTTTCCCACTTATTAAAATAATTCATGATCATTTTAGAAAAAAATTTAAATGCGTAAAAGTATAAAGAAAATGACCTTTATTTATAACCCTACTTCTTGGAGATAACTACTGTTAACATTTTAGAGTTTTTAATGCTTACATCCTTTATTTTTATAGTTGAGATCATACCATATAGTTTTGTATCTTTTTTCATATAATAGCATTAATATTTCCACACCTCATTAAAATCTCTTCATAAGCATTATTTTTGATGCTCTACAATATTTCATCATATGGATGTACTTAAGTATAGTGAACTATTCACCTTCAGTAAATATTTAGATTTTTCCCTTTTTTTCTATTATACATAATGTTCTAAAGAATATGATTTTTATTCAGTGTTAGTCCACACCAATAATTATTCCCTAGAACAGCTTCCTAGAATTAGATGTCCTAGGTCAAAGGATGTGAACGTAATTAAGATTCCTGATATATACTGCCAAATTACTTTTCAGAAAGATAGTACCAATTTATGCTAATTCCAGTTGAGTTTAAGAGAGCTGGTCTTATTGTGTCTTTACCATGGTTCTTCCATATGGGCTTGACCATTCTCAGGTATTCTTTTTCAGTATTTTCCTAAAGTTTCAAGTAAAAGGGCTCTCAAATTATGGAATGGAGCCTGGGGATACTATAGCTAGCCCTCCAACTAGATAGACCTGTGTAAGGATGAACATAGGAGCACCTCAAAAGCTTTGCTGGTGCAAAATGGTCCTTCTTCCATTCCCTGTGGTAATATGGCCTTGTGGGGGAGATCACAGGCTTTGAAGTTAGACATACCTGTCTACCTATTATCTGTGTAGTTTCATGGAAGAGAGGTAAGCCTCCTTGAGCCTTATTTTCCTGATCTATAAAATGAAGCCTTGGTGCCTATATGGTTGCAAGGATTAAATGTAAAATTGTGTGATACTTTTTTATCCCCTAATTAGTCCTTCCTATCAAGGGATCTCAACACTTACAATGATTTCATGAGGTAGATAAAATAGAATATGCTTCTTCCATAGGTTACAGCATTCACAGGTCACAGTTGGCAGGTACACCCTTCTACCATTTATCTGACTGGTAAGTTTATATATTGAACGCTTACAGGTTTGTACTGTGGCAGCATGAAAGAATGGGGCTTTCAGAGGCCTGGCACCCAGGATACAGAAGCCAAAATGGTAAGGTTTCATAAAATATATTCTACCACATTCAACTGATTAGATCAGGCTCCTCTATCTAGAAACACAGAAGTGCCCAGCGAGGAGTTAACTGTTTATTGCAATCTCACCTCTGGTTGTACATCTACTTTGAGAAAACTTTTAAAAGCTCCACTCAGAAGCTGAGTGCAATTGGATATACTGAATTGGAACCTCTGTGGGATGGGGCCAAGGTATCTGTAATTTTTAAAGCTCCCTAGCTGATTCTGATTCACTGCCAAGGTTGAGGCTTAATGGATAATGTGGTTCATAGATTCTGGAATGTAAGAGCTGGAAATGGTCATCCAAACCTTTAATTAAACAGCCTTGATTTATAGATTAGGAACCAAGGCCTACAGAGGTTTAATTACTTGCTAAATATCACATAGTTTGGTAATAACAGGACGAAAACCTAGAATTCTAACACATTGCCAGAATGTCTTCAAAAAGCTTAGTAGATAGAAGACAAACATCTCATAGAATGCAAAAATCAAATTTTTTGAAAGAAATTACTACCATGTGTCAAGGAGTCTTTACTGCTCTTGTTTCTAAATGATCGTATTTCACATTGTACATATATGCAGGATGAAGAAATTAGATTTCATTTCTCACCTGGATGAAGGGCCAAAAAATGCTTGCTTTGCCATTTGCTCTCCCCCAGGAAGTGAGCAACTATTGCTGTAATACAGAACCTTTGTTCTCTTTAGCACATCAAGTCCTCTTAACTTTTTTGGTGTTCAAAACTGTTTAGATGGGGGCGCCTGGGTGGCGCAGTCGGTTAAGCGTCCGACTTCAGCCAGGTCATGATCTCGCGGTCCGTGAGTTCGAGCCCCGCATCGGGCTCTGGGCTGATGGCTCAGAGCCTGGAGCCTGTTTCCGATTCTGTGTCTCCCTCTCTCTCTGCCCCTCCCCCGTTCATGCTCTGTCTCTCTCTGTCCCAAAAATAAATAAATGTTAAAAAAAAAAAAAACAAAAAAAAAACAAAAAAAAAACTGTTTAGATGTACAATGGCCAAGGTGTAGATGTCAAAAAGCTTCCCCAAGGGCTGGCACCTCCAAAGTTCTTTTTGATTCCTGGAAGGTAATTATTATTATCGCCATTTACTTTCTGAATATTCCTCTCTTAACATATACTGTTTCTTCTTTAGATATTGGAGGGAGGGGTGAGAATGTTAAAAACTGCTTAGGTATACAATAGTGGATGTATCAGGGTCTTAGAACCTTGGGTGGGAAAGGACTTAACCAAACCTACTTTTTAATTTGATTATCATAGCCTGCTAATGAACTTTTAATCATGTTATTTATGAAATTTTAACATGAGTTTAACTTTAAAAGATTTCCTGAAAAATAAAAATAAAACCTAACCATACAAAAATGCCTGGCTAATTTTTATTCATTGGGGGCTGGGTCCTAAAATATCGCTTAAAGGCCCTGAGTTCACAACTGACACGTTCTTGACATTTATAGTGATTCTATGGACCCTCAGTATCTATTGCTACAGTTCCTTCTCTCGGTGTTTTTCTTGGATTGGATTTATAGCCAACTGGTTGTAATTGACCCTCTACTGGGACAAGTTAGGATATGAGCATATGACTTTTCTGTTAAAAAAAAAAAAAGACACAGAGAGTGACCAAGAAAAAAAAATCACCATTGATATTTATCTTAAACTTCCTTCATTTCCAGCTTCTCTGGCAGCAAGTCAAGCTGCTGTCATAAAGTAGAACTCTCAGTAAAAAGGGTTTCCTAGAGAAAGGCCACATTTCTGAATGCAGAAGCACATAAAAAAGAGTATGATAGAAAAGCACAGCATTTCTCCATCCTTCAGGCACACACAACACCTTGCCACAATATTGGGGTCTGCCACCTGAGAGTCTTGCCACAATATTGGGGTCTGCCACCTGAGATTCCAGGTTGGCATTTCCTTACAGGAAAACTGGTCATAGACAGTCTGAGCACAGATGGGGGAAAGGGATGTAGAGATCTCTATCAGCTCTTCACGGAAAGCCAAGGCCTATTAACCTACATAAGCCTTCCCAGACCCCACAAGCACCATCTCATTTTCTCCAAGGAACTGATTGATTGGTGGGTATTCTTCCGCTTCCTCATCTAGTCGGCCACTGCCCCAAAGACAGAAAAACAAACTAAGGTTTTACCCACTAAATGAGAGTCTGAAATTCTTTCTCATTTAACCTACCATGGTTGGTTTAAGGAGACTGAAAAAAGAAATAGAAATAATTCTACATGGGGTGCATGAAATGCTTATAAATTTATCTCCCAAAGAGGCTTTCACTACCAAGCCTACTATACAATCTACAAAGTCAATCTAATTTTAAGAATCTAAAACCAGCCATCTCCCAAGCTCTTTAACTTTGTGGTCTTGGGCTTGGGAGTTCCTACCCCCATGTGCTGGGAAATAAATCAGTGCAAATCATTCTATTCAACAGCTTCCAGTTTTCCTTTCAAATGGCCTCTAAAAAGTTAACAACAACTGATGCCTGTTTTATGTTAAAGTCCTAATAATGTAAATAGTCAAATGCAGCATTTTTAGTCATTAGCACTGAAAGAACATCATACATCCGATTGTGTCACCTGGGTGTGAGCGGGGAATGCTGTTTTCTGTACAAAGCCGCTGACCACGATGAGAGATCGTCCATCTGTCCGGCTGCTAATAACACTGACCAGAGGTGGGAAGGCTGTTAATGGGGACCCCTTAATGCAAGGTTTCAGTTCATCTCAGGTTCAGCTCCTCAAGCTTCCCACTAGCTGTCCGTTCTGGCAGACTGAAGCAGACAAGACCTCTTCAAAACTTTTGAACTTTGGAGGCCAGTTAGAGAAGGAAATAAAGAAGCAAACCCTTGACATCACTGATTTTGCAAAAGCACTTCTTAAGTCCTGTGCCCTATTATGAGAACTCCTGTCCTCTAGTAATAATAAGGGCAAGAATTTTTGTATGCTTAATTGTGCTAAGGTCTTACCATCACTCGTGTCTCACAACAACACCAGGAGGGAGGTAATATTACCATTCCCATTTTACAGATGAAGAAACTGAGGTTTGAAAAAGTTAAGTAAATTGCCAGAGATCATCACATAGCTAGTAACAGAGCCCAAAATTAAAACCAGGCTTACCTGATTCTAAAGTCCACTGTCTTAACCACTACACAATGCTCTTAACCACGACACCACACAAGGAAGTTAATGGCCTCTCTCCAATGCTGCTGTCTCTTAACTTGGGCTGTTCACACAGTAGAGCAGAGACACTGAGAGAGAAGGATGCCCACTCAAGAGAGACAGAAGGAATCAACTGCTTTTTGGGCTGTTTCAGTAGCATCACTGCCTTCACTGGCCTTAGCATACCTTAAATGGGTATCTTGACAAGATCCTTACGAGATTTGGGTGACATCTCACATTTCTACAAAGGCGGTATAGTAGTGTGGTGTCCTATCAGTGGCTTCTCCACTTCTCACTTTGCAAGAGCTCAAGCTATTCTCTTTTCCACATAAAGCAATATTAAGACAACGTTAATGATTTATTAAATGTCTTTATGTGTGAGGCCTTAGGCTGGGCAATTTGCAACTTGCTGGGGCCATGAAATGGCATCTATGTTACATCATTCCCATGAATTTAACCACCTGTGGGTGGAACCATGTGTCCTTCCAATGATAAAACCCTTATGTTGACAGGTCAAAGGGGTCATATCACTACCTCAACTCCCAGGATATTAAGAATAGTACTGTTCCTTGGACACTTATTCTTAGAAAGGAACATTTTTACATCTGGCTTAAGCTCTGAGTCAGCAACTGGATACATACACTCAAGGTATGCTAGGGAGAAACTATTAACCATGCAAACTAGCCCCAAATGGCTTTTCTGATTATTTGCTAGCATGCAGGTGGCTTCATGAAGAGACCTGCAATTCTAGAATGTTAGTTTTTGTAGTATGAGAAAATCATAACTTTTTTTTTTCCAGGAACTTGTTTTGCCACAGATTTAAGGCAGTAATTTGTTACAGGCAGGACATTTATAGGGGCTGCGTTATCGAGGCTAGAATCATCAAGAAATTCTATCAGAAGACACAATGTTTAAGTATAGGTCTAATTACTGCAATCATTTCTTTTTTGTTTCCTTTGCAGAGATCCACTTAATCCCATCTCTTAGTGTGGGCACAAGCTGACAGTTGCATGACAAGGAATGTTTCCCTTTGTAAAAAACCCACTTCCTTTCTGTGTAGTTTTAGCCTAATTGAAATGTTTCCTATTAAGCTCAATCAAGGCAGCAATTATCTAATTACTCACTTATGCTTTTCCAGCCAAAAATTTGCCTAACTTGGTATATTGGAATGAGAGAGAACATATTTATTATTGCTTTTACATTTTTCTGTTTGGCTTCAAACAATAATCATAAACATTTACTTCTAGCTCACGAGTATATATCTAATTAATACTGCTATTTTCTATAAAATTGTATGGCTGTAAGCTACAGCCTAGTGCCAAATGTAGCCCCGTCTACAAACTGTGCTTTGTAAAACTTGTGGTTATACTACATGAATGGTGTCATTGGAGAAGGGGAATAAGAAAAAGAGGCTAGTGAAAACAAATCACAAACATATATTCAATCATTTCAAAGCCACGAGTTTTATGGCTTTACAAAATAAAAAAAATGAATAACAGATTCAATCGAGAAAATAATTTTTAGAGCATCACTTTAAAGAAACATATATCCTGTATGTCTGGATTTTCTCCTGATACAAATCCCTTAGGTCTCGAGATGATCACAACCAGTCAACAACACAGGTGGTCCACACTTTTTAGGTATAAATTAGAGGCATATATCATTAAAACCAGAATTAATTTTAGAGTTAGTGACCCTATGAGGTCACTCCTGATTAACTCAATTGTGATTGAGGTTAAGCCAAAGCACAACAGACAAATTGGGTATGAGAGATTGATATTTTTATTTCCAGACAATAAATTTTATCATTATTGTTATCTTAACTGTTAGCTAATGTGGGACTAATACAGTCCTCTGCATGGAAAAAGACCCCTGGAAAACTTGTGTACTTCTGGGTGAATTTATAAGGAGGTAAAGGAACACCTCATCAATCCCCCAAATTGCGGCCACTTGACAAGCTTTCACCTAAGTTTATCATAAACCCAGAAAATGACTACACTCCATGAGAATTGCAGCAACAACAAAATCAGTATGCAAGGAGACCATTCCATTTGCTGGAAAGAGATGAGACATTTTGCATTGTGTTGGTAAGGAGAAGAACTTTCTTTTGCTTACACATAGTGAGGAAGGAACCATGCATAATATTAGTAACCTCAGAGATGACGAGTTCTCTACAAAACAAACAAACAAACAAACAAAACCACAAAAAACACTTCACTTTCTAACAACTGATTTATCTCAGGTATACCCTGAGTGATGACTGATTAATAAATTAAACCTGAGAGTGGGGAAGATGTCATTCCTAAACCCATGTTATGTTATCTGCTTCACAGTTTGCAAAGAAGTCTTAACAAAATGCATTCTATCTTAAAAGTGGTCCCAAAGATTCTGCATTCTGTGCTGTCAGGAGAGGAGGGCAAGAACAAAAGGTAGAGAAAGGAGACAAACCAATTTCTTTGCCAGAATGGGGAGAATAAAGTAATCAGACATTTCCCTTTCACTGGTCCTTGTATAGGGACTTGGAAGCTTGTGAAGTGTATGGTCGGAAAAATGGATTTTGTTTCTTCATGTGACCATTCACTGGAGAGGACAAATAAGTCTCACTATTCTGTCTGCAGTTTGACTCATTCCCGCTGTTTTTTTCTCTAAGTAGCTTTACACACTCTAGAGAGGGACTAAATCCATTTCACAGTACGCAGAGTGGAAGCCTGGGGTGAACCTATCACCTGAGAACAAACATAGAGACCAGCGTTATCACCCATCTGTCTAGATCTGCCCTCAGCTGACCTTCGGCAGCACCAGGATCAGTGAAAGTCTGGTACGTTGAACCTACCAATGCTTCTTCCATCTGCAGGCCCATGAACTTCCTGTTCGGTGGTCAGCAGTAAACAAAAGGAAACAAGACATTAAACCAACGTGGTCTATGTTTTCAACATTATTTGGCTTTTGAAATTTTCAAGTTGAGTTACCACTGCTTTTATTTCCCCTCCTACTTTGCACTAGTTCTCATATTTCCATCCTTCCTCCACTGCAATAATTCAATAGAACTAATTATGTCTTTAAAAAATAGTTAAATAAGCAAATGACTGAAGTTCTTTCTGTTTTCCCTGATGCTGGGTCAAATGGCTCCTCAAGTTGTTCTGAAAGGATACTCTTGCATGTCTGACTGGAATCTTCTTTGGAGATTACTTTTATGATGTCTCATTATTCTTCCCAGTGTGTTGAAGGTGCTATTTTATCAAGTTTTAAGTAATACTGTCTGGAAAATTTTAGGATAATACAAATTTAACACTAGGAAAGGTAAATATCCCACAGCTCTTAATTATAATTGTGTATGTGTATGATATACATATATATGTAGATATATAGATCTACATATATACATGGTATACATATATATCTACATATATATGTATATCATACACATACACAATTATAATTATGTATTATAATTATATGTTTTCCATTTGTCAGTTATTTTTCTATTTGTGCATTTTTAATAGCGGATTGGCTTGCTAGTTATTTTGGTTCTAAGGCCTAGAATATCAATGCTCTGATAAATGAAACTTTGCTTTTCATCACTCTATTAAGATCTTATAAATCAAAGTGACCACCTACTATGGAAAAGTCTAATGTTAGAGCACCTGGGTGGCTCAGTCGGTTAAGCATCTCACTCTTGATCTTGGTTCAGGTCATGATCTCACAGTTTGTGAGTTTAAGCACTGCATCAGGCTCTTGGAGTTCTCTATCCCTCTCTCTCTGCCCCTCCCAACTCATGCACACACACACACACACACACACACACACACACACACACACACACATACTCTCTCTCTCTCTCTCTTTCTCTCTCTCTCTGTCTCGCTCAAAATAAATAAATAAATAAACCTAAAAAAATAAAAAAAGAAAAAGCTCTTCACTTGTCATTGCCCAAGTTAAAAATATGTCATGCAGTTCAAGGATTGTAAAACATTATAACCCTGGCTACATACTGTAATTACCTAGAAGCTTTTTTTTTATTTAAAAAAATTTTTTTTAATGTATTTAGTTTTGGAGACAGAGAGACACAGTATGAGCAGGAGAGGGGCAGAAAGAGAGATAGGGAGACACAGAATCCGAAGCAGGATCCAGGCTCTGAGCTGTCAGCACAGAGCTTGACACGGGGCTCGAACTCAGGAACCACGAGATGACAACCTGGGCCAAAGCCAAACACTTAGCCAACTGAGCCACCCAGGTGCCCCTAGAAGCTTTTTAAGGCCAGAGATCCTAATTTAATTTGTATGTGGTACGCTTGGGAATCAGGACTTTACAACACCCTCCAGGTGATTCTAATGTAAGTCCAGGGCTGAGAACTACTTTAGAATGAAAGTATATAAACACACTATATACTTGTGCAATTAATGGATTTGTAATTTTTTCCTTTAAGAGCCCTACTATTTGCTTGAGGTGAAACAGAGTGCTGCAGTCATTCATTCATAAAGTGGCCCCCTTTGTGAAAAGGGGGCCACAAAGTGACACCCTTTTCACTACCTAACTGGCCACAAAATCAAAACACCCCTTGAAGGAAGGAAGGAAGGAAGGAAGGAAGGAAGGAAGGAAGCAAGGAAGGAAGGAAGGAAGGAAGGAAGGATGGAAGGAAGGCAGGAAGAAAGAGGGAAAGAGAGAAATTTGTTAAGAAAAACTAGTTTAAAGGGAAAAATAGAATGGTAGGCCAAATAATAGCTCCCTAAGATGTCCCATCCTAACCCTTGAAGTCTGTGAATATATTTCTTTACATGACGAAAGATACTTTTACAAACATAATTAAATGTAAGACCTTGGGACGGAGATAGTAGCCTGGGTCATCCAGGTGGGCCCAAGCTAATCACATGGATTCTTAAAATCAGTTTCCCCCCTGTAGTCAGAGGAAGTCCTGCTACAGAATAACAGCTCAGAGAGATGCAACGTTGTTGCCTCTAAAGATGGAAGAATGAGGCCATGAGTTAAGGAATGCAGGAGGCACCCAGAAGTTTTGGAAAAAGACAAAGAAACACATTCTTCCCTAGAGCTAGCAGAAAGGAAGACAGCCTTCCTCGCACCTTGAGTTTGGCCTAGTGAGACCCATGTTGGACTTCTGATCTATAGGTCTATAAGAAAAAAAAATGTGTGTTGTTTTAAACCACCAAGTTTGTGGTAATTTGTTATGGCAGCAGTAGGAAAATAGTGCAGATACTGGTGTTAATTTTGAATTTCCAGAATCCTCAGACAGAGGTAGAGGTACAGGGAATGTTATGTGGAGTCATGAGATTGCATCTTGCTGACCTCTAACTACAGGGAGTATAAATGACCTAGGGCCCCAGTTGCTGCTCTAAACTCCACTTGGTGCAGAGAGCATGCCTCCCATAGCTGCTCCCAGCCAATGACTGAGCCAGCAGCAATGCAGAGGCAGCCAGGTTCTGGGTAGATGCAGAGCTCCTCTGACTTTACCAGTTTGGTAAGGACTGCATCCTGTGATGGCCTTGCTGAGCATCCCTTCAATTGCACTGCAGTATAGGACACTTGCATCCCACCTTCCCCTCCTCTCTCTTTCACTCAGGGTTAGACTTGTATATGGATCCGACACAGCTATTCTACCTCTCCTGGCTCCTCCCCCATTTTCTATCACAGGCATTTTCTAGGACCAGCTATATAATTCGAGTACAAAATAAAAACGTGGAGCCCTCTGTTCAAAAATCATTAAGAATTTTAAGCCTGAGATAGCAGAGCATTAATTACCCCAACTAAGCATTTTATTTATTTATTTTTTATATAAATTTATTTTATTTTATTTATTTATTTTAAATTTATTTATATATAAATTATTGTCAAATTGGTTTCCATACAACATCCAGTGCTCATCCCAACAGGTGCCCTCCTCAATGCCCATCACCCACTTTCCCCTCCCTCCCACCCCCATCAACCCTCAGTTTATTCTCAGTATTTAAGAGTCTCTTATGGTTTTCCTCCTTCCCTCTCTGTAACTTTTTTTCCCCCTTCCCCTCCCCCTGGTCTTGAGTTTCTCAGGATCCACATATGAGTGAAAAAATATGTGTCTTTCCCTGCCTGACTTATTTCACTTAGCATAACACTCTCCAGTTCTATCCACGTTGCTACAAATGGCCAGATTTCATTCTTTCTCATTGCCAATTAGTATTCCATTGTGTATGTAAACCACATCTTCTTTATCCATTCGTCAGTTAATGGGCATTTAGGCTCTTTCCATAATTTGGCTCTTGTTGAAAGTGCTGCTATAAACATTGGGGTACAAGTGCCCCTATGCATCAGCACTCCTGTATCCCTTGGGTAAATTCCTAGCAGTGCTATTGCTGGGTCATAGGGTAGACTTATTTTTAATTTTTTGAAGAACCTCCACACTGTTTTCCAGAGTGGCTGCACCAATTTGCATTCCCACCAACAGTGCAAGAGGGTTCCTGTTTCTCCACATCCTCGCCAGCATCTATAGTCTCCTGATTTGTTCATTTTAGCCACTCTGACCGGCATGAGGTGGTATCTCAGTGTGGGTTTGATGGAGTGACACTGAGCATCTTTTCATGTGCCTGTTGGCCATCTGGATTCTTCTTTAGAGAAGTGTCTATTCATGTCTTCTGCCCATTTCTTCACTGGATTATTTGTTTTTCGGGTGTGGAGTTTGGTGAGTTCTTTATAGATTTTGGATACTAGCCCTTTATCCGATGTCACTTGCAAACATCTTTTCCAATTCTGTTGGTTGCCTTTTAGTTTTGTTGATTGTTTCCTTTGCAGTGCAGAAGTTTTTTATCTTCATGAGGTCCCAATAGTTCATTTTTGCTTTTAATTCCCTTGCCTTTGGAAATGTGTCAAGTAAGAAATTGCTGTGGCTGAGGTCAGAAAGGTGTTTTCCTGCTTTCTCCTCTAGGGTTTTAATGGTTTCCTGTCTCACATTCAGGTCCTTCATCCATTTTTGTGTTTATTTTTGTGAATGGTGTAAGAAAGTGGTCTAGTTTCATTCTTCTGCATATTGCTGTCCAGTTCTCCCAGGACCATTTGTTACAGACTGTCTTTTTTCCATTGGATATTCTTTCCTGCTTTGTCAAAGATTAGTTGGCCATACTTTTGTGGGTCTAGTTCTGGAGTCTCCATTCTATTCCATTGGTCTATGTGTCTATTTTTGTGCCAATACCATACTGTCTTGATGATTATAGCTTTGTAGTAGAGGCTAAAGTCTGGGATTGTAATGCCTCCCACTTTGTTTTTCTTTTCAATATTACTTTGGCTCTTTGGGGTTTGGGTGCCGTGATAGGTCAGGGGCTCAGTCCGCAGTTCCAACAAAGCATTTTAAATGCAGGGTCCTGTGCCATTTCTCAGGTGACTCCCCCTTGAGGCTGGCACTGGTATCTTCTGGTATATTCCTTGCATATCTAATCCTAGTTTGGTATATGTTGGGAGGACACTAAGAGAACATTCTGCTGCTTTTCCCCTAAAATTAACTCCTTTGGGCATCAAACTTGGCTGTGATCAAGGAGTGGGAGTCAGTTTCACCTTGACCTCCCTAGCCTTTGATATGGTTTTAAAATTAAGTTTATTGACTCAAGCTAGTTTTCTATTCAGTTTTGAAGTTTCCTTTTTCTATAATAATACATTATGTTTAAGAAGTAGGGTGGTTTGGGGGCACATGGGTGGCTCAGTCGGTTGAGCGTCCGACTTCGGCTCAGGTCATGATCTCACAGTTCGTGGGTTCGGGCCCCGCATCGGGCTCTATGCTGACAGCTCAGAGCCTGGAGCCTGCTTCAGATTCTGTGTCTCCCTCTCTCTCTGCCCCTCCCCCACTTGTGCTCTGTCTCTCTGCCTCTCAAAAATAAAGAAAAAAAATTTAAGAAGTAGGGTAGTTTTTTGAGCCAAATTCATTGGAGAAAAAAATGTAGTAAGAATTATAGTTGAGATTTTTGAAGTTTCGTTTGAAATAAACACCAATGCAAAATTTAGGCAACAGAACTCATAAATGCATTTCGTCATTTCATAGTGAAAAAAAGGGGGATGGAAACAACTAAAGGGCTACTTCAGGGAAAGGACTAAAATTCCCTCCTTCTTCTCCCATTTGAAATTCTAGGTGTTTTTTGTTTTTTGTTTTTTTGAGAAGGTGTTTTCCAAACGTTTGGCAATTTTAAATATAAGGGCAGAGCTCTGTGGCCTTTAGCAACCTCTCTAGGCCTCAGTGTACTAAGCACGGTGGACCCTGCATATTCTCTGAGATCCCTTTCGACAATAAAATGCTTTGGTCTCATGAAAAACATCTGCTTTAGTCAAGGCTGTGAGTTTTTATGACATTATCATATATTCTTCCTCAGTGTCTGTCTTTTCATGATTTTCCGAAACAACACATTTGCTTGGTGCTCCTGTCATTAGGATTTGTTAAGGCATTATAGGTAAGATAAAGAAACTGAAATGAAAAATGCAGTTGATAGAATATTCACATGACCAGCCCAAGTCCCCAGAGTTCTTTAGGGATAAGCTCTGGACTGGAACCTGAGTTTCTTGACTATTCATCCTATCTCCTTGTCTGAGCCTCTCCTAGATCATCATAAAGAGCCAAGTGGTTAGATTTTGGATTTTTTCAATATCAAATTAAGAGATTAACATTTATCCATTTAATATATTCCCTTAGGTGGTACACAGGTCTGACCAAAACATTGGATTTCCCAAATCCCTACATTAATAATTTGGTCCCTTCAAACTGATGTTGTTTAGTCTTTTTTCTTTTTTAATTAAGTAAGCTCTACACCCAATGTGGGGCTTGAACTCACAACCTCAAGATCAAGAGTTGCATGCTCTACTCACTGGGCCAGCTATGCACCCCCACACTGATGTTGTTTAAATATTTGCCTCACACTGATGTAAATGAAGCACTAGGGGAGAAGGACCACCAAATCCCCATTTGTACAGCAGAAGACCTACAGGTAACAGGACCCACTGTCATTGGAAGTCCTAATACTATTGTGGTATACCTCTTGTGGTCCCACCCAAGCAACTCATCCATAGAGGTGACCTTGGGTGTAAAGTTTTGGCATCCTAGGTAACCATCTAACTGTTCCTGCTCTTAATCCAATTTTGATATTATATAACAAGTTTTCCTTTAAGTCCATTTCATTTTTTTAATTCAAAACAAGCAGGGGTGAAATGATGGCTCCTACATCGTAAGTCCAGTGTAAATTTTGAAACCTGCTTCTGGTTTTCCTCTTTATCCAAGTAATTTATTATCACAGAGGTCTAGATATGGCGAGGACTCTTAGGGCTCTTTGAGAAAAAAACAAACACAAAACAAAACCCTCTCAGGCCAAATGTAAACCAGAACCATATATACAGTGTATTTAAAAATTCCTACTTATTGCATTAAATCTTAAAGTATCATATTTTAGACTATTTACAATTGTCTGCAATAGGAATATTTACAGAAACACTTAATTTTTTTGTAGGGTCCATGCCAGCCATTGCAAATTGTGCTAAAGTTCTTTTCTCCTTATTGGGAACTAAGATGCTTTATTATCTGATGATCCTATTCTAAACTTGCTGAGTTTATGAGAAGACTGTATAGAGACTCTAAATACTTGGAAAAATCTTTTTAAAAAGCAGTATATGCTATAGAGTCAACAAGCTATTAAGATGTTGGAACAGCCGACTACTGCATTTTGAGCGTTACTGTAGGCACATACAAAGTCAGGTAAAATTAGCAGACATTTGTTTCAAACCCAGGTCTCTAAAGTTCTTAACCATTCTACACACTACCTCTCCAACTACTCTGTCATTACCCTAGCTGGCTTCCACTCTTCCTGCCCTCACAGTCTATCTCACCCCTGTGTCTTCTCTTGGTTAATGTCTTCATTAACACCAGAAATCTTTGTATCTCAAATTCTTGCTCAGCTAACTGCCATCTCCTGGCCCACCAAATCTTCATCACCTTAGTTCTCCATGCTTCACTTGATCATAGTATTGAAGTTCTGCTAACCAGCCTTGATCAGATCCTCACAGATGCTCGGCATCAGATATTAAAGATTTCCTACTGCATTTGGTAATACTATAATACAGTGTTTGAAAAGGCGCCTCTGGAGCCAGATGTTCAGGTTTCAAAGCCTGGATTCTCTACTTTCTAGCTTGGGTAAATTACCTAAACTGTGTGTGACTCTGTGTCTTCATCTGCAAAACAGAGATAATAACACATTGTTGTGAGTAGCAAATAGAAGTTGTTTATTAGTCACATTTGGCTATGATACATCTTTGTTTTCCTTTATACTGTTTGAAGGTTTCCTCTCAAGTTCCCATAGGTTGCTGCCTATACGAGTAAAAGGTGTTATAGAGAACTTACTTATAAGCATTGAAATCCAAACTATTAGTTGAAGGAATAAAGGGGAAAACAGTAGGATGAAGAGGGTGGGTGGTCTCAGAAATCAGTCAGTCAGGCAGTTAGAATTTTCTTAAGACCTACAGGTGAAGGGACAAGGCCATGGGGTACGTCTCCTCAAAGTGTCTTCAAACAGAAATGTGGTCACAAGTAGAGACGGAGTATACAAAATGAAGTAAAATAAAGATGTTCAAAATGAAGAGCAATTAACTCAAAAGAAAGGAGAAAGAAGGAAACCTTGGAGTCGTTCCTACTTCTACTGATTAGTGATTGACTTCGCTATGGGACAAGGAAGGAATGAGAGGGAAGAAACAGCCCAAATCCCAGTAGGAAAGTAGTCGGTGCCCTGAACCACAGGACAATTTGTTCTCAGAACTAGAACCAAAGCAAAGTCAGTGAAGGATTATGTTGTGGGAACCCTGATGATAAACACACTCAAGATGAAGGAATGAGTGCTCCTTCCCCAATTTTGTGGGTACCAAAATTGAAAACAGGATGATGTAATTCTTAGAAATTGAACAATTTAGGACTCAGCTCAATATTAACTGAACCTCTGCTACGTGCCAGGCACTGAAGACATGATCGTGCCCTTGCAGAGCTACGTACCAGAGGAGAGGCAGACTTTCTCCATGAGCTGCCAAAAGAATAAGAGGGAAGAGAGGAGGGGAGGCCAAATGGAGGGTGGCTTCCATTTGGAGGAAATCATTTACACTGAACTATGGTAACAAGTATAAATTAAACCATTGGTGAGAGGAAACTTAACTTGGCAATAAATTACCATATATATCAAGAATAGATATCACTTTAGAATATGCATGAGGTGGAAATTAAATGCTTGATTAAAGATACAAAGTAAGATTTAAAACTATATTATTTAAACTTGTATAAAGTGCTTTTATTCATGTTTTACACATCTAGAAACACTGAGTGAAGCCTAAAGCAACCTTCAGGGACCCTGTTATGATCCCTATTTTACAAATGAGAAACAGAGAGGAACAGAGAGATTCACTACCTTGCCTAAGTTCACTCAAACAAAACCATCTTTGACACTGGACCATATTTATCTGGATTTCTTGCCTAAGATGCTGTTGGTTCACCCAGCATTTACACTGAGTATGAGTTCTGAAACACTAGTTCCATAGAATGTTGGCAAATTTCTATTTTATGGTAAAGCAGTCTTGGACATACTGAGAGAACAGCTTTAAACATGTTTTTACTGTGAGACTTCTCAGAACCTTAAAAATGGCCATGTACAATGTAAATTTCCAAGTTGGGTGTATACATGTAGCTTTTCTTCTTTGATCACAGAACACTTTCTTCACGGTCTCTTGGACCTAGAGTAATATGGAATACACTGGAAAATACTGAACCAATGTGTACTGAGGTGAGCAAGGACCTAGACAGATTTTGAGTTTGGGTAGAGAAATACAAATATGAGGTAGAAAAATTACGACAAGATGATTCTGGAATAAATTATCCACTTGAAACAACTTAAGCACAGAGGAGCTGGTGCCCCTAAACTAGACCACCATACCTCTGTAAATATCTAGGCAACACTAAGTCTGAGTAAGTACGCACATGTGCATTTTATTATGGAGAATTCAGATATAAATACCGTCTAGAGATAGTTGGTGTGAACTGTATGACAAAGAGTCTATTTATTTCATCTGAATGGGGCTGAGAAAAAAGATGCAAACTATATTATCTGAGACAACTGAAAAGGCTGTGGTCCTTAGAAGCAGATTATTGAGCTCACAGGAGGAGTGAGGCAGTAACAGCCAGTTTACTTATGTATTTATAATACTTATGTATTATTTATTCATTGTCCTCCCCCATTTAAACTTCTAAAGGGCAGAGATTTTTGTCATTCTTCTCCACTGATTTATCCCAAGAGTCTAGAACAGTGTTTGCTACACAGTAGGCGATCAATAAACTGTGAACGAATAAAAGAACCTTATATTCAAGTCAGAATCTTTGATAACTTTCTACCCACCCTCACCAACCAGAGCAAATCTTCTTCATCTTTTCCATCTTAACGACAATTCCGGTTGACATAGTTCCTTGGGCTAAAAATCTTGGAGTTTACCCTCACACCTCTTTCTCTCTCAGCTTCATCCAGTTGAAGAGTAAACCGAATCAAGTCTACTTTTGTATGTGTACCAATTTTGATCTCTTCTTCCCATCTCCACTGATACTATCCTAGTTGAAGCCACCAACTCTTATCTGGCCTATTTCAATAGCCTCCTAATTGTTCTCCCTGTTACATCTCACACCCTGCTACCATTTCTTCTTCACATAGCAGCCAGAATGATCCTTTATAATGACAGATCAGGTTCCATTACACCCCTGCCCCAAATCCTCCAATGGCTTCCCATGGAAGTGCTCACAAGGCCATGATCTAGATCCCACTCTGGCTCCAGCCTCTCAACTTCCCTCTGTCCCTCTCTCGCGCTGGTCTCCTTGCTGTCCACGATTACATCCAAAATATTCCATGCTGCAGGGCCTTTACACTCACTGCTTCTCCCCCCAGGGCTCTCTTCTCCTGGACATCCATACTCCATACCCACCTTCCTTCCAGTCTCTTTCAGAGGTACCTAACCTGAGAGACTTTCTTTGACCATGCTATGTAAAGGAGCAGCCTCATCACCATGATTCCTCCCATCTTTTTACTTTATTTTTTCATAGCACTTACCACTTTATATGGCTATTTGTTTTTTGTCTCTATACTCCACTAGAACACAAGATCCATAATACTAGGGACTTTGTTTTGCTAAATTCTGTAGCTCTAGCATTTAGCAATTTTAGAATAGTGCCTGTCATTTTGTAGCCCCTGAATTAAAAAAAAAAGGCACGGGGATGCCTGGGTGGCTCAGTCGGTTGAGTGTCTGACTCAATTTCAGCTCAAGTCATGATCCCAGGGTTGTGGGATGGAGTCCGCTTAAGATTTTCAGTCTCTCCCCGCCCCACCACCCCCTCTCAAAAAAAAAAGTGCTAAATGAATGAATTACTAATATTTGTCAAATGCTTATTAAATGTCAACCCTTTAAATGTACTATTTCACATAATCCTTAAGAGGCAGTAGGTATTATTAATTTATTTAGATGAAGAGATTGATACCCAGAGAAATTAAGCAATTTGCTCAAAGGCCTACATCTAGCAAGTAAGAAGTCAGGATTCTAACCCAAGTAGGTCAACTCTGGTCTGCACTTTCGTGATCTATATTCTGCTTACCTTGCTATGGCACATATGTACAAGTCATTCTAAGAGTTGTTTTCATGATAACTCCCAGAAAGGTATTCTCTCTTCCTTCCTTCCTCTGTTTTTTCCTTTGGTTCTTTCATTCATTCATTCATGTGCTCACATGTTAAGCATGCAATTGGCTCCAGGGATACAAATTTGAGTAGGATTCATTCCCTACTCACAAAGAGCTGCACTGTCTAGAGGAGAAGGCAGACATATAAATAAATAAACAAACCCAAGATATGTATTTATTTTTTCTCAGAAAATAGAGATAATTTTACTCAAAGTTTTTTCCAGTTTGCATTAAACTGCAAAAAATTTTACTCAAAGTCATTGCCTAAATGTTGTCATCTGTTTATGTCAATTGCCCCAAAACATGTAAATACCATATTTTACATTTTTTTCCTTGCAAGTTGTTTCTGGTTCTTTGGAAAGTAGATGTGGTATAAACAGTAAATGACATAAAATATAAGTATTTCATTATTCCTTAAATACTTTTGATATTTATCATCAAGGCTTTGTACTAGATGCCATAAGGGATTATAAATGACATGGCATTGGCTCCTCAGTGAATTCCCAACCAAGCAGAAGGACACAGAAGAAATAAGCTCAGTGTAAGACGCCATCAAAAAAGCCCTCATAAGGAAAGTACAGCGTCTGATGTGCTTTCTGCAGAGAACTAGATTCTCTGGATGGATGTTGGGGATTTAAAAGCAGACATTTCAGTTCTAAGACCTTTATTCTTAACTATGTCTCTCTACTATGCTCACTATGATGTCGGTACGAATTTGGCATTCATAAATGTTTCAACGTAGAAAATTCATCTAAGATATTTTAATGTAAACTTCCTAAATGCTTTGTCTTCTGTGGAATTATTAAGGGCTCTACCAATCCTATGAGCTTTCTCTGCATAGAAGGCGGGTCTTCAGGATTAAGCCCAGGTCTACTTCCTATTATATACCTCTGAGCGAATTACTTCTCTGTACTTCAACTGTAAAATGGGATTGATAGGAGTATCTACAGCACAGCGATTGGTGCTGAGGCTCCAAAGATGATTAAAAAGCAAGGAAAAAAAAACAACTGAGAGCAGTTAGTAAAAATGCAATAGCACTCAGGTAAAATAACTGAAAACTGCATATAACAGTGTTAGGAAATATAGTGTATGGTTATATACAACTGTGTGTCCTTATTAGAGATAAGGGCTGGTCCATGATCCTGTGCAGTCTTTCCATTAAGTCTATAGTTCAGAAACCATGGTGTAGCAACAGAGCTTCAGTGATTACTTGCATTTTTAAAAGGTAACAGATATGATGAAAAACTGGCAGTATCTACTAAAGTGGAACATTTTTATTCTTAGTAATTCCCTCTCATCATTATATACCTGATGGAAATGTCCATATGTTCACCAAGAGACATTTATAAGAATATTTGTAGCAGTAACATTTGTAATTAGTAAAAACTGGGAGTTACCAAATACTCATCAACATAAATGGTAGTATCGTCACTCAACACTAGACAGCAGTTACAATGAACAAATCACAACTGCACAAAATGGGTGAATTTCACAGAACAGTGTTGAGCAAAGAAGCCAGATTCAAAAGTGCACATACTCTGTGACTGTATCTAAAAGTTCAAAAACAGAAAAACTAATCTGTGATGTTCCAAGTTAGGAGAGTGTTTTCGTAAGAGGTTTAATAATCAGATGGAGTTACAAGAGGGATTTCTGGGGTTCTTGTAATGCCTGTTTCTTGCTCTGAGCACTAGTCAGGTAGGCATATGCAGTTGGTAGAAATTCTTCAAACTGTACAATTAAAATATGTACTTAGTGTATATGTATTTTTAATTTTTTAATTTTAATTTTTTTAGAGAGAGAGAGAGAGCATGAGTGGAGGAGAGGACCAGAGGGAGAGAGAGAGAAAAATTTAAGCAGGCTCCACTTTCATTGCAGAGGGGATCATGGTGCATGATCCCACGATCCTGGGATCACAACCTGAGCCAAAATCAAGAGTCGGATGTCCAACTGACTGAGCCACTCGGGTGCCCCAACTTAGTGTAAAATTTTAATAAAACACTCCCTTCAAATGTTGTAGTTCTCCTCACTGTCCTAACACCCAGGCCACGTGTTTCTTAGCTTTGTGTGTCCCTCCACACAAGGCCAACCACTCTGAGAATCCACCCAATTTAAGCGTTAAAAGTCTTTCCTTCTGTAAGCATGGCAGTAAAGAGTATTGTTGCAAACCACTCCTAGAATCAATGTTTTCTTTGACTATGATTAGCTCATTGGTGCCAGGTGTTCTGTGGGGCATTAAGACAACATTTTTAAAATGGCAAAATAATGAAAGAGGCATTTGATGCTAAAACAAGTAAATAGCTTGTCTTTATTTTCCAGAAACAACCTGCAACCACCCACCAAATTCTATTTTGAAATGTCATCAACAATCAACTATCAACTGACAACTATTATTTATAAAAGGCCCTATAAAGGGTATTAAAGATGTCAGGAGTGTTTTATCTACTGACCTGAAACCTGTCTCAGACAGAAATGAAAATGGCTGCAGAGTCAACACATATATTTCATTTTGGTGCTGCATTTGAGGACACCTGGGCCAATGTTATGTGTTAAGTCAGTGAAAATGTGTAATTCACAGAGTAACTGAAAAAGCCACTAGACAGGAAGATGGATGGATTGAACATTTTCTGTGCCACCGAACGGCTAATGATCAGGTAAACACCTTTGAGAAAAACAAAATCCAGAATTGTTTCAGCCGTTCTCTGACCACCTCTTGCCTCTGGCATGAGCAGCCATTAGCCTGCTGTGGGCTCTTCCAGAAGACAGACCAGCTGCAGAGTCCCTAGGAGGTCATGTCCTCCCTCCCACCCTTTAGAGCCCACTAAATAGCTCATTAGAGGCACCTGCTGTGGAGAAACTGGTGTGGGCAGAGCCAGGATTCAAATCTTGATTCCAAGGTCCAATCTCCTAAGTATTACACCATATTGCTTCCTAATTTTAAAACACCTTTTATGCCCTCCTTCTAAAAAGAGGAATAAGAACAGGGGCAAAGCCAGAGACCTCACTATGATCCATACCCAACTCTTAGAAGTCCTGCCCTGGGTCTCAATCATTCAATGGGAGGCAGAGCTCCAGGTGACACATATTTTCCATAATCATTAAATCCACTAAGGTATATACTGCTCTCCAGAATGTTACCTTCCAAATTATTCCATCTAAGTAGCTGTCCATATATCTGCACCTCCTGTGTACATGTACACACACACACACACACACACACACACACACACACACACACACACACACACACACACACACACACACACACACACACCCATGATTTCTGGAAGCAGCAAAGGTCAGAGAAGCAAGTCTTCAGGTTCAATCTCATTTGACTGACTTCCACAGGAAGCTCAGCCAGCTCTTCAAAATTAACTTCTTGCTTTTGGTTCTTAGTTCCCATCTGTAGCCAATGTGGTATCTTGTTTGGTTTCTCTTATTTATTCTCTAAGAACTATGTCAATATCCATTCATTATGCTTTATTAAATAGCCATGATTGGATAGTATAATGATACACAAAAGTTTAAAAAAACAAGGTTTGTTACAAGCTATGAAACATAATACTGCATCTGTTAAGAATTGAGTTCACTTACCTAGTTATCATACATTTTAGTTTTTAAATACCGCACTTATGGATTAGATTTGTTTTATGTATATTTTGCAGTTTACATTCTCTTATGAATCAATATATTGTATACTTTTCATGCATACATATATATACATATGATGTAACTCAAAGTTAAGGTTTTTTAAAGCTATACATACAAAATCACTGCATGTGGAATTAAAGCACATTACACACAAAATGAAAAGAACTATAGCATAAAACACAGATCGAATGTAACTTACCTATATAAAACAAAGCATATGATCATTGTATCCCTAGAATATTTTCTCTTTAAAAAAAAAAGCCAATTATCCACTTGTTGAGTAAATCACAATGCAGTTTTCTAAAAAAATTTGCTAGGCAATGATAGCTTTATTGCCTTCTTGGCTTCAGACCACCAACTATTCTAAAAGATATTTAATAAAAAAAATAATAAACACCATCACATGAAATACAATGTCAAACAAACATAATTATATTCAAACATCTGAAAAATGCATAGTACCACATTTGGGAAGTGTGGACTTTTTCCATTGTCGTCTCATTCATGATAAAGAGCAGTCTTTGGCCTCCTTTTTGAAACTTTTTATAGTGTTTCTTTAAAGTTTATTTTGAGAAAGAGAGAGAGCGAGGGCACATGAGAGGTGGAGGGAGAGAGAGAATCCATGCAGGCTCCAAAGCGGGCCTCGATCCCACGACCCTGGGATCAAAGCCTCAGCCAAAATCAAGATTTAGATGCTTAACTTACTGAGCCACCCAGGCACCCCATAAACTTTTTATAGTATTTTTTAGTGTTCAATAAAAATCTCATTTCAGCATTTTATCTTGAAGTATAATAGCCCTATTTTTCTCTTTACCTCCAACTAATATACCCCAGTCTTAAAATATTTTGTATGTGTATAACAGCATACAGATTCATGTATTTATTAAACAACTTGCTAAAATAAGGTCCCTGTGAAAGGTTTACTAAAATCATGCAAAACTAGGACTGATAAGAAGGGAACCTCTAGCACAGCTATTCAACGATTTGTTTTACTAGCTGGGAAAACCAAGAAGGCCTGCAAAATTCCATATTCTTCAAGTTTATCAACCTTAATTTCCTAAAACACTGCTCCAGAATCTCAGACAAACCCCAGATAAAATTATTTCCTTAATTCTGCTACTTCCTACTTTCTGCCACATTTTAATGTTTCTAAAATTGGGATTATTTTACAAAGGATATATATATTTCATGGTCGTCCGCCTTTTAAAATGGGCTATGCTAAATTGGTGTCATATCTTACAAGTGATGGAGATTTAGAATCCCAGAAAATAATGAATATAGTATTACTCATGAAAGGGAACTCTGAATTAAGTACTTTTTAATTTGCCATTTCTTCCATTAATACTTGTTAAGGTTACTATTCACCCTACCCAAATTGGAGCCCTTACAATCTCCTGAAACAAAGAAAAGGCATAATCCTGAAACCAATCAATTTTTTAACATATTTTTTTTCTACAGTGGCAACTAAGGCCAAGTAACTTTATCACTTCCCCATGTGAAGACACCAGAGAGTGATTTGGAGATTAGGAAGATAGATTAATAGAGACAAAGAAAAACTTACTGAGAAATTATGAGGTTGGTTGCCAAATTGACAGTATGAATTATCTGTTGTAGAGGGACTCTCTTATGAGATGACACATTATTATTCAAAGAACTGGCCATTACGTTACCTTGGCCAGACTACATGCACTACTGCCAGAAACTACTCATGCAAAAACCTTGGCTAAAAGCTACCTCTGATGGCCTGGAACCTATTTTGGCATTAAAAGCCAGAACTTCAGGCCACTCAGCAGAACTTGCCCAAGAAATCTCTTTCTCAGTTTAAAAAAAAAGTTCTTCTATCTTGATTTTACTGGCATGCTTTAAGGAAATAAATTATTGACAGTTAATTCATATATATAATCACTCATCTTTTCAACAAAAGAAATATGAGAGGCACATTTAAAAATATTCCAAATTCAATTTAAAATTTTTACCATCTTAAAAATAAAATCAAACCTTTACCAACTCAAAGATTCTGCATTTACTTCTGATTATTTTAATTTGTCACGAACCACCCTCAAGTAAACCATCAGGCTAAAAGGACTGTCCAGAGTTTCAGACAGCCTAAAAAATGATTGTTGGAAGATACCATGGATCGGTTGGCCAGGCACCTTTCTCATTGTTCCAAGTATCACTACATGCATTCTTTGCTCCAAAACAAGAGTTAATTCTGCTAAGTTGCTGAACCAAATTCTTGGTATTTGCCTTATTCTTCATCCAGATTTGTTTTAAAAATTTACAGGTTAGTCTTGATGCTGCTCTGACCCTACAAAAACCTGACAAAGGAGGTTAAGAGGGGAGGTGTCCAGCCATTGGAATGGAGGATGTGATGCCCAAAGCTCACATAATCTCAGCTACTGAAAGCACATCAGTAGAAAGGAACTTCCTCTGCCATTGATTTTTTTTATTACTATTGAGGTAAAATTGGAATATAACATTAGTTTCAGGTATACCACATAATCCAATTTATGTATAGACTACAAAGCAATCACCACAATAAGTCTAATTACCACTCATCACCATACAACTCACATTAACCATTTTGGCTTCCCCCATCCCCCTTTCCCTCTGATAACTGCCAATCTGTTCTCTGTATCTATGAGTTTTGTTTGCTCATTTGTGTGTGTGTTTTTTTTAGATTCCACATATAAGTGAAATCATGTGGTATTGTCTTTCTCTGACTTATCTGACTTATTTCACTTAGCATAATACACTCAATGTCCATCCACATTGTTGCAAATAGCAAGATTCCTTCTTTTTTATGGCTAAGTAGTATTCTATTATATATATATGTATTACTCACTACTCACTATTACTCATTACTATTTATTTATTATTACTATTCATTCCTTTCTCTCTCTCTCTCTCTACACACACACACACACAGATACATATATATCACAAATTCTTTATCCATTCATCCATGAACAGTTAGGTTGTTTCCATATCTTGTAAATAAAACTACAATAAACATGGGGTGCATATATCTTTTTGAATTAGTGTCCTCATTTTCTTTGGATAGATACTCAGATGTACAAGTGCTGGATTATAAGTAGTTCTATTCTTAATTTTTTGAGAAACCTCCATACTATTTCCCATAGTTGAAGAACCAATTTACATTCCCACTGACATTTGTATGAGGGTTCTCTTTTTCCACATCCTCCTCAATGCTTGTTATTTCTTGTCTTTTTGATCCTACTCATTCTAGCAGGTATAAGGTGACATCTAAATGTAGTTTTGATTTGCATTTCCCTGATGATTAGTGATGATGAGCATTTTTTCATGTGTTTGCCATCTGTATGTCTTCTTTGGAAAAATGTCTATTCAGGTCTTTTGTTCATTTTTTAATTGGATTATTTGGGGGTTTTGGTACTGAGTTGTAAAGTTCTTTATATACTTTGTATATTACCCCTTTTCAGATACATCATTTGCAAAATCTATTTATTAGGTTGCTTTTTCCTTTTTTTTTTAAGAATTTATGTTTAAGTAATCACATTACCCAACATGGGGCTCAAACTCACATCCCCAAGATCAAGAGTCACATGCTCTACCAACTGAGCCAGCCAGGTGTCCCTGTTGCCTTTTCATTTTGTTGATAGTCTCCTTTGCTATGCAGACTTGTAAGTTTTTAGTTTTATGTAGTCCCACTATTTATTTTTGCTTTGTTACCTTTGTTTTTGAGTTGAATCTAAAAATTCAATGCCAAGACCAACATCAAGGAGCTTAACGCCTATGTCTTCCAGAGTTTTATGTTTTCAAGACCTTACATTCAAGTCTTTAATCCATTTTGAGTTAATTTTTGTGTATAGTGTAAGATAGTGGTCTAGTTTCATTGTTTTGCATGCTGCTGTCCAGTTTTCCCAACACCGTTTATTGAAGAGACTATCCTGTTCCCATTGTATATTCTTAGCTCCTTTGCTGTAATCCAATGACCCTATGTGTGGGGGTTTATTTTTGAACTCTCTATTCTGTTCCATATTTCTGTATGTCTGGTTTTATGCCAATACTACAGTGTTTTAATTAACATAGCTTTGTAGTAATATAAAGTGTGATACTTCAGACTTTGTTCTTTCTCAAGATTGCTTTGGCTATTCAGTATCTTTTGTGGTTCCATACTAATTTTAATATCCTTTGCTCTAGTTCTGTGAAAAATACCACTGGGATTTTGACAGGAATTGCAGTGAACCTGCAGATTGCCTTGGGCAGTATGAACATTTTAACAATATTAATTCTTCCAGTCCATAAGCATGGAATATTTTTCCAATTACTTGTGTCTTCTTCAACTTATTTCACTAATGTCTTATAATTTTTAGTGTACAGGTCTTTCACCTCCTTGGTTAAATTTATTCCCAAATATTTTATTCTTTTTGATGCAATTGTAAATGGATTTCTTAATTTATCTTTCTGATAGCCCATTATTACTGTATAAAAATGCAACAGATTTCTGTATATTGATTTAGTATCCTGCTATTTTACTGAATTTATGAGTTCTAACAGTTTTGTGTGTGTGGAGTCTTTAGGGTTTTCTCTATACAGGATAATGTCATGTGCAAATGGTGACAGTTTTACTTCCTTTCCAATTGGGATGCTTTCATCCCCCCCCTTTTTTTCTAATTTCTGTGGATAGGACTTCCAATACTATATTGAATAAAAGTGGTAGGAGTGGCCATCCTTCTCTTGTTTCTCATATATGGCCTTTATTATGTTAAGGTAGTTTCTCTCTATACCCACCTGCAGAAAACTTTTATCATAAATAGATGTTGAATTTTGTCAAAACTTTTTTCTGCATATTTTGAGATGATCATATGATTTTTGTTTTTCATTTTGTTAAAGTGGCATACTACATTGCCCTGGAATAAATCCTATTTGATCATGGTATATAATCTTTTTAATGTATTATTGAACTCAGTTTGCTTATATTTTGTTGTGGATTTTTACATCTATGTTCATCAAGGATATTGGTCCATAATTTTCTTGTTTTGTGGTGTTCTTATCTGGATTTGGTAACCAGGGTAATGCTGGCCTCATAAAATGCATTTGGAAGTGTTCCTTTCTCTTCAGTGGTTTTTTGTTTTTGTTTTTGTTATTTTTGGGGGGGGGGGTTGGAAGAGTTTGAGAAGGACAGGTGTTAAATCTTTGAGTTCATCAGTGAAGCCGTCTGGTCCTAGACTTTTGTTTGTTGGGAGGTTTTTTATTGATTCAATCTACTTTCTAGCAATTAGCCTATTTAGATTTTCTGTTTTTTGATCATTCAGTCTTGGAAGATTATATCCTTCTAGAAATTTATCCTTTATTTTTAGGTTGTTCAACTTCATGGCATATAATTGTTCATAGTGGTCTCATGATCCTTTGTATTTCTGTGGTTATCAGTTATAATGTCTCCTCTTTAATTTCTGATTTTATTTATTTGAACCCTCTCTCTCTTTTTTTCCTGGTGAGTTTAGTTAAAGGTTTGTCAATTTTTTATATATATTTTCAAAGAACTAGCTTTTAACTTCATTGATCATTTCCACTGTTTTTTTGTCTCTGTTTTGTTTATGTGCACTTTGATCTTTATTATTTCTTTCCTGCTACTAACTTTGGGCTTTGTTCTTCTTTTTTTAGTTCCTTTAGGTGTAAAGTTAAATTATTTATTTGATAGTTTTCTTGTTTCTTGAGGTAAGACTGCATTGCTATGTCTTCCCCCTTAAAGTTGCTTTTGCTGCATTCTATAAATTTTGGAATGTTATATTTCAATTTTTATTTGTATCAAGGTATTTTCTGATTTCCCCTTTGATATCTTATTGACCCATTGGTTTGTCAGTAGCATGTTGTTCAATCTCCATGTATTTGTGACTTGTTCAGTTTACTGTAATTGAATTCTAATGTCATGCCATTGTTGTTGGAAAAGATGACTGGTATGATTTCAATCTTCTAAAGTTTACTGAGATTTGTTTTGTGGCCTAACATGTGATCTATCCTGAAGAATGTTCCTTGTACACTTAAGAGGATGTATAGTCTGCTACTTTTGAATGGAATGTTCTGTATGTATCTATTAAGTCCATCTGGCCTAATGTGTCATTTAAGGCCAAGAATTCCTTATTGACTATCTGTCTTGATGGTCTATCCATTGGTGTATGTGAAATATTAAAGTCCACTACTATTATTATATTGCTGTTAATTTGCATTATATATTTAGGTCCTTTATTGGAGGCACAAAAATATTTACAAATGTTATATCTTCTTGTTGGATTGACTCCTTTATCATTATATAATTCTCTTTTTTGTCTTTTGTTTAGTCTTTGTTTTAAAGTTTATTTTGTCTGACATAAGTACAGATACACCAGCTTTTCATTTCCATTTGAATGTAATTTCTTCTTCTATCCCTTCATTTTCAATATTTGTGTGTCCTTAGATCTGAAGTGAGTCTCTTGTAGGCAGCATATAGGTGGGTCTTCTCCTTCTCCTTCTCCTTCTTCTTCTTCTAATACATTCAGCCACTCTATGTCTTTTGGTTGGAGAATTTAGTCCATTTACATTTAGAGTAATCATCAATAGGTGTGTACTTACTGGCATTTTGTTAATTATTTTCTGGCTGTTTTTATAGTTTTTGTAGTTCCTCTCTGTGCTTTCTTCTCTTGCTCTCCTCCCTTGTGGTTTGATGACTTTCCTTAGTGTTATGTTTAGATTCCTTTCTTAATTCCATCTACTATAGGTTTTAATATTATGATTACCATAAGGTACACATATAATAATCTATTTACATAGTAGTTTATTTCATGTTGATAGCAACTAAAATTTGAGCACTTTCTAATGACTACATTTTTATCCCAACTTCCCTACCCATGTTTTATGTTTTGGTGTTATATTTTACATTTTATTTTGTTTTATATATCCTTTAACTTATTATTATTGTTATGGTTAATTTCACTAATTTTGTTTCTCTAATCTTAATACCTGTTTTATAAGTGACTAATCCACTACCTTTCCTATATGTTTGCCTCTTCCAGTGAGATTTTTGTTTTCATGTTTTCTTATTGCTAGTTAGTGCCTTCTCTTTTCAGCTTAAAGAAGTCCCTTTTAACATTTATTGTAAGGGTGGTTTATTGGTGATGAACTCTCAGCTTTTGCTAATCTGGAAAAGTGTTTATATCTCCTTAAATTATGAATGATTGCCTTGCTTAGAGTATTCCTGGTTGGAAGTTTTTTCCTCTTAGCACTTTTCATGTCCTGCCACTCCTTTCTGACTTGCAAAGATCTGACTGAAAAATCAGCTGAAAGTCTTATGGAAGTTCCCTTATATGTAACAAGTTGTTTTCTCTTGCTGCTTTTAAATACTTTCCCTTTAACTTTTGACATTTTAATTATAATGTATTTTGGTGTAGATCTCTTTGGTTTATCTTATTTGAGACTTTCTAAGCTTCCTGGATGTAGATGTCTGTTTCCATCCTGACTTCTTGGAAGTTTTCAGCCATTATTTCTTCAAATAAGTTTTCTGCCTCTTTCTCCTTCTTTCTCTCTTCTCTTTCTCAGACCCCTAAAACACTTGATGTCCTGTTAGCTATATTCACTTTTTAAAATTTCTTTTCTTTTTGTTTTTCTGTTTGGATCAGGATGTTGATCCACTGTTCTGCTCCATCCCATCTGCTGTTGAACCCTTCTAGAGTATTTTTCAGTTCAGTTATTGTATTCTTCAGTTTAGTGACTTCTGTTTGGTAGTATCCTTTTTTTTAAGAGAGAGAGAGAGAGCACACACATGCATGCATGAGTGGGGGGAGGGGCAAAGGGAGAGGGAGAGGGAGAGAGAGAGAATTTTAAGCAGGTCCAGGGCAGAGTCCAACATGGGCCTCAATCTCATGATGGTGAGATCATGACCTGAGCCAAATCAAGAGTGAGATGCTTATCCAACTGAGCCACCAAGGTGCCCCTGTTTGGTACTATCTTATATTTTCTATATCTTCTATCTTTTTGTTGAAGTTCTCATCATTTCATCCATTCTTCTCCTAAGTTCAACAAGCATATTTATGACCATTACTTTTGAACTTTTTATCAGTGAGAGAAATAAGTCCCCCAAGCCCCAAAGACTGGGGTATCTGATGTGGGGTACAAACTCCTCAGTCCTCAGGGAGAATCTCCATATTTGTGAGATCCCTCCAGATTGTGGGTTGCCAAGCTGGAGGTGGGATTTTTGGTGAAATCCCCTCTCTGCCTCTACTTCCCGTCTCAATGTAGTTCTTTTATCCTTTGTTGTAGAAAAGCTCCTTAGCTAGTTTTCAGGTCTTTTCCAAAGGGAACCAATTCATATGTAGCTGTACATTTGGTATGTGCATAGGAGGAAGTAAGTTCAGGATATTCCTAGACCTGAACCACTCTCTCCCTGCCACTGATTTTTAACTTCATCTTATGACAACTTACCACAACCATCCAATCCACCTGCTAGAGCAACATCCCATAATTTTAACCACCTGGTGTAATGCAGGGGCTTTACAAAGAGGTACAGCTTATCATCAATTAAAAGATAATGTAAAGAAGGGAGAGATGCTTTGATTAAATGCTATTCTTTTTCTTTAAATTTTTTCCCTCAAAGTTTTATGTCTCAATTATTTTATGGTGTAGTTAGGTAAAAGATTGTTTACAACACAAAATAATTTTATATGAAAAGCCTACAAATATATTTCACTGCTTCTAATACAACATCTGTTTTGTGTGACCAAAGAAATCCAGTAAACAACAAATTGAAATGGAAGACAATCTTAGTCCAAGAGAGTAATTCTTTAGAGAAGGAAGTGAATGGAGATAAAACATGCAGCAGGAATCCAGGGCCCAGGAAGGCATGAGCACAGCAGGGCAAACATAAGCCTTCTCTTAGTTCTTTCCTTTCCTCTCCTACCTGCTCTTGTTTCTCTCTTTTCTTTTCCTTTATCTCTCACCATTGGCTGCTCAGAGCCAATATATTCACTTACCTCAATGGCAGGCTTAATGCTCTTCTTTGGAACTAAGGGATAGTGAGGAATAAACAACTTAGTTTGGTTTTGTAAGAATAATGTTAATGCAGAAAGATCTGGAAAAGAGAAAAAAGGAGGCTTCCATTTGTCCCTAAATGTTATCTTACCATAATTGGTGACATCTCTGGATTAGTGTCTAAATGTATTGAAAATCCTCTGACTCATTTGTTGCCCACTAAACAACTTTTTTTTCACCCCAGCAAAAACGACAGCCTCGCCATAGAATGTTCAATTAACGTTACTGATAGATTGATGTCCTGACGTTACCTCTCAGTGGTCCAACTAGTTCAGGCATTACTGTTTAAAAGACAGGATAGGACAGGCAAAATCAACCATAAATCCATGTTATAGATCATGAGGAGAGACAGGACTCAAGAAATATATCATAGCTTTGTAGGCTTTAACAACTTAAGAAATTTAACATAGTGTGAAAACTGTCTCTAGAGCTCAAATAATTGTCTAGTCTAGGTGGAATAAGAATTAAAAACTTGGTTTGAATAGAATGGTAGGGAGAAAACTCGACTTAGAATCATAACATCTGGTTCCAATTTTACTCTGCCATTTATTACCTGTGACTTGAAACATACTGCCTCCCTTACCCTGAATTTCCTTATCTGAAAATTGAGAAAATTCAAGTACATACCTAATAGGTATTATTGTGAGGATTTAATCAAGTGAACCACATGAAAGCTATTAGCATAGTACCTGAAATGCAGTAGATACTCAATAAACATACTACAGAAATAATTTTCCCCCACTGTAGTTGTGTGCTATCAACTTAAAATCCTTTTTGAAGGGGGAAAAGAAACATTTTCTTTCTGATATGGCTATTGCCTGGCATCTGCACTGTTTGAAATATTAGGTCTCTCTTAACTCCTATTGTCATATGTACAATGCTTTGAGATTCATTTGCATGATTTAGTGAAGACCTTCTTTCTTCCTCAATAGGCTTGCAGTCTAGCAGTAAAAGAGAAATGCATATTATTACAACCTTGGGTGTTTGTGTAATTGCCACAACAAGGCAGGCTGGTGGTACAATGGCTGCAGCAGGGAAGAGGAGGGGGTATAAGGGTCTGAGGGAGCCGGGGAGGCTTTGGGGAGAAACAGGACTAGGACTTGGTCTTCAGGGTCAGAGAAGGAACCCACCAGACATGTGTGAGAGAGAAGAGAGGTTTTCCAGATAGAACCTAAAGAAATATCCAAACTCTAAAATATTTTAAAATATTTAAAATGCTCTTTTTAAGTGTGTCTAAATTCTAAATTCATATCGTTTATATACCCATATGCAGTTACTCATAATTGTACACATTTTTCTCTGTGACTCTAACTTAGATAACTTAAAAGGTAATAGAGATATTTGTCTGTTTAGATGATGAGAACTTTATAGGAATAAGCAATGATGGGAATAAATTGATAAAAAAAAATTATGTCAAACAGGAGTGCCTGGCTGGCTCAGTCAGCAGAGCATTTGACTCTTGATCTCGGGGCTGTGAATTCAAACCCCACATTGGGTGTACAGATTACTTAAAAAATAAAATCCTTAAAGAAAACAAAAAGAGTTACATCATTCTACTTTTACATACTTGTGTTAACTGGAAGATGACACAGGAGACCCTTGACATTTGGTGTGTGAAAATGCCTGTAGCGGTCCTTGGCTTTCTGTCAAATCACAGTTCCATCTAGGGTCAAATCATTGTCATTATTATCATCACAATCATCATAGCAGCCAATACTTGTATGGTTAAATACAGTGCCAAATACTGTTGCGAGCGCTTGAGAGTAGAAACACACTTATTCTCAAAAATAAGGGAGGAAGATCCCATAGCCTTTTCAATTTTGCTAAAAATTTCTTACTTAATGAGGAAATTTACATTGGCCAGAGCATTCCCAGCACAGATTTACAAACCATTTCTTACTTCTCTGTGAGGCATAGGATAGGCTCGGTTCCTATACCTGAATCCTGGTTTAAAAAAAAGATCATTTTTCATAGGCTTTTGCACCCTCACTTCATATCATACTCACTGCTTAGCTCTTAGGTCTTTCTCCATACCATTTTCACAAATGAACCCAATTTTTACCCTTCACAGGAGGTATAATATAGTGATGACCTGACTGGAACAATCAAGTTGCCCTGAGAAGCTGTTGCAGGGTAATCAGATGGACTCACTCCCTGACTAAAGTGATTTGCTCCCATGCCATACAAGCACTTCAAAGCCATGCTTCAGTAAAATGACAAATTAGTACCTGTCAGGATTTTGGGACCATGCACGGAAAGTGAGATCAAGGATACTAAATCCAAAAGTCTATTATCGTATAAAATCGCTGAGGTTAGAAGACAGCATTCTGTGTAGTCTATATAGTGAGAAGATAGTTGTAATATTTAGGGATAAATTTTGAAAGCCACTGCTATCAAACTTTTCTTATGTTATCTTGATGCTTCAAATGTGTACTTTTTACATATAATTCACACATTTCCTCACACTTGAAATGAAGCTACTATATATGAGAAGTTTAACACTGCAGCTCTACCTCGACCACCCTTAAAATGAGATGATTAGGAAATCAGAAGCTAAATTATATGTCTAGGTACTAATATGCCCACAAATAGTATAAACTGTACATGCACAAAGTAATAAATAACTCTTAATTGTCACAGAAAAGTTAACCTCAGTTTCACAGCATTAATAGAAATAAGTTTAGTATTTTTTGGAATTTTGATAAATTTTAGTCAAATTCTGACTCTGGTTTCATGATCCCACCATTTAATACATGTGACATTTTTAGAATAGCATCTGCACATGTGTGGTAGCCAACTTTCCCAATTTTAGTAATAGTCATTTGGCTTGAAGGACTCAATTTTCATAGTAGACCAACCACTTAGGACATTCAGTGTAAAACAACAGCTCTTGAAGTTAGAAGGGTCACCACAAAGAATCTACAGTGCTGAGCTGTGTTTGGCTTGTCGTTTCTACTGTCAGAATGACAAAACTGATTTGATCATAAATAGTTTCAAGAAGGCCAGTGTGCTTTGGGGACATGCCAACTTGGTCCAACCACTGTGAACTTGCAACTCTGAGAGCACAGTATCAGACTTCTTGAGGAGGGAAGTGGTGGAATGTGGAGCTCAGAGTCTAGCTAAACAAAAGTTAAATTGCTTTTTAATTAAAAATATATATACTCCAGGAACTCTAATAATTTGAGTTGTATTTGAAAATAACAGCTTTAACAAATATGATTTTTAAAGACTTCTTGCCATTCAGAGCTGCTATTCTGTGGGTGTGAAATAAAAAACCAGGCTTTATCCCACTGAAATCTGAGAGGCAAACAGCTCATTTTAACTATTCATATGTCTGTGTTGGCTTTACAGATAAAGATCAACTCAACGGCATTCTAGAAAATTAGTTGTGTCTAATCCCCAGTGTCCTAGTTGACATTTCCTTTATTAATAGAACAGGATACACATGGCTGTGGTCAACCTCTTACTGGGTCTGCTATGACTGCTGTAGCAGCCTGCAAAGTATAGCCTCTCTGTGAAGTACATTGGGCTGCTCCAAGGGAAAGAACTCTTCATGAGGCTTCTTGTTAACCTTCTCCATTTTAACTATCATGGCTTCTTGAGCATTTGCAAATTTTTCAAGTCTTTTAATAAATAGGTAACAAAACCAGACATTAAACATTGATTTCTAAAAAACCTTCCAAGAACTACCTTTAATATTTTGTTAATGTATAACTTATACAAGCAAAAGCATAACTGTTAGTTTTTGTAAATTATTTAACCCTCACTCCAACCACTCTCCACAATCTCATAGCTCATCCAATAGCAAACAAAAGAGATAAGTAATAATTAGGCCTCCATTTCTTTCCTTTATTTTTTTCTTGTTGTCTACCTTCTTTCCTTTTCTTTTTTCATTTTTTAATTTCTCATTTTCTTTCTCTTACATATCTGAATGTGATTTTGCTTTTCCATTTCTACAATCATTTTGTGTATTTTTCACATAAAAATAACAAATGGAATGGCTAATAAACATATGAAAACATGCTCAACATCACGGATCAGGAGAAGGTAAAGTAAAATAACACCAAGATAACAATTCCCCTTTCAGACTGAAAAACATAATATAAATTGTTAGAATCCAGTGTTAGGGAAATTGACATGCTAATATATGGTTAATGGTGCAGTTCCTTCCAAGGGTGGCAATTTCTATCTCAATTCAAAATGTGCATACCTTTTGACGCAGCAATTCCACTTTTTAAAATCTATCCTACAGAAATACTTGTAAAACTATGTAGTGATATACATAATAATGAACCTGTATGAAATTGTTGATTAAATTATGGTATAGCTATACTATCTGCAATTTTAAAAAATAATCAAGTAAACCTATATTACAGATATGGAAGAATTCCCATAACTTGTTTTTAATGAAAAAGAACAAATGACAGAATAATATTTATAGCATGCTCTTTCTTTTACTTACAAACACATACATGCATATGTACTTTTGATCCATATGTTTAGTTGTCTACTTAAAATATTTAAGCACAAATATCTCAAATTTAATGTCTCCAGCATTTGACTACTGATCTTTTCCCCAACACTGTCCCCTATCTTACTAAGTGACACATCTATCATTTGCTCATTCAAGAAACCAGGACATCTTCCTTTTTTTGTATTCTCCACCTCCAATCCAATCCTAAACATGTTTCAAATCTGTGCACTCATCATTGTTCCACTTCCATTAACCTATTTTCGTCTCCATCAGTTTCACCTGATTTTGTCAATAGCTTCCTATTTATTTGTTGTCTTTTCTAATCCTTTTTATGGATTAGATCCCTTGTGAAAACACAATTTGGATCATGTCACTTCATGCCTAAAACCCTCATAGTATCACTTTGCACTTAGAAAAATCGACTCTCAACAAACATGAGACTCTTAAATATAGAGAACAAAATAAGGGGTTCCTGGAGGGGTTGTGGGTGGGGGGATGGGCTAAGTGGGCAAGGGACATTAAGGAAGACACTTGTTGAGATGAGCACTGGGTGTTATACATAGGGGATGAATCACTGGAACCTACTCCTGAAATCATTACAGTGCAATAATGACTGCTAACTAACTTGAATGTAAATTAAAAAACAAAAAAAAAAAAAGAAGAAGAAAAAAGAAAAATCTACTCTCTTTTCCTCAGCCTACACAACCTGCTTTATCTCATCACTGATTACCTCTCCAGCCAATGGCATTATTATTGTAACACCAATAATAATATTATTGTCAAATATTTTCTCATTTAGGTTTCAACAGAACTGTTTAAGAATTCAACCTTTAGGGGCACCTGTGTGGCTCAGTTGGTTAAATGTCTGACTCTTGATTTCAGCTCAGGTCATGATCTCACAGTTTGTGAGTTTGAGCCCCGCATTGGGCTCTGTGCTGACAGCACAAAGCCTGCTTGGGATTCTGTCTCTCTCCTCTCTCTGCCCTTTCCTCCCTCCCACACATGGTCGCTCTCTCTCTCTCTCTCTCTCTCTCTCAAAATAAATAAATAAACGTAAAAAGAAAAGAAAAGAAAAAGAAGAGAAAAGAAAGAAAAGAAAAGAAAAGAAAAGAAAAGAAAAGAAAAGAAAAGAAAAGAAAATACGACCTTTAGTAACTACTCTGAAGATAGCTGTGAGTTTATCCCAGAATCAACCACTTGAAAGTTATCTCTTGTCCAGACCTGTGCAATAGCCTCCTTACTGGTTTCCTTGAGGTTCTTGCTCCCCTCCAATCTATTCTCCAAACAGCATCATGAGCATAGGTAATATATTCAAGATATTCCTTTGCTTAAAAGCCTTCGATGGTACAGACTGACCTGATCTGGCCCCCACTCAGCTCTCCAATCTTATCACATGCCACTGTCCCTCGATTAACATACTTGAGCCAAGTGGCCTCTTCTCAGTTTCTCAAATACACCAATCTCTTCTTCATCAATTTCTTCTTCATATTGGATTCTTCTATGTCCCTCCCTGCCTGAAACATTTTTCCTTCCACGTTTTATACAGCTGGCTCCTTCTTACATATTCAGTCTCAGGTTAAATGTCACTTTTTCAGAAAGTCTTTCCTTAACCATTAAGTAACCTACTCTTATCTTTCTCATTTTGACTTACTAATTTCCTTTATATTACTGGACACAAGTTTAAATTGGTTGTTTACTTGTCTTCTGTCTTCTTAACATTCTGGAAGTTCTATGCAACATACCCATAATAGAGGCATTGGTAGTGGGAGCTGTGAGTCATTCCTGCAAAGTCAGGAAGACCTCGCAGAATATAACATTAAGTCCTGAACTTAAGGGAATGTGCAAGGAAAGGAAATGAGGAAGGTCATTCCAGGTCAAGAGGACAATTGGTGAAGCTGGACAAAAGCATGTAAAAGGATGTCAAATTCCCAAAGACTGTATATTTGGGGCCTAAGGAGGGAAACAAGGAAAGGGCCTTTGAGGCTGGATGGGGGCATGAGGCAGGAAAAATTGATACAACCAGATGCTGAAGGACTAAGGAAGCTCTTCTTGTCCTATACATATTGGAGAGCCCTAGAAAACTTAAACAAAGAGTGAAATACTCGAATTATAATTCAAATGGAGTAAGAGGAGAAAATACTAGAGACTATCTTCTTTCCTTCTCTTTAATTTTTTTAATGTCTATTTACTTTTGACAGAAAGTGTGAGTGGAGGAGGGGCAGAGTGAGAGGGAGACAGAGGATCTGAAGTGGGCTCCGTGCTGACACCAATGAGCCTGATGTGGGGCTCGAACTCACACACCATGAAATCATGACCTGAGCACAAGTGGATGCTCAACCAACTGAACCACCAGGCACTCCGAGACAATTTTCTAATAAACAAATCTGTAGCAGGGCACCTGGGTAGCTCATTTGGTTAAGTGTCCGACCTGGGCTTAGGTCATGATCTCACAGTTCATGAGTTCAAGCCCCGCATCCGAGTCTGTGCTGGCAGCTCAGAGCCTGAAGCCTGTTTCAGATTCTGTGTCTCCCTCTCTCTGCCCCTCCTCGGCTTGCACTCTGTCTCTCTCTCTCTCTCTCTCTCTCAAAATAAATAAACATAAAAAAATTTTTTTTTGAAATAAACAAATCTGTAGCCCCAACTCTCATTAATAAAGATATGCAATACTGTCTAAAACATGAGTTGAAATAAGTATAGTTTTTAAATAAGATGAATATATGGGAAAAAATACATGTAAATATGTATACATTCTAATACATTTTATGAAGTTAACTTTTTAAAAATAATGTAGTTTGGAAATTTTCCAAAGGAACTAGCACCAAAACTGTGACTGACTTTTATCTGGCAATGTAGCTAGTTTATGGAGCAGGAGCAGAGTTATTTGCCCTAAATAATAATAGAAAAAAAATGAGGCTTATAATCCCTGTGTCACTCTGGTAAATTTTACATAGTAAGGTTCCTGGACTAAGAGAAAAACAAAAAAATTTCAGATACTTGTATATAAAGAAAAGTCCTGAAATTGAAAGGTTTTTAAAAGACTTGGAAAATACATGAAACTCAATATTTTCCGTTTAGAAATTCATCCAATAATCTGGAAAAGAAAACCTAGTAAATATGAAAAAGGTCACTTTTTAAAGAAAAAATCAGTTTAGATATGACCTGATTTGACCCCCAAATTCCACTGGACATTCTGTTACTGAGTAATTAGAACTATACAGTGTACTTGTTCAATTTGTTTGTACTATGTAAAATTGATTTTTTTTCTTTAATACTAAAATTTGGTCCATCTGTTGGGAAAACAGAAAATGTTCTAAATATATACAAAGAGTGGAAATGCTTCATTCCACTGGCTGTATCCTGTGGTATATGCATTTTCATCAGTATGTTTGTCTTGCAGACAAAATGAATATCAGATGGTGGTTTTGAAAAAGGGCAGACCTAACATGAGGTGATTAGTTTCAAAAACAGATTTTTATTCTTGATAAATTATTACCAAATACAATCATCTGTTGATTGAGGATATAAAACAGATTGGTCATACTATAACCCACAGGTTAAATGAAAAACGGAAATAATAAGTTTATTTAACATGGTCTTGCATTAGGTTCCCAGCAGTACAAATCTAAGGCAAATAATTAGATTTCCAATTTAAAGATATACATTTGTTAAGCCAGACATTTCCTGAGGTCATCTATTTCTCTGTTAGCTAGTCTCATTGCACTGGCAATATATTTGGGACATTTTCACTTAGAACTTTATATTACTACCTATACCTTGCACATTACTCTGATCAAGCCAGTATTGCTGTTTGATTCAGGAATAATGCAGAGGGCAAAGCACTGATTGTGATGAGTCCTGGCTGCAAATTAGATTCAAACACACTGTTGCATAGACTTAAAGAAACTAATGCCTTAAAAATAAATCCCTGAGAAAAAAATAAAGAATTCACTTAGAGACAACTGGTAAACCAAACAAATCTATTTATACTAAGTTAATGGGACAACAAATATAGTACACTCAATTTCTTAAATATCCACTTTCTTTTTTCCATTTAATTTTATGGTGAAAAATAAAAACTTAAAAGACAGCTGCTCTGATCAATAGTATATCTTATTTTTACTGAGCACACTCCCCATCCCTCCTCCTCCTCCTCCTCTATTTCTTTAGCAATTTACAGCTCTGCTATGTAATGTCTCTCCAGGGAGCAAAGAATCCCATTACAGATGATTCCTCTGTGCAGACTTCAACTCTGTAAATCAACAGGCTGAGCTCTCTAACAGATTTTAAATCCCTGCTTGAGTTAGGCTGGGACAACTTGCAAATTAGTGGGGCCGGAAGTAGGAGGAGGAAGGAAAGTTTGATACCAAATAAGTTCCAGGAAAAAGAACCTACAATATAATTTGTTTTTGTTTTGTTTTGCTTTTATTAATTTTATCCAGTAACATTTATGCCTGATACAGAAGAGGGAAGGTCCAGAAATATCAGGGATTGAAAAAGGACATCCAAAGGAGATTTTCTCCCCAGAAGAACATTCTCAAGGGATTCTAACAAACCCAGCAGAGTGTATCAGAAGCATAAAGTAATAAGCTGGGCTAATGCCTTCTTGGAGATAAGATTTCTACGCGGAATAGAGCACTTTAAAAAGATAAAGTTGTATGACAAAGGTGTGGGGCGCTATTTTTAAAACAAACCTCTGTAAAATAGATGGCTCATAGGGAATTTATTCTCTTACAGAGCTTCATATGCCTTTATTACTCAAAAAAAAAGAGAGAGAAAGAAAAATCCTATAAAATCCATTGATATTGTGAAAGAATTTTGAGAGATCACCATTATTTTCTGCATGGTGCAGGTCTCACTTAAAATAATCATTAATAATAGTAACAACAGGATGTAAAGCATGGTTAATTACATAAAAACATATTTTAACAAGAATATTACACATATTATGCCAACACTTATCACATTAGGAGATTGACTCTTGCATATTTCCATTATTAAAAATCCAACATGATGTTTTAAATGTTCCTTATAAAAAAAGTCATACTATGTTCAAGTTGAACCAAGTGTTTATTGAAATAAAATAGTGAGAACATTAGGGACAGGGAAGGAAGTTGAATATTCCAAAGCAGATTGTTTCTGAGGGTCAATCCCATATAAGACACCATCACCTGAGTTTAGCAAACGTCTCTTTTATTGTTATTATCAATATGTAAGATAGATCTCTGCCTCTCTCTCTCTCTCTCTCTCTCTCTCTCTCTCTCTCTGCCTCTCCTTAATCTCTTTCCAATTGTGTACCAGTTGTCCTAAACCAACACTTCATCTTTCTACCTTTTCTCTTCAAATTGTTTTACTTTTTAACTTTTTCACTCAGTTGCTTCTGTGACCAGTACCCCAACTCTGCTCTATGTTCACTTATTCCACTCATGTTCAAATTGTTACTTCATCCTGTCCATCATTACTTTTGTGTTTCTCTTATTTTTAACGTTTTTTTTCCTCTTACCATCATCCTAGTACCAGGATTCATCTCCTCTACCCTGGATTGCTACTATTTCATTCTGTCTAAACTTTTTGCTTTGAGTTTTCCCCAGATCTTTAGTCTATGCACAGAGTTCCAGTTAATCCTCCTAAAACATTACTCTAATCAGGAACTAATGAAATCTGGAATCTGAGATACTTGCTTTTACTGAGTTTTATGATCTTAGGGAACAAACTTTGACTATGACCAAACATTCTGAAAACAAATGTCATCTGTAAAGGAATGAGAAAATGAATGGATTGGGACAAGTCACTTCTTCTATACAAGCCACCCCAAGAAAGTACTTTTATTAGTCAATAATTCCCTCTTAATATAAAAACAATAGCATATGATTATTATACTGAAAAAGGTTTTAGAAGATAACCTTAATGGAACACTTAATACAGGCATGATTATCAACTTAACGTAATTCCCCTTAAGGTCCTCCTTCTCTTCTAGTATCACTTCTCCAGGCCACCACCCTAACTCTGTAACATTGCTTCTGATTACTGCTACTACCAACAGCCTGAACACACCTCAAGGACAGTTTTACTCATCTGGTGAAAACCTGAGTGACATTCTCTAACAATCTTTGCTGCAGCTGGTTTTCTGAAAGGGATCTCACTGTCAATCTTCATTCCAAAAGTGTTCCAAAAGTCAACCTTTTCCTTAGCGTGGATTATTATGTAGGGACTTTTTTGTGCTGCCAAGAAATTTCAGACTGAACTTTTAAATGGAAGAAAAAGCCTTAAGGGCACAATTGGGCACCCATGTTTAAGAATGGTGTGTTTGTTTTAAATTGGTGCTCCATCTCTAAAGTTCAGGAGGGACCTTAAAGAAAAGAAATCAATGTTTAAAAAGATCCAATTTCCTTGCACCTTTGGTCAAGAGTTCATAGTTAACTTCCTCTGTTAGAAGAAGCACTAACTTACCTTAGCAATGGCAAAAAAAAAATTAAAACCAATGGATTCTCTTTTCTCCATTTATTGATTCATCAGTGAGTTAACTTTTCTCTAAAACTACCTTTCCCTTTGTATGCAAGGGCTTTAATTCTCTACTTATTTGGCATTTACAATTTCAAATGTAAATAATGAATGCTGAAATTCCAGAATGCCTTTCCAAATACTCTTTACTTCTGCTTACGCTTACTTCAAACAGTACTTCCTTGACTTCTGAGTAACAATTCTCTTATGTGTACTCTCACAGAACACTGTCTTCCTGCCTCCTCGCCAACCCCCATCACTGATACAGCACTTAACAATAAGACAGACTAAGCTCTTGAGAGATAGGGGCCATGTTTTCTTCACCTTTGAATTTCAAAACACAGCACGATAATTAACATATACTTGGTGTTTCTTAAACGTATTTGCTGAATTGAATTAGGTTGACAAAGTGCGATTCAGGCCATCTTGACTACTGGGTAAGGCCAGGCCTCTACAAACAGAGGACAGCAGTGAAATGAAGTAATTATCCAGATCACTGAGGACAAAAAATGTGCTAATTTGGGCAAAGTGAGTAAGCAAGACTTTGCCTAATGGGACTAAATCCATTGTTTCATTCCAATGCTTAGCATTGCTAATGGAAATCGGACCTCAGTAGGGCAGTCCTATTCTCCTGTGCTTTTGTGTTATAACTGAGTCATTTGTTTTATATCGATGCTGAACATACCCTACACCTCTTGTGCATAGGACAAAAATCACATCTTAATCCTTGTCAGCCGTCTCATGGGTGTGCCATTGGTTCCAAGCAGGGTCAGTTGAGGGCCGTGTGTACTTGGTTCTGTGAAACCAATGACTAGACACACATTTTAAAGACCACACCTCACTAATATAATGAGTCACTAGTATCTTCTTTATATACCAAAGCTAGCAAGTTGCATAACTAATTCAACTTTTAGCACCATGGCTTCTCCACATGAAGTCTGCATAATTCTCTAGACAAAAAGTAAGGTGGCTCTCTCATGTGAAACCATAAAACTCCTAGAAGACATAGGCAGTAATTTCTTTGACATTGGCTGTAGAAGCCTTTTTCTAGATATGTCTCCTCAGGCAAGGGAAACAAAAATAAAATTAAACTATTGGGACTACACCGAAATGAACAACTTTTGCACAGTAAAGGAAACCATTCAACAAAATGAGAAGACAACCTGCTAAATGGAAGAAGATTTTCGCAAATGATATACATAACAAGGGGTTAATATATAAAATATATAAAGAACTTATATAATTCAACACCAAAACCCCACAAATAATCCAATTACAAAATGGGAAGAGGACTTGAATAGACATTTTTTCAAAGACACACAGGTGGCAAACACACATGAACAAATGCTCAACATCACTAATTGTCAAAGAAATGCAAATCAAACTGCAATGAGATACCATCTTACACCTGTCAGAATTGTTAGAATCAAAAACACAAATAACAAGTGTTGGAGAGGATGTGGAAAAAGGGAACCCTTGTACACTGTTGTTAGGAATGTAAATTAGTGCAGTCACTCTGGGAAACAGTATCGAGGTTCCTCAAAAAATTTAAAATAGAACTACATGTGATCTAGTAATTTCATTTATAAGTATTTATCCAAAGAAAACGGAAACACTAATTCAAAAAGATAGATGCACCCTTTTAAACTGCAACATTACTCGTAATAGTCAAGATATAAAAAGCAACCCTAAATGATGGGTTGCATATCATAAAATCTCCTAAAGGAGATGTGGTATATGCTCCTGTGCACACACGCGTGGTGCATGTGCACACACACACACACAATGTGGAATGTTATTCAATCATAAAAAAGGATGAGATCTTGCCATTTGTGGCAACATGGATGGACCTAGAGGTATTATATTAAGTGAAATAAGTCAAAGACAAATACCATGATTTCACTTCTATGTGGAATCTAAGAAACAAAACAAATGAATAAACAGAAAGTAGAATTAGACCTATAAATTCAGAAAACTGATTATTGCTAAAGGGGTTGGAGAGACGGACAGAATGAGTGAAGGGAAGGGGGAAATATAGGCTTCCAGATATGAAATGAACAAGTCGCAGGCAAGAAACGTACAGCATAGGGAATATAGTCAATGGTATTGTAATAGCATTGGGTAGTGACAGTGGTAGCTACACTCATGATGAGCACAGTTTAACGGGTAAATTTAAGAAATCACTATATTGTATACCTGAAACTAGTGTAACATCGTCTGTCAACTATACTTCAATTTAAAAAATATTATCTATAATTTTAAATATGTATATATAAGTATATTTATAGTATATAACTATGTACATATATATAGTAAGGTGAGTCAATACATTTCCCCTTTGGGATGAAGATAAATCTACTGGATTTTAAGGATTATTAGAAGAAGAAAAGAATGTTGCTTTTTAAACCAACAGCTTTGTTATTTATAATGCATATGTCTGTTAGCATCTTTTCTTTTTCAGCTCATCTGTATTTGATCTAAGCGGGAAAAGCAAAGTTACTTAAACAACAAAGCAAGAGATAAGAAATTGAAATACTTGACATAATCTTTTGTCATTCTGTGACTGCAATTAATTTCCTTATGTAATTTCAGAAATGGGGATAACAAGGTTTTATTGTGCTTCATGAGGAAGCATAAATTTCGGAAAATACTTTGCATTTGTAAATTTAAATCTTTCAACTAACAAGCAGTTATTTAGTTTGCAAATAACTGGAAAAAACTGCACTGACTATATAATCATATTTGAAATCAACATGGTCAAATTTACAGGATTTTTTTTATACCATACAGGCTTAAAAGTAGAATCAGGTTTTTTTAAATTAAGGTAGACAAAATATTTAATGAAAACTACAATGAACTACAATATTTTAGAACAATTCCAAAATTCTAGCTTGAATCTCAGCATTACCAGTCATGAACTTGGTGACACTGGGCAAGTCACTGAACCTTTCTGAATCTCTCTTTGCTCATTTCTTACACAGAATAATAGTTTCACCCTTATCTAAGTCTTAAGGTTGTTTTGAGAAGCATGAGATAACATAAACAAGAGTAATTTTGAAACTGTGGAAAGCTACACAATATATAGACATTATTATCATTATTATTATTATTATTATTATTATTGGCATGTGGATATTGATGGTGATGATGGCAGTAACGGCCTGATGTTTGCCATCAGATGCATTGCTAATGCTCTGCTGTTAGTTAATGCAATTACTACAACAGCAATTATTTTTTGTTCAGATTCAGCCATCTGCAAATCTGAAATATTTGTTTCAACACCAAGAGGAAAACAACTTATATTAGTTTAAATAGAATAATAAACACATATACAACTCTGCCAGAAAAGATTATAGCTCATATTTCTTCAAAAAAAGGAGTCTTTGTCTCATGTGGCTTCCTTCTCCATCTTGTAGGACAGACTTCTTTGCAAATGTCAATCATATTTTATTAAATTGACTGTGAAAAGGGTGAACTTCAGATCAAGATTTTCAGCCCTAGGCTTCCTTGATATGTTTGTTGCAGATGAAGCTTTTAGCAACTCCTGATCAAACTTCTTAAGAAAAAAGAAGAAAGGAAGGAAGGAAGGAAGAGGAGGGAGAAAGAAAGAAAGAAAGAAAGAAAGAAAGAAAGAAAGAAAGAAAAAGGAAGGAAGGAAGGAAGAAAAGGGAGGGGGAAAGAAAGGAAGAAAGAAAGAAAGAAAGAAAGAAAGAAAGAAAGAAAGAAAGAAGAAAGAAAAAAAGAAAAAACAAAGAAACAAAGAAAGGAAGGGGAGGAAGAAAGAAAGAAAGAAAGAAAGAAAGAAAGAAAGAAAGAGAAAGAAAGAAAAGAAAAGAAAAGAAAAAAGAAAGAAAAGAAAGAAGAGGGGAGGGAAGGAGGAGAGGCGAGGGAGCAGAGGGAAGGGGAGGAGAGGAAGAAAAAAGAGAGAAAAAAGAGCTGAGATAGAGACTAATACATAAATTGAAACTGGTATGGACAAAACCATGTGGTAAATACCAGAACGCACAGCAAAGGAAAAAATCCCTATCACACTTGGTCCTTTACACTTCACCATGGGGGTCTGGAGCTAGCTCAGACATAATCCACTATGTCTAAGGTAACAAAAGACCCAGAGGATACCAGTCATCTTCCTAAAGACTAGACTTCCTAAGTAAGTCTTTACTTCCTAAGTAAAGAAGTAATCTTCAACTAGCTTTCTGTCTTTGCGAATTGCAAACATGCAAGGTGCGATCCATGGCTCTTTGTAAAAATTTTGTAGCATCACAGGAAATAATCTTTGTTTTTCTGCATATCATTAGTTCTCAATTATTTTCATTCATTCATGAGAGAGAGACAGAGAGACTGCACAAGCAGGGGTAGGGACAGAGGGAGAGTGGGAGAGAATCTTAAAAGTATGCTCCACTCTTAGTGTGGAGCCTGACACAAGGGCTCCACCCCAGGTCCATGGGATCATGACCTGAGCTGAAATCAAGAGTCAGACACTCAACTGACTGAGCACCTGGGTGCTCATTATTTTCAATAAGATTCTTCCTCAAAAGTATTATGAGTTGGCTAGAAAAAGTGAGCATCACTGTAGGTCCCTGAGTTTTGTCAAAATGATCACCCTTTAATAAAGGTGTTTATGAAGAGCCTTGGCCAAATTGGTAATCTCCCAAGTGTCTTTCTTAGCTAGAAAAGCCTCCAAATTATTTTGTTATTTTTAAAAAAAGGCACCAAAAGGAGTTCCTTGTTCCCACCAACTTTAAATTCCACATATTTTTGCATATTTGAGGAAATAATTAGATAATATCTATATAGGATATTCCCCAACCCAAATTAGCATCCAAGTAAAACTATTATGTGAGATATTATGGTGTCATGTGAAAAAAGAAGTGTTTCATATCCAAATAAGTTTGGGAAATAATGAAATAAACTACATTTATTTTATTTCTTTCTTTTTTTTTTTATTTTGAGAGAGAGAGAAGGGGCAGAGGGAGGGAGAGAGAGAATCCCAAACAGACTCCCCACTGTCAGCACAGAGCCTGATATGGGGTCTGAACCCACAAACCATGAGATCATGACCTGAGCTGAAATCAAGAGTCAGATGCTTGACCTAATGAGCCAACTAGCAGCCCATGAAATAAACTACATTTAAAAGATATACTTTCTGCTGGAATTCTCATGCTACAACATGTTATCATGTATTGTGATGTTCTAAGAAAGTATTTACAAAATGTATTTGACCATGAAACTGTTTTTCAGGGAAATCTATAAAAATTTGGAAGAGATGTGGATAAGACATGTAGATCTGTAACATGACAGAAATATGTTAAAGAGTTCATCCTGACCATGTTAAGAGTTGTCTTTGTATGGTTGAATCTACTTATGCCAATCTGTGTAGCCACAGAGAACCTGTTGTCTTGCCAGGTTCTGTTTGTCTAAGGAGTAGACACAGACTGCTTTGAGGAAAGGAAAAAATAGATTTAATTAGCACCAACAATTCCAAGGATTTCCCCCCTACCCCAAGTGACAGCAATCTCAAGAAATGGTTTAGCTATCTTTTCCATGAACTCACAAGTTCCCAATATTGTTTCACCGTATTTTCACTGGAGAGAGCGGGGACAACATGTTTATGAATTACAAAAGCCATGATACAAACCACAAAAATACTGGTGCATCCTCATTTCTAGAAATTCTAGAAAAACTGGCTTCACAATTTAAAAGAGGGCATACTATAGCAGACGAGATAAATTTTAGGGGTAATGACTTAATACCTAATACATCTGTATGTAGATACCAGTAACTGCTATCTGAATTCAAATTTCCTATCTCTGCATCTCTGACATTCCTTTCTCTAGCCGCCAAGATGGTTGAGCTATGACATAGTTGGTAACAACTGTTAGAAGATAGTTCCTGCTACTACAGGAACTCAAATCAGGTATTCAATCCAGAAGGCTTTTCTTGTAATCAGAATAATGACAACTGGCTTCGTTCTATTCTTTCTTTTTCTTTCTTTCTTTCTTTCTTTCTTTCTTTCTTTCTTTCTTTCTTTCTTTTTCTCTCTCTATCTCTCCCTTTTTCTTTCTGTCTTTCTTCTATCTCTCTCTTCCTTTTCTTTCTTTCTTTCTCTCTCTCTCTCTCTTCCTTTTCTTTCTTTCTTCTCTCTCTCTCTCTCTCTCTCTCTCTCTCTCTCTTTCTTTCAGGGCAATAGGAAGGACCTAGGTTTTTATCTCTTTTTGTGAAGCTTCTCTTTTCCTAAGCTCAAGTGGAGCCTCCCACAGTACTACGGTAGCTCCGGAGCGTGTTCAGCGGCCGTGACAGCTCAACCATGCAATTTTATAGCAGGCAGCAAACAAGGCAGAGAATTCAGGGTTAAAAACTCAAGTGAAGTTTTGTCTTCTACAGTAATGAAAGCTGACTAAAAGAGTAAATCAAATGGATCTCCTAACAAAATGAAAACAGCTGTTTGGCCTGGCTTGGTCTCTGATTTAGGTTAAGTAATTATTGCTCTAGTGTGGTTCAAGGTTGTTCTGTATTAGTGAAATAGGATATCACATGAAAATCATCCAACTTTTTAATTTACTGTAGCATCAGAAATTCCACTGTATAAAAAATTCCAGAAACGTAATCTTCTAAAAACTTTACCTATAAACCTTTTCAAATGCCAATTGATTAAATCTTACAAGAAATAATTACACAATACATAATTACATTATAGTAATAACCTTTAGTATCTGTCCTGAGAAAATGTTTTAATATTTTCCCTTTAAAACACTAATTTTTTCAAGTTTTACTGGAGTGGTATATTACATCCCAAATCCTAAATAACTTTAAAGACCTTTTTTTGTATAGAGATTTTCTTATGAAGAGTAACCCAAATCTTATCTTTTTGAAATGTTTTAATAGTGTAAATCTTTTGATATATTTTTAAATGTTTCTTTATTCCTTTTGACAGAGAGAGAGAGAGAGAGAGGAGACAGAGAATCCCAAGCAGACTCTATGCTATCAGCACAAGGCCCAACATGGGGCTTGATCTCACGAACCATGAGATCATGACCTGAGTTGAAATCAAGAGTCAGATGCTTAACCGACTGAGCCACCCAGGTGCCCCAATATTTTTATCTCTTTAATGCAACGTTGCCAAACTAATAGTGGTTGAGAAGGAAAAAAACTTACAATGAAGAATCATAGTAAAGGGCCATTCTTGAGGAAGAGGTTTCTATGTTTAACACTATTCTGAGTAACTGAAATTACTTATGAAACTTCAAATTTCATTTCTTGTCTGTAGACTTTGGCTTTTCATTCTTCTATCATCATCATTTATGCTATTCTGCTCTTATATGAGCACTTTATTTCTTTAGCATGCCTATGATAACAAAGGACAAATCAATGGTAGGTGGTTGGTGTTTTGTTTTTTTTTAGTGATACTTCAGTAATTATTTTTAAGTGGTTAAAAAAATTAAAACTATTATCTGACACAAGATGTTAAGTTCTTGAAGAGAACAAAGACTGAAAGTCTTGCCCACTGTTAATTTTCAAGGCTGTCTCCATTATATTATTGGAAGGATACTTAAATACATGAATAAACAATAACATTAAAATATCTCCTAACACAAACAACTATTTAAAATATAGAATAACATTTTTTTCAATAAATTAACATTTTAGAGCATTTTAATTCACTTAGGTATGTCGAATTTGGTTCCCAACAAAAAGAGGGAGAGAGGAGAAGAAGGAAAAGGTTGCATCAGAAAATTAATATTTTAAAGAAAATTACTTAGGTGGTGTAAAGCCCAGGGAAAAGTCTCAGTTGTTATTGTTATAATTATTATTGCTGGCTGCAAGACATGACATATTTACCTTTCCAGTGGGATAGTTTTGTAGTTTTCCTAAGTCTAAACAGAATTTCTTGCTAGTCCTTGCCAATTATTCTAACTAGTGCTTGCCAGCACATCAGAATAAGAGAAACAACAGTTACATGTGTTATTTCTCCAAAATGTTTCCATATTATGATCCTTCTTTGGGGTCAATATTCCTTAAATAGAAGAATATATCACGTCTGGGGTTTCCATTCAAAAACTGTGTTGTGGAACTAGATCAACAGTGTACAATTTGCCTAAGGACTAGAGAGGAACTCAGTGAAAAGCAATATTTAAAAGAAAGGTTTAATTTTTCCCTTTCAGACAGTTAATGTAAATTCTACTAACTGAGATCTTCAAAAATGATAGGGCACAAGAAGCCAGTCTACATTCTTAGCTGTCTGCAATCTGAGGAGGGTAACACAGAGGAACAATCCCACCACTTTGCATAGTCAGTGTTTTCCTTTCAAGAAACACAAAGCCTACTGTTGTTACTTCATAAATCTTAGTGAATAGGCAAATGTCATTAAGTCGAATTTATAAAGAAAATAGAGCATAGTTAGAGTCACTTAAACAATGCATCTTTAATTGCTGAGTCAAAGTGTAAGGTCAAACTATTCAGTTCTCTGTAAACATGTTTCCATCAGTAGAGTCAGAGCGGTACTTCCAGATGTAATCTCTATGCTCAAAGGAGAAACTCCCTCTCTGAAAATCAATCTTACTCTCAAATACTCCTCTTGAGTCCCTGATCTGTCTCTAGCTCTGTTACTCCTGATATTCCTCCATCTGGGATGTCACCCCTTGAATAATCCTTTTTTGTCATATCTTCATGAGTTCCATCTTGAGAACAAATGTTTTCTAGATCCACACTGAAAAAGTCTTGCCCTGTATTTACTTTTTTTTTCTATTTTTTCTGGATTGGTCTCCTAAGATATTACGAATTTCCTCTTTCTTCTTGACAAAATTCCAGGGATAAATCGAGTAGAATCTAAGAAGTTAGCACCAGTGATGAATTTGTTGGTCTTAGAAGATTATGTTTCTGACCTAGTGCTCAGCTTCATAAAGGGCATACCAAGAAGGCAGAAAATGGACACCCATGGTGACTGATGTGACAGACTGATGACCTCATACCTTCAGTGTATATTTTTTGATAAGTGTTCCTACAACCACAGAAACTCCTAGTTGGTCGAGTTGAATATAGGTCAAGGTCCTGGATTTTTTGTTTGGTCAACAGTCTCTAAATCCCAGCAGCAAAATTTGGCACCGGGGGCCAAAGATAGAATCAACCATCCAACATTTCAGCATGAGTAACTAGAGATTTGAACCTTGATCCAACTGTGCTTTTAAGAATTTACTCAATTAGGGAGTTCTTTGTTTGTCATAATCCACCCCAAATGGTACTTTGCTACTTCCTTTCTTTCCTCAACCATTTATCTTTACCCTAAGGATGAGCAGGATGCTGTTGAAAGGAAATAGATTTTTGAAAGATTGGCATTCTTTGCTCCTCCTTCACCTTCTTCTGTGTTATCAAAACTCTAATGCAGAGCCATGTTCCAACCACCCAGAGCCTTCTAAGGTAGCAAACCTTTTTGCACATGCATATTAAAGGAATGACACTTTATATAGAGACAAGGTGACAAGGTGAGATCAGATAGATGGAATACACAGACCACTCTGAAGAACATTTGTACTTAAGATGAACAGTTTCATACAACACAGTTTTACACCCTTGCAGCCAACCATTTAGAAGCGTATTTCCCACACATTTTTCCTTTTCCTCCTAAATTTTGTAATGATGAAATTCCTTTTTTTAAAAGGACTTGGCTCAAAGTAACCAATCAACTCTTTAGTTCAAATTATTTCATTATACATATTTTTTCATTTTGTTTTAAAATTTAGAACACAAAAATGAATATTAAATATAAAATACTGTATATCATGTCAATTTACATAAAACTTTAATAGAAGACCTTACAAAAACATCTTGGCAACCGTTCCATACAAAATGACACATTATTTTGTATCAGAAGTACTTCTTCACAGGATGTTTGCTAAAATGTGAGAGGATATCTCAACTTCCATAATCTGTGAATAATGGCAACCATATCAAAAGGTAGGGCCTTTACTATAGTTAATTCAGCTATGAATTCAATCTACGGAAATCTTTTGTAGTAATATATTCACTCCAACTCTCAAATCATAGAATTCTTGAATTGGAAAGGACCTTAGCAGCTATACTTTCCAAAGCCATCATTTCATATATAAGGGGATTAAGTCCTTGAAAGATTAAGCAACTCATCCAAGGCCACAAGGTCTATGGATGAGCCTAGACTAGCCCTTTCTTCTTCTCCAGGCGTTAGCGGTAAAACGACCACATTTTTCAAAAGTTTTAATCTCACATTGTATCCAGAAGAGATAAAGATGTTCTCTTTAAAGAGTTCCCAATCCCTAAAATTAAACATTTTATTTCTTTACTGCTTAGCACTTCCTAAGTATTACCAAATCAGTCATAAGGCTTTAATCATTCTCATTCAACATTCCTAATCCTCTAATCAGACATTCCCCATAATCTTTCCTTTTTTAAAAAAAAATGTTTATTTATTTTTGAGAGAGAGGGAGAGACAGAGTGTGAACAGGAGAGGAGCAGAGAGATAGGGAGACAGAATCAGAAGCAGGCTCAGGCTCCGAGTTGTCAACACAGAGCCCAATGCGGGGCTCGAACTCACAAGCCATGAGATCACGACCTGAGCCGAAGTTGGACACTTAACTGACTGAGCCACCCAGGTGCCCCCACCAATAATCTTCCCTGTATATATATTTGAATTTTATATTTGAAGAAATTAAGGCACTATAGAAAACACTGCATGTCAATCACAAATATTATTTTTATGTGACAGGATCTTTAAACAATGCATTCTGAGTTTCTGAAACAAGTGCTAAGTCTATAATTAAAAATGAATCTGTTCGTTGTTTTAAAATACACCCCCCAAAAAGGTGGAGAAATAGATGAAACAAAATTGGCAAATTTATAATTGTATTTGTCATTTCATTGTAACTGTTATAAAACTGTAACTGGTAATGGACATACGTGGTTTATTATAGTTTTTTATTCAGTGAGTACTTAGAATTTTTCATAATGTTTACTTTAAAAAATCAGTCCACATACTGCCTATTGGGAGAACTTAAATAGTTACCAAATTCCAGCATACACCAACCAGTGGAATGTTCTAATCAAGAGTAAAAGGGTAAAGGAGAATGTAACCAACGTCTTTGTATTTTTTTTTAATTGTGTAAAAAAAATTACACAAGGTGAGATTACCCATCTCAACCATTTTTTTAAAGTTTATTTATTTATTTTGGGAGAGAGAGAGAGCAGGGGGGTTGTTGAGAGAAAGGGAGAGAGGGAATCCCAAATAGGCTCTGCACTGTCAGCACAGAGCCTGATGCAGGGCTCAATCCCATGAACCACGAGATGACCTGAGCCTAAACCAATGGTCGGGTGCTTAACCAATTGAGCGACCCAGGTTCCCCCCATCTTAACCATTTTTTTAAACTTTATTTATTATTGAGAGACAGGGAGAGACAGAGCATGAGCAGGGGAGGGGCAGAGAGAGGGGGAGACACAGAATCCGAAGCAGGCTCCAGGCTCTGAGCTGTCAGCACAGAGCCTGATGTGGGGCTGGAACCCACAAACCATGAGATCATGACCTGAGCCAAAGTCGGATGCCCAACCAACTGAGCCACCCAGATGCTCCAATCAACCATTTTTAAGTAATCAGTTCAACAATGTTAAGTATATTCACATTGTTGTGCCATGGATCTCCATAAATTTTTCATCTTATAAAACTGGTGCTCTATGGCCATTACACGATGGCCTTTGAACCCTTCATTCAGCCATTGGCAACTCGTACTTTCTGTTTCTGTGAATTAGACTACTGTGAATATCTTATGTAAGTGGAATCATACAGTATTTGTCTTTTTGTGACTGGCTATTTTACTTAGCAAAACAACCTCAAGATTCATCTATGCTGTAGCATGTGACAGGGTTTTCTTCCTTTTTTTTTTTAATTTTTTTTTAACGTTTTATTTATTTTTGAGACAGAGAGAGACAGAGCATGAACGAGGCAGGAGCAGAGAGAAAGGGAGACACAGAATTGGAAGCAGGCTCCAGGCTCTGAGCCATCAGCCCAGAGCCCGACGCAGGGCTCGAACTCACGGACCGCGAGATCGCGACCTGAGCTGAAGTCAGACGCTTAACCGACTGAGCCACCCGGGCGCCCCAGGGTTTTCTTCCTTTTTAAAGGCTGAATAATATACCATTGTATGTATATACTACATTTTTTTTTGTCCATTCATCCATTGATGGAAATTTAGGTTACTTGTACCCTAAAGTGTTCATCTTAATGTATTTTCTGAGGAAACACATAAAAGATGCTGTGAGGAAAACTCAACTAAGCAACAAGGAGAAAGAACGGATGTGTAATAACTGAAATGAAGTCTATCCACTTGACATTCAACACACCAGGACCTAAAAGAAAGTGGGTACACCAAATAGAAAATTAGTCAGTGGATCTATAAGAAACTACATTTATTATCTCCTTTTGTTTTCTAACCCCCTTGTATTTTTGTACTCTTTCTTGATGAAACTATTCAGAAGATATTGTTGGATATAGATATATTTTTACTCTCTCAGTCTAGAAATATACCTGTAAAAGATGTAGCCTGACTGAGTAGAAGGTACCATGGATGGATAGATAAAGATTGGGAGAGTGTCAAACTTTTCAAATGAAAAAACTTTTTCTTGATTAATAAAAATTACATTTAAATCCCAGATTTGTCAAAGAAGCTTGGTGTTACAGGTACTTCATGGTTTATTTTGATGATGAATTTGATAAACCGTTTGATTTGTAAAAGGCTGAACCCCATGTTCCATTTAGAAAAGCTTCCCGAATAGCACTGTGATATCATGGGGAGGCAGGGAGGATAATTATCTTATTTATTAAAGAGCATGAACCTACCATAATGCATGTAGCTCTTCAGATGATTGCACTTGCACTACATCTGAATCCACATGAAATAAAGTCTATCCAAAATCACTTGAGTTTCTTGGGCACTGAGAAACCACTGCCATCTTATCTGGAGCCACTTTTACACTTTGTATTTTGTCTCTCGTTAGCTTTCTCGGCTTCCACTCCAAGGAGTCACCAATCCCTTGGGCTCCTTAAATTTCTGGCTTAGATTATGTGGAGTGATTAATGGTGGTGGGCCTGGTACATGTTGAGGTCAGCGTGCTGAGCATCCTGTATGTCAGCGACAAATACAGCAGTGTGCATCCACCAACTCACTTTTCCCCTTTGCAGCAGTAATTTATTCATCCCAGAGTACACTCAGCCATCTGCTATTTATTTTGTTTTCTTTAAGCATTATTTCCCTCGATTGGCTAAGCCAGGGCACAGGTGAAAAGTGGTAAGAAGCAAAGGGAAGTTGCTGTTGTTGGACACAGGAGGGGTGAGCTGAGCTCCCCAGGAGGAAGAGCATTCAGCTCAACAGAAAGGGTCTAACTGTATTGTTGAATACTTAAATCCCTGTCTAATAGGAGCATTTGGGCCAGACCCAATCATAACTAGCTAAGGCTAGACCCCTGGGGTGAGGAGTGTAAAGCTGGGGAATTTTAAGCATCCTTAATAGTAGCCCTGTAATAAACTGATGCTCTGAATCTTTGCTAGAGTCTGTATAAGACTGGGCTATAAATTTTACATTTGGTTAAGTGACTCATAAAGAAACACCCACCTGATTTCAGACATGCATTTTTGGCAGTCAGGGAGTTCGCTAAATTAGCTATGGTTCTATTTTTAGCTGCTTTCTTTTTCTGTCTAAAATACAATGATTCTATCTATACAGTTTTACAACTCTGCCCTCCACTACTGCTTATTAGGCTGTTTTTTGGACAGAGAGATTGCTTCTTTTTTAAATGCCCAGAACGTTGGAAAAAATATATTTAATTCATCTATTAGCTTCTGGCTATGTGAGCTATTTTTCATGAGAGTAACTCTAATAAATACGTTATCAAAATGTATTTCAGCTTATTTGTACTATAACAATCACCATTATTATAGAGTGATAAAAATATAAAAACACTTTTTCTTCAGGAAGAGTTGAAGTGTCTCTTGTCTGGGGAGGTCCAGTGTTGACTTGAGGAACTTCGGTCAAGCTGGTATTTGACCTTTGGCAGGAGGCTGCCCTGGGTCTTATATTCTCAACAAACTGGGCCCAAGACAATAGTGTGCTTTATAGCCCAGAGCCCGATCACTGTGTTTCTCCAAGGAAGACCTCAAGCTGAAAAGCCAACATGCCTGACAAGCACCGTCAAGGTACCAAGGGCATAAGCACTAGACATTGGAAAACAAATGGAAAAGCACACACAGCTACATCTGGAATCCTAATGGGCCGCCAATGGTTCCCAGCTAAAGGAAGAATTACCCGTGTTATTTTATCATCCCTTGCGCTAACTTCGCTGTTTATGTACAGCAATAAATGATTTTTTAAAAACATATTTGGGTCATTATGTCATATACCACCAGCAAGTAAGGTTGTTTTATTGTGCTTGGAGTCAAAATACACTGCTGTACCCAGATGTACGGGAAGTTTAAAATCTCTTGTCCTTCTGTATTCATTCCTCTTGGACAAATGAGTTAAGTTTTTAAAAGGGAAATTGAGAATTTTTATGGCTTTTACTCCCACCTCGCCAGTAAAATTTGCACCAGTATTTTCCTACCCAGCAAAGGTACTTGGCCAATGATAACACTAAATAGTAATGCAGAAAGCCAAACAGCTTCCAACCAACAGGAAATGCCAGAGATTTTTTTTTTTGAACACTTTTAGCAAGTTGGATTCTTCTGCCAAGGCTGTGCTATAATCAAAAAGTAACTGCAGATCAGGAATAGGGAGTGAAAGGCAGAGATTCAAGTCAACTCTTCCCATGCAATTTGTGGATTTCCACCTTCCTTTCTGATTGCTGCAGGTAGTTTTAAAATACACCTGCTCTGTTAACTCCTTTATCATACATATCCAACGGTTACCAACAAGATGAAATATTTTCTTATAGTTTTTTCTTTTAAAAAATATTTTCTTGGGGCGCCTGGGTGGCTCAGTCAGTTAAGTGTCTGACTTCGGCTCAGGTCATGATCTCACGGTTCGTGGGTTTGAGCCCCACATTGGGCTCCGTGCTGACAGCTCAGAGCCTGGAGCCTGCTTCGGATTCTGTGTCGCCTTCTCTCTCTGCCCCTCCCCCACTCACGCGCGTGTGCTCTCTCTCTCTCTCTCTCTCTCTCTCTCTCTCTCTCTCAAAAATAAACATTAAAAAATTAAAAAAAAATATTTTCTTAGTTTAAAAAAGTTTCCAAAATATCGATCTCTTTATTCTTTGGCATGACCTTTAATCAATGAAACTAGTTGGTTTCTATTTCTACCCCTTCCCCATACTTTACAAAATTTTAAAGCTCAAGTCATCCAAATCTGCTGCAATTCCGTTATTAATAAAAGGGACATTTTCTCACATGAATAAAGAAAGGACTTTATACATCAAGGGAGGGGAAAGGAGAGAAAAGGCTAAGAAAAGCAGATGTTCAGATATGACTGACCCACCTACCCAGAGAATCAGTCCTTGTGTGAGTGTTTGGTTTCTGAAGCAGAGGATGCTGGCTTTCCTGTTTACTTAGCTAGCCCTGTCACTGGTTTACAGGTGGCCTGGAAAGAAGATTTAGAAAATGTTTTCTCTCTCCATAAATGAACATCAAATTATTTTACAATGTGCCCTGGTACATGCATCATAACAGATTGGAAGCCAAAGACAATCTCAAAGCAGAAGGGAAGGCAGTGGGTTGGGGAGAGGATGAAATGGGGCAGGGAGCTGAGTGTTGAATGGGGGGCTGTGGGGAACTTTGCTTCAGAGTTCTTGGTGAAACAAAATTAATTAAAAATTTTCAAGTATTTTACTAACAGATGAGTCATTTTGCTCATTAGCCTGGCACACATTCCCTTCTTGGTCCCCTTTTTTGACAGGATTTCTGAATTCTGGTTATTCTTACAATGAACCATCACCATGATCAGTTAACTTGATTCTGAGTTTTACCTGAATCCTCTACATAAGGAAAGCCTAAAATCACCAGCATTGCTTCCTTATGAAAGAAGCCATTGCTTAATAACTTATTAACTAAGACTAGAGTTCCATCTCTTTTTTTTTCCTCCCTTTTTTCATGCTTGTATTCATCTTTTTCTTTGGCCTATTACTTAATAATTTTTTTTCACCAGACTCTAGTGGTGATTTTGATGATTTCTTTCCCCCTTTTTTTTTCTTGCTTGTGTTCTGATCCTATCCTCCTGACACATTTCTAGCTTACATTTCAGCAGTATCTGATTCTTGTCATATTTCACATTTCAAGAGAATTTTAGAGTCTCTTGCTCCTAACTACATTCCCCCAGCCCAAAAGTCTTCACAGATCATATATGTCAAATCTTGTCCCTCCTCCTTCAGAATGCTGCCAGGAATCATCTCCCAAACTAACCCCATATGGCTCTGCTCAACCAAATCACTTCAACAATCCTGTTTGCACACTGACAGGAGAAATCACTTAGGAAGATGTTTCCACATTTTGCAGATGTTTATATTTTTCCTATGATTCTTTTGTGTCTATTCTCTTCTTATTTCATTTGCATATATCTCCTTGTCTTTATTTAAGCTTAAAGCTCCTTGTGAGTATGGAATGGTCTTATAATCAATTACTTTTTGTGTTTTTCTAGAGTTGTCAGTTCAGTGTTCACTACATTACATGGAGAAAAATCAAGAAATATGGCTACCTAACTGAAGTCTGAGATTGCTTTTTTGGCTGTCATGCTCTGTGGTCTGTGATAGCTAAGCATACCACAATAACCATTCCCTGTCTTTTGTTATCTAAGTACATTAGGCCCATCCACTGAACTCAAGATTTCTGACATGACATAGGGTATCCACCCTCTATCTTTCAGTACAAAAAAATAAATAATAATAAAACTGGCAAAATTATAACATCTGAAAAGTGTCTTCACAGCATTCAGTGTATGTGAGAGAACTCTCCTTTCTCAAACCCAGATATTATGTGTCTTCTTAATTTTTAACATCTCCAAATGAAAACAGCAACATGTAATGCCATTTATCCTTTAACTGAACTTAATTATTACAAACGTAGTCACTCTTTTGAGAATTTTACTAGTCTTATTTCCTATTATGAAATAAAAGAATGTCCTCAGAGAAGATTTTAGAGAATATTCAGAAAGTGAGAAGAATGTTGCAGGAGGGGAGGGTATAGAATAGCTTCCTTGGCCCTAAAATTGCGTTGCATTTAATTCTGGTCTTACAGACTATAGCGTGAACTTGATTTAATTGTTTGGGGAACTTTTCTTAGAGACTAGTAGAATATCTGCCTTCCCATTTTCCTTAATACAAAGATTCCCCTGTCTCAAGATTCACAGATGCCAGGGGTCCTGTGCCCCCAAAGTGGTCTGGGTCTCCTAGCATTACTGTCATTCATACACCTCCCTTACCTCTTCCACCACCACAGGGACAAGGGGTATGCCCTTCCTTAAGCCCCTCCTTGCTTCTTCTAGAATATAATCCATAATCCCATGATCCAAAGTTTTAGTTATTTCCCCAAACAGTTGAATCTGACACTGCCTTAGAAGCAGGGGATAGTTGCTAAGTAGTCATCAGGGAGGTACAGTGATGGTAAGGTAGGGGATGGGAACCATCAGCCCAAGAACCCTGTGAGATGCCACCATCAAAGCACATGGTTATTAGTAGATATGATCTTGCCTCTTTGCCTGAGTCTCCAATAGCATGTCCCAGTATAGTTTAAAGGCATTCAGTGATGCATTCATTCCTCCTTATTGGCACTATTTTTAACTAAGGTATAATGGACATGCAATAAACTGTATATTTAAAAATGTACAACTTGATAACTTTTGACATTTGTATACACCAGTGAAACCATCAGCACAATTCAAGGTACTAATGAACATAGTCATCAAACCCAGAAGTGTCTTCGTCCCCCCTAATTATCCTTCCCTCCCATTTCTGCCTCTCCCTAGGCAATCACTAATCTGCTTTCTGTCATGATATATCAATTTGCATTTTTTAGAAGTTTACATAAGTGGAGTCATTTAGTATGTGCTTTTTTTTTTTGGTCTGGTTTCTTTTACTCGCATAATTATTTGGAGATTTCTTCACGTTGTTGAATGTATCATTAGTATGTTTGGTTTTTTTGGTTGAGTAGTATTCCAGTGTGTAGATCCAGTGTCTATCTGAGAAAGACTTACTGGGCCTCTTCCTTGTGTCAGATACTATTCTAGACACTGTAATATACAAGCACTAAAGGCTAGGTCCCAGCCCTCAATGATCTAATCTATCTAATCTAAGGTGTCTTTATAAAGATAGATAGGTAACTTAAAGATTACAGTAAAGTCTGATAGGTTTTTGAAACCCCAGCGAAGGCCACGCAAATCAGACAAAGAGCAAAGTTCAACAAAACCTCTTGGAGGAACTAGTGCTTGAGGTGGATTTTGGTGGATGTACAATAGTTTGTTACATGATGAGGTCAAAGAACTAGGAGTAATTGTATATGCCTGGCATGGTGGGAGCCGGTGAAGCTAGTGAGAAGGACCTTTTATGCTGGGTAAGAAGCTTAAATTATATCTTGAGACTTATTAAAGGCACTTGAACAGCAATTGAATGACATGATTAAATTTACTTTTGACTGTGCAGAATGAATTGAAAGATGACCAGAGATAGGAAGACCAATTAAAAGGTGAGCAAAGTAACCCAAAGGAAGGGGGATAACGACTTAGGCTCAGATGGTAGATATAGAGACTGGGGGAAGTAGACAGACCAGAAGGAAAGTGATAGAGACAGAGGAAATAGAATTCTAAGTACTCACAGACTAATTGAATATGTGCAGAGAGTCAAGTAGATTCCCATATTTAAGGCTTAAGCAACTAGGTAAATAGACAATGGATCGGGAAGTGAAAGTAGAGCTGGGAAAGATAAATTCATTCTAATATTTTGAGTTCAAGGTTGTGTGGGACATTCAAAGGGAAAAGTCCAGAACTTAGATGGATATAAACATGGGTTAGATTATGCAGAAGTTCAGAGATGGAAATGTACTTTTTCTTATATTTACAGGTCTGAGAGAGGAAAAGGATAGAGAATGAAAAAAAAAAAAGAGCAAAAGGCTTAAAAAGCAGCTCTTGGAAACACTGTCTTTGTGGGGAAATTTTAGTTCATGGATCTTACATATTTATTTTTGCTTCTTAATTAGTTTGTAAATTCCTGAAGGAAGGGCCTTTGCTTTAAACTTTTCAGTAACTCAGTATCTCTGGCCAAGAAGGGGTTCAAAATTTATTCATTATTTTAAGATTTGCAAATTGAAAATATGGTCAGTCCAGGTCTATAACTAGCTATTCCTAAGAAACCAATCCATGTGTCTAAAATACTAAAATAGGGGTGCCCAGGTGGCCCAGTTGGTTAAGCGTCCAACATCGGGCTCAGGTCATGATTTCACGGTTCAGTCCAGGGGTTTCGAACCCCGTGTTGGGCTCTGTGCTGACAGCTCAGAGCCAGGAACCCGCTTTGGAGTCTGTGTCTCTCTCTCTGCCGCTCCCTGTTCACATTCTGTGTGTCTCTCTCTCAAAAATAAACAGTGAAAAATTTTTTAAAAAATAAAATAAGATAAAATAAAATGCTAAAATAATCAGTTTGTGAGTGTTAGGACGTGAGTTATCACCACCACACAGATCTGATCTATTTCTGTCAAGTAGGAGCAGCAATTGCTAGTTACAGAATTTTCTGAAATTTAACTAAATATATAAAAGAGAAAAGTGCTTCCAGTTTCAAATTCAGTAATAAAACTTTAGCAGAACCCATGACAGTCAAGTCCAGCAGTGGGTTTAAATATACAATGAAATAAAAATTAAGACAACACACTGAACATCAGTTTTGTGGGCTTTTTAACATCATGCAGAATTTAGCAGGTGACAACTTGGATACATTTTTGCTTAAGTGACTAAGAATCTCAATTCTCTCAATAATACCCCCACCAAAACGAGGAAAGCCTTCCTAATCCAAATTAAATCTACAGATTGTAAATATTATTCTATCTTTAAACTAGATTAACTAGAGGTAAATGAGTGTAAGGAGGTCAGGAAAACTTCAGTGAATCAATCCTCATTTTTCTCACCACATCAAGCAGAGAAGCTGTGATTTATGCAATTTCTGCTAGGGAAAGTGCTTCCCTTGTAACTTTTTTCCTCCGTGATCTCTCCCCCTTAATACATTAAAGGGTAACCTTTACTTGCCATAGAAAAACAGACATGTGAATTCGATACTCACAGTTTGTTGATATGTTTTTAAAGCTGGCGAGCAAATAGAGTGCAGAACGTGAAATTTTTTGCTTCAGCTGCCACATGGCTAGCTGGAAGCTGAGTTCGGGACATAGCAAACTGTCTGTTCCGATTTCCAAGAACAGCAAAAATATTAAGTTATGTTGAGGGAAAAAAATTCTTATGCTTGATATCATAAAGCTTGCTTCCAAAATGCCCTCCAATTTCTTCTAGGTAGAGAACCTTACAAATGAAATAAAAACAAACTTAATTTTACCATTTCCCAAAGATGTCTTTAAAGGAATTTCTTAGACTCTCATTTTTTTTGAAGTTTCTTTTTTAAAATAGAAAACAACAATGTAGCTTGAATTCCAGGTACATTTTCTAACTCCTTACAGAAATAAGGTTTAGATATAATTTAAGAAAATTGAATTTCTAAAATTTTTCTTAAAAAGATAAATTTAGGGGCATATTAATTGTTATTTTATTTTATTTTTAATTTTTTTTAATGTTTGCTTATTTTTGAGAGAGAGAGAGACACAGATTGTGAGCGGGGGGGAGGGGCAGAGAGAAAGGGAGACACAGAATCTGAAGCAGGCTCCAGGCTCCAAGCTGTCAGCACAGCACACAATGCGGGGCTCCAACTCACAAACCACAAACCATTTGAGCTTAAGTGGGACGCTTAACGGATTGAGCCACCCAGGTGCCCCTTAATTGTTATTTTAATAGCATTATTTACACGACAAGATTCATTAACATACTAATTTCTTCAGTGAACTTAAAAAAATAATTTATAAAAGTTTTGTTCCCATAGGCTTGAAAAGTTTCCAAACCAAGGCATGTGTGAATTTGTCTTCTATAACAATGGGTCCACAATACCAGGCTACTCGTCCCTTTTGTTTCCCTTTACAGATTCAATTTCCTCCTAACATGCCAGAGAATACCAACTCTGTACCACCAGATCCGATACTTCACCAGCACTCCAGACTCATATATTACACTTCTTACAAGACATCTCCACTTGCTTAACCAATGGAAATCCAAATCCAATACATTCAGGGCTGATGGCATCACTCCATCTTCCAAATCCTGCTCCCTTTCTAATTCCTTATTCCAGGAAACTGATGAACTAGCCACCCACAGACGAAGTTAGGACACTGCAGACATTCTCCAATCCTCCCCACTTTTAACCATAAATACAACTTAAGTCTTGTTGTTTCCTCCTTCTTAATATTACTTAAACACATCCACTTCTCTCCCTCTCTACTCTTCACCTTGGTTCAGACCAACTCCACACCCCTCTCACCTTACGCAACTATCCAGTTGTACCTTCCCCTAATTCATTCTCCATATCCTGGCCAATGATCCTGTAAAACCACAAATCGAAGTAAATCTTTTCTGCCTAAATTCTTAAAGAATTTTCCAGGATAAGGCCTAACTCTTTAGCATGGCGTAAGAGACACTTCAAGATAAACCTCTTTCCACTCCCCCTACATTCCAGTATGAGCACCAATCATTCAGAGTTACCTGCAACCCCCGGGTGCCCCCCTCACCCCTCACTGTCATTTGTTCTACCTAACATGAATTTTCGATCCTCTTAAACTCCTTCCCAACTGCCTTTGGTACTTGCCTTTGAGGTCTCGTTTCCGGGAAGTTTCCCCTGGCTAGTTTCTATCCCTTACATAGAAAACACAGTGCCCCTCCTATGTGTTCTGAAAATTCCCTGTTCTTACACCCAGACTACAGTACTTATCACCCTTTATCGTAATTGCTATTCATTTGCCTGTCTCCTTTTCCACAATACAAGCTTTTTGAGGACAGGAACCATGCCTTGCTTTCCATTACATCACCAGTGCTAAAAACAAAGTATAGCACATAGCAGACACTTGGTAGATAGAGGTGTGAATAAAAATATATAAAGAAACATCAGCCAAGGATTAAAGGCAATTTTTCTCATTTTATTATTAATTATATTTTAAACAAAGTGTTTGGCTTTTCAGGGCACCTAGGTGGCTCAGTCGGTTAAGCGTCCGACTTTGGCTCAGGTCATGATGCTGCAGTCTGTGGGTTCGAGCCCTGCTTTGGGCTCTGTGCTGACAGCTCAGAGCCTGGAACCTGCTTCAGATTCTGTGTCTTGCCCTCTCTCTGCCCCTCCCCCGCTCATCCTCGCCCCCTCTCTCTCTCTCTCAAAAAAGTAAAAATTAAAAATAAACATTAAAAAAATTTAATAAAGTGTTTGGCTTTTCTTTTTTTATAACCTTATAATTGTAGTTTCCCAATATTTAAAAAAAAATGAAAACAAAAATAGAAAATGTTTGCTTTTCTTATTTAAATGCAAATTTAAGTATGTTTCTTTCGGAAAACCAATAGTAGGTTATTATTTTAAACTAAAGAGGGGCGCCTGGGTGGCTTGGTCGGTTAAGCGTCCGACATCGGCTCAGGTCATGATCTCACGGTCCGTGAGTTCGAGCCCCACTTCGGGCTCTGTGCTGACAGCTCAGAGCCTGGAGCCTGTTTCAGATTCTGTGTCTCCCTCTCTCTCTGCCCCTCCCCTGTTCATGCTCTGTCTCTCTCTGTCTCAAAAATAAATAAATGTTTAAACTAAAGATACACTTACCTACTCACAGAAATTTCAATACAGGCATACATACTTTGATAGATAACATAAAGGAGATTATTAAAGATTACAAGTAAGCAGATTTTAGAAATCCCATTGGAACCTATGCCTCATCATTTATAGGAACACTGGTTTTGTATAAAGGTACTAATCATTGTTCTTAGTTTTAGAAACTTGAGTGCCTATGTACAATATTGGGCTTTCTTAAAGTAGGGTACAGTCATGAAGCACTAAAAACCTAGAAAAGACTTCAGACTTGTAAAGAAAGAAAGGTAAAACATAAAACTGCATAATGAATACTGAATGATTACGATTATGAATATGAATGAATATGAATGTTCTCGTAAACCTGTCTTGACTTAAACTAAGACATGATCTCCAACTTTTCTGGTTTTTTAATTTGCGGCAAAATCCCAAAATCTAAAGATTAAGGTGTTTACTTGCCATTTGTTGTCTACTGGGCAAAATGAGAAAACTGGTCTAGATCAACGTTTCCCAAACATTATTCTAACTGAAAAAACTTTTATTTCTTTAAAGTAAATATTATGGAGATGACCAATATATAAAACATTTTTAAATGTTTGGGGAAATGAAAAAGGGAGACACTCTTGTTCCCTACTCCCTTTGCCCCAGAACATGCTGATTCTAAAGTGCCAAGAATTCAGTGGAGCACAGCTTAAAAATCACTTGTGTGTGAGACCTCCAAAGACCCCTTTCAAATCTGAAGTTACATGGTTCTAAAATTCACAAACATTTCTGTGTATGCAGTTATCTAAAGAAGAGAGACTAAATAATCAAATCTCTATACTGGGACTTCCTAGGGAACATGAATGTACGTGGTGTAACATAGGTGCATTTAAAATTACTACAGTTATGAAGGAGAGATCTCTGGGAATCGTCATAGAATTGATGGGTTCTGTAATATTATTGTAATTATTTTTTTAATGATTACTTTCCATCATTTAAGGGAGCCTGTGAGAACACATACAGTTGAATGAAAAGACAAACTGCCTGGAAAAATTTCACTAATATTTCAGAATTGGAAAGCGAAAAGAGTAGGTTTCATCGAGAACCACAAAATAATGACAGGAACTCAGTTTGAAGAAACCCCAAGACATTCAGAGACTCAAAGTAATGAGTTTAATTCCCCAAAGTCTCAAGCAGTTTCCACCCCAGGGTAACAAAAACAAGAACTCGTGTTTGTTTGTTTTGGAGTCTCCATTTGGACCTGGAAGGTCAGACTCTGAACAGCAAAGCCATTGTTCAACATCATTCATCCTGATCATGGTCCAGCACCTGACTGGGAATTAGGAAACCTGGGTTCTCTATCTGGCTCTGTGATTGACTCACTCAGAGTTTTTAAAGAGTCACAATTCCTCCCTTCTAGATCTGTGAAATGATCTTCCCCCTCTGGATGATGGAGGAGTTATAGGGATTACACTGTCTACTAGTACTTGGAAATATACTAAAGATGGTTATGCTGATACTTAATTACCAATGCTTCTCATTTCAATATCTAAAAACAACAATAATTATTACCTTTTCGAGGGATTATTTTGTGCCAGGACCTGTTCCAAGCTCTTTACACAAATTAACTTGTTTAATCCCCACAACAACCCTGTTAGTTAGGTATATTATAATCCTTATTTTGCAAAAGAGGCAGCAAAAATATTTTTATAATGTTGAGTAATTTGCAAAAAAAGTCACAGCTAGTAGGTAGCAGAGCTCTAACAAAGCAGACTGGCTCCAGAGTCCTTGCTCCTCATCATGCTATACTACCTCTCAAGAGAAGCTGTCCGTTTTTCCCAGATCTGGTGCTATGACCAGGAAGGCTAGAGCATAATTGCCTGTCTAGTCACATTAACCAGGTTTGTTCTTCCTCAATCATAGAGACTAGGGCATATACTGGCCCTATCCACCTTTTACCCCAAAGAGGGATGTGATTGTTTTGCAGGATGCTGGTAGTTAGAGAAAGAGGAGGGTAAAATAGCTTCAAAATGGCATTTTTAACTGAATTGGACTCTCTCTCAATATGCATGCATTTGGAACAGAAAAGGATTTGAAAACCTTGTTAGATATTCCTCCATACAATCATTTTAATAATAATGGCAAATCCTGAAATATCTGTTAGAGATACTTTGAAATTGATATCGAAGAGCAAACAGCTTGTAAAGTAAAACCTGTTGCAGGGCATTCTCTGATCAAGTTTCCAGGAAGTAGATATTATTTTGATTTCTTAAAGTCTCTACATATTCGTAATTATTACCTACATTTACTCCTCTTACCCCCATCCCACTAATTAGAAGTTCTATCATCAGGTTGTACAGGATAGGGGATTCTTACATCCCAGCAGAAACAAGAAAACAACTGAAAGTGTATTGGCCTGTTGAAGGCAGCTGCAAATGTTGAACTACTTCTGCCCCCTGCAACACCCCTGGTTCCTATTCCCCCAAATATTCCCTGGGTCTGTCTTAAATAGGAGCCAAAGAGGACAGGGGTATCCGGAACATTTGGCCTTATTATAGTTTGTTTTAAGACATTACAGTTCAAAAGCCTCTAAGCAACTACTGAGTTGCACTAATCACAAAGAAATCTCTCGTACAGGAACTATGAAATAATTTAACCAGAGTCTTCCTTCCAAGACTTCAATAACTTCTAAAAGTCAGAACGAGTCAAAGGATTTGGAAAGGCATTGAGACTAAAGAAATGCACACCGGTGGGATTGTATTAACTCTAAACCAATCTTGAAATCAATTCACGTGAGATTAAGAAGAGTACACTGCAGGCTAGAGGAAATGAAGCCTGGCTGTCAAGTCCAGACCCTTGAAACATGCAAATAAGACACTTAGTTCAGGCAACCGAGGCATGTTTTGAAGTGTACATTTTGTGCCCTAACTCAGGATAACTGATACTAATCAACTTCTGTGAAACCAGAACAAAGTCAGAAGGATGGGAGCAATAAGAAAAACATGACCTAAAGTGGCAATGTTAGCAAAGAGCAGACTATGGTCCATTGCTAGAACTTTGCTAAGAGGCAAAGCAGGAGGCTCTCGTCTCACTAATCCCAGATGGTAATGCAAAAACGAATGACTGCTAAGTAATTATTTATCAAACAGTTCAATCATTCCAGAAAAACAGAAAATATGTAACATAACAAGAACTATTAAATCAGTACCAGCGGAGCTTTGAAATGGGGCAGTAAAGAAGTTACCACTGATTAAAAATCAAAAGCAATTTTGTGCTTTTGATTTGTTTTTCTCTTAGAACACAAAAGTGCTTTATCAATACCCATATGTGGTGACAGAAAGCAAAACCTTTCTTGAATTTCATGCAAAGTAGATATGGTTTTCAACGTACCATCACCCATTCAATGCCAGGTTTCAAGTTATCTTTATCAGGCTTATTAGAGAAAAGAGTAAAACTGTATTAATAGCACAGAATTGTAGGTGTTGGATTTCACATCATTTCCAAGGTATTATATATGTGTGTGTGTGTGTGTGTGTGTGTGTGTGTGTGTGTGTGTGTAGGTTTGGCCATATTTTTAGGAAGAAAAAAAAAGCAAATTTTAAAATTAATGTGAACTCACTATAATTGCCCAAAGAATGAGAACTCTTTTTATATTTTAGACAGAAAATTACTCATTAAAAACTTCTTTCCAGGTCCATCCGCAAAGTTCTTCCATTGTTTACAACGTTTGTGTATCTATTTAGGCTCTTTTGAAAAATGACCACTACTTCCATTCCTCCCTCAACATAATATCTGAAAGGAAGCCAAGGAAAACCTTCAGGAAAAATGCTGTCTCCTGAGAACTCATGAGAAACAGTAACACATTTAGATTTTGCAAGATTAACGCAGTCCATACAAATACATATTTCTCCCAGTGGCCGTGTCATTTTTCATACGTTAGCCACCACTTTCTAATAACACATAGGTAGGAAACTACTGTCATCATACACTGGGTCATGTGTCTCAATCAAGTATTACCTAAGGAAAGCTATGGGATCTGGGGAGGGGATGAGGCAGGACAAAATTTCTTTACTTCCTGCTTTTGCAGTAAAAAGTGTACCTCTACACTCCAATGAGAAGATGGAACCACCTCAAAAGATCTACATTATTCAGCAGACTCAAAAATGCAAAGCTCGTCTGTCACCATAGAGATGTCATTGGTTACCTGCCTATGATATCTAACAGTTGACAGGTACCTAATTATAAATCTTCACAGAAAGATCCAAAACTTCACTCTGGTATTAGTAAATGCAAAGGTACTGACCTAAGCTGAAAGAAAGAAAGAAAGAAAGAAAGAAAGAAAGAAAGAAAGAAAGAAAAAGAATTGGACCACTCCTCCTCTTACCCACCTGAAAACCTTGTGAATCAGAAACTGCAGGGGTGGTTTAAGGTAATCTTTATTTATTTTATTTTTTTTAATGTTTATTCTTTTTGAGAGAGAGAGAGACAGAGAGCAAGCAGGGGAGGGCAAGAGAGAGAGGGAGACACAGAATCTGAAGCAGGCTCCAGGCTCTGAGTTGTCAGCACAGAGCCCGATGAAGGGCTCAAACCCACAGACTGCGAGATCATGACCTCAGCTTAACCAACTGAGCCCAATCTTTGTTCATTTTTGATCTCCATACAAGATTATAAAACAACCATGATTAAGAACTATTACCATAACCTGCCAGGTGTCAGAGTGTTTCAACACAAAGTAACTGAATAAATCAAGTCAGTAAATCTTGCCAAGGGAAAAAAAAATCACAAATGAGAAAAGATTGAGAGCCATCACAGTTCACAGAGGATCCAAGAATTATTAAAATAATAATTAAAAGGTACACATTTTAGACCAATGTTCTGCAATAGATAATGAATTACAACTGTGAGTCATATATGTCATTTGTAATTTTCTAGTAGCCTTAATAATAAAAAAAAGCATGGAAATGCATTCTAATAACATATCACATTTAATACAATATATGCAACATACTATCATTTCGTAAGTGAAAATTATTAAGCAGATATTTTACATTCTTTTTTTGTATAAAGTCTTTAAAATCCTGTTTATTTTACTCTTAAACCACAGCTCAATTTGCATGAGCAACAGCTCAATAACCACAGGTGGCTAGTGGCTACTATATTGGACAGCACAGCTCTAGATTGTAATACATCTAGATTAATTACAGTAGATTGACTTTGCTCTAATTAAATCTATGATCTAATTACATCTATGTAAAACATACTATATGATATAATTCTTTTCATAAAGCTTAAAACATTACATTAATATAATTTTTATAACTGTATAACAGAAACATGGATTGGCTGCCATACGAAATAAATAGTCCAAGAGCTATTAGGCAGGATTACTTTGCCTGTAGTGTGAAGTGTATTCAAAATCATTTATAATATTAGTGCAAAAATACATAAGAACGGTAGAAAAACAAAGTGCACCTTAAATAAAGTTTTTCAAAAACAATATCCTCTAGAAACACTGCTTCTCCTAGTAAATTAAGCATCTTTAATGTATACTCAGGTATATGGTAAGTAGCTCCATGTAATTAACTGAGGATGTAACAGAGTTGAGCTGCACAAAGATTCATAACAAAGAAAGCAAGTGGCAGCTGAAAGCCAGCTTTCCTTATGCTAAGTGCAGAAGTGCCTTGAAATCTTCTAATTTATCACCCTTGAGAGTCACCTTTTTCTAAGAGAGCAAAACAGTACCATATATTCTAATGGTTGTCCTGAGTCTTGGAAGCACAAGCAGGCAGCTTTATCAGAATTAATTCATTTAGGTAGAAGTAGATGGCAAATCTGGCTCGTCCTCCACATTTTCCAAGCCAAAGTCACTTCTTCCTTGCTAGTACTCAAAACTGCAAACCTGAAGTGGTAATCAAGTAGTCCCCAGATCCAAGGTAGCTTCCCACAAAAATATTAACCTGCAACTTCTACCAGTAAGAAGTTTGAGCGGCCCACCCTCTGGGCATAAGGCAAATCAGAAGCTTAGTTTTCCAAACAAAAATCAGGTCTGCTACTTATGTACCAGATATGTTAAGAATATTGATCTTATTTCAGACAATAGCACAGAATATCTACCTGTTAGGCTTCTCCATCTAAAATAACTGTCCCCTAAACCCCAGTTACTATCTGTAAATTTCCCTATTTCATCTTTTTTTCATTGAATTTAGCACTATCTGAATCACTTCTTTGTGTGTGTTTACCTTTTTAATATACCTCCAGTAGCATGTAAGCTTCATGAGGAAAAGAACTTTATCATTCACCTCTTTATTCTCATTCTATGAATCAAGGCCCTCTGTAATTATTCTTTAAAATAGCTTTTTGAAAAAACATTTAAACTCAATTCTTAATGTCAAAATATCTACTATAAAAGACTACCTGATGATGATGATGGGGCAGCAGGAATATGTGATGACGTGCAGGCTTGGAATAGCATGGCTGGTTCCGGGAACAACAACTCGGAAATACGATGGGTAAATGCACTCGCTTCAGTGGAAGGAGAAGGAAAAACTCATTTCCCAGCTACAGGACAGTACTAGAAATGGCCCAACATTTACAAAAGGCCTTTCCTTTAAGAGGAAGTTAATTCACCTGGACTGAACTCCTGTGCCATGATGAGCTGTGGTTCAGTCAGGATAGGTAAGAAACAGATGGTAAGTGAAAACTTACCAATTTGAGAAAGAGTTTAATAAAGGGACTAAGGGCAGGGTTTAAGGAAATGTTTCAGTATTCTGTGATAAGTGGAGCCGAGTCTACCGCTGAACCTAAGAGGGTAGGGGAAGGCCAAGACCCTGAGAGTATAGGAGCTGTGGTCTTTGTCCAAGGAGCACAGTCAATCTACTGCGACCAAGCCAGCAGGGAAACATTCTGACTTCATTCTGCTTCCACCTGCCTGATCTCCCACCAGGGCCTTCCAGTGCTTCAACTGAACTGGAAGCCAGAGAACTAAGGAGCCCACTGAGCGGTCCAGAAACCAGCCCCTGAGTTACAGGTTGCAGGGAAGTGGACAATGGATCCAAAGGGTACCCGGCACACCCTGTGAAATGCAAGGTGAAGAGGAGGTTTGTTTTACATCAATCACTTCGTATTTCACTCAGGTTAAAACCACTGTTTGAATTATTTAAACATAAAATGATTGTCTTTACATCCAAAAAGTCAAGTTACATACTTAATAAATTTCACTTACTATGATAAAAACTGAATTCCCAACACTCAAGTATGGGGCTTTTAAAGCATTTAAATGAAGAATTAAAGAAATGTGGTTTTGATTATATTACTTGATACAGAGATAGGAGTTATCAATTATTGAAGATTGATATTATGAACTTTGGGCCTGTGGTTTCAAACATGGCAAAGCACCCAAATCACCTGAAGAGTGTTTTAAACCTAAAGAGTCTAACAGGATCTACCCACTCTACCCCCCTGACTCTGATTCTTCAGGGGAAGGGCACAGGGATTATGACACACAGATTTTGAAACTAATGTTTTAGAATTTCCCTTTTAAATGTTAAATATCTTGCTTCTTTACAAAATGTTTTTATTTTTCCATGCTTGTTTTTTGTGCTGTTTCAAATTAAGTATTCATCAGAAACAATTTGTTATTCAAATTTCCAAAACCAATCAGTAAAATCATTAATAAACATAAACACTTAATAAAAGACTTCTGGGAATTCTGGTTCAAGATGGCAACAAAGGAGACTCCTGAACTCGCCTCCTCTCGTGTCATTAAAATTATATAGTGAAATATTTGTATAGTTAAATATCTTTATATTTATTTTTAGAACTATGATCAAATAAGAGTTAAAAGGGAAGGTTAAAATGTATGTAATGGCTATATGCTTTGACAATATAGATACAGAACAACTATTTTTTTTAAATGAAGGAAATGGGGAAAGGAAATGGGGAAAGCATGTGCAAAAATAATTTCCTTAATTGTTTTCACAATCCTTTTGGTGGTCTTAAAATACTATTTCCCACTAAAAGATACTGGGGTTTCTTGAATAAATGGCCTAATCCTAGAGTGGATTAGCATTATGGAAAAAATGTGCAAAAGGAAGCCTGAAACATTTTGCCATACTATATAACAAGGAAGCGATCAAATGCTGTTAGGGTCAGGTCTAAAGGATTCAGAAGTCAACTTGAGGAGGCTCATATTAGCCAAAGGAAAGAAAATTTGAGGATCAATTAAAAAATAATACCTGCAGTGGACTGAAGCACATCAAATATATTTAAATCCACAAATTGATGATGATCCTTTTTTTAAAAAAAGGTCACCTTAGAATAATAAGTGTGGTAGACTAAAGATGACCACAAATTCTTTGATATTCTTTCCATTGAAACGTGAAATCTAATTCCCTTTGTTTGATATGGGCTGGCTTTAGGGACTTGCCTAAGCAATAGAACAAAGTGCAAGTAACATTTTGGGCCTTCAAAACCTAGATCATAATAAGCCTTGCAACTTCCATCTGGTCCCCTTAGAACGCTCTTTTGGGGAGACCTGAGCTGTCCCTATAAGACAGTTCTAGTTGACAGTTGCAATGGAACCTAACCTCCAGCCATCCTTACCAAGTCAGCAGACATTTGAGCAACATATCTTGGATCTCTAAAACCATCTCATCTCTCAAATCAACTGAGTGACCTTAGTTGATGCCACATGCAGTGACAGAATCACCCATCCAAGCCCTGCCCAAAGTCCTGACCTACAAAATCATGAAATATAATAAAATGTTTTTTGTTTTATGCCACTAAGTTTTAGACAGCTTGTTATGCATCAAGAGATAACTGGAACAGATTTGTACACCTGGAAGTAGAGCTCTACAGTAACAAAAATCTAAAACATGAGACATTGGTTTTAGGACTAGGTAGTGAGCAGAAGCTGGAAGAACCTCAAGGAGACTAGTAGACACTAGCAGTTGGGAGACTGTTGGTGAGGACTTGAAGGGCAATAAGGAAAATGCTAATGGAGTTTGGGAAAAGGGGAGCTCTTATATAGTGGCAGAAAGCTTGACAAGTTTAGGCCTTCAGAAATTTGGAAAATAGAAGAGAGATAAACTTAAAAAAAGCACTGTTCAGTTTTTTACCAGAATTTAGAGGGGGAAAAAAAGATCTAGGACTTTCTATGTTTAAATAAAACTGTTTATCATCTCTACTCTCTCCCAACAAAATAGTATCCACTTAGAAACAGACAGATCAAAGATCAAAGCCCTACAAGTAAAGCATGATCTCAGAGAGACGATGTCACTCAAAAACATTTAAGGGTAGGGGCGCCTGGGTGGCGCAGTCGGTTAAGCGTCCGACTTCAGCCAGGTCATGATCTCGCGGTCCGTGAGTTCGAGCCCCGCGTCGGGCTCTGGGCTGATGGCTCAGAGCCTGGAGCCTGTTTCCGATTCTGTGTCTCCCTCTCTCTCTGCCCCTTCCCCATTCATGCTCTGTCTCTCTCTGTCCTAAAAATAAATAAAAAACGTTGAAAAAAAAATTTTAAATAAAAAAAAAAAATTAAGGGTATGCCTAGCAGCGTGTCTAAGAATCATAGATCTTCTCTGATAGATAACCAAGACTTCAAGAATCTTAAGGGTATGGCTCATAGATCTTTCAACTGAAAAATGGGCTTGTAAGCATTTTAAAGTTATTATTCCACAGTATCCAGTCATTCAGCTCTAGGTTGAGAAGGACATGTCTTTGGAATAAAACGTAGATGTGGGTTTTGTCGAAGTAAGTAGATTATAATTTGATACACAGGAAGCCCACACATTTTTAAAAGAAATTGTATTAGTTTTGACTAAAAGACACAAAGACAATTGAAAAGGAAAAGAGAAATTTTATTCCTAAACTTCAACCAGCAGGAATCAGAATAGGAAGGTTATTCCTTTGCAAACATAGAAAGGAAATGGAAGAATGACTCAGAATGTGAAGAAAATTTAAAAGGAGGGGGGCACAGAGGACGATATCAAGAGTCACAGAAAATCATTTCCAGGGAGAAGGACTGAGCCCTAATCAAGGAATTAGTGATGTCTTCCCAGTTAGAAAGCCAAATTGCTATAAAACTTTCATAGCTATGTGCCTCCAGTTTTACCCCTTTGGGAATGGAAATGTATACTGTAGACATCTTATGCCTTTTCACCACTGTATGTTAAGTGTATGGCGGCGGGGGGGGGGGGGGGGACTGGGTGATGGATAAACTTGTTTCCGATTTACAGACCTTCAGATCAAAAGGAACATTGCTAGAGAATACTAGACCTGAGAAATCACACCCAGGGAACTCATTAGCATCTGGATCTGATTTAGATGATGTCTTGGTTCAGGCTGTTACAACAAACTACCAAAGACTGGGTGGCTTAGATAGCAAACATTTATTTCTCACAACTTTGGAGGCTAGGAAGTCCAAGATCAAGATGCTGACAGATCTGGTTCTGGTGAGAACCCACTTCACGGTTTGCAGAGATGGCCATCTTCTCTCTGTCATCACATGGCAGAGAGCAGAAAGAGAGGACACAAGTTCTCTAGTGTCTCATAAAGGCACTAATCTCATTCATGAGGGCTCCACCCTCATGACCTAATTACCTCCCAAAGGCTCCACCTCCTAATACCGTCACATTGGGGTTAGGATTTCAACATATGAACTCCGGGAAGCCACAAACATTCAGTCGATAGTAGATGAGTATTACACATTAGGAAGATGCCATAATGAGATTAGAGTTTGGGAGAATTGAGAAGGAGAAAACTATATTTTGCACTTAGTAGTAATATAGGACTGTAAACACTTTGTGACAGAGGGCAACCTGAAGTAGGTTATATGAAGCCAGAAGTTATTCACTGCTCATTCCACTGAAAACTTGTTTCCTTCCCTTTGAATCTGGGCTTCCTTTAGTGGCTTGCTTGACCAAAGAATACAGTAGAATTCTGTAAATTCTTAAAACTTTGAAGACTTGAAGCTTCCACCTGGCCCTTTTGAAACATTCTTTCTAGTAGATCTGATCTGCCATACGTGGAAATCTAACTACTCTGAGACCTTTCTGCTGGACAGTCAAGGGTTAGGAAGGATCTCCAGGTGACATTCGTAGCTGAGCCTCGCCTTTCAAACATCCCCATCAACGCACCAGACATGTGAATGACATCCAGAGTTGTAGACCAGAGGCAAAGATTCCTATCTCACTCCAATCTTTAAAAGATTAGGTAATGGCCTAAGAGAAGACACTGTGAAACTTCACAAGTATTATAAATTCTATAAAATAGTATACTCAATCTGTATACCCATAAAATGACACACACACACACACACACACACACACACACACACACACACACACACTTTCATAATTTACACATTCTCTAAAGTCTGTGAAATGACTCATACCCTTTCCCGTCAGGTTCACACACGATGGACCTGCTGCAGTTTTCTTCCTTACATTCTGGCCACCCTGCTGTGCACTGACCTCCAACTACAGACTTGGAGTCTGTAACCAGGTCAACACTAAGGGATTATTTATTTTTACATACAAGGGGCAAGCGTTCATCTATAACCATCACACCTTTCCAGACCATCAGGCTTCTTTCTCCCCCAAATAAACTTCTAAAAATCTTTATCTGGACATGGTAATGATTTTAATCCTGGGTCCATAAAGACTGGAAACACTTTTAAAATCTTCTCATTGTCCTTCCCTGGAAGCTTAAAGTTAAATAAATTTCCACACACTGAGAATCGGATTTCTGGTAAACCACATCTCCAGAGAAAGTCAAATGTCATTGTAGATGTCAATTTCTTATTTTTTACTTGAAAATTAATGTTAAGTCCTCCTCTAAATTTTTACCATGATAATTAAAGTAATGCAGTATCACTCTCTCCTATTTGGGTTTAGAACTTTCAAATATGTGTACATGGCTACAATAACCTTTCTTTACTCACAGCCTTTCCCTAACTATTTTTAGCTTTCGCAGTCTTGACATTCCTCACCCCAGCTCATTTTTTTGGAAACAATTTTGTTTTGCTTTCATCTGTGATACAATGACAGTTGGAACGTAAAGTGGTATTCCAGGTGGGTCCTGACTTCCTTGTCTTCTATATAGTGTATTTTTCCTCTGGCCAATCAATTTTATGATAAATTTAAGTTAGGAAAATTTTAGCAAGTTCAGCTATAAAGAACAAATATAGTTATAAATGGTGAACTGTGCAATTTCCTTTGGTTTTTCTAGTCCCTTTTCATATCCTCAACCAAAAAGTTACTGGATCTGAAAATCTTGTGAAATTCTTCCAGTTTAAATCAACAACATTTAGCAACAATAATATAGCAATTATTTAAAAATAAAAGGCTTATAGCATTAATTCATTCTAGTGAATACTTATGTACAATTAGAAGTAAACCCAATCTTATTCTCCTTTTTTCTCTACTGATGAATTACACTGTTGTCACTTTTCATTTTATTATGCTAACTTGAGTTTACATTCAACTAAAAGCTTTCCTGGGGCACCTGGGTGGCTCAGTCGGTTGACCTCTGACTTTGGTTCAGATCATGATCTCAGGGTTCCGTGGGTTTGAGCCCTGTGTCAGGCTCTGGGCTGACAGCTCAGAGCCTGGAGCCTGCTTCAGATTCTGTGTCTCCCTTTCTCTCTGCCCTTTCCCCACTCATTCTCATTCTCATCCTCTCTCTCTCTATCTCTCTCAAAAATAAACATTAAAAAAATAAATAAAAGCTTTCCCTTGGTACAATATTTTATTCCTGGATTTTTAGCTCTGTCTTGTCTGTGGATGCTGCCTTCAGTATTTTGAGCATATTTTCATTTTAACAGATGAATGTTATGACCTAGAACACTAACATCTTAACAAATTAACATTGAGAACTCAGATAATCAGACAACCTTTAGCCAAACCTCATAGTGCCTGGAATGGTCTGCATTTTTATGTTTGGCATATGAACAGCTTTCTACCCATGCAGCAATGATCATATCCGTGTAATTTGAATTTGAAATGTATTCCTGAGATCCTATAGCCAGAGCTTTCCCAGACTCAAATCACAGTAGAATTACAGTCTATTCAACCAAAACTTTCAAAATTTTATTAAATAATTTGGAGAATGAGTGAAGCATATCAATGACACATTATTCTCCATACTTACTAAAATATTCAAACAATTCAATCAAATCTTTTAAAATCAACTCTGCAAATATTTATTAAATGCTAGAAATTTAATGATGAAAAACATAAATCTATACTACCTAACAAAGAAAGTCCTTACATCTCAACTACCATCAGGGTGATTCTAACTTTTTGGTAGACTTTAAGTTCATGAAGATACAAGTCATTTGACTAACTTATGTATGCTTTGTTAAAGTAGACCTTTAGTGGCAATCTTTGTTTTGTATCACTTCTATGAAATAATATGAAATCATAAAGGCTTCTCAATATTTCTTTGGGTCCAGGCCTGTCAGATATGATAGTCAATAATTTTATAAATGTTACTTTTCCCCCACGAATTTTAATGTTCTCAGCTATAAAATGAAGGGATTGAACCAGATGATGGAAACCAGATGATATCTAAGGCCTCTTCTGGATTTAGGGTACATGGATTCCACTGTCACCAGTAGGAAAGAACATTATCAGGTCTAGATGGATGTTGCTTTGATATACACAGTAACAATATCTGAAGTCCTGACTGGATTTGGGGACACTAGGGCTTAAAGGCCACAGCAAGATCTTTTCAGGGCCTGTCACATTTGCAGTCAAGTTCTACTGAAGCTGATAATTATTCTGGGAGACCAATGCTTTTCCACTCAGAGAAATGTACAAACTGGCACCAGTTGTTGTTCTGCTCCTGAGAGTCTTGCTTGGCCTTACACTCTTGGATCAGTAAATGTGAATGGTATCTGAACTAGCGGTGACCCCTTACCTCTCCTTCAAATTACTGTCTCAAGCAGTCTTCTCTCAAAAAAGGTTAAACATTTCCTTGAAGCTTTCCATGATCTCTCCAGATAAGAGCCCCTTCCACCCTGGTCACTATTCTAACTTGACTGCATCTGCGGTTATGCTCATACTATTATAATTATCTTCTCATATGTTAATTCATGAATTTCTTCAGGGTAAGAATCATGTCTTATTTATCTGTGTATCTAACACAAGAGCCTACCACACAGGAGACACTGAAAGAGCAGTAACAGCCAACATTTACAGAGTATTCAGTAAGTGGCAGGCACTTTATAAATAACAGCTTTAACCCTTATACCAACTGCATGAAGTATTAAATGTCACTATCAGAATTTTATAGATGAAGAAACACGAGTCCAAAGTTTCAGTAATTTGTCTGTGGTTACATTAAACTAGACAGTGACAGAGTAAGAATATGAATCCAAAGAGTCTGGCTCCAGAGTCTGTACTATCAACTACTATGCATTGGTTAATTATCATGAGATAGCACCTTTTAACATGTTACTTTTAATGTTATATTAATATGTTAATATCTTACTGTGACATATATCCTCAGATTATTCTCCCTCTCCTTCTGAGAAAAAGCATGTTGTTTCTAGAGTGGGCCTCCAGATAACACATGGAGTTATATAAAGTAGAACTGTACTTTTTAAAATAGAGATAATTCCATTTGGGAGAGATTAACTGAAACAAACAAGCAAACAAACAAGTGAAAAAACAAAACGTGAGGAATAGATTTATTTTGTGTTCACTACTGGGAGAAAATGACCACAAAGGCACACCTGCAAGCATCATCTTCTATAATGGAATTCTTCATAGAATAGACAAGTACAAATATGGTCCTGTGTAGATGCAATCCGGCATCTGAAATGCCATCTTCCAATACTGCCATCCCAAGATATGGCCATTAGCTAGTCTGAGATGGCCAGGAGAGGACATTGGTGGAGTGGGTATAAAAACTAGAGGAGCACCAAGAAACAGTCTGGATCCAAATTTGGGCAACACCTAGCAAGAGCTATACCAGCGAGGTCTAAGTATTAGTTATAAACTGAAGTGCTTTGAAGGGGATCAGGAAGCTAATGGGACTGAAGGATATCTTGTTAGGAAAACATTTACAAATACTGGGATAAGGTCACGATCTCGCGGTCCCTGAGTTCGAGCCCCGCGTCAGGCTCTGGGCTGATGGCTCAGAGCCTGGAGCCTGTTTCCAATTCTGTGTCTCCCTCTCTCTCTGCCCCTCTCACATTCATGCTCTGTCTCTCTCTGTCCCAAAAATAAATAAACGTTGAAAAAAAAATTAAAAAAAAAAACAAAAACAAATACTGGGATAAAAGTAATACTTCATTTGTCTCTTAACTCTACTACATATTTTTAAAAGTAATAACCATGAGAAAAAATAGGACATGGTGCAAACTACAAAGAACTAAAAAGAGAGACTGATAACACTGTTCCAGGCATTGGTTGCCAAATCTCAATTTTTCACGGGACATCAGAAATCCAGACTTTAATGTGAAATCTTCCAATTTTTAAAATATTAGCAATTGATTCAGTTAAAAGCACACACACAATGTAAATAAACCCTAGATGTGGCAAGCAAAACATAGCTGCAGGTCAGATTTGGCCCACGACCCACCAGTTTGCAGCCTTGGAAGACAGGCTCCAAGTTCCCCAACATTTAGAAAACAGGAAACAATTACATGGGCAAACATGATTACTTGTGGTCAGAAGTAAAAACAGAGAGTAGAATTCAGCAAGTTAGACAAGGTGAGGAAAAGCAAAGGATTCTGGAGGTGAAAGCAGGAGAGAGCCCAGAAACCAGGAAGTTCAGTGGGTTAAGACAATGGTACCAGAAAACAAAACCACAAAGAGCAGCCTAATGCAGGAGTTTTGCCTACTAGAGCCATTACTTCTTACTGTAGCTTCTCACTGAAGCTGGTAGTGGGTGGTGGCCATCCTTGGAACCACGGTACACTCAAGGAAATGAATGCAGGCGGCTGGAAAGAGAAAGCCCTCTTCTCTGCAGGTGTGCTCTGATCCCTGCTGGAACAAAGACAGTCCAGCTGGGATTCCAGGGAGCTTCTAATGGTAAGGGTCCCTGAACTTTCCATTCTAAATAGGAAGCACACCTCAGAGACAAGGAGGTTAAGCCCTCCTATATTTCAGAGTCTCTCCTGTCTGCCAGGGCTCCTCAACTGTTCCACAAATAAAGCACATTTTGCTATGACACCAATGAACAGCACCCGTCCCAAGCAACAACATTTGGGCTGATTCCTCAAATGTCAGTTTGTACAATCTGCCCTCTTTCTTGTAGACCACCCAGTCTTCTTATAATGATTCTACGTTGTCTCATTTATTTTCCTCATGGCAGCAGAGATCCCAATTTCCTTAGTTAAATTTCATTCCCTCCCTTATGTAACTGCTGATTTATTTGTAATTCCCTGGCTCTCTATTAGTCAGCTCAGGATTTTTTTTTCTCTCTAATCAGCTGAGAAATATAGAATTGATAAACAGCTATTTTTCTACTCAGAAAATTGAGGAACAAAAATAAAATATGGAAAGAAAAAATTAAGTATAAAGAGATTAGAAGGAAAAGAAAACACAGCAGATGCTACACATAGGTAGCTCACAGTTCTGAGTGTCCTTGTCACTGAATCTAGTGAAAGACATGGACAAGAAAACAGTCTTCATGAATTTAGCCTAGCATTTGGTGTAGCCCATGTTATTGCATTATTGTAATGAAAAACACATCAGAATATGTCTAGACACATGACATACTCCTGGTAGAGAGTTCTCTGCACTTCAAAAAATTGTGGTTCAATTTCCTTCTGGGAAACGCTCCAATGGCAACATTTCAGGTTCTTGAAAGGCTCTTCAGAATGACCGCCTAAGGGAAGGCCACCTCCAAAAGAAGACTTAAAGCACCAGGGCACTGCAAGGGCTGGCAGACCTTTCCATGGGAAAATGGTCCGAACAGCATGGCCCCCCTGTAGAAACCCGATGTACAATAATCCACTGATAGGCTTTCCTATGTACAGAGTAGCTGTGACAGTCTAAATAAAACACTGAAAATAACCTATAAACAGAACAGAAGTAATGAAATACTTTGTTTTGGTGATTCTTTAGTTTTAACTACATATGGATTAAACAAATCCAATTGGTATAACTTACACCAATGTGTTGATTTAAACCAAATTCTATAGGCATTGGAAGTCAGGAAAGGAAACCAACACCACATCCCCATGGTACATTACCTAGTATAGGGTAAATGATGCTGTGCCTGTGTTCTTGCAGAAGAGTCATGAGAAGAATAAATCCTAAACTGCAGCCATCATGCTTAGATTGTATTTCTGGCTGTGCCACTCCCAGACTTAAATCTCTAAATGCCTGAAGTTGGGCAAACCACATGATCTCCTCTCATACATGTATAAAACAAAGATTACAAAACAAAACAAAAGGACCCTAATTTAATCCAACTTCTAGAATTCTCTGAGATTTTATCACATTTGGAAAAGGATGATTTATGAGGTGTGGGGATGCTCTCTGTCTAGACTCAGCAAGTCGACAAGTATTTCTTAAGTCTATAACCAGTACCACAACTAGATCAATGGCCCACCAGGGTGAACACAATAGTCTTTAGGAAGCCAACAGTCAATACTGGGACAGAGAAGTAACCCTTAGAAAATAATTAAGGAGCATGCCAAAACTGAATATAATTAAATGCACAATGTTGAGGGTTCAGATAATCTATGGAGTTTGGTCAATGGCCTAGAGCAATAGAGAAGATATCTTAGCAGAGGTGGAATTGTAGTTGGGCCTTGAACCCTGAGTAGACACAGCAAAAGGCATACTGGAATCATTACAACTGGAAACGTTACAACAAAAGCACAAATTGGGGGACGTGTTTTGGAGGGAGACCCAAGAGCAGCAATTACTGTGAATTTGGGGACACTTCAACTTGATTGGCATTTATTGAAAAGAGGAAGTCAGGTGAGTAAAGTAAGAAGGAGCCAAATTCTGAAGTCTTAAAAGCCTACCTGGTGGAAGTAAAACCTCTGTCCAAAAGATTTAGTCCTCGTTGTAATAGCTAACCCAAAAAGAAGTTCATTTGCCCTAAAGAGCAGCCTAAGTATTGCTCAAAGCACACAACAGTCCCATACAACAATCAAATCTTATGACCAGAATGCAAACTAAAGAAGACCTTTCCTGAAACACCTCCAATTTTACCACTGAGTGTTACCATATACCTTTTCTAATGCTGCAGCTGGTTCAATTATTCCTTCTATCTGGATCCTCCTCTCTAGCCTATATCTTTGAACAACTGTGAATGGTAAATCCCCCAAATTCCAAATTTGCTTCTGTTTGGCTAGGCAAACCAGAGAGCATCCCTTCAGGACTCACAGTAATTCTACTACCATTGCTACCACCATCACCAACACCCCATTCTGTGAATTAATCTGGTGTGTCCCCTGACCTATATACTGCACTAGTCACTCTGTCCCTTAGCCTAGCTCAATTCCATGTTGACAAAAAAGTTCCATCAAGAACAAATAGTTATTAGACTACTACTACATGGCAGCCACTGCACTAAGCACTGAAAACACAAAGGCAAATAAGACACATCAGCTCTCAAAGAGTACAGTCCATTGGAAAGTTGGATCTGTTTTCATTTTCATCTGACAAACATCTGTTATGGGCCTATTACATACCATCCATAATACTGGGTCCTAAGGATACAAAAAATGAGTAAGGTATGGTATCTACTCTCCAGGAACTTATGGTCTGTTTGGAAGAGAGAGACAGAAACACAAAACAAGCCAACCATGTAACAAAGCAATACATTTACTGGGGAAAACTAGAAAAAGAGAATAACCTATTGTACCTTGGGGGAGGGATTTGTTCAGGAAAGTCTTTATAGAGGAGGTGACACTTGAACTGAGATATGAAAGCTAAGTGGGTATTTGAGAGACAGAGCAGGTAGAGAAAAACACTAAATGTAGAGATTATAGCATGCGGGAATATGGAAGCCCAGGTTATTCAGACTACTCTTCTCAATGCAAACAACAATACTGGATAATGTACAAAAACATCTTAAAAACATTAAAAATCTGAGAAGAAATTATGGAACAACGAGGCTAAAATCTAAGTGAAGCAGTAGCTTAGGGAGGTGAGCAGGGCTCTGCAATTGTTTTTGTTCCAGGACATCTGTCTGTTAGGTAACTTTGAGTTTTCATTTATAGACTTCTCAGGGTGAGAAAAAACAAAATTAAAGCTCAGGTCCTGTAAGGTGGGAAGACAAACTGAAAAGATTCCTACATTAAACTCTTTCTCCAAAGGGCAACAGTCTCAGGGAAAGGGTGATCTAAAAGTAAACTCACTCTATCCTATCCTCTACCCACCCCAGAGGACTGTAAGAAAATGTGTCATTTGCTGAGCAGATTAGCAGGAATAGTCCCTGAGAAACTGTAACTATAATGGCCTTTGAGTGAATCTGAAGACCAAATTCACATCACTGGAAAAAAGGTACCATGAAGCAAGAACCAGCAGAAACAGTGAAATGCAGAAGATCTTCAAAGGCTTAAGATATCAAATCATTAGACATATATTATAAAACAGGTATTCTTAGCATATTTAAAGAAATAAAGAAAAAAATGGGATAAAATTTAAAAGGAAAAGGAAAATATCAAAATGTACCCTTAGCAAATTTGAAAAGGAATCAAATAGATCTTCTGAAATTGAAAAATGAAATTAATTTTAAACAAATAGTTTTTGCAACAATTATAGTAAAGATTAGAGCAGACAGGAATCATCACTGAATGACAAATCTAGGGGGACAATTTTATGAGAAGCAGGATATTTGAGTTTATTGTCTTTGTCTATTTGTTTTTGCATGTACAGTTAACCTATTTTACCTGATTTTGTTATCTTCTATATACATAGAATATTTTTTATTGAGGCAAAATCACTTAACATGAGATTTACCCTCTTCACAAAATTTTAAGTTTACAATACAATATTGTTAGCTGTAGGCACAATGTGGTACAGCGGATCTTTAGAACTTACTCATCTTAAGTAACTGAAACTTTATACCAACTGACAAATCCCCCATTTCCCCCTCCCAGGAGAAAGAAATTTGTATGACTTAAAGTGTTACCCCATAAACTTGCTTGTTAGTTGCAAGAGAAGAAAAAAAAGTAATTAAACAGAAGAGAAATTAGATAAATTGATTGATCAAAATTAATATCACCACCTCCAGATGTGATACTCTAAGAAGGAAACAGCATCATTGATGCAGAATTCTGCCAAGAATGTGTAAGTTGGATCTAATCATGAGGAAACATCAGACCCCAAGTTAGGAATATTCCAATTTTAAAAGTCGAGTATGAAGGCTATGGTCTTCCAGGATGTATAGGTAATAAATAAACAAAGAAAACTATAGAAATGTTCCAGATTAAAAGAGTTTTATGAGACATGACAACTAAATGTAGATACTGTACTGGAGGAGAAAAAAATGCTGTAAAAGACATTACTGAGTCAACTGAAAAATTGAATTTGGCAGGATAGTAGATAAAAGCACTGTACCAATACTTTCTAATTGTTAGATTTAAATTCATTCCATAAAAATTTATTGAAATTGATAACTTTACTGTAATTACATGAAGATAACCTTATTCTTCAGAAATAAACATTAAAGTACTCAGGGGTAAAGGACCATGATGTACATCATTTACCCACAAAATCTTCAGAAAAAAGTTATTTACATATATACAAATATATGTGTGTGTGTGTAATATATATACATATATATATAAATACTACATACATTTATATATATATACAAATTACTACATACATATATATATATATAAATTACTACATACAGTTTATGTATGTATATAAAGTTATACATAGAAAGGGAGAGAGCACAAATGATAAAGCAGATGGAGTGCAATTTTGATAATAGGTATATCTGGGCAAGTATTCTTTGTACTGTTTTTATTTTTGCAACTTATCCATAAGTTCTAAATGTTTGAAGTTATTTCCAAATAGAAAGGCTAAAAGATAACCTCAATGAATGGATTCAACATCAATCTAGACAAAGATGAGGGTAAAATTAGTACACTAGAAAATAGGGAAGAAGAAATTATTCAGAATGCAGCATAGTGGAGAAATATGGAAATATAGAAGAGAGGTTAGGATATATAAGCTGAAGAATGAAGGCTAACTATGTTTAACTAGAGTTCCAGGAGAAGAGGAGAAAAATAATGAGGCAGGAACAGGGACAAAATCTGAAGTAATGACTAACATTTTTTAGAACTGAAAAAAGACACCAAAACAAATTCATAAATCACAATGAATCTTCAGCAGGCAAATAAAATGAAATGCACATAAAGAAACAGTATAGTAAAACTGCATTACACCAAAAACAAATGAAAAAAGCTAGAGGAAAAAAAAGGACAGATTACTTGCATAGCAGCAGTTTGACAGCTGACAAAAACAACAATGAAAGCCAAAAGACAGTGGAATTACAATTTCAATGTGCTGAGAGAAAAATGGCAGCCTAGAATTCTATACCCAGCCAAAGTATCTTTGTTATAAAGATGTTTTGAGGCAAAGAAAGAGATTTTTCTTCCAGTGGACCCTAACTAAAAAAATTTCAAAAGGACATACTTCAAGGAAAGCAATCTGAGAGAGGAAGTTCTGAGATGCAAGAAGGAATAACAAGCAAAAGGAGGGCTACATACATGAAAGGAAAGCATGAACAAAGGCACAGAAGCAGGAAATAGTCTGGTATGTCTAGAGAATTACCAGAAGCTTGGGTGTGGGTTGGTGGAGCAGAGAGTTAATCTCTCAACTTTATCAAATACAAATCCTATCAGTAAAAAATTAAACTAAGTATGTGCTCAGAATACATGTAAAGCATAGTGAATATAATTATAAATGATATGAAATATAGTTAAATATAATTAAAATTAAAGAAGGATGGGATTAAAAATATATGAATAGGACTTCTGACAGTTTCTTCCCACATTCTAAAAGACTATATATAACTAGTGGTTGGCAAACTGACATGCAGGCCAAATCTGGCTGACCACCTGTTTTTGAAAATAAAGTCCTAGTGGAACACAGTCATTCTCATTTGTTTAAATATTACCTATAACTGCTTGCATGCTATAGCAATAGTTAAGTAATTTTGGCATATAAATTTAAAATATTTGCTATTTGGTGCCTTACAGAAGAAATCTCCAGCCCCCGAGTTTGAACATGGGTAGGCACAGGAGTATAAAGGGCTCATAAGTCACCACATTGTGGACATGAACATACCGGCAATGGGGAGTCCTCAAAGGATTTTCCATAGGAGAAAGGTCACTCTGATAGCCGTGTGGTAATTGGAATAGACGAGAGAAGCCTAAGGAAGAGGAGACATTTTTTTGGTCATGCTGATGAAAGTGCTTTCTGTGTTTATAATGTAGGAGTGATAATTCACAGAGTTCCCTGTGGGCCAAATGAAATAATGGGTAGTAAAGTGTTTCTTAAACTAAAAAAGCACTATAAGAAATTAAGGTATGATTTACTTGCAGTAGATTTTCATTAAATGAATGTTTTAGAAAGTGTTATAGAGTTGAGCCTTGAACAACACAAGGAGTAGAAGTGTCAATCCTCGCATACAGTCAAAAATCCATGTATAACTTTTTATTTCTCAAATCTTAACTACTAATAGCCCACTGTTGATTGGAAAACCTCACCAATAACATGAACAGTCAATTAGCAGATATTTTGTATATGTATTATGTACTATTTTCTCTCTTAAGTTTATTTATTTTGACAGGGACAGAGATAGTGCAAGTTGGGGAGGGGCAGAGGAAGAGGAAGAAAGAGAGAAAGAGAGAGAGAGAGAGAGAGAGAGAGAATCCCAAGCAGACTCCGAGCTGCTAGCACAGAGCTTGATGCAGGGCTCGAACTCCCAAAACCGTGAGATCATGATCTGAGCCGAAATCAAGAGTCACTCAACCAACTGAGCCACCCAGGTACCCCTGTACTATGTTCTTACAGTAAAGTAGCTAGGAAAAAGAAAATGTTATTAAGAAAATCATAAAGAAGAGAAAATACATTTACAGTACTGTACTATATTTATCAAAAAAATTCAGACATAAGTGGATCTGAGTAGTTCAAACCTGTGTTGTTCAAAGGTCAACTGTATATTCTGCTCTCTCAGTTTTGAGAGCATTCTTTCATATTAATACATTTTGTATAACTGCATCATATAGCTATACTGAAATCATTTAGTATCAAAATTTAAATGTAACTTAATTGTGTTAATTGATTTAAACCAATTTAGTAACTTGCCTGGAAAAAAAATGCTTCCAGATGTTAATATTCAGTGTAATTTATTTGCCTGTTTAGTTACAAAAAGGTGGTCCTCAATTGAAAAAATGTATTGCATAGGCATTGACTTTTTATTGACACCTAAAATGTACATCCCATGTAAAAGACCTAAGAATAAAAGACATAAGAAGGTCATGAAGAAATTTTATGGCAGAAAAAGATCTGGAAGCATAATCTTACATTTTCTTATAATTCTTGAGACTTCCAAACCATTAGGAACTAAATACAACAATTCAAGGCTTCTTTAAAAAAACAAAAAACAAAACAAAACAAAAAACCCTTAAGGTATGTCTCTTATTACTACTTATGATACTTAAAAATACAATCATATTAGTTGATTCTTTTTCAGAATCAGGGACATGGTTTTCAAGAGCACCCATCTGTATCCACCACCTCATTACATAAAATGCTGAGAGCATTACTTGGTTGCAATGCATTATAGAGAATCTGTGGCAATAATAGATTATGCCCTCACAATTTGTGAGTGCCTCTGTCCCTCGTGTGTGTACAAATATGTGCTTATGAACACATGTGGAGATGTCCTTTTAAAACATGCCAGAAAATTTGTGAAAGAAAAAATATATTATTATCATCAGTGAAGATAGAAGGTGAGAAACAGTACCACATGCATCCTAATAGAACTGCAGGCTATTTTAATTTAAATTAGTTTCAGCCTTCTTCGTTGAAAACAGAAGTAAATCATGTAAGGAACTAATTCATACTGGGAGAGACAACAAAGAATGCCAATAAAACTTATTTGTAAAAAAAAATTACTACAAAAATATTTCTACCACATTTCCAGTTTTGTTTTAAATAAAAGAATAGAGGCCCTCTTCCAGGAACATTTTAAAAGGATATAGCTTAAAGGAAACTTTTATTTCTTTTTATATATATATATGGCTGGGTCTCATTTATTATGCATTAATTGCAGACAAAACCATGGTTCTCTGCACAAAAACAATTTGACACAAGCAACATGGTGGTCTATGAAACAGAAAGGTTACATGACCCCTAATTCTGATTGTGTCCAACATATGCACCTTATTGTTTGCTCCTCTGATAACAAAGATCAGATGCTTCAAATACAAAGTACACTCTTTAAGAAGCATCCCATCACCAATGCCCCAGGAATTCACAGGCAGTTATTTTATTTACATGGCTTTGAACTTGGATAATTTGGCGAGTCCAGTTTTTTCCACATTTTGGCACTTGTCTTATCTGCCTAACCAGACTCCAATATATATCCTGCTCACGACCCATTCACCATAATAATCCTTCTTTGATGGGCATACCGAGGCACATTGGATGGAAGAGTATGTCTGATCTCCTTCAAGAGTTGTGAACATGCCCCAAAATGTTATCATTTCCCTAACCCATTACTGGTGAACTTATGTAAACTTTTAATAAATCTATTTATATTTTCAATCTGCACCACATCCTGGATAATGCATTCCACAAGTTTCTATTCATTGTAGACCTCTTTTAAGCTTCTGAGAATGCTGTGAGTTCTAGTATACCAGGATTCAATAAATAAGAGAGCATAGCTTTCACAGTTTTATAAATGTTAACCATATCTCCTTTTACAGCCTCCTTCCTTTATAATTAGAGCCCTTTTCTCTTTATGCTACACTCATAAAAATATTTAATTAGTGAATACACCAATTTAAGTCAATGAATCAATGTAGAAATATATTCTTTTGCCCATATTAGCTAACTTTCTCTGGGCCCTCACACTTTATCTATCTATCTATCTATCTATCTATCTATCCATCTAGAGAGTACAAGTCGGGGAGAAGAGCAATGGGAAAGAGAAAGAGATAATCTTAAGCAGACTCCACGCTCAGTGAGGAGCCTGATGCAGGCTCAATCCCATAACCCTGGGATCATGACTTGAGCTGAAATCAAGAGTCGGACACTCAACCAACTGAACGAACCATGCCCCTAGAACCTTTCACTTTAATCATGTCTTCATTGAGGACTGCTGACCAGAACTGCACACCATGTTCCTGGTGTAGTGCATAATGAGGTACAAAGAGTGTTTATTCTAAAACAATTTATAAGCAAGGCTGGAAATGATTAAGATACTTGTGAAATCACCACATACACTGGTCTCAAGAAGAGCTTTGGTTGAAACAGTGCTTGCCAGTAAATATAGGGTGTAGAGGAAAGAGGTAAGCTACCATTATCAGATTCACCTCTTAATCCTGGGCTGCCTTCCTCACTGGACAAGCTGTCACATCAGTCTTTCCAGGGGAAGGCCTCTTCCAAAAAAAAAGGCTCTGAAATATCAAGAGTTTCTATGGAAGTAGAATTTTGAAATAATTTTATAAGACAAGCTAAAGTACAGTGACCATACAAACAGTAAAGAAGAAAGAGGCTAGGATATTTGTCTGTTGTGCTCATATTAAGCCACATTCCAAAGTGATTACCCATTTATAAAACATCCAATAGATCTTCAAGGGCATATATCCCCCAGAAAGCTAATTCAGAAGGTTTCTTGGCAAGTACAGAGTAAAAGCAAAGATGTTTACATGGTATTGATAAAAATAAAAAATATGCTAAGTTAATCCTACTTCAGAATATATCAGTGTCACTGGCCAGACAACATGTGTCCATCAGATACTATTTTTCAAATAAACAGTTATAAGTTATCAATTTCCAATTCCTCTTCTTGTATAAACTCTATGTAGGCAATTCCTTTTCAATTACTTTATAGGAAAGAAGGTAAATGCCTGGGTCATATGTAGCCATTATTCAATTTCCCTATCCATTAAAGACTGTAAATGGAAAAAACTCTAAGGCAGAATGCAGCTTCAGAATGTTTTTTAGTTCACTGTATTTGGCAATAATTACAAAATTATCACTACATTAACTGGTAATTAACTAGTTTTCAGCTTTCTTGGGTTATAATTTCTTGAAATAGAGAAATACCCAAATTATATTTACAAATGTCATTTCAAGGTTCAATTTTTTAACTGCTCTAAGAGGCCACTGGCCATCAAATGCACCACTGTTTTTAATGTGCCACTAAAGAAGAAAAATGCTGCTAGTTATTGGTAAGGCTACAGCAATTGTTAAAATACATTCAGATTTCAGAGATGTCAGAGTGTGGGTGAAAATATACCTTGAAATCTTTGAAATGTAGTATTTTCATTCTCATTTTTCTCAAATAAAACCAAAATTTAGAGAGCACTCTTCATCCAGGCCCCATGTTCTGCTTCCCAGATATTCTCAGGCTGTCCAAAGGCAGCTTCAAATTAGTGAAGAAGTTTGGAAATGGTACCACTATCAATAGCCTCCCACACCAGGTCAGAAATAGGAGACAAGCTGGGCTACAAACCAAAGAGAAAGAGTCATAAGAAGAATCAATTCTGAAAACATCACTTAAAACAAGAAATCAGGAAACTGTCTCGCAAGCTTAAACAAAACTGCTTAGAAAGTAGTCCTTTCACCCACACTTGCATTTGTAGGTGTCAGTCACCACCAGATTCAACACCTTTAAATGCCAAAAAATAACAACAATAATAAAAACTACATACATTTATTTGACCCATTAGTGGGACAAGATATCACTCTTGAGCTTGATTCCTAGATTCACCTGGTCCTGCCTGTCCTTGCTATTCATGTTGTCTCCCAGCATCATTCCTGAAGCCAACAGCCTCTCTTAATGTCCAGGTTACATGCTCTGCCCCTACACACTCAGCATCAGTTGAAGATAAAGTGCTGACCTGTTTTATTTGGGCATAACCCAGGGTGGACTCCTGGGATCCCATTACTCTTTGGTTGACCACAGAACTTAATCATTTCTTTAGACGTAAAAAAAATTTTTTAATGTTTTATTTATTTTTGAGTGAAACAGAGACAGAGTGTGAGCAGGGAGGGAAGAGGCAGAGAGAGAAGGAGACACAGAATCCAAAGCAGGCTCCAGGTGCTAAGCTGTCAGCACAAGCCCGACACAGGGCTCAAACTCACAAACCATGAGATTATGACCTGAGCCGAAGTCAGACACTCAACCGACTGAGCCACCAGCCGCTGTTCTTTAGACTTCTTAGAGCACATCTGTAGTGTTCAACTCATCTCCTGACTTTCTTCTAGATCAAAGAACAAATCTCCTTGTGCACCGGAGATACAAAATCCCCAGAAAGCGGCCCAGAAATCCATCTTTAAGTCTTTCTAGAATCAGTCTCCTTATCTCCCCAGTTCATCTCTATCCAAATCAGACAGTACCTTATTTTAGAAAATAAAGACAGAAGAAAGAAATATTACTTCATAGACACCACTTAATACAAATGGATAAATCTTTAACCCTTTCTGTAGCACTGCCAACAATAAAACACCTCAAATATGACAAAAACCAAACAAAGCAAAACAAAACAAAAACCAACCCTGTGTTTTCCTACAATAAAGGTTGTCTCTTTCCTAGAATTGAAACCAATGTTATCTATATTTCATAACACATAACTTACATCCTTTATTAAATGAAATTGGACAGCCTTCCACTGATGGAACACTATGCTAGATATTCTTCATTTGCCTCTCTAGATCCACTCTTCTCCACCTTTTCTATCTGGCTTTCTTCCCAGGAGGCTGATTTTTAAGGACTGCATCAACTGTAATATTCCCTTTTGCCTTCTGGCTTCCAGTTGGGTTCAACCAATGGGAGGTACCTCCAAGAATTCATGGGCAAGAGGAGAGAGGGTTGAGTATTTATTTTCCCAGCTCTCTCCTCATCAGGCATGGCTTCTGTTTTCCGCTAGTTAAGGCCACAGCTCCTATAAGGCAGCCTTCGCTTCCTGCTTCAGCTACTGCCAGGGATGATAATGGTTTTCCTATTGCTGCCTGGTCCTGGATGAGCACTCTCTCTTATTGGTTCCTTAAATCTGCACAATTTGGTCAATCATTCTTCCATTAATCTCTCTTCAGTTTTGCCTTTTCAATGTGCCATGTCCAGCTGTCCATGTCCAATGTGCCATGACACATGTCCAATGTGCCATGACCAGATTGATACATCAGATTTATATTACCTCATGTTTGGCGTGGATCTTTCCTTCAGTCTAAAGCTCAGAATATTCTTCCTCAGATACTTGCTAGTAACTTCAATTTTCAAGAATTAAAAGACCTCTAACCATTCTGCTAATGGTTCAAATCCTGCCTGAAACATCAGATAGTCAAAAGATCAGGCCAGAGCCCAAGTATTATCCCTAGTTTAGGCCAAATCAATCACAAGGAAGCTACACGCCACAACGTGTCTCTCTGTACACACTCTACAGAGCTGCTTCCCCCTAAATGATCGCAACTCTCCCATTTCCTTGCGTTAGCTACTCTTCCTACGGGTTCTCACAGTACCATGAACTTTTGCCTGTTTGATTTTTCACATTATAGCTGTTTTTTCTGCTTATCTGCCCCACTAGATTATAAGCTCTATGAGGACACAAACTGTCTTACACACTTTAATATTTATAACACCTAAAACTATGCCACTAGGCACTCAATAATATTTGTTTTTAAAAAGTGAATGAACTGAACATTATGCCCTTGAAGTTAATGGGCAATGAAGCAATTACGTATGTATTATAAATAAACTACTAATAAGAACTGTGTCACTCATGCCTTCACTCACTGCCTTAATCATTTATTGTTTGGGGCCTTCTACTGGAGAGCATGACACTAGGTCCTGGAAACACAAATTTGTGTGGCCACTTTCCCTGCCTGAAAGCCGCAGGCATTGTTAACTGCACAGGCACCTGGCAGGACACATTTTGACAACAGATGAAGGTTTCCTATGCAAATTCTTCTTAAAAGAATTGGGTTTTGGTGTTTGTTTGGTTTTGTTTTTGTTTTTGACTCCCAGTAAGAACTGGGAAGACCACTTTGCAAATTTGTGCAGTGTTTTATATCAAATGGTATAACTTTATACCACTAGCATGCCTTGATTTTAACATTTCCCCTCTTCTCTGAATTATTCCCCTTTCTTTTTCTCATTTACACTTTATAAATAGTTCTTAGTTGTATTTTTCCTTTGCCCTAGTTTTTATTGTAAGCTGTTTCAAATGCTTCTTGAAAGAAGCTGAAAAATAAATAACAAAAAAGATTGCTTTATTTTCCTCACTTAAATTTTATCTACCTTTGAAGATTTTTTTTGATAGATCCAGCTAATTTTTCACTGAAATTAATTTTAAAAGGCCGCAGTTGTATTAGTACAGTATTAACAACAGAAAATCACATTAATGATTAAGAAGTAATTGATACATACAAAACTATTCATAACAATACATCTTTCTATATTATATAATTTTCAAATTTTTATAAGCATTTTACTTATAGATGCATAAAAAAGACATATTTAAAAGAAATAAAATAAAGAGAAGACAGCTAGATTATCTCTGTTTTCCCATGTCCACATGGTGGTCAAATGAACATGCAGATTTAAGATATATAGGGTGGTAATTTGATTATTGAGTCATATGTGACCCAGCTGAATGAATGTAATAACAGACAGATGATGGTTTATGTTGTTGATAGGAACTGATTTCCCTCGTTCCATATTTTAGCAGCCAATCATTTCTAGAATTGGCTTAGACCCTGAAAATATCCTCAGCAGGGATGCAGTTTTGAGCCTGGGACATTCTCTAACAGCTGGAAGACATTCAGTGACTCCAAATGATGAGGGCCAGTGGGAGCATGTGAGGATGGGCACCTGTCCTAGAGCTTCCCTGAGCTAGCAAACACCTTGCTCTGACAATCAACTCTCCCCTGGGCTTTTTTAGATATTAAGTTTTAGAAGCAAATCTGAAGAATGACTGTTCATTTGAAATAGCCTTAATATCTAGAGACCACATTGTAAGACTTTTAGAAGTTTAATAGGAGTCTGCATTAGAGGATGGGGGGAAGGGAAGAAAGGAGCATAGATAGCCTTATTTTCAAATTTGTAGGCTACTCTTTTCAGAATAATTCCAAAGATTAACAAACCAAATTCTCTCCATTGTAGAGGAACATCAAGTCTTCATAAAATATAAGATTAAATTTAAAATATGTGAATAATGAAATATTGGGGTTCCATATTTGAATTCTCATAGTATAAAATATTTGAGCTGGTAAACATTAAACCCCAAAGATCTAATCAAATAGATATCTAAGTGACTCAGACATTGTAAATAATTTCAGCATTGTAGCATTGTATTTGCCAGCAGATACAGTCAGTTCTTTCACCAACTGAGATATCATTTAGTCTATAACTTAAACAAGCGTTGATAAAGTTTTTCACAAAAGATGCTATCAGCAAAACAAACAGAGGACTTTGTATTACTTCAAAGCTTATTTATAATGTGTTTAGAAAAAATTCAATGGAAACAGGAAAATAATGTCTCGATTTTCTAAACTTTGCAACATCTGCTTTTACTTACTTTTCAGCATTGTAAAGGTCTCTGGATTTCAAGTGAATTACTTTGCTTTCCCTTTGTCTACTCCTTTACTTAACTATCTTCACACTAACTTACACAGCCAGGCACAATCTGTGAACTCATGAAAATCTCTAAGGCATGAATAACAAAGGAATTTTAGAACAAGTGACATAGTACATGGAAATATGCCTCAAAAGAAAGGCCAGGTGTCTAAGGAGCAGATCCCTCTATAAAAATACTCGGAATCCTGCATCATTTTTTCTCATACCATCCTATGCTAGTTAATTACATGTTATTTACAATCTTTGTTGGATAGTCTTAAAAATATCTCCTAAAGAAAGGACTTTCACATATGTGTGTATATGTGAGTATATTTGTGTGCTTTGCCCAAATCCAAATAAGATCATTAATATAATGTTGAGTAAGTCCCCATGTGTTTACTGAAGAAAAAAAGCCACTAAAATCTGCTGGGAACAACATCCACATCCTCAATGTTAGTCTTCTGCATTGGGCTTTTGTTTCCCTTCTTCCCAAATTGCATAAGGACTTAAATCCAAAGAAATTTTTTAAATGTTTTCTAGATTTTTAAAAATAGATATTTCTCTATACTTAGTGAGAGTTGCCCCTAAAGCACACTAATGTCCAATTACTTTGGAGGGCATGGAAGTCTCTCATTCCTTGATCTTTCTATCTGACTAAGCATTCATTTGTTTCATTTAAAGTTAAGTTACTTTAGAAAAACAACACCATTGCTTCTGCTACATTTCCTGATTTCTTAAAATTTGAAATTTCAGTAAATTTTTGCATCAACAGGGAACAGTGGGTAAAAAAAGAAAGCTAATATACTGGTCATCATACAAACACAATTTTATTCAGGACTTCCTTGAAAACCTTGTTGAGATGCTTTAAACATTTGTTGGTGGCTTCTTATGAAGCTGATTTAAAGGCTGGTGGTTATTTGTGGTTAATATACAAAGGGGTAAAAAGAAAAACAGGGAGAAAATGGCCTTTACAAAGCACACTCCTGAGGTTTCACCACTGGGTTAACTGACATTCTTTCCTTCACTTCCCCAGTTGGGCTGACCTCAACATTCTTGGTGTCCAAGACTTCTAAAAGAATGTAAACCACATTATCTTCCCCAGAGGGGAAAACAGAAACAAAGTTGGATGATATATCAGGATAAGGAATAGGTCCACCATGTGTTTAAAAAGAAGGAAGAGTTCCACTGTAATCATACCAAAAATCAAGGTTTTGTGGACATGGATTTGTCCACATAAAAAAGAAGAGTGGCTTTGCCATTTAGTCAAAGGTCTTTTACAAGCAGTTAAAGAACAAGTTGGGAGCCATTATTCTTGGTTTCTGCCACACACCTGTGAGATCACGATGGGAGAGATAATACAAAGAGATCTGAATCTCTAAAGGATTTAAAAAATGTTAAGATATTGGAAATCAGTGGTAAAAAGGGGGAAAAGAAGTAAAGTCCTTCTTTGGCCATCACTGAATGTTGGCAACACTGCCTTTTATGGTTGCTTTGATTATGCGCTAAATTCAAAAAGTTTTAGCCATGGATAATTTGATGCTTTGGTTTTCCTTTATTCTCCATTTTTTTTCATTGCATGTTTTAGAATGGTTTGTGTTCAAGAATCAATTTAACCACAACAAAAGAGACTCTGATTTGGAATATGTATGACTTCACTTGAGGTGGAAGGAAATCACAAATCAGTTCTGAAAAAGAAAGGAAACTCTCAAGCTCACATGCCTTCCTCTTTTCCTTAAAAACATTTTTAAGATGCTTTCACCTAATATTATCTTTAAATCATCACTTTGAAAAAGACCCTTTCAATGTCAATACTTCTCTGGGGATCAGTAATAATTCCTCTGTTTTTTTTCATTCTATGCACTTCAAGTAACTACGCTGACTTGCAAACTTCATATAGCATCCATGCACTGGTCACCCTCCCATCTTTCTGTCCAGTCCAGTTCTGGGGCTGTTCGGACTTGCTGATATAATCATCTGATAAACAACAGCCTGCTTGATATCTCATAAGCCCTCCAATGCCTCCTTTTCACAAGTGAACTCATGACCTTTGCTCTCTCCCTACCTAAATGTTTCCCCTATGTTGCTTAAGTGTCTACCCAATGGAACCCAAATCATTAATTGAAGGATATCTTTAAGTTTTCTGTCTCTTCTAATTAGTGACCCAGTGTTGTCAATCGCCCTCCTCAATATCACTTTAATAACCATTTATCTCCAACTCTACTGTCCCCCAAAATCATCATATCTGACAAACTGCTGAAACAGCCCTCTAACCAGTCTCTTTGCCACTGATCTTACTCCTATTCAACCCATTTACCATCCACACAGCCCTCAGAGTAATCTTTCTTGAAGTGATACTCATAAAACATAAACCTGATCACAACACTATAGCTTAATTTCTCATCACCCTTATTAACCAAGTCTAAACAGCTTAACTTAAAAGATTCTCACTATCTAGCCCATGCCTACTTCACTGCTGAGGTTTCACTCCCATTTACAGTCACACTAAGTAGCTGTTAGTCCTTCAGAACCTGCCATGCTTTTAGCTGGAATATGCTGTTCTCACTGCCTATCTCGAATCCAAATGTCACTTTCTTAGGGTCATCTTTCTTTACTCTAAATTAGATCAAGGTCATAGCTAAGCTTGTAAACAACACCTAAATTCTAGTGCACAGCTCCTCATATACTGTTGTAATTGTGTACAGTGTCTCCTCCACTATACTGTCAGCTCCATGAGGGCAGGGACCATGTTTGTCTTATTCACTACTACTCAGCACCTGGTACTGGGGAGGTTTTTAATAAATACCCATTGAACCAATGAACATATTAATGTATTTCTTCCTTCACCAGGAAAACAGGCCATGTGATCTGCTGTATAGTTATCATTTACCACAGAGGAAATATGAGCCATCCTAGATGGCAATTAAGATTCTGGATGCCCCATAATCAAGACATCTTATAGAATTTATAGGCACCACTTTTCTCAAATTCTGCCTAGTTAACAGGATGGTAGCAGGGTCAACTAAGCTTGGCCAGGGCCAAAAGACAGACTTGCCTTTGGCTAATCTAAAAGTCATGGGTAGAATAAATAAATTAAGCTGTTAAATGGTTATTTACTAACTCTATCTATTCTCCTTGACCCCTGAATCTAATTGTAAGGATAGCTACCATCAATGATAGACTCTGATTGTGTTGCCGCTAAAGTGCTTTTGTGAACTTATTCAACTTGGAGAACATGAGAAAAATTGTGGGTTTATACAAACATTACAATGACACCTAAGATAGTCAGAACAGTTTAAAAAAGAAAGCTCATGTTAACTCTCACTAACTCTTGGTTATATTTTTCTGATGTTAGATATAACATTAGATGTAGCCACCTGTCAGTTGTACATGACGTAAGATGCAATGTTAGTGATACAGTGTGGAAAATAACTCAGTTGTGGCAAAGTTGAATCACAAGACATGATCCAAACAAAAGGCATCCAAACACCCACAGTGTTTGCACCTCAGGACCAGTACTCAGTCCACTTACAATGTTCTGCTCCTTGCCACCGTCCATCAGAATATGACCATCCCATTGTCTTAGTTATGCTTAAGGCCTACTAATATAGAGTTACATTATTAAACCAAAAATCATTATTAACTTAGCAGTTTTATATCTCTGTATTGCTTAGGGTGATAAAATATAGTAACAATTAGGAATTAAAACAATTTCAGTGTTCTCTTTAATTCTGCCCCTCAACTACTGATGCTTCAAATCCTAGCAGTGGAAATTATAAACTAAGGTGCTGGATAGAAGAGAAAGTTGTGGAATAGATTAGATCAACACTGGATAAATTCAGCAAGAATAACTGTATTCAATTATTACACTAGAATCTCTTTAGTACCTAAGTTGTCATTACTAATAAACTAGGAAACTGATAGTATAAGAACTCTGCCACACTGCTGGAAAACCATACAGTGGCTTTCTATATAAATGCCCTTCCCAAAGGTTGTAGTCAAAAAAAGAGTGGTCTTTGTGGGACACCTAGAGAAGAAACTTGGCTCCCCATCTATTTATCCCTTGTCTCCTTAAAGCTTTAATCATCAGAAATGAAAGGAGAGTGATGATAACCTATCACATATGATGGCTCTGAGCAATGAAGTAGAGCACATAAATTTCCTAGCACATGGTGAAATATCTAGCCCATAATAGATATTTTTATTTATTTATTTATTTATTTATTTATTTATTTATTTATTTAGAGAGAGAGAACTTGAACATGAGGGGGGAGGGGTAGAAGGAAGAGGGAGAGAGAGTGAGAAAGAGAGAGACGGAGAATCTTAAGCAGAATCAATGTCTGGTGAGGAGCCTGATCCCATGACCCTGGGAACATGACCTGTACCAAAATCAAGAGTGGGAAGCTTAACTTATTGGGCCACCCAGGAGCCCCACCCATAACAGATATTTTAAAAAGTGAGCTCCCTTCCTTCTTCCTTTCTCCACCCACCCTCAAGTACCTAGTTTATGGTGTAGGTATCACACAGCCACTGGACAAAACAGAAACCATTCAGCTCTCATATTAGCAGGTCCCATTCTTTTGGCCTCTCTTTATAGTGGTTTGGTCTATTATTTTTCCTATAGAAATGAGAGTTGTTATTTTTTGTAGTATTTCTTCCATGATAATGAATAAAGGGCATTTGGTAACTTTGTGTTTAACACAGCTATAATTCAGCACGGCCATCCAAATAAAATTACTTTTTTAAGGGTATAATTCTACAACTACTCTACTCCTATTTGATGTCAGTATATTAAATCCAAAGTTCACTGTATACCTAAACACCAAGAAACTCCCAGTGTAACTGTCTCATCAATTTCAAGTTTAAATGTATCCTAACTGGCTTAATATATCAAATTGTTTGCAGCTGAGAGACAAAATCTTCTTATGCTCTTGTCTGTGTTGAACATCAGCAGGTAAGGTATGCTCTGAGAGTAAAAGAGGTGTATTGTAATGGGAATCAATTACTTCAGTCCACATAGTACTATTAAGTGAATTCACAAATTTGTTCATTCAGTCAACAAGTTATTTTTTTATGTTTATTTATTTTTTAGAGAGAGAGAGAGAGAGCGTGAGCAGGAAGAGGCAGAGGGAGAGGAAGACACAGAATCTGAAGCAGGCTCCAAGCTGTCAGCACAGAGCCCAATGAGGGGCTCGAATTCATGAACCATGAGATCACGACCTGACCCAAAGTCAGATGCTTAACTAACCACCTAGATGCTTAGCCACCCAGGCACCCCAGTCAACAAGTATTAAGAGCCTGGTATGTGCCAGGCAGTGAACACTGTTCTAGGGCATGTAGTTGTAGCAAGTAGTTCTACGGTTGATTTACAATGAAGAATCTAAAACTTGGTCATAGTTTCCTTTAATGAATATAATCCACCATGATTCTTCTTCTTCCTAACTATAATAACAACAAAAATAACACATGCTAAGTGCTTACAATAATGCCTGAAACAATGCCAAGTGCTTTATCCCATTTACTCTTCACAACATTTATATAAGGCAAGGATTATTATAATCACATTTTACCAGATGACGGAAAGAGCTGTGGAAAGAGTAACTTTCCAAGGCCACCTAGCTTATAACCAAGAAAGTTGAAATTCAAACCAAGTCTGTCTGACTCCACAGTCCACTCCCTAATGTCTAAACCAGTGCTATTCAAAGTCTGGTCCCCCACGGACTGGTGGTTTCAGCAATACCTGGGAGCTTGTTAGAAATCAGAACCAATTTGGGGGCCTGTGTGGTTCAGTCGGTTGAATGTCTGGCTCTTGATTTCGGCTCAGGTCATGATCACAGGGTTGTAGGATCGAGCCCTGTGTCAGGCTCCAAGCTGAGCATAGAGCCTGCTTAAGATTTTCTCTCTCTCATGGGGTGACTGGGTGGTTCAGTCGGGTAAGTGTACGACTTCAGCTTAGGTGATGATCTCATGGTTTGTGAGTTCAAGCCCTGTACTGGGCTCTGTGCTAACAGCTCAGAGCCTGGAGCCTGCTTGACATCCTGTGTTTCCCCCTCTTTCTGCCCCTCCCTCACTCATGCTCTGTCTCTCTTTCAAAAATAAGTAAAAACATTAAAAATTTTTTTAATAAATAAATAAATAAGATTTTCTCTCTCTCTCCCTCTGCCCTTCTGCCCCAACTTGTGCTCTAAAATAAAATAACAACAACAACAAAAATAATAATAAAGAGAAACACAGAGCCCATTCAATCATAATTTGGGGGAGTGGGGCCAGCCATGTGTTTTAACAAGGCTTCTGCATGAGTCTTATGCATGTTAAAGTTTGATAAGCATTATCTAAACCACTCATTATACACACTGTTCAGTCCTCCTAATTCATAATACTCTAATGGTGTAAGGTCAGATTATTGCTCACTTGCATTAAAGACTTTCTATCCCTCATAATAGCTGTCCTTGAGTTGGATTCTATGTGTAGTTAAAACACAACTGTATACCATATCCTTTAAGTAGGGTGACTAGTCATCCTAATTCTCCTGGGACAGTCCCATTAAGTGTATTATGCAATCAACAGTGGCCTCTTTCACTCTTAGAAGTGCTACAATTTAGACCAAAAATCATATGGTGGCCCTAGCTATAGGGCCTGTCTGCCAGTCTCTCCAACACCATGTCCTACCACTCACCACCCCACCTCTACATTGTAGCTACAATAATGGCTTTCTTTCAGTTCATTAAAAATCTCAAACTTACACAAGGGTTTACCACTTCTGTTCCCTCTTCCTCTAGATCACAGAATGATATGCTCCTCCTCATTGGCATTTCAAAGATGGGCTGGTAGGAACAGTCTGCACTGTATGTGGGCAATTTTGAGTACTTTATTATTTTATTTTATTTTTTGAATATAATTTATTGTCAAATTGGCTTCCATACACACCCAGTGCTCATCCCAACAAGTGCCCTCCTCAATGCCCATCACCCACTTTCCACTCTCCCCCAATTTTTGAGTATTTTAAAACAATAGTAAAAGCATCTAAAACTCTGTCTACTTTTTACTTATTACCATGCACTAGAAAGTTTAAACAAAGTTAGTGATACAATATTGTTGCTCTCTAAAAATATTTTGTTACTTGTCCCTTAATAAATATTGTATTCTACATGGAAATTAATATAGAGATCTTTCAAGTACATAGGTGGACCCCAAGAGACACAAACATAGATATTTGAACTCATCTCAAGAGAAAATTCCTAAGAGATACAGAATAGTTATAGCTACAGACTGGTTATAGTTTATTTTGGGTAGTTTGTGTTTCCAACTTCTGTGTTACCACATATTCCTGAGTTTAAACAATAGATTCAAAATAAATTTTGGTAGCACAGTAATTGTGAAGATGAAGAAACTGAACTTGACTTGCTTCAATTCTGTCAATTTATATGGCTTCTTGGAATTTTGATTTTTATTTAAGATTTAAAACATAAGGGGTGCCTGGCTGGCTCAGGCACATGGAAGAGAATGTGATTCTTGGTCTTGGGATTGAGGTCATAAGTTTGAGCCCCACATTAGGTGTAGAGATTACCTCTATAAATAAACAAACAAACAAACAAGCTTACAAAAAAAGATTTAAAACAGTGATTCATATTTCTTAATTTCAAAATGTACTGCAAAGGTACAGTAATCAAGACAGTGTGGTACTGGCATAAGGACAGTGACATATGTCAGTGGAATACAGTTGAGAGTCCAGAAATAAACATTCATAATTACAATAAATTAATTTTCAATAAAAGTGCCAAAATAATTAAATGGGGGAAAAAGTCTTTTCAACAAATGGCACTAGGGCACCTGGATATCCACACACAAATGCGTGAGACTGGACCCTCATTTCAAATCAACTCAAAATGGACCAAAGACCCATGAAAGAGGTATAACTATAATAGTTTTAGAAAACAAAAACAAAAACAAAAACAAATTAAAAAGAAAAACATGGGTGTAAATCTTTGTGACCTTGGATTAGGCCATAATTTGTGAAATATGACACCAGTAGCACAAACAACCAAAGAAAAATAGACATCAGGCTTCTTAAAAACATTTTTGTGCTTCAAATGGCACCATCAAGAAAATGAAAAGACAACACACAGAATGTGAGAAAATATTTGCAAATCATATGTCTGATAATAGATTTGTATCTGGAATATATAAAGAATTCTTACAACTCAATAATAAAATGACAAATAAGGCAATTAAAAATGGGCAAAGAAACATGAAAATGGCCAATAAGAAAATGAAATATGCTCAATGCCATTAGCTATCAAGGAAATACAAATCAAAATCACAATAAACTACCACTTCACACCCACCAGGATGAACAGAATCAAACTGTTAGATAGTAACAAGTGTTGGCAAGAACATGGGCAAATTAGAAGGCTTATACTTTGCTGATTGGGATGTAAATGATGCAGACACTCTGGACAACAGTCTGGCAGTTCCTCAAAATATTTTAACATGGAGTTGCCACATGGCGTAAGCATACTCCTAGGTATATACCCACCAAAATATAAACATATGCTCATATAAAAAGTTGTACATGAATGTTCATAATGGCATTATTCCTAATAGCAAAACTATGGAAACAACCCAAATGTTCATCAAGTGATGAATGGATAAATAAAATATGGTGTATCCATATAATGGAATTATATTTGGCAATAAAAAGAAGTAATGATATATGCTGCAACATGGAAAAACATTAAGAACATGATGTTAAGTGAGAGAAGCTGATCACAAATGAGATCATATACATGATTTAATTTATATGAAATGTCCAAAATCAGCAATTCCTTAGACCCAGAAGGTGAATTAGTGGTTTCCTAAGACCAGGGGAAGAATATGGGGTTTCTCTTTTGAAGTGATGAAATGTTCTAAAATTGACTGTGATGATAATTGCACAACTCTATATGTATACTAAAACCCACTGGATTATACAGCTTAATTAGGTGAATTGTGTGGTACATACATTTCAATAAAGCTGCCCCCCCAAAAAAAGGATTTAAAATGGTGAAACATGGTGCAAACTGCACTATGTGGGGATATTATTTTTCCTTTTTTATTAAAAAAAATGATGTAATTAAAAAAAAGATGTAATTAAAAATACTAATCCATTACTTTTTACCCTTTTTTTAGTACAGTAATGTTTATTTTTTAGATTAATTTTGTTACTAGGATGATAATACATGAAATTGAGTGACTTTTCTTCATTGTGTCTTTTTCTGGCCATCATTGTATCCTTTGCATTGCATGATCATTATTAAAAATAATTTTTGTCTAGGGGCTCCTGGGTGGCTCAGTCAGTTAAGTGTCCAACTCTTGGTTTCGGCTCAGGTCATGATCTCATGGTTTGTGAGTTCGAGCCCAACATTAGGCTCTGCGATGACAATGCGGAGCCCACTTGGGATTCTCTCTCTCTCCTTCTCTCTCTCTCTGCCCCTCACCCCCTCCAAAATAAATAAATAAACTTTAAAAAAATAATTTTGTCTGGGGGGGGGAACGTTAAAAATTTATTTATCCAAGATGACAAATATACTAGAAATACCACTGTTGCTCAATATTATCTAGATTTTTGATCAAATGTCAGCATCACAGAGAAGTTTTCCCTAACCACTCTATTTAAAATAGACACCACTCCATGTCCCCAAAGACATCACTTTATATCCCCTTACTCAGCTTTAGTTTCTTCATAACTCTTATGATATCTGATTTAATATTATTTGCCGGTTTACTCCTGTCTTTGTCAGTAGAATGTTAGTTCATTTAAGGGTTGTCTGTCTTCCTCAGTCCTGTATCCTCAATGCATCGTACATATTCACTCAATTTTTAGTGAATAAAAAAACCACAAAAAGTATATCTACTGCTTAAATTTCTTCACATAAAAGATTAAAAAGATGATTTTATCTTTGTGCACTCTTCTCATCAGAGTATTTCCTATATGGTTATCATATTCTGCTAGATACTTCAAAGATGTCTGGACATTCAAAATCCCTTTGTCTAGGAGTTTGAAACCTTCCCAAAAATATGTATGGCGTTTTATGCATCTGCATTATCTTCAGGGAGGTTTGTGAGCTATAATTCATTCAACTTTGCAATGTCTCTGTCTTTAACATTACCAAAAAAACCCATAATTTTTAAAGGTTAATCAGCTTAGATTATCCCAGAATTCATTACTCCAGTCTAGTGATAAAAACCAGCCTCTTTCATTGAACCTAGATATTGCTGTATTTTGTTAAACAGACTTTAAAACATTTACTTCTGAAAACTTGGCAAATTTTTATAGAAACTACTTCTTGGAAACTAGGTATTTTTCTATGGTTGTTCCTTTATCTCCTTTTAAAAATAATCATTGTATTTTTAAAACAAAACAGAACTCTGTTATAATATGGTTCAATATTACAACTGTTTTAAGTAGGCCACAGGTCAAATACTGTTCCTCCCAAAATGTGACAACCACACATGGTATAACTTGACCACACCATTAGTCTATAAACCTTTTGTTAGTCATGCGCTCAGATATGAAAGTTAAGGGGAAAAAAAAACTATTTCTATGTGTATAGGTATGTTAACATAATATTCCTTCTAGTAAAAGCTTCTAAACATAATGAAATAGTCTTTGGAATACTGTTCAAAAAAGTCTTTTGAATAATAAATTTGGTGCATTTAGATGTTTGTGTATAGATCCTCAAGTACTTAACCAAACCAAATCCTGCATTATAGAACGGTTGCTTGCTTTGAATCTGGAGTCAGAATGCCTATGCTTAAATCCCCAACCTACCATTTACTAGCTGCATGACTCTGGCCAAATGATTTATCCTCTCTATACCTCAGTTTTACAACCTTTAAAGTGAAGATAATCATAGTACCCACAACATGGGGTTGTGATGATTACATAAGTTAATACATGTAGAGTATTTAGAACAGGGCTTGTTACATAGGACACGATCAAAAAGCGCTGGCCATTGTTCTTAGGTTGAAATGGAAAAGAGCTTAAAATTAAATCTTTAGTTAACACTAATGCATCAATTAAAAATAAAAAAGACACCATTTTCATACATTTTAATATAAAATTAGTAGGAAGACTTTATTTTAGCTTCAGGCTTTCTGAGCACAATTATATTTTATTTGTGCAACTAAAGTAATGGTTTTCTGAAATGAAAATTTATGCAGAAGCCTAAAAGATGCAAGATTATTTTCTTATACTGTTGCAGCATAGTAAAAAAAAGCATCCATGGCCCTCCTGCTAAGTTTAGACTAGACGCTTTTCTTAAACAGTCACATATTTCTTCATTAAACTGTTTTTTAATGGCCCTTTTGATGACTGCCAGTTTCCTCCACAATAAAAGAAGTTTTGACCTGTGAATTCATTTTTTTTAATCTAGTAATAACTTTGAATACATTAACTGAGCATCGTGGACCAAATAAGGAGCCAATTAGTTGTATTTTCCATCATCTGAATGAAATACGAATGAATCAACTTCATCACTAAACTTAAAAGGCTGTCTTCATTGGCAAAGAAGTCTAAATATTGTTCTGCTAACTCAAGTTCCTTTTAGAGAATAAGGAAAGTTGAATTATCTGTGACCTGAAACAACTGAGTTTCATTTTCCCTTTCCCCACTCTGCGAAGGCAAGTCAAGCGATCTAGTACCGTTCTACAGTAGCACTCCCCATAAAATTGCTGTAAGAACTCATTACTTAGTCCACTGCCTATAAATTATGACCCTGTACAGCATTCATTTTCATAAACAGACACTGTTTATTTTTCCCTCATCATTCATTCTTTATTTCCCTTTCCTATTCATTTAGATATTGGGATGACGTGATGAACGCATCTACTCATCAAGCTACCATCTTTGGTAAATAGACCTCACAGATAATCAACTCATCAACTAGTTAGGACAAGTCCGAAAAGAGACAACCATGAGTGAGTCCGTAATCTTAGTGCAAACACTCTGCAACCATATTTGCTTTCTATAAAAGCACATCCTTTCCCTTCAAACATTTAGTTTTTGTGGATAACAACTAAGAATATTTCAAAAGACACACACATCAAACACAACATCAACATTCTGTGCCCCTTTAGGTAGTGGGAGAGGCACACTGCGCTAAACAGGAAATACAGTTCGTCTCACCAACGCATATTGGATCCTCATTTTCAGCATTCTCATGTGCACTTTCTTTGGGGTTTCAAAAGAGAAAGTGAAATATCAGTTTTCACTTTAAATGGGTCACCAAGGCTTTGGAGATTTTCTTATTACAAAATTAACAACACAATTAGGATTTCTGATTATTCACAATTGAATGTTTAAATGCACTTATTAATGCATTTTTTTCTTTTGAATATGTATCTGTAGATTCAGATGGTCTGTCATTTTCTTAATTATTTGCTTACATTGTTGCTCAAGTATAATACATACGATGTCCAAATTTTAAATATCTTGACTTGAAAATATTTCTATAGCTGTTGTTTTTTATAGAATTCACTTTTTAAAAAAAGCTTAGGAAAAATGCAGCTAATGATATAAAAGGTAAATATAATTAAACCCTTTAATGTTTAAAAGCAATTAATTAACTGGGCAGCTAACTAGAGAGAGTACAAAAATCTTATTTTTAATACTCACGGGTTCTATTGTGAATATTTTTTCTGTTGCAAACTTTTCTGTCAGGCAAAGTCTCCAAGTTGGGAATGGGCCCTGTCAAGTCTCTGAAATTCGATTGTTCAAAAATCTTAATTATAAGAAAGTAAACAAAGAACGGGTTGAAGTTGTGCAGAGTTCTAATGAGCTAATGTAACAAAACTTGAGCAAAGTCAACCGTCTTCAAAGCCAGCAGGCTCGGCTCTGACAGTCATCCATCAAACTGAAGGTCTCCTTAATAAATGCCAATTATAGCGCATATATGTACAAATGTGGCAAGCATAAGCCATAGGATCATTTCCTTCCGAGAAAACTAGTGACCAAGAAAACACCCAGGCAGTGTAAGCAACCAGCCCACCCGATGGTAAGGTTTGCTCCTGATTGGAATACTAACCAGCATTATTTCTCTCTCTTTAGAAAAGCTCAGAACCACACAGAATTTTGTTTGGGGTTATACAAATTCCTTCACAATTTGTATAGAAGTCTAACATAACTTTTTAAAAGCCATGACATGCCCATAATGTATACAGAGTCTCCGACTTCCGCCGTAAGCGAGGCTTTTTCCTAACTTAATCATACTCAAATTTCACCCCTTTTAAAGATCCTGATTCAAAAATGTTCACTCATTCTCCACAGTCCACAAATTTATACCATCTCTTCCTGTGGTATTTTATGTGCATAAATTAAAAAAGAATGGCCTGCAATGAGGATTAAAAGGTTGGAAAAAAATCATAGACTTTCTAAATTTAGTTTCATTTTTCTTATTTTATCTGTCAAAATATGTGTGCTAACAAAACATATATATATTTCCTACATTCTTATAAAATAATCCATTTATGTTAACTTTATTACCTAGAGGAAATGCTGGATCAACTCGGATAGGAAGTTACATCGTAGGCTTAGTATCATATCACTATGTAACTCAGCATATATGAGAAATAAATATATGAGAACTCTAGAGAAATAACTAAAATATGCCCTCACTGGTACACTAGCTCTTGCTGTGGAATGCGCACCATTATATGATTTCCAACTTTCAAAAATGTTTCTCTGCTGCCTTTTTCATTAGCTGGCCAGGCACTTGAGCCCATTCTCAAACAGGTTTCTTAGAGACATTTGATGACATCAGAGGGAGGGGAGGGAACTTTCTTAAAGAGTATGGACACAGATCTTTTGTCTAGAAAGCACAGACCCAAATTTTATACTACAGCATTACTTTAATAGAGATAGATGGGATTTCAAAAAGAAGTGCTATTATCCTCCTATGATGACAGAGATAATTAATGGAATAAATGAAAACGTTCATGTTTGATATTTTTATGCAAATAGATTAGAATAGTCTGCATTAGCCCCAAGTTGATGTCTTATTTAATTGCCCTTTAAAGTGACATCTTCCATCACACATGCAGACCCGTGCTAAATTCATTTATTTCTATCTTGCCTGAAATTATGATGAATGGTCTGAGCTCCATTCAATTATTTAAAATGTGCAAAGAAACAGAAACAATGAAACTGGCAAAGCCCTCTACATTCTTAGGAACAATTTAGGCTAATTAGCATCAACTTCTCCCCCATTCATCATACCCCTTTAGAAATATAAACAAACTGTCAGCTCTAACCTAACAAACAGATCACTGAGCTACTTAACACAAATTATTCTTACATGAAAAGCTCCTTCTCAGGCAATATTCTCCTTTAGGGCATCTGGGAAGCTGAGCTATCAAAATTGAAGACATATGTTCCAGTCAAACTCAACTCCCGGATTGTAAAGATCGCTGTTGTGACAGTTTTCAGTCAGCATACTTGCTGCTGGCAACCCAGCCCCAGTCCCAGCGAAACAAAAATCAAATGGAATGATGCAAGCAGAGCCCTAGATGCAGAAGAACACCTCCCCACACTACCCATCTCAATTCTTATGATGTCCTGTTGCAGCTCAAAGTTTTGCTACATTTGGTTTGGGGGCAATAGGGAGAGAGGAAAGTAACAAACGTGGTCTTTCAGTGGATTTCATCATGCATTATTTTTCATTATGTCCTATGAGGCTGAAGCTATATTCAGTTGAAACCTAGAAATCGTTGCCTATCATTTCTGAGATGGCAGAGAGGACATAGCCGGAAGGGTCCAGATGGAGAGAAATGTAGTTTGCAGATAGATTGGGTATGGCTCCCCAAATGGATTTAAAAACTCTGAATTCTTTCCTTTTAACTAACAGGAATATAGAAAGTACTTATCCCTTTACATACCAGAACTCTGTGGTTAAATCCCTGCCTGGATCTGGACCAAGCTAATCTTTTCTTCATTTGCTTCAATGCAGTTGCAGATATATAGTTTATTCTTATTATTTGCAGTAGTTATGTAATTATATTCCATAAATTCACTATGAACACTGAATGAGTGAATACTGAACCCACTGCTCCTACAGGAAATACAAGGTTAAGTTCCTGCAATCCTCTGGTCACAACCTTTTCATCAACCAGTCAATATATAACCTATTTTACAGGCTATTTCTGTTTACAGACATCATATTTAATATATATCGTTGATTTATTAATACTGAACTCACCACCAACAACATTATAACTCATGCCAAACGAAGCTTATCTAACACATGTATTTTCTCATAAGGCATATGACAGCCTTCTTGCACTTAGTAACACTGGACAGCACTTCAGCACTATGCTTGGGGGCCATTAACAATGAAATCACCAACAAAAAAGCACAAAAATGTGGAAAATATACACTAAATAGACCATGAAAGGGACACTTCCTTACAGTATGAGAGCTGAAACACAAAGGCAGAGCATCATCTTGTTCGACCTCAGTGGATCTCAGGGCTTCAAAAGACTCAAATTTTTCACCACTCTGCACATGTCCGTGAATACCATGAAAGCCCCATGAGTATTGATTTTGAGGTTACAAATAAATTTTAGCAAGAAGACAAATTCACAAATACTAAATCTGCAAATAACAAGGATCAACAGTTGATCAACTGTATGTAACAAGGATCAAATTTATACATATTTTCTCCCTTCAGATTTCCCACTGAAGATCTTTGAGGTTTTTTTCTCTGTAAGCAAAGGTCACAGACTGAAAGTAGAGTAAAGCCTTCACAGGTTAACTGATAAAGTGGGTGGCCACAAACCTCCTAGTGACATGGTAAGCCACAAAGCCCTTCAAATATGTCTGTTTTTTAGCATCCCAGGAACATGAACATTGATGGCACTTATAACTACTGCAGTAATAGCATCAACCCATACCCATCCTATATGGTACTAAGTACTGTGTCTCTACCTTTTTTTTTAAGTTTATTTATTTATTTTGAGAGAGAGAGAGAGAGAGAGAGTGAGCGAGCACATGTGAGCTGGGGAGAGGCAGAGAGAGAGAGAGAGAGAGAGAATCCCAAGCAGGCTCTGCACTGTCAGTATGGGGCTTGATTGCATCAACTGTGAGATCAAGACCTGAGATGAAGTCAGACACTTAACCAACTGAGCCACTCAGGCATCCCTACTGTGTCTCTACCTTATTATAGCACTTGAATTACTGTTATTTGCTGTACTGGACAGTTGCTATTGCTAGCATCCATCTCCATGCTTCTCCTCCCTACCTAGGTCTCAGATTTCCCACACAGGCTGTTTTTGTAGGGTTGTCTTGAGGAGTAAGCTCTTGGCCTTTAAGCCAATTAGTGGATGGTGTCTCCTTAGCCACAGTGACTTCTTTAGGGATGAGTACATGACTCAGTTTGGGTTAATAACACACAAGGAGATATTTGCTTAGCACATGTAGTAAAAATGGCTTGTCTCTGTGTCAGCCATGTTAAGAATCAGTCTCAGGATAAAGCAGGCACTGTGGAAAGGAGAGCAGAGAAATGTAAAGTATATGAGTCCCTCGTGATAGTATTGAGCCACTAGGAAAAGTCTCATATTTATCCCACCCGATTTTAAAAAGTTCTCAATTCAATAACTCATAAATACCCTTCATTGTTTAAGGCAACTTGAGTAAGATTATGTTTTTCTTGTATGCAAGAGAATCCTGAATAAGAGAAGCCTGTATGCTAGTTTTTATCCTTTTGCTCCTAATACAAACACACACACACACACACGCTAAGTATCTGAATTCTCTTTTGCTCATCTTTTTACATGCTCTTTACTTCCTGACATTCATGACTAATAACAGTGGTCATTGATAAATATATCAAACTTAATTAGTAGAATGGAGAATAGCTTCCATGGATATAATCATAAACAGTATAACCATGTTTAACCACAGAATAGTTAACCAAATGGCTGCTATTATATTGCTACTTGCCCATGAGAACAATGTTCTTGCTATGATTACCTTAAATATAAAGTGATTCATTTTCAAGTATACACATCTGTATTATAGAAGACTAAAACATTAATATAACCCATCAAGAATCTTTTTTTTTAACTTATCCAGTAAAATTATAAAGATAACATGATCTTATCTCCGGCCCACTCCCCAAAATAGGAAAACTTTGGAATACTTTTTCTACAGGACTCCTAATTCCAGTATCTCTGAATTAGGATAAAATGAATAGAGCTGAATGTTACCCATGCTTATTCATAAATGTAAAATAATATGCCACCTTTTAAAGTTTCTGCCCAGCCTTTTATTTCTCTATGGGTGGTTTTAACAGCCATGGTTATTTGTGGATGCAAAACTGTGTGTATAATAAATTGCAACTGCGACTGACTAACCTCAGAACAAGTGACAAGTAACTAATTACTCCCACAGGTGGCCAACTGCTTTGGCAATTAGCCCATTGTGGGCAAAATTCATTGCGTGTAAGAAAGAGGCTTCCTTTTCAAAATATCCACTCCTCCTTTTTGGAGGATGAATGGAGGGGGGAGGAGTTACAGGGAAAGGGGGATGGGGGAGGTGAATGGGATAACAAGTAGATGGAAAATTAATGGTTTCTTCAATAAACAAGCCATATAATCTGAAGTTTTCTTCCAAGGTGGAAGAAAATTTTTCTTCCCAACCACCTCCTACCAAAAACCCTCAGTAATAATCTTCAAGAGAGTTCAGACCATCTACCTAAACATTTCAAATAATTCTAAGATCATCTGCCATGAACAAATATTTTCTCTCTAGTTTATCATACATCTCAGAAATCTTTGAGTGATACATGAACTATTTTGGAGACTATCCTAACCCATTCTTCATAACAGATAGCAAATAGCATAACAGAGTTGTGTCTAAATGTACATTTCATTAGCTTCCTACTAAAATGTTTCTAGGTACTAGATAACATTCCTACATCACAGCAATGTGGTCAAGTGTAGAATTTACATTTTAAAAATTTCTTTCCAAAACAGACTTTAATTGAGAATTAGGCATTAAAGTGTCCATACAATCCAAGGCAATCCACATATTCAATGTAATTCCTGTCAAATTTCCAATGGCATTTTTTAAAGAAATAGAAAAATCAATCCTAAAATTCATAAGGGGCCAAAAAAGACCCCGAGAAGCCAAAGCAATTTTGAGCAAAAGTACAAAGCTGGAGGCATTACACTGCCTGATTTTAAAATATACTACAAAGCTGCAGTGATTAAAACAGTATGGCACTGGTATAAAAACAGACATGTACACCAATGGAACAAAATACAGAGCCTAGAAATAAATCTACACATTTATAGTCACATGATCTTTGACAAAAGTGTCAAGAACACACAAAGGAGAAAGGACAGCCTCTTCAGTAAATGGTGTTCAGAAAAGTGGGCAGCCACATACAGAAGGATGAAGTCAGACACTTATCTCACATCACATACAAAAATCAACACAAAATGGACTGGAGACTTAAATGTTAGAGCTGAAATGTAAACCTACTAGAAGAAAATACAGGAGAAATCCTTCTTGACATAGGTCTGGACACTGATTTTTTTAATATGAACCCCAAAGCACAGAAACAAAAGCAAAAATAGACAAATGGGACTATATTAAACTAAAAAACTTCTGCACAGCTAAGAAAACAATCAATTGAGTGAAGAGATTACCCACAGAATGGGAGAAAATATTTGCAAACTATCTTATAAGGGGTTAATATCCAAAATATATAAAGAATTCAATTAACGCAGTAGCAAGAAAATGAATAACCTAATTTTAAAATGGGCAAAAAACCTGAATAGATGTTTCTCAAAAGAAGACATACAGGTATATGCAAAGGTATTCAACATCACTAATCACTGGGGAAATGAAAATCAAAACCACAATGTAAGATACCACTTCACATCCATTAGGATGGCCATTATTAAAAAGCTAAACCCAAAAATAACAAGTGTTGGCAAGGCTGTGGTGAAATTGGAACCCTTCCATACTGTTGGTGGGAATGTAAAATAGTCCTGCCACTACAGAAAACAGGATGGTGGTTCTTCAAATAATTACAAATAGAACTAGTATATGATCCAGCAATCTCACTTCTGGGTAAATATCCAAAGGAAATGAAATCAGTATCTCAAAGAGATAACCGTACTTCCACGTTCATTGAGCATTACTTATTCCAAGATATGGAAACAACCTATGTAGATAATGGATGAATGAAATAAAGAAAATGTGGTGTGTGTGTGTGTGTGTGTGTGTGTGTGTGTGTGTGTATGTATGTATGTGTGTGTGTGTGTGCATGTGTACACAGAGGACATTATGTTAAGTAAAATAAACCAGGTAAAGAAAGACAAATACTGCATGTCCTCACATGTGGTATCCAAAAGAATCAAACTCCTAAAAGCAGAAATTAGAATGGTGGTTACCAGGGGATGGGGAAAATGGGGAAATGTTGGTCAAAGGGTACAAAGCTTCAGATATGCAGAATAAACAAGTTCTGGAGATCTAATATACCACATGGAGTAGTTAGTATCATTGTTATTGTGTACTTAAAATTTGCTAAGAGTGTAGATCTTAAGTGCTCTGACACCAAAAAAGGTAATTATGTAAGGTGTGCCTATGTTAATTAGCTTGATTGCGGTAACCATTTCATAAGGTATTCATATATCAAAACATTATGCTGGACATCTTAAATACATACAGTTTTTATTTGTCAATTATGTCAAAAAAGTTGGAAGGGAGAAAAAGAATTGGGCAATTTTTCCAAAGACACAAATAGCAGCTCTGCAATCAGTCTCTCTGTTCCCCCAAATGGGTCTCCTAGAGACTAGTACTACTGCAGCAATCAAACACAAACAGGCACTTTACACACCAGACTTGACAAAAACTGGACTCTTTTTTTAAGTTTATTCATTTATTTTTGAGAGAGAGAGAAAGCAAGGGAGAGGCAGAAAGAGAGAGAGAGAAAGAGAATCCTTAGCAGGCTCTGCACTGTCAGTGCAGAGCTCAATGTGGGGCTAGAACTTATGAACTGTGATATCATGACCTGAGCTGAAATCAAGAGTCAGATGCATACCTGACTGGGCCACCCAGGTGCCCCCAAAATTGGACTCTTCATTATCATTCAGCTAAGATAATGCCAGTTAGTATGGAAAAGATGGAAACCTAAATAGTTTTCAGTTTGGCAAGAATGGGGAGACAGAAGCCACTGTACTGAGAACAAAAATTAGAGTAAAATGATAGCATTTATCAGAATGTATAAACCAAATTTGTTTGATCCATGAATTCTCCTTTAGGGAATTATCCTACGATAAATGAGTTTGTACACAAACACACATACTTACACAAACTGCGCACATACACACAAACACAATCACATACAATCACATCCACATCTATACACAGATATACATTCACACACACACACACACACACACACACACACACACATCCAGATAAATATACTATATTGTAAGGTGCTTCCTGCAGCATGTTGGTAATAGCAAAAAAAAAAAAAAAAAAGTGGAAACAAGCTAAATATCATCAGTGGCGACTGCTTGAGTGAACTATGGTACCTAAGTACAACAAAGTAGAGTACTAGTTTTCTTGTTGTACTAAGTACAACAAACTAGAGTCCAGTTTTTTTAAAAAATGAAATAGTTCTACATATGGAAACATATGTCCAAGATGGAATACAAGCTCTATCAGAGCAGAAATTTTCTGTTTGGATCACTGATTTATCCCCAGGGTCTACAACAGTGTTTGCCACATACATACACAATAAATATTATTGAATTGAAATAATTCTGTTATTCAGCAAAAACATATTGAAGAAAGGACATGAATAAAAAAGATACCTATGAACAACACCTTTACCCACCATTGAAAATTAGTATCTCAAGTGAGACATTGTGAACATGTGAGCCTCTAGTTGTGATATCCTAGAAGAACAAAACATCACTTATGTAGTATTCCACCCAAGCAGGTACAGCCAGTAGCTAATCATGAAGAAACATCAGGCCAACTCAAAATGAAATTTTGAAACATTCTTTTAAATTCTTCAAAAATGTCAGTGCTATAAATACTGAGGAATAGTTGAAGAATTGTTCCAGGGTCCTGATCAACAGGGACCAGTGAGACGTAACAAGAAAGTGCAATACATGATCCTAAACTAGACCTGATCTTAAAGGGGAAAAAAATTCTATGAAGTACATTTTTGGATTAATCTTATAAACACATTGGATCAGTGACAAATTTATTGAAGTTTTATAAAAACTGATGACCGCATTATGCTTATGCACATCCTTAGGAAATACATACCCAAATATTTAGAAGTTGCTATAGAATGAATGATTATGTCCTCCCCAAATTCATATGTTAAATCGTAATGCCCTTTGTGAGGGTATTAGGAGGTGAGGCCTTTAAGAGACAATTTGGTCATGAGGGTGGAGCTCTCATGAATAGGATTAGTACTCTTATAAAGGATCCCAGAGAGCTACCCCAACCCTCCCACCTTGTGAGGACAGAGTGAGGAGCAAGACAGCCATCTATGAACCCTGAAGCAAGCCCTCACCAGGCACTGAATCTACTGGTATTTTGATCCAGAACTTCCCAGCTTCTAGAATTATGAGAATTAAATTTCATTGTTTAAAAGACATCCCGTCCATAGCAGAAGCCCGAATGGAGTAAGACAGAAAATAAAAAGCCACAACGTCTACAGTTTAGTCTCAACTGGTTCAAACAAAACTATTATCAATGGATGGATGGATGGATGGATGGATGGATGGATGGATGGATGGATAAACAGATGGGCTGATAAATAGGTAGGCAGGTAACAATAGAAAACAAATGATAAAGCAAATGGGGAAAAATGTCAGCAGTGAATTTAGGTAAAAGTTCTTTCTAAAATTCTTATAATTTATTTGTAAGTTTGAGTTCTTTTCTAAATAAGAACTTTTGCAATTTCTGGAAGTAAACACCAAAAAATGTTCACAGTATTTACTTCTAGGGAATGGAAATAGAAGGATTCTGGTTGGAGTGGTGGCAGGGTTGTGTGGACAGGAGCAGGGATGTCTTAGCTTTCATTTAATATCCTTTCATACGGTCATAATTTAACATAAACACATGCTACCTTTGTAACAAGAATGCCTAATTAATTTTAAGGCAGCAGCTTGCAGTCGTAGGAAATGTGTGGCCTTAGCTGAAATCCTGTCAGTGCCCACTTTACTCAGGGTGTGACCTTAACCAAGTCAAGGAATTTCCTTGAGGGTGACATTAGATGGCCTGGTGTCCAGTCCCAGCTCTGTCACAAACTCACTGGAGAATGGTAAGCAGGTCATTTCACAAACCTGGGCCTCAAGTCTCTTGTCTATAAAATGAGAGAAGACAACCATGATTTCTTTACAAGTCAATTTTTCCAGCAAAAGAAGTTTGGTTTCCCAGGATATTATCTCCTAAAGAGGAAGAGTTCTAAATTTTTTCATTCAGGTGAAGAATGAATTCTTCACTTTTTGGGCTGATGACTATACCTAAACTTCTAATAGGACTTACACTGTTTTTTAAACCTTTGGCGTTGAGGCCACATTGATTTGTAATAACTTGGACTTCACCAAAGCTGGGGCTGAGGGTGGTATGATATCCTTTCCCTGCTCCTTCTACTCCTTACCTTCCTCAGGGAGCATTTCTCAGCCTTTCTCTGTGAGTCTACCTAAAACACTCCTGGGCAAACATCAGAGACTTCCTAACCCGGTAGGGCCCTGTTCTCACATCTCTTTCCCCTTAATGTTTAAACCCGTGCATTGCTGAAAGGAAATTTAATCCATATGCTTCTGACTAATTTACACTTAACACATCAAAATATTCCGTTGTAACAGTCATTTGTTGTCCCAAGAATCCTCTTGAGTCTTGTTAAGACTTTTATTCTTAAGCTGTCTCAGTTTAGCAGTTACAAATGGAATTTGACCTCCAGAAGGATAGTTCTTTCTCCTTATTATTCCTCACTCATTTGGTAGACCTTGCCAGGCTTTCTTTTCTTCTACCTTAGGTGAGAAAGTCTTTGTTCTAAGGCGCTTCTTACATTCTTTTAACCACATAATCAGGATGTTAATAATTACTGTTTGCAGGCATCAATGACAGGCTCTATTATAGGAACTTATATGTTTCTTCTTTAACCTTCCCATTGAGATAAGCATAGTTTTCCATATTCAGAACCCAAAGCTCTGAGAGATTAATTGGCCTAAATCACATAGCTGATAAGAACCTAGGTGTGACTAGCTCCAAACACAGCATTGCATTCTTTCCAAATTAGATTAAAAATAAACAGTGGGTGATGGTCCAACTTCCATAGGTACAGGCTTTGTTATACCCAAAAGAATACAGGAAGCCCTATACCCTTGCTTCCCTGGCGACTTTTATTCATCCCAGTTCAAATGTCATATCCTCTCTTAAGGTTTCTCTCTTCTTTGGTGTCTTCCATATCCTTCTTCGTCAAATCACACTGTAATATAATCATATTTTTCATGTCTATTTTCCTCTTAGACTATGCATTTCTTGAGTTTAGGGTTATACCTTACTCCTTTTTGTCTTCCCAGAGCCCAGCCCAGAGTAGATACTTAATAGATGTCTCTCGAATTGGATATCTCTTACTTAAGATTGAGGTGGAAATGCCATTTATTGATTCATTATTCATTCTAGGTACTGGAGACAGGGCAAGTTAAAACAAGCAGATCACCTTTCCACCCAACACCACTCACATTGGGGGCCTTCTTCTCCACTCCCTGTTGACTCTATCCGTGTATTCCCTTTGGAGCCCAAATAAGTAAAGTATAACTGTACATTGTAGACAGTATAATACATGTGTCAAGGGAATGGACTCTGTAGTCAGCCCATCTGACTTTGAGCAATTTACTTCACCTCCGTTTCTACATGAATCGAATGAGGAAAGTAAAGTACTTATATGACAGGGTGGTTGCAAAACACAATTTATATTATAGACATTACATGTAAACTTAAAACAGTGCCTGAAACACAGAGTTCAATAAATACTAGCTATTAGTATAATTCTCCATATCACCTGGCCCATTTGTTCTGCTTTCACTGCTAGCCAATTTAATTGGCCATTATAAACTAAGAAATTAAATAAAACAATCTAATATGATTATTTCACAAATACACTTTCCTTGTGAAAGGCTTTTATTGTATATTACAAAGTAATGTGTTCATCCCATGTAAAAATGCATAGACTAAACAGGTGTGAGAATTTTTATACAAAGCAGAATTATTAGTTGACCAGACATACTTTGATATCAGTAATTTCTCCCAACACAGATAAACCTCTTTCTTTCAACCTCTAAAACTTCCAAAACTTACACTGTATATTTTTGTTTTTATTTTTCTCCTTTCTTCTTTCTTCTAAGTTGGCTTGTCTGACTCTGTGGGAACAGAGTTGATGAGGCCAAGGACATAAACTCATTCCCTTTGTAAATCAGATTGTTCCCTGTTTAATTGCTGCAGAATATACTCTGATTTTTGGCCAATGTTACTAATAAAAATCGTTTATCACAAGAGATGCCAGGGGGTATGCTTTAAAACACTCGGGTACCTATTAAAATGTAATAGCTAGGTAAATGTAAGCTATTCATGTACAAAGATATTTATCATAATGTTATTTTTAATGGATAAAAATTTGAAAAAAGTAAATGTTCAATAATAGGAGAATGGCCTAATAAACTTGATAGTTATGCAATGGATTTTACATTATAATAATTTAAAAAAACAGAATACAGAAATGCACTTAATTATGTTAAATTATGCATTTAAATTTTTTATACAAACATCCACATATGTATAGAAATAGCAAAAGAAGACAATGTGCTAAAATGTTAACAGTGCTTATATCTGAGTAATGAAATGACCTATGACTGATTTTTATTTTCTTCTTTATCATCAATAGTATTTGACTTTTGACTTTTGACTTTATTGACTGTGTTAAATGCCTTATCTGAATTTCCTCACATTTTGGTTTCCTCATTTGTAAAATAAGGACAAGGAAAATATCTGTTTCACAAACATAATAATGTATCAGTTGAGATAAGAGATATAAAAATTGAAAAATTTTAATGTACTGTTTAAATATTAAATTATTGGGGGGGTACGCCTGGGTGGCTCAGTCAGTTAAGTGTCCGACTCTTGGTTTTGGCTCAGGTCATGATATCACAGTTTTGTGGGTTTTGTGGGTTTGAGCCATTCCCTCCCAGCTACTGACAGTGCAGAGCCTACTTGGGATTCTCTCTCCCTCCCTCTCTCTCTGTCCCTCCTCCACTTGTGCTATCTCTGTCTCTCTCAAAATAAATAAACTTAAAAAAATTGTTTTAATATTAAATTACTGGAAAACAATATAACTTTATTATATGTATGAATTATAGCAATTAGGACTAGAAATTTACTTTGTTTTTAAAGTATATAAAATTGTAATACATGTGTGGCTTTTTCTTCTTGGAATTTGCCCAGTTCTTTAGGATTTCCTGCTCTTTTACCTCCTCTAGCTGTGGCATTGTTGTCAATGGGAAGGCTGGGGAAATATTAAAAAGAGTGGTGGTTAAAGGCAGGGGATGGAAGAGAGATCAAATAAAAAGTTCAGAAGTGTATGTCACCATGTTAGCCAAATAATGGAGAATAAGGCCAAACACTGAAGCATAGGAAAGAGTTAGATTTGGAATCACTCATGCACCAAATAAAACAGATAATGAACCTCTCAGTTTTCTGAACATCAAATCAGCAATGACTTTAGTCAGAGGTGGTCTGACTGAAAAAGTAAAAGCCTAAAGGACTAAAAGGAAGTGAGGTGTCTGATCATGAATACAAAATAGAAGAACAACATGCTGTGGTGGGGCTAAAGGTATGGGCCTTTTTTCTCAGAGCCAAATCACCACAATGCAAACTACGGGGGAATTGCTTTTCTGCATGTTTTCCACCTTGAGACTATGCTTTTTTATTCTATTTTTAGTTTTAAGAAAGAACAAGGCGAGTCGAGGGTCAGTGTGGGAATAAATCAAGCTCTCCATTCCAAAAGGAAAAAACAAAACAAAACAAAACAAAACAAAACAAAACAAAACAGATACCCTGAAGTTTTAAGATGAGGAATCCAAGTGATCTCAAGCATAACACAGATTACTTATCATTACAAAAGACACAAAGGTCTACTAGTAGAGTAGAATAGAATAGAATTCCATTAGAAGTCAAAAATTGCTAGACTGTTATGATGAAGTCCTATTTCATCACAAATCCAAAATGCTCCAAGATGGAATTCGCTTGCTAATGCTCTCTTACCATGTAGATGTTAATAGTGCCAGATACTAAAACAACAATAAGATCATTGTCACTCAATAGCACCAGCACATCATTAGTAATCTCAGACACAGATATTCAAAGTATATCAAAAAGTAGACAATGTCCCAAGAACTGATTCAGGAAATGTGCTCTGGAAATGAAACGAATGTTCTTAGATAAATAGCTTTTAACTTTTCCTTTTAAAAAGTAGTTATCAGGGTCAATATTCATATTTTTATTTATCAAGTACATATAGTGCCTATTAAGTGCTAGACACTATTCCAAGAATTTTACTCATTCAATACATATAACATCCCTATAATGTAAGTATTATTATTATCATCCCCATTTTACTAAGAAAGAAACTGAAGCAGAGAGGTTAAAGTTCCTGACGTGTGCCCAAGAGCTCACAACTAGTGAGTGAGATTTCCAGGATTCATACGAAGTCATTCCCTCTCCTACTACTATTATATGTATTCATATATACTTAGTAAGAATAAAAGGGGAAGTCTGAGAACCACAGAGAAATGGGAATATGTGAGAAGCAGTTGTGGATCCTAGTAAAAGTGACCAACAGGAAACCAACAGGTCTTGGTTTCCCAGGGGCAGTCCAAATTCATACTTATTGTCCCAGTGTAATTACTAACAGTATCCCTTGTCATTGTCAATAGTGTCCAAGTTTGGGCAATAAATTATATGGTCAACCTGTTAGAAAGGCCCTACTCTACCACCAGGGGTGAGGCTCTTAAGCCTTGTTATCCATGAATTTCTCTATTTATAAAATGAGAGTGTTAATTTTTGCTCTCTTTCTGCCTCCCAAGATGACAATACTGTGGCATTATGCAGAAAATATAGATGTAAGATATTTTGAAATATTACAAATGTCTGATAGCTGCATAGGGAACTCCCAAATGCTGGGCTCCCATCATGTGCAGCACCTGAAGGTGGATGATTTACTTTGTTAATGGACTCATAATGCCTTTTTCATTCTTAGAGAACAAACATTTGTGATAGAAACCTTGGTGTCAGATAGAATACAAACAAATCATTGAGCCATTCTTAACCATCATTACTGAACCAGAAACTATGTCAAGAAACTTGAAAAGAAAGCTTTGCTAATTTCATTATATAATATCCACTTTATGGTTGACTCATTATTTCCACATAAGCAAGAAAAATGAGCAGAATAAAAAGAATAAACTGTTTTGTTATTAAAAAGGAAGTTTAGAAGGCTAGTACTGCTAAGTAACATCAGGAAAAAAAAGCAATGGATTCATTTTACAAAAGAAAAAGAGATATTGAGATATCTCAAAATATTGAGATATTGCTGTTGCAGCAATGAGTTGAAATTCAAGAAAATCACCTATATATTGAGATTTAAAAGGTGTAAGCTCTATCATGGGGTGTATCTGTGTGTGTGTGTGTGTGTGTGTGTGTGTGTGTGTGTGTGTGTGTGTGTGAATCTCTTTGTATTCTGGCTTTTTGGTATGAAAATTCATAAAAAGGGGAGAAGGAAGAACATCTAAAATGGGCAAAAGTATTATATCCTTATCTTTTTGTATCTTTCCTCAGTTCTCACTTTTTGTTCCCTACTTTCCATCCATTCACTCCCTCACACAAATTTCTGACATATCGGCCATTATATCAGTCCATCACTTCCTTTAGTCCTCTTTATCATCTCACGAAATGTCTTCATCTCTTTGGTTGAAAATAGGGAAGAGGGGTGCCTGGGTGGCTCAGTCAGTTAAGCATCCAACTTCGGCTCAGGTCATGATCTCGCGGTTCATGGGTTCAAGCCCAGTGTCAGGCTCTGTGCTGACAGCTCAGAGCCTGGAGCCTGATTTGGATTCTGTGTCTCCCTTTCTCTCTGCCCCTCCCCACTCATGTTCTGTCTCTGTCTAAATAAATAAATTAAAACATAAAGAAAAAAAAAGAAACGAAGGGAAGAAATCTAAGTATGTTCATTGCATTAAATTTTTCTTTTAAAAATTTTCCCTATATGCAAAAGCAAAGTTTGGGTCTTGGTTTCCTCCTCTATAAATCAAGAAATTTCAATCTGTTGATTCCTATGAAATTCACAGCTTTGTAGGTATATCATGTGACGTAAATATATCATGTGACTGAGGAACTGATGAAATGTTTCAGAATGAGACAAAGAGATCTTGGTGGGGGGGGGATGAGTCTATCTTGCCTGGGGGAAAAACATCACCGTAACAATGAACTCCACTTCAATTAAGCAATAAACCTCTCATGAACACAAAAGGACCAAGAAAGGAAACAAAGGTGGGAAGACAAGGAGGAAGAAAGGAATGGAGGGAGGGAGGGAGGGTGGGAGGAATAAACCTCTTGGTTTATAAAAATGTAAGTGTCAGCTTTGTTGCATTCCCGTAATATCTTGATCTGTTAGTCATTAGAATGTGAAATACAAAGCCAAAATATATAAATAAAATTCTGGCTTTTTCCAAAATCTTTTTATCTTCATCTGTCATAAAGAGCAGTTGTGAAAGTACATGATGTCATACAGTCAGAGGACCTATGTGCCAGCCTTAGCTCTACCTCTAATTAACTGCCCAAGAATAAGCAAGTCACTTGGCTTTCACAGGCCTGGGTTTTGTTGTCGTTCCTGAGGCATCTCTCAGAATGGGAAATAATGGTAAGGATTATACCTTCAGTTCACAACTTGTTTGCATTATGAAAATGCCATATAGTTGACGAATCCTTTTTTTATAGATGATTTGAAGTCTTTGAAAAAGAAAATAAAAACAGAAACATAAATCATATTTTGTCAGATTTCTCATAGGTTTGAAAACTATTTATACTGAATGTCTAAAACCAAAACAGCTTAAATGTATACAATGAAAGTAAACTATTATAATGTTATGAAAATATTTTGAGTATTCTTTATAACATCATAGTATTCCAAGAACCAGAACTTCTGACTTTAAGTTGACCTGTGCTTTCCATGAAGAACGTTTTCATACTTGTGGTAAAAAGAATTGTATAACTCCTGTAAAACAATAGCTTGTGAACACTACATCAGACTTTCTAACCATGCTCTAGGGAATCCAAGAGCTCATTTCCTCTGAACTTCTATTACTTATGTTTTATGTTAAGAGGTTATATTGGTTTGCAAAGGCATTAGTTAGCCAGAAAACTAGTCTCCAGAGAATCTCCTTCATTATTAAATGTAAAATAAGATACTAAATAGCAGGATGAAGGCAACTTTCACATTTACCAAAATTACCTAATAGGCTTACAGGGAACAGGTGAGTATGATGTGATTCTGGAGTATTAAGCACATCCACTTGAAATACACAGGCTCTTCTAAGCATGCCAGAATCATCAATTTTTATTTCTTGGAATCAAAAGCACAGCATGTACACAAACAAGTTATGATAAAGATACAAAGAAGGCAGAACTTGCTTGGAGTGAAGAGCTCAGTACAGAAGATGAAGGTGTCACTTGTAACCCATTTCTCTCCAGGCCAGCTTCTGTGCTGAGCCGGGGTCAACTCCATCCACACAAGCTCTGGGCACCATTATTCAGTTATATAAGGGGCCCCGCCATATTGTGCTCAATCATTGTCAGTTAAATCCATGGCAATGAAAATATTTCACTCCCAGACAACTGTTTATCAGTAATTGATATTGATATATAAAATTATCAATATAATAATTTATAATATAATATTCACAATGGAGCAACAGCTTGTTTGAACTAACACCTGTACATATTACTTGATTTTTGAAGAGACTATAAACTGCTGGAGGAACTTGGTTTTCCATTTTTTTGCCAAACCTCACTATATAATTCCAAAAAAGAAAACAACTCATTTTTTTTAATAACAATGACAAATTTTTGATATAAGAATGCTTTGGAGCTAGTGCACAGAGTAGTGGTGAGATATCCAGCCCAGGGGTGAGGGCTCTGCCTTGATATCTTTGAAAAATCACTTCTCAGCAAGCCTTAGTATTTTCATCTACAAATTAAGGAAGCTAGGTTCAACGGAAGGCTTCTAAACTTTTGTTAGGATAAGAACGCTTTTTGCCAACAAATCTTACTAATGAACCCTACCTGTTAAAATGATAAGAGTGAATCTGCTTTCTGGTGGAAAAGAGGGTAGAAAATCTAAGCTTCATCAATCACTTTACTGTCTACTCTCCCCAGTTCAGACTGCAAACCATGAAGCTTTAGAATCTCTAAGATCCTTTCTATGACTCCATGTGCATGACAAAGACAATAAATAAAGCAGATGTTGGCTTTTAAAAACTGATAGTGAACTGTCTGAAGGTCTAGAAAAGAGTTTAAGAGAAAGATTGAGAAGAAAGAAAATGATGGCCATCTCCAAGTGATTCTAGATTCTGGCTACTGGAGGCCTTTCTTAGAGAACACCTTTTCTCTTAACTATCACTCATTTCTGGTTTGAAATGTCAAGGCGGGGGTGCCTGGCTAGCTTAGTTGCCTAAGCATCCAACTCTTAATTTTGGCTTAGGTCATGATCTCACCATTGTGAGATCAAGCCCCATGTTGGGTGCCACGCAGAGCATGGAAGCTGCTTGGGAGTCTCTCTCTCCCCCTCTGACCCTCTCCCACTTGCACATGTGCACACGGTCTCTCTTTCTCTCAAAATAAATAAATAATGTAAAAAAAGAAAGAAAAGCCAAAGAAGTCAAATTTTAGAGTCTATTAGAAAGAATAATTTTATTTTAATGAATGTCTGATCTCTTATCTGTATCAGTTCACTCTTCTCAAAGACAGCCAAATTATGTTGAAAGTATAGGTTGCCTCCTGAACATTTTCTCTTGTACATAATAATTCTCTGTCAAACATCCCTTAAAGAAACGAATTACAATCTATTCAAAGATGAAATCCAAAATAAAACAAAATTAAGTCTGTTATTATGAGGCAGTTTGAGATAATACTAAGTGGAATTTACAAAGCAAATTGCTACTATTTTGCATTCAGGAAAGATTTTTCTAATGGAAAACCTGAATGATGAGCTGGAAATTTGAAACAAATTTGAGGACAAATACTGAGATAGAAAAAAAAATTTGTTTATTCTTTCATTTAACATGTTTCTATATCCTTCCTTCCTTTCTTTATTCTCCCCTCTTTCTCTCTTCTTCCTCTTTCTCTCTCTCTCTTTCTCTCTCTCTCTCTCTGCTTCCCTTCCTCTCTATCTCCTTTAATTATATTTTACCTTGTTCCAAAAAGGATTAAAAGTGATGGGGGCAATATATTTCACAGAATAAAAAAGTTAACCTATAGTTTGCAGGCCCAAAGAAAGACCACAGGCTCCTCTGTAAGGCATAGGCCACTGTGAACACTGGGTATTTAGACTGAATATTAGCATTGCCATGACTATAAGTACACAATAAGAGAGAGGAGGCAAAAAGCAAAGAAGAGTAAAACTAAAGAAAGAGAAAGAAGAGAAAAGGGGAGAAGAAATAAGGAAAATCATAAATTTGAATTAGAGATCAAAACTGTCAGAGACTACTTTGGCAGAGACCAATAATTGTCCTCCCAGTGTTCATTCTCCTCTTTCTTCCTTTTGGTAATAGAACACCCCACCATTACCACTTACTTTTAGCTGGACACATAATTGCTCATCCCCAACTATACTTCCCAGAATCTTCTGCAACTAGGCATGGCCATATGACTAAGTTTCAGCGAAAGGAAGTGATGTAAGGAATTTCAGGTCATTTCTTTATTAAGGAAGTTGCTTCCCCTCCCGACTTAGACCACTCCACCACCAATTCAGGCTGAAATGAGCATACAGTGGTGATAATCCAGATTTTACTATGTAGATGGGGACCACACTGTAGGGAAACCAGAGGAAAATAGAAATAACCTATTCCTTGATCTTATGGAACAGACACTCTGGTTTGCCCTCCTTCTTTTTGGAGTTAGTGTATTTTAGGGTCTTTTTATTATAGCAGCTTAGATTATATTCTAATTAACATAAGCTCCTTTACCTTATCAATGATTAAAAAATGGAAACAGTAATATAGAGATAGATGCAAAGAGACAACACCCAAAAAGTGCTTCTGCCTTGATGTTATGAGGGTTAAAATCCTCAGCTCAGTTCTTAAAGTGTCAAATCCACTAAGAAAGATTCATAGAGTGATTCTGAGGGTTTCCACAGACACTTCGGATAGGTCAGATTTCAACAGGCCAAAAGAAATTTCATCAGAAGGTTGAAATCATTCACCATACTCATGTTAGCTATGGCTGTCTACTAGTTTCCAAGTATATGAAGCTTAAAAATACACCTTTTTTTTTTTCCTATCACACAAACATCTCTACCTTGCCATTTCATTTAGAGGGATGGATTTGGGGTATAACTGATCAATAATTTTTGGTCTCTTCACTCTAATTCCATCCTCATGGCAATAAAATACAGAGTAATAGAGTGGATTACAAAGATTGTGTACACAAATGGGGCAAGCACGGACACAGTACACTGCATATATGTAGGCACAACCCACTTACATTTTATTTTATCATTGAGATTGCCTTATTTCCTCAGAGTCTTTTCTCTAGTTATTTGGAGAATATCATACACCGTGAATTATTAAAACTTACACTTTGAAATAATAATGCTAAATTCTCCTCCATTCTAAATATTTTATACCTGTTTGTATATTTGCTACTAAGATATTTGAAAGCTAATTTTGAGTCCAACATGAAATAGTATTTATATATATTTTAATAATACAGGTAATTAAACGTTAAAAGTAGTAGGGAAAAGTTGGTTAAAAACAATGATGTAATAAAAATGTTTAGCATATCTTCATTTTCTTTAGACTTTTAATTGTTTGCTTTTCCTCCTACAATATCAAAATAAAACATACAGTTACAATCAATGTGTGATGACAAATGGTCTCAGGGTTGAGTTTGCACTCTTCTAATTATATTGGCATTTGTAAGCTAAAAAGATAGATGTAATCAACCACCCTCAGACAAAAGTAGGATGACTATTCTGGCGAAATGTTCAAACCACATTAAGCCCTAATTTGAAATGATGTTTGAAAGAAAGAAATGCAACGAGGACCAATTTATTTGTACAACAACTAAAAACTGGACTCACTAGACATAGTTAAGAGATGGAAATAATTAAATGTGTTTGTTTTCAAAACAGACCAAGTATATCAGAAACTTAGAAAGTAAAAAAATTAAAAAAAATTTTTTAAACACAATAATTTCACTAGACACTATTATTTGTTGGTGTGCAATACTTATAGCATTTTCTTTGATGGTCCTCTGAGGTTGTTCTAATAAAACATGCTATTTTTAAGAGTTAATGAATTATCTGTTTAACTTCACATCATCAGTGTATCATAAAGCCTCATTCTAATTAGCAGCATATGGAAGAAAGTAGCTGTGAGGAAGTGTAGAACAACTTAATGTCATTTTATTGGGGGGAATATTTGTTTCATTTTTGTTTTCCAGAAAAGATGAATCTTGATGCTTCCCTTTTATAGTCAAATCAAGTTTCTATGGTATTCTGGTAAAATTGTGTCATGTGAGTTCTTTTGGGTATGTATCTGGACACACTGGGCACTTCAGCTGAAGATAACAATTGTTCTGCCTCCAAAGAGATTAAATAATGACATTTCTATCCAGAATAGTACCCTGCTCCAAAAGCGGGACGGCCAGATACCAGCATATCATCAAGTCTTTGGCTAATATATATACCTTGACTACTCAATCAAGGAGAGTTTCTTCAAAACCAAGTGTCCTAGACCCTATGGAGTCTTCTCCCTTGGGCTATGTCCTGTCAAGCCTGGCTAAAAGAGATGGTTCTTAGCACACCATAATGAACACAGGTCTAGGAAGGTAGACCCACCAAGGCCCTACTGAAGTTTGCCAAAAACTGATGCTATGGAGTATTGAAAACAGGATACGGCCGTTTTCAGTTCTCCTCCTCTGCATCACTAGTTTGTAGAAGGTGGATGAACATTTGACTGAATACACATCAAGAGGGTTTTTTTTTTCTATAACCATCAAGGATTACACACCTCTAAGCAAAAGTATATAAAGCTTGCCCCTCTGTGAGACACAGAAATGACTGGTAAGAAAGGGAGAAAAAACTTGCTAATTTTTTGATTTCATTACTCCCTAACTCCAAAGTACTCAAAAGGCTCTCCTCAAGGCTTATTAACTTTATGTAGAAACACTAACAGTTCAAGTGCACAGCATTTTCCTAACACTAGTTGTACCTCCTAGAAATCCATGTAGGGTTAGGAATAGAAAAATAAATGTAAAAAAACATCCTAAATAACTTTACATTAAAGATTTATTTATGTAAACTAGAAGTTGTTCAGAACAATCTAACACAATGATAAGAAAGTTCAAAAAGACTTTTAAAGGATGAACTATAAAAAAAAAGTTGGGGGGTACCTGCATGGCTATGTCGGTTGTGTCTGACTTCAGCTCAGGTCATGATCTCGTGGCTTATCAGTTCAACCCCGGTTGGGCTCTGTGCTGACAATTCAGAGTTTGGAGCCTGTTTTGGATTCTACGTCTCCCTCTCTCTCTCTGCCCTTACCCTGCTCGTTCGTTCTCTCTCTCTCTCTCTCTCTCTCTCTCTCTCTCTCTCTCTCTCAAAAATAAATAAACATCAAAAAAAATTTTTTTAAGTTGTAATTATCTGAACAGGGGTAGTCATAAAACTTAAACCAGTCAGCAAACAGTAAGTGAGCACATATTATGTATAAGACACTTTGTTTCAAAGTATCATGACAGATAACATACAACCTCCCACTTCTACCCACTTCACAGGATGAGCCTAGTACTGAATGCACAGACCTATGTCCTACCCAGAGTAGCTAAACTTTAACTCTTCTTTTTTCTAAATGTTTATTTTTGAAAGAGAGGGGGAGAGGGGGAGAGAGAGAGAGAGAGAGAGAGAGCGCGCACAAGCGGGGGAGGGGCAGAGAGAGAGGGAGACACAGAATCTGAAGGAGGTTCCAGGCTCTGAGCTGTCAGAACAGAGCCCAACGCGGGGCTTGAACCCATGAACTGTGAGATCATGACCTGCGCTGAAGTTGGACACTTAACTGCCTGAGGCACCCAGGCACCCCAATTAGAGCCTACTTTTAATTGGAGTTTTGTGAGTAGTAAGAACTACCTTACCACGCCTATACATTCACCATGTATGCATCTTACCACACACAAGATTATAGTGGTACTAAAGTCATATGTTACATTCTCTAACTTCACCATTACATTTTAAGTCCTTAGGCATGCTATTGGAAGCCCTTACTAGTCAGACCTCTCCAAACTAACCAGAACATATCCTTTTAATAAAAAATAATAGCTATGTTCTCATTTTCAAAGTTTGCGATTAAAACCTACAGTGAAAGAATCCAGCTGAGAAGAAATTTCCTTTTGGTTAAAAAAAAAATAATGTCATTAAATTTATCGGAACAATATGAAATGAAGATGTTGTTGTTGGGTCCTTCACATATAATGGAAACCAAATAGGCTTGCTGGCTTAGTTAAATCCATAAATTATTCGTCACATAACATTTCAACAATAATTTTAAATATATAAAAATTAAGGTACAAAAGAAAATCCCACTATCAATGACAATCAAACTAAACAATTACACGTCTTTTGCATGTGATGTAATTGCCCAGATTTCAAAGAAACCACATAATCTCACGTGTTAAAATATTGCTTTTACATATTTTAAGCATGGCAGGATGGCTTTTCAAAATATAACTTGTAATATTGGGTGCCATTCCAACTGCTGTTTTGGATCCTTTGACATGGCAGCCTAGTTTGCTAATCTTGGCTCATTCTTTTAAAAACAACTTACTACAACGTTACGTGGTAGCATTCTATCTTTCTCGTGGGTTATAACCTAAAAAATGTAGTGTTAAATTGCTTTCGATATTGAAAAAGGGCACTGTTATTCATTTTGTTTTTCAACATAGACCTAAAAGGTATATGAATCATCCCTTTTGAAACTTGGAATGCGGGCAACACAGTGGATGTGAATGGAGACTAAGTAAACAATTCCTCCCATCATCTAAACTTTTTTTCAGGGCATCAGACCTAGAAAAAGTCATTTTCTTAGCAGTAGCCTACTGCCCAAAAAAAGAGAAATGGTAAAAAATGTATTCCCAGAGAGCAGCTTATTTCCCATAAGATGTGGCTCAGTGAGGTGTTTTGTGCTCTGGAAACGTCAAGTTAATTCTTTCTGCCAAAGCCTTAGGAAAACAGGCATATCGTAAACACACTATTGCATTTTAGAGCTGGTCCTCATTTTATTTTAGAAGAAGGTTGTTTCTATGTGTCCCATAAATTGGCATTCTTAGATGTGCAGAAAGGAGTATAAGTAATTTAATAGTATCTTTGTCTGACAGATCTAATATAACATATATTAGAGCAATCTTTCATTCTCCATATGGGATTACAAAGGGAAGCGAGGGTAGAAAATAAAATCCCAAGAGATGAAACTGAATTTAGCTAACATGATACTTCTTTATGAAAAATGTTAAGCTACTTCAAATAGTATCCAGTCCGAGCTGAGGCTCAATACTGCCATCTCCTTCTTAAATGCTGAAATACAAGGAACAATCTCAAGATAAAAATATAGGATAACAAAGCAAAAGTAGCTACTGGACACATGAAATATACCAAACATATAACTTCTCAGTTTGTCATTCTGGAAGAAAGGTCCAACCACTAAAGATTGTATATATGCTTTATTAAATAAACAAATATTTTCACCAACAAAATGACTACTATTGTGTTTGTAGATTCTCCCCTTCCAAAAAGGTAAAACACACAACTAACTTATTCATTCCATTACTGACACTAGTCCAACTTATTTTTCTTATTTTGAAGACATTTAAGCATTGAGACAACTACTAAGGCTCGCCTTAAATGTAGGCAGAGAATTCACTGAATTTTCACTGAATTTTAATTTTCACTGAATTTAATTTTAGGGCTCTCATTCTCTGACTCTGACTCTAATAGTTTCCTTACCTAGTAACTGATACCTGGAAATCCCCCACTAGAATGTTTTCTTTAACTTAAAGCTTTGAGCTCTATTAAAATTCATACAGCTCACTAAGAGGTAAATTTATAGTGTGTTATCAACTATAAGGATTTTATTGTGCATTGTTCTCCAGTAGGGTGACAATAAGTTCCTGGATAGTTCTGGTTGATGCCTGTTGTCCCAGATTAATATTAAAAACTCCACTTTATCAGTCTGATAAATTATTTGATTTTCCTAGTCTTAGTTCCTTCTTGAAAGAAGAATTTATCAAAAAGAGAGGAGACCATTTTGGCAAATAGGGGGGGCTCTACAAAAGTAAGTGGGCGGAAAGTGAGAAGTAGAGTGGGAAGGTTGAGGGAATTATTTAGGTATTACATTTATAGGAATTAAGGGTCAAAACCCATGTAGTATGAAATGCAATACAATCTTAATTGGCAACAGTAAAAATATACTTAGCTAAAATAAATATTAAAGGACCAATTTATCACCAATTTCTTAAGCAATATGTCTTTTCCAAAAGAACAAAAATGCTAATTTTGAATTTCTCATTCCATACTGAATAGATCACTACTACTGAAACCATTTGTCAGATCCAAAACAATAATTCAGAATCGGCTTGAGAGAATCTGAGGTTCTACCATATGCATTTTCACCCTGTTTAGCAAAACACCTTTTCTCCCTCAACTATCTTGAGATCTATAAGGGAAGCCTAGAAGAAATAAGGGAAGCGACCACCATGTTAGCTGTTGGACAGGTTACTCATTGACGAGACAGCTCCACTGCCCTGGCTGATAGACAAAACTCTCACATCCTTAAAGGCGGGGTTCAAATTTAAGAAGGGCCATTGACCCAGGGAGGGAAAAGAGGACATGCTCACTTTTATTGAAGGAGTTGTAATGGACCAATGCTCTAACAACATGAGTGGTAAGAGACTCAGTATTCAGACATTAGAAATAGGAAATAAGAAACATTTTTGTGAATCTATCAAAAGAAGAACACACTTCACATAAGCTACAAGAATTATATTAAAACTTAACCACACATACAAAAATAAAACTTAACCACAAAAATATAATAATATGTATGATGTTTTTATACCTTCTAAATTCAGTAAGTCAAAACTTCAAGAAAGTTTTTTAAGTAAACTGACTATGAAATGAACCAGACTCAAAAGAAGTTTCCCTTTCCGCTTATAACCAGAAATTTTTATATGAAAGTTACTGGACTGGGGCACCTGGGTGGCTCAGTAGGTTAAGCAACCGACTTTGGCTCAGGTTGTGATCTCACAGTTTGTGGGTTCGAATCCCACGTTGGGGTCTGTGCTGAAGCTCGGAGCGTGGAGCCTGCTTCAGATTCTGCGTCTCCCTCTCCTTCTGCCCCTCCCCAACTTGTGTGCTCTCTGTCTCTCTGTCTCTGTCTCTCTCTCAAAAATAAATGAACAGTAAAACAACTTTTTTTAAAAAAATTTTTTTTTCAACGTTTATTTATTTTTGGGACAGAGAGAGACAGAGCATGAACGGGGGAGGGGCAGAGAGAGAGGGAGACACAGAATCGGAAGCAGGCTCCAGGCTCCGAGCCATCAGCCCAGAGCCCGACGCGGGGCTCGAACTCACGGACCGCGAGATCGTGACCTGGCTGAAGTCGGACGCTTAACCGACTGCGCCACCCAGGCGCCCCCAAAACAACTTTTTAAAGTTACTGGACCAAATTCTCTCTTCACCTACCACCTCCAAGTTTATTCAAGTTGGGCTTTAGACCTTTTAATGAGAAGCATATATTTTACATGCATTTAATGTCATCTGAAAGAACATCTTAAAAATCTATTATAAAATGCATTACAAAAAGTAAAAAGTGACAGATGTGTTTAAATGACCAAAGAGGACTTACTTGATGTTCATCCATACTGCCTTTAGTTCTCTGAGAAAACAATGCTGATTTTAAGTCTTCTCTATTTTTTAGCCAGAGTTAGAAACAAAGGACACCAAGCACAGCTGCCAAATTGCAACACATAGGTGGACATAGGTGAGGCTACTTGGTGTCACACAAGGAGCACCACATCTGAAGACTTCCCCTTGGTCCCTGCACACCTATGCACCCTGCATAGGTGCTGCACACTATGTGTCTACCATTCCTCAAGCCTCATTACCAGGCATGTTGGCTCAACTGTAGGGGAAAAAAATGTCAAGGGAAAACATTCAGAGCTAGGCTGTTTTACCTAGCGGTTGCTTTTGGTGTCAGTAAGCGGCAACATTCCCATTGGCAGGCCCTGCAATAATAGAACACTACACACAAGTTTTTCCACGTATAAGTCAGTAGAAAAAATACATATTCTGCACCTTGAAGAGTGAAAATATTCTAACTGGTATAAGCACTTCCAGCCTCATCGTTCTCTTAATTCCTCCTCTAAACGGAAAATTGAAAGTGCTGTGGTAGGTGTTAAAGAACTGAGGTTACTTGCCAAATGAGGACGGGATACTCTGAAGCTAATACAGGCTCCGAATACACACTTCTCTTTGCAAAGAGGGTCATGGCCAAGGCCTTTTAACCATCATGACTTCAGGAAACACCCAAAAGGCATACTGAGGATGACCATGCACCCTTTAAAGGTGACTTTTAAACTTTATCAGAACTCAAGAACATTTTTTAAAATTTTTTTAACGTTTTATTTATTTTTGAGACAGGGAGAGACAGAGCATGGACAGGGGAGGGTCAGAGAGAGGGAGACACAGAATCTGAAACAGGCTCCAGGCTCTGAGCTGTCAGCACAGAGCCCGACGCGGGGCTCGAACTCACGGACCATGAGATCATGACCTGAGCCGAAGTCGGCCGCTTAACCGACTGAGCCACCCAGGCGCCCCTCAAGAATATTTTTGACAAGCTCCTAGATATAGCTTGTTAAAATTATCGAAAAAAAGCACCCCTGGTTTTTCAGGATATCGTATTGGAATGATCACGTCTTCAGTTATTTGGTCCTTTCTTTTGACCGATTACGTGAAGGGGTGTGACTTTTACCATGAAGTAAGGTGTGTGAACATCAGCTCAGTTAATATTCTTAATCTCACCGGGGCACCTGGGTGGCTCAGTTGGTTAAGCATCCAACTTCAGCTCAGGTCATGATCTTGCAGTCTGTGAGTTCAAGCCCCCCTGTCGGGCCCTGTGCTGACAGCTCAGAGCCTGAAGCCTGCTTCAGATTCTGTGTCTCCCTCTCTCTCTCTCTGTCCATCCCCTGCTCATGTTCTGTCTCTCTCACTCTCAAAAATGAATAAATATTTTTTTAAAAAATTTTTAGATAAAAATATTCTTAATCTCACTGACTTATCGGGTGGGAATAAAATAGCATGTAAGTGCCAAATAAGAGGAGGGAAGTATAAAAAGAGCGAGAGAAACACGTAAAAATTTAGCAATGTATGGACATCAGCATGTAACCTGTATTAACTAAAAAGTGCTGACCTTACTAAATACCATGAGTGGAAAATTCATGCTGGAGAAACTGACTCCCTTCCTTAGACTTCATCTCATCTCATGCTCCAATCTTTCTTTCTTTCAAGAACCAGCTGGAAAGTCATGTCCTTCATCAAGTGTCCCCCAAAGTCCAGAGGCAGAAGTAAATTCAGGTCTGTACAGGCAGTAGTCTCTCTCATGCTCTATATTGCCTTTTTTTCTTCTCTTCCCCCTAGTTTTACTGCAATATAGCTGACAAGTAACACTGTATTAGTTCAAGGTGTACATCATAACGATTTGATAGATGTACGTACTGTGAAATGATTACCACAATAAGGTTAGTTAATTAACATCCACAATTTCAAATAGTTAGATTTTTTTTTCTTCTATGAGAAGTTTCTTTTTCTTGTTATGAGAACATTTTTCTTTCTTGAGGAACTTAACCATCTTGATGATCTCCAGAAAAATTAAGATGATGCCTTGTCCTAATAGGTCCCTAACTCCTTCCTGACATTTCTGAGAATGTCTCTTGTGACAGGGAATAATTCTTTTTTCTTGTTGAATTCCTCTAATTGTTTATAACCCTTACATTAAACTACTTTGTAACTCTTACCCACAGATCTAAATTATGCATTCTAGAGTTACATGCAAATCTAATCTAAGTTTCATAGTACAATCCTTCATTATGTTTTATTTTCCAGACTAAACACTCCCATTAGAAATGGATTATAGACCCTTTATCATCGTTGTCATCCATTTAAATGTATCTTACATTTCATCAAGACCTTCAAATCTTCCCAACAGAAATAGAAAAGAAACATAAATAAGAGAATATGATGACAATAATAAATATATGAGGTGAAAAAAGTACTACAGAAACACAGTGGAAGGAACAATTACCTGGCTTAAGAAGTGATTAATTATTATACATTTTTTAATTTTTAAAAAATTTTTAATGTTTATTTTTGAGAGAGAGAAACACAGCATGAGCGGGGGAGGGACAGAGAGAGAGGGAGAACACAGAATCTGAAGCAGGCTCCAGGCTCTGAGCTGTCAGCACAGAGCCCAATGTGGGGCTCGAACTCACAAACCATGAGATCATGCCCTAAGCCCAAGTCAGACACTTAACCCACTGAGCCACCCAGTCACCCCAAGAAGTCATCAATTATTAATCAATGAAATAATTAAATAAGACTAAATTGGGGCCAGATAATCCTAAGAACTCCCCTTCAAACACCTATTTATGGGTCACAGTTTTCCAAGATATATAGCAAATAGTAAACAAAACTAGTAAGAGCTAACATTGAACATATGGCATGTACCAGGCAGTGTGCACACACTTTTTATATATCAGATAATTTAATCCTCACAATAACCCTTTAAGGTAGATATTATCATTACATCAATTTACAGGTGAAGAAACTGAAGCTTTACAAACTGATTTGCTGAAGGTAACAAGTAAATGGCAGAACCAACACTCCACCCAGGCGTATCTGGTTCCAAAGCCCAAGCTGTTAAATCTCAAACTATATGGCTCACTTTTAAAAATAAAGACAGATAAGTTGGTAGGTAGACAGAAAGGCAGAAAGATGGATGGAAAATTAAAAAGTGGATGTGGTCACATAAGTTTGGAAAACTCAAGTTATATAAAGAACAGGGAACTGCTTGACTTCTCCGAACCTTTAAAATGCTGATTTACGGGGTGCCTGGGTGGCGCAGTCGGTTAAGCATCCGACTTCGGCCAGGTCACGATCTCGCGGTCCGGGAGTTCAAGCCCCGCGTCAGGCTCTGGGCTGATGGCTCAGAGCCTGGAGCCTGTTTCCGATTCTGTGTCTCCCTCTCTCTCTGCCCCTCCCCCGTTCATGCTCTGTCTCTCTCTGTCCCAAAAATAAATAAACGTTGAAAAAAAAATTAAAAAAAAAAATAAAATGCTGATTTACATGGTCAATCCTCAACGGGGGGGATGTAGTACACCAAATTTTGTACTGTGTTTCCCAAATTTATTTAAATAAGTGCATCTTGCAGGACTAGTGTTCTATAACACACATTTTGGGAAATGCTGTGTTAGATTAAGAACAGCTCTTTAAATTTTTTTCCAGCACATTTGTTTAATCTGTTATGAATCTACCCACTAGTGCTTGTGCAAGTGAATTTTCATAACTAAATTCTTAACTTGGGCAACCAACTACCTGAATATAGTCTAGGGAGTAGAGAGGAATGTGGCTGGACAGTACCTCATTCTTTCCTTTATTCATTCAAAAGAAAGTAATGAACAGCTACCTTGAACTAGGCTCTGTGCTACATACAGGGCATACAAAAATGGCAGTAACTCAACTCCTTCTGTCAAGGCGCTGATTGTATTGCGGGCAACGCAGATGGAGACACACTGCCCATCTCGAGAAGCGTAACTCACATTGCAGACTATGTGCACAGTAGCCTCATGTAGAAGCTTAGAATGGACACACACAAAGAAATAATACTATATACTGTGATGAACACAACACTGAAATCCTAAACAAAGTTCAGATTCCAGACAGAAGGAAATGTAACTCCATTTGAGGATCAGGGAAGATTTCACTATAAGATGGGCTGCAGCCTCCTTCTCTTTGCCCTGAATACCAATAGCAGTCCAAATATTGTATTGACTTTCTTCTCTCCCACTGACAGAGAACTTATTTTTCAAAATACCGTAAATCAAAGTCATCACTAACCTCAAAATTACTCAAAAATTGTTCTTTTTATAAAACAGTTTGAATCCTTGTATATATAGGCCCATATACCAGATGACAATTTGCCATTATGTCTTCAGTATTTAAAATTCAATGTCAAAAAAATAACAAAATAAAATAAAATAAAATAAAATAAAATAAAATAAAATAAAATAAAATAAAATTCAATGTCAAACAGACACTTGCTTCCCTAGAGAATAACTGTGGTGTAAAACGTGTGCCCTATGAATCCTTAGGGCCAATATTCACAGATAATGAGAAATTACTTATATAATGTAATGAGTAAGAAGAATGTTAAAAATATCAACTGGTTGTTTTCTAAGGCATTTTAGTACCTGAAAAACTTCTCCACTTGGAAAAAGAGAAGACTTCAAGATTGTTGCAAAGTCCCCTAAAGTGACATCTTGGACTAATTTAATCTGGGGGGCTCAGAGGAAGGAGATAAAAATGAGTGACACTAAAATGAAGCCAGGCTGGGACGTCTGAGAGGCTCAGTCAGTTAGAAGTCTGACTTCCGCTCAGGTCATGATCTCGCCATTGCCAAGTTTGAGCCCTGCATTGGGCTCTGTCCTGACAACTCAGAGCCTGAAGCCTGCTTCTGAGTCTGTGTGTCTCTCTCTCTCTCTGCTCCTCCCCACCACCCCCTCAACACTCTGTCTCTCTCTCTCTCTCTCTCTCTGTCTCTCTCTCTCTCAAAAATAAATAAACATTTAAAAAAACAAACAAACAAAAAAATGGAGCCAGGCTGAGTGAGCCTGCTTTACAGTAAATGTCCTTCCAATTCCTCAATTTCAATCATCAACAATGAAAACAAGCACGTATAACTGACAAGATAAGAATGTCCAGGTCTACAGAAAGCAAAAAATGTTATTTTCCTTGTTATGGAGCAACTTTTAAAAATAAAAAATAAAAATGCTACAAATCAATATGCCACTTAATGCCATGTGCCCCACCACACACTCCCTCTAACTAGGGTCTCAAAATTTCCTAGTTAAATAAACGATGTGTTGTAAATAGTGAAAAACTGGAAAGAATGATATATCCAACAACAGGGGATTCAGTAAATAAATTTTGGAATACTTTTATTAAAGGGTGGTGTTTATACTCATAAAATGATAAATATCCTTACACTATAATTTAAACATATGAAATTTTATAAAATGTATCATGAGATTCCTATATGTAAACACATAAAGACTAGAAGGAAATGTATCAAAATAACTATGAGTGATTTTAATTTTCCTCATTATGCTTTTCTATATTTTCCAAATTCCCCAAATTAAGTTGTATAGGTTTTAAAAGAAAGAAAAATTGCTATCCTCTTTAAGGTTCTTCCTTCTCATTTTATTTTTCCTTCAGGGGGCATTGACTTAGGACATTGGATAATAACAGAATTTTAAATTTCATATCACCTTTGCTAATGCTTACAGTTATATTACAGGGCACATACAACACTAATAGGTTTTCCCAATATATTATTGTTACCTATAGCAAAGATAAAAAATATATACCTGAACATATGGCTGGGCTGTAATGTTTCCTTTCTTGAACTGAAGGGTTTGATTTCCAAGGTTGAAAGTATCAGTAAGACCACTTTTGGTTACAGATGTTACCTCTGTGCAAATACAGGGTGAAGTGTGAATGGGATCTGAATGGATGGCTATCAACAGAAAGCTCTGCACTAGGTAAAAGCCAGGCCACCAAAGCTCTAGTTCTGGTTATGCTACAAAAAGGCTGTGTGACCTTTGAACCAATCACATCTTCTTAGAGTGTCAGTTTCCATATATGTAAAATTGGGAAATTAACAATTTACTTCTCCAAGGAAGGACTCTACTAATACGAGGACTGCAAATGCATACATACTGGAGAGTCATATATAGAACAGGGTGATACTTAGGCCAATTTAACCACTTAAAAAAGATTCTCTAAAATTCTAGAATCTGTAATTTACAAACTCCTGGTCTGCCACTAGCTAGAAGTTTTTCTGAAAACCATTTGATCTACTAAGATCACCGTAAAACAAGGCAATGAACTAGATGATCTCTACATTTCATTCTAGCACTAAATCTATGATGTGGAATTGAAATATAAGTCTAGAGAGGACAAAGAGAAAGTAAAAAAGGATTGCAATAAACATGACATTCTCTGGCTTCCTTGTTTTTACAATGGGTTAGATTTTTTTTTAATTGTGTTACTTGGTAGAGGGATAAGTAGGGGTAACTCCTGCATTCCAGTTGATGGTAGAAAGCAATTATTAAAAAACAAAACAAAACAATTATGATTAGGTTAAGAAGCAGAAAATCAGTTACCCAAATGCTATTACTTTACAAACAATAATTAGATCCAGAAAGTGTAACCATCTAGCACTTTCTGACAACTAGAAAGCACTTAATATTTACTTTATGAGTTATGATTATTGTTGTTCTATTTGAATAAAAATGGACTAGGAGCAGGCAGTCCTCAATGGAAGATTCTGGTGTTCAGAAATCCCTTTCCTTTCTCTTTCAAAAGACTCCAAGTCTATGGACCCGTTAAACATCATTATATGTTCATGGTCTACCACCATGGGAAGGAATCAACTGCCCAAATATTGTGGCAATATCTCCCTAAATTAGGTAAGTGTCAAAAGAAACTGAAAGTACCTAACAATTTAACATATAACAATTGTTATAGGAACAATTTGTTCATATAAATTAGGCACGATTATGTTTTCCAATGTATGACACATGATACCACAATCTTAAAAAATCTGGATACTATTTAAGGATGTGGTCCCAAAGTCTTTCATCATATCTCTTTTTATCCTACATACAACTGGGAAGAGAGAAAAGATGGCAGCATGGGAGGATGCTGGGCTCACCTCATCCTGCTGATCGCTTAGATTCCACCCACATCAGCCTAAATAACCCAGAAAACCGCCAGAAGACTAGCAGAACGGACTCTCAAGAGCCAAGCGTAGACAAGGGGCCCATGGAAGAGCGTAGGAACGGCAGAGAAGCAGTGTGTGCTATACGGACTGGCAGGAGGGAGCCAGGGTGGTGGAGGGGCAGTCCACCAAGCAAGGCAGAGCCCCTGAGGTCTGGCTCACGAAAACGGAGGGTATGGACTGTGTGAGTTCTAACAGCCAGCGGGACTTAACATCTGGAATTTTAAGTCAACAGCTCTGCTGTCGAAGAGCGGGGAGGGCGAGAGGACGCTGGGAGGGAGAGCTATTGAGTGCTGGAACAACAGAGCTCGGAGGGGGAACAAAGGCGCTGGCAAGCACCATTTCCCTCTCCCATCCCCCACCCAAAATTCCAAAGGGAACCAGTTCCCCTCACCTAAGGTGCTTGCACCCTGCAAATGCCCAATGCTGTGCTTCTGTGGATCCACTCCTCCAATGGGCCTGCCTCCCTCCCGGTGCTGCAGGGCCCCTCCCACAGGGGACCACCAATGGCAAAGCTAGCTAACCTGCCCCTCCCACCCCTGTGCACCTTCGAGGATCCACCCTAATATGCCCTTGGCCAGATCCCATCGAAGCAGCACCAAAGCCTGGCAGTGTGCAAGCAGCCCAGACAGGGGCCACACCCCGCCACAGTGAGTCCTGCCCCTAGGAGAGGGTAAGATAGGTACACACCAGTCTGACTGTGGCCCCAGCAGCGGCCTGGGGGCAGACATAGGGTCTGACTGTGGCCCCACCCACCAACACAAGTTTCTCCGGACAGCACAGGGGAAGTGCCCTGCAGTTTGGAGCTACCTCAGGGACTACCCAAAATGACAAAACGGAAGAATTCTCCTCAAAAGAAACTCCAGGAAGTAACGACAGCTAACGAATTGATCAAAACCGATTTAAGCAATATAACAGAACAAGAATTTAGAATAATAGTCATAAAATTAATCACTGGGCTTGAAAAAAGCATAGAGGACAGCAGAGAATCCATTGCTACAAAGATCAAGGGACTAAAAAATAGTCATGAGGAACTAAAAAATGCTATAAATGAGTTACAAAATAAAATGGAGGCAGCCATAGCATAGATTGAAGAGGCAGAGGAGAGAATAGGTGAATTAGAAGATAAAATTATGGAAAAATAGGAAGCTGAGAAAAAGAGAGATTAAAAAAAATCCAGAAGTATCAGGGGAGAATTAGAGAACTAGGTGAAGCAATCAAGCAGACCAATATCCATATCATAGGAATTCCAGAAGAAGAAGAGAGAGAGAAAGGGGCTGAAGGCGTACTTGAACAAATCATAGCTGAGAACTTCCCTGATCTGGGGAAGGAAACAGGCATTGAAATCCAAGAGGCACAGAGAACTCCCTTCACATGTAACTTGAATTGATCTTCTGCACAACATGTCATAGTGAAACTGGAAAAATACAAGGATAAAGAGAGAATTCTGAAAGCACCTAGGGATAAACAGGCCCTAACTTACAAAGATAGACACATGATGGTAGTAGCAGACCCATCTACTGAAACTTGGCAGGCCAGAAAGGAATGGCAGGAAATCTTCAATGTGATGAACAGAAAAAATATGCAGCCCAGAATCCCTTATCCAGCAACTCTGTCATTCAGAATAGAAGGAGAGGTAAAGGTTTTCCCAAACAAACAAAAATTGAAAGATTTCGTCACCACTAAACCAGCCCTACAAGAGATCCTAAGGGGGACTTTGTGAGTGAAATGTTGCAAGGACCACAAAGTACCAGAGACATCACTACAAGCATGAAACCTACAGACATCACAGTGACTCTAAACCTGTATCTTTCAATAATAATATTGAATGTAAATGGACTAAATGCTCCAACCAAAAGACACAGGGTATCAGAATGGATTAAAAAAAAAAAAAAACAAGACCCATCTATTTTCTGTCTACAAGAGACCCATTTTAGACCTGATGACACCTTCAGATTGAAAGTGAGGGGATGGAGAACTATCTATCATGCTACTGGAAGTCCAAAGAAAGCTAGAGTAGCCATGCTTATATCAGACAAACTAGACTTTAAATTAAAGGCTATAACAAGAGATGAAGAAGGGCATTATATAATAATTATAGGGCCTATCCATCAGGAAGAGCTAACAATTACAAATGTCTATGCACCGAATACGGAAGCCCCCAAATATATAAAACAATTAATCACAGGCATAAGCAACCTTATTGATAAGAATGTGGTAATTGCAGGGGACTTAATACCCCACTTAAAGCAATGGATAGATCATCTAGACACAGAATCAATAAAGAAACAAGGGCCCTGAATGATACATTGGATCAGATGGACTTGACCGATATATTTAGAACTCTGCATCCCAAAGCAACAGAATATACTTTCTTCTCGAGTGCACATGGAACATTCTCCAAGATAGATCACATACTGGGTCACAAAACAGCCCTTCATAAGTATACAAGAATTGAGATCATACCATGCATACTTTCAGACCACAATGCTATGAAACTTGAAATCAACCACAGGAAAAAGTCTGGAAAACGTCCAAAAGCATGGAGGTTAAAGAACACCCTACTAAAGAATGAATGGGTCAACCAGACAATTAGAGAAGAAATTAAACAATATATGGAAACAAATGAAAATGAAAACAACAATCCAAATGCTTTGGGATGCAGCGAAGGCAGTCCTGAGAGGAAAATACACTGCAATCCAGGCCTATCTCAAGAAACAAGAAAAATCCCAAATACAAAATCTAACAGCACACCTAAAGGAACTAGAAGCAGAACAGCAAAGATACCCGAAACCCACCAGAAGAAGAGAAATAATAAAGATCTGGACAGAAATAAACAATATAGAATCTAAAAAAACAGTAGAGCAGATCAATGAAACCAAGAGTTGGTTTTTTGAAAAAATAAAATTAATAAACCTCTAGCCAGGCTTCTCAAAAAGAAAAGGGAGAGGACCCAAATAGATAAAATCATGAATAAAAATGGAATTATTACAACCAATCCCTCAGAAATACAAGCAATTATCAGGGAATACTATGAAAAATTATATGGCAACAAACTGGACAACCTGGAAGAAATGGACAAATTCCTAAACACCCACACACTTCCAAAACTCAAACAGGAAGAAACAGAAAATTTGAACAGACCCATAGCCAGCGAAGAAATTGAATCAGTTATCCTACATACAACTTAGAATAAAAATATTGTCTACTTTTCTAAAATTTTTACTGAGGTAAAATTGACTTACAATACCCTGTTAATTTCAGGGATTTATCATAGTGATTCAATACTTTTATGCATCACAAAATGATCCCCATAAGCCTAGTTACCAACTGTCACATAAAAATTACAATATATTGACTATATTCCCTATGTTGTACATTACATCCACATGACTTTATTGTGTGTTTTTTTTTGCTTCAAAGAGAATAAATTCTGCTTTATTCAACTATATAATACCATTTTTCATAGAACGTGCTTTTATTTATTTGTTGTGTTTTGAAAAGTTTTTTATTTTAATTCCAATTAGTTAACATACAGTGTAATATTAGTTTCAGGTGTACAATATAGTAACTTAATACTTCCATACATCACCTTGTGCTCATCACAACAAATGCATTCCTTAATCCCCATCATCTATTTAACCCATCCTCCCACCCACCTCCCCTTTGGTAATCATCAGTTTGTTCTCTATAGTTAAGAGTCTGTTTCTCGGTTTGCGTCTCTCTCTTCTTTTCCCCTTTGCTCATTTGTTTTGTTTCTTAAATTCCACATGAGTGAAATCATATGGTATTTGTCTTTCTCTGACTTATTTCACTTAGCCATATACTCTGTAGCTCTCTCCATGTCATTGTAAATGGCAAGATTTCATTCTTTTTATGGCTGAATAATGTCCCACTGTATATATATACCATATCTTCTTTATCCATTCATCAATCAATGGACACTTGCACTGTTTCTATAATTTGGCTATTGTAGATAATGCTTCTATAAACATCAGAGTGCATGTATCCCTTTGATTTAGTATTTTTGTATTCTTTGGGTAAATACCTAGTAGTGCAATTGCTGGCTAATAGGGTAGTTCTATTTTTAACTTTTTGAAGAACTTCCATTCCAGAGTGGCTTTTCCAGAGTAGCTGCACCAGTTTGCATTTCCACCAACAGTGAAAGAGTGTTCCCCTTTCTCCACATCCTTGCCAACACCTGTTGTTCCTTCTATTGTTGATTCTGACAGGTGTGAGGTGATAATCTCATCATAGTTTTGATTTGTTTTTCTGATGATCAGTGATACTGAGCATCTTTTCATGTCCCCATGATTTATTTTATAACTGGAAGTTGTAACTCTCAATCCCCTTCAACTATTTATCCTGTCCCCTACCTCTTCCCCACTCTAGTAACCAAGAGTCTTGTTTCCTGTATCTATGAATCTGTTTCTGTTTTAGTTTGTTTTGTTTGTTTGTTTTGTTTTATAGATTCCCCATATAAGTGAAATCATATGGTATTTGTCTTTCTCTGACTTATTTCACTTAGCACAATACCCTTTCGGTCCATCCATGTTGTTGCAAATGGCAACATTTCATTGTTTTTTATGGCTGAATAATATAATGCGTGTGTATGTACGTATGTATGTATATATATCTCACATCTTCTTTATCCATTCATCCACTAATGTCCACTTTGGCCATCTGTATGTCTTCTTTAGAAAAATATCTATTCAAGTTCTTTGCCCATACATTTTTATTTTAATTAAAGTCAAGATATTGTTCCACTGTGGCCTGGCTGATAGCTTTCTTCCTTGCACATGCACTATGCATACCACAATCAGGAGCTGATTAGCTTTGTCATTAATAAGGACTCGAATACGCATTAGTTGTGCTGTCACAAACATGGCAGTTCACTAACATTGGATCAATAAGACACCATTACAAAACCATCAGTCAAGGCTTGACAGCACTGGTGCTTTACCAGAGCCACTGAATTGGAATCTGACCAATATCAATGCCCTTATCATTATATACCTAAAATAAGGGAGGAAACTAATTTCTGAAATTAATTTAATTATACATATAGTATTTGTCCTTCACTTTCTGCTGATGATACCAGACTACCAGTGTATCTATACATTTAAAATTCCATGTTACTGATACATTAAAAAGAATTTGTAGAAAAAAAAGAATGTACATGTATATAATTTTATATTTTTGGCAAAATTATACAACACATGCAGTGCAACATAGAAATAAGAGGCTATTTGTTACCACATTGATTTTCACAAATTTACCAGTTCAATTACAGCAAAAAGTTTACACAAACATGTCAGTCGGATCCAATTAATCAAGCATTTACAAGGTGGCTGCTAGATACAGAAGACAAAGAAACATTCAGAATATGATCACCTTCCTACCCTCAAGGAACTTACAAGGATATTTTAGTCTTCCTTACAAAGAAAATCAATTATTTTCCTTAATAGAATTCCCAGAAAAAGGTTTTGCTGAAAATGAATTAATTATATTTTTGCTAAAGTTTTGTGTTTGGAAGAGAGACCATGGAATTGATCTGATTTGAAAGAAAATAGGCAGGGTCTACTAGAAACTACTGAAACACATGTTTTTACAACACTAATATTAAAAGGATATTCCTTGCCCATCCTGGAGAACACTAGGTTCCTGTAAGGTAAAACAAAAAGGAAAAACAAGAAAGTGACAGAGGTAGCACTTATTATAATACAGCCCTAGTTTGGCAGGACTAATAATAACTACCATTTATTGAGTGCCAACCAAGTCCCATGCACATGATAAACATTATCCTAATTTATTTCATTCATATGTGGAATTTAAGAAATAAAACAAGTGAACAAAAAGAAAGGAGACAAAAAAAAACCCCCAACTCTTAAATACAGAGAATAAACTGGCGGTTGCCAAAAAGGAAGTGGGGGTGGGGAATGGGTGAAACAGGTGAAGGGGATTGAGAGTATACCTGTTGTGATGAGCACAGAGTGATGTATAGAATTGTTGAATCATTATACTGTACACTTGAAACTAATATAACATTGTATGTTAATTATACTATAAGAAAGAACTAGTCCCAGATAAAAAAATTATCCTATTCACCCTACAAAGGGAGCATTTTTACCCTAGTTTTTCAAATGAAGAAACTGAGGCCCAATTGGCTTTGGAAATTTGCCTGAAGTCACATAGCTATGAGTGGCAGAACCAGAATTCTAATCCAGGAATGTGTCACTACAACCACCACAAATTTCCACTCATCATCAGTTGCCTCTGTACAGAGATATCTCTGTGGATACCTACATGGAAACCTATCATTTGGCCAAAACAAATTTCTTTGACTTGAACTTTAATGCTGCACAATGTAGTTCTAGCACTCTCTCAGTTTTTACCTCCTCTGTAGTTGGATCCTTGTCATTGACTTCTAGTGCTTTTCTTCCCCCTCAATGATGAAAGCTTGAAAGAGTGTGTGGCAATTCCCAACTGTTGGCACATAGTCAGAATGGGTCTCAGATTGTACTTTTTTACCTGTATAAGTCCTAAAATGAAATAATTTCATTGATCAAATGCAAAGTAATCTTCTAAGAGTACAGACACCAGTTCTCTAGTTAACTGCTACATTCAATTGTCTTGTCTCAACACACACTGGCATATGAAAAACTCAAAACTAGAAGTCTGGTCAGGAAGCTGGAAGCAGACTAAATCCAACATAATTTCTTATTCTAGTTTTGAATGGTAGTAGAGTTATTTTAGTAAATATGGGATATATTGACACTTGGTAAAGGCCATGTGAAGTTGGCTAAGGAGAAGACGGTGTTAAAATTTTTACGGAGGGGCACCTGGGTGTCTGACTTTGGCTCAGGTCATGATCTCACAGTTCATGAGTTCGAGTCCCGCGTCGGGCTCTGTGCTGACAGCAGAGAGCCTGGAGCCTGCTTCAGATTCTGTGTGTGTGTCTCTCTCTGCCCCTCCCCCACTTATGTGTGTGCACTCTCTCTCTCTTTCAAAAATAAACATAAAAAAATTTTTTTTAATTGTTAAGGAGTAGGAGAAGCCAAATATTTTGCTGTCAGCCAAAGAACAATGAGAATGGGATTCTACGAGAAGGGACTTTAGAATTCAAGAAGTAAACTTACCAAGAGAAAAGTTATGTTATAATGTATATTTAATAGTCAGAAGCTAGTTTTCTTGTCTATTGTGTGCTAAATACACCTATTCCTAAAAAACAGAAATGCCCATTCTGCATCTCCTTACTTTCAGGTCAACAGGCATTCTTCTTTAAGAAATGCCCACATTATAGTGGTTTTCAAATATTATGTTGTTTAAGCCAAGTAATGCCTAGCATTACCATCACCATCAATAAATGGGAGAGAGGCACAGAACAGATTCTCCCTCAGTGCCTCTAGGAGGAACCAACTCTGTTGCCACGTTGACTTTGGACTCCTAGCCTCCAGAACTACGAGACAATAAGTACCTGTTGCTTCAAGCCCCGTCCCCCAAAATATGTTGCTTAGCAAGAATTTTATCTCTTAAAGTGAAGCATGAATTAGGTCAAATTATGTTATTTTGATGTGCGAATACAAAAGAATCTACCTCTCCAATGTAAACATGCAAGTCAGTATGGTTCATTACTCTACATTTTGAAAACTTCTTCATTTACACAAATGCATAATCTAAATGGTGCTGTCCAGTACAGTAGTTACCAGCCACATGTGGCTATTTAAATTTAAATTAGTTATGATTAAATAAAATTAAAAATTAATTTCCTCAATCCCACTGGCCACATTTGAAGCACTCAGCACCCACGTGTGACTAGTAGCTACTACACTGGGCAGCACAAAGAATATTTCCATCCATGTGAAACGATCTACTTGAAAGTGCTGCTGTAGAAGGGAAGAGATATAGACTAGAGAGCCACTGCCATAACCACTGCTTCTATTTAGGGAAATTCCTGGTTTTTCATCCAACACTGACTTCATTACACTCATATAATGACAGCTATACTTCACAGTCCCATAAATATCACTTTCTTGGCTTTACAACCTAAAGAAACTAAGAACTAGCACTGTATTATGCACAGTGGCTGATCAGCATCAAGTTTGGAGATGCTATCATCCTGACCTTTCTATTGGCAGGCGTTATCTTATGCAGTTCGATTTGTTTGGATTAGAACTCAGTTGGGGTGAGAGAATGGAAAACATGATCTCCCCCTTCAACAATGACCCAAACTTATCCACTGTTCCTTTTGAGATTGTTCCTAAGTGACCACAAAGTACAATTTACACTAACAGCAATCCTGCACTTTTCAAAAACCATAATAAGCCCTCCAGATAATAAAAAAATTGATCCTGGATAGAGGAAAGCTGTGCATTTCCCCCGGTCCCATATTCAATAATGGATATAGAAACATGGTATTGAGTACATTTTAAATAAGAGTGCTCAGAACAATCTACTCACAAGGCAGACAATCAATATTCCAAAGTGTGCCTAGAGTTCTCAAAATAGGTTTAGAGGTTTTTTCTAATTTATTATAGGGGTTCAAAGTTGTCATAAATATAATTATGAATCTATATTACTTGCCTTAATTAAAGTCTCCAAATACATTTGAGAATTATTTTAACAATTTCTCCCAAGACCAATGTCTTCGGCATTATCAAAAACTTTTAAAAGACTTTTTTTTAAAACAAACCAATTTGTCAATAAATTTCAGAAAAAAAAAAAAGAAGTAGGAGATGAGGCACAAAAGATGTATTAGATTTTGAATACCACAATAAAGAGATTGAACATGAAAAAAAAATAAAACAAGGATTCAGTATCCATAGCATCCTATGAGAAAGACAAAGAGTGAAAATAAAGCTGAGTCCTCCTAGTAAGGCAGCCTAGATCCATTCTGTAACAGATTGTCCCAGTAAGAGAAAACAATGGCCAGTTTGAGTCCAGGGAGATATCATGACATATATCCTTGGGATGGCAGCGAGACAGATTTGCTCTGTATTAACATGCAAATTGGATCTATTCTCTTATTATTTTTAACTCTTCTACTTACAACAAGCATGTGCAACATGGTATGATGGTTAAAGCATAAACCTAAAGGAAAATAAATAATAAAGTGCATTGCTACAACTGCAAATATGATAGGAACTCTGATCTAAATTTTAAAAATTAGAGGAAATTATTTTTAAAAATTGACATCAGCTCATGTGCATGGTGTGGCTCTTTTGAGAAACATGGGCCCTGAGAGAGACTTCTAGCCAAAGAAGATGTGGTGGTTTCTCATTAAGCCCCTGGAAGTGAGTGAAATGAAAATTAAGTCGTTTATGGAACACATACTCTTGAGACATTCCCTGGCTTGATTAGATGAGGCAACAATACAATGTGGATGTGAATGCTAAACAGATGGGGAAAATAACCATAGAAAAGGGCTGCTGGCTTTGGCCAGATTGTAAAAGGTTTCTCCTAATGGGCAAGCAAAATACACCTCATTGAAAAAGAAGTTTGGGCAGATCTGGCCACTAAAAGAAAAAAGCTGAATACTCTATTGCTAGAGGGGAGGCAGAAGATAATGAATGATTGCAGGGAGGAACAAGGGGGGGCTTCTGGGTTACTAGTAATATTCTATTTCTTGACTGGGACAGTGGCTACAAAGTTTGTATACTTTGAATAATTCGTCAAGCTCTATACTTAAAATCTGTGTATTTTTATATGCATGTGTTACACTTAATTTTTTTTTTAATGTAAAGAGGTAAAACTCCCCCTCCTCAACAGAAAGTCACACAGACTAACCTCAGAATCTTCGTGGGTTTCAATGAAAGAAGCAACAAAAAGGGATTTGTTTAATGTAACACTAAGGCATGTCATTGAGTCAGACACATGTTGTGGTGACATTTCATCTTTTGAGGTCCTTTTGTGAACATTCTGGTGTGGCATCAGTCCAAGCCCATTGGTGCATGTAAACAAGATGTTTTATGTCTGACTGTTTGGTACTAACCAATGCAGTTGTCAGCCAGCAGACATATGTAGAGTGCCTCATAGATGCATAGTACTTCCTGCACTGGCTAGTGCCGCGAGAGAAGTATTCTGGCCACAGTGACATAAAAATGACCTTTTTCCCCCCTAAGCAACACACCAGCAAGTGTAGAATAATGTAATTCATACTAAGATTAAGGCGCTAAAGTGCTTTATGTTACTTTAATCAAAGAGACTCTCCAAGCATAGGTTAACTAGATTAGTGCAATGGTCTTAACCTTGGCTGCTCTGTAAAATCACCCAGGCAGTTTTGAAAAGCACTGATACTTCAGTTCCATTTCCAGAGATTCTGATTTAATTAGTCTGCAGTGTGACCTAGCCATGGAATTTTTTTTCATTATTATTCTCCAGATGACTCTAATGTGCAACCAAGGGTGAAAACCACTGCCTAGGTTGGGACTTAGGTTGATAGCCTATTGCAAAGCTATTTCAGGTAAGAATAACATCAAGAAGAGATACAGGAGAATGAGTAGAAAAGTCCTGTGATTAGGAAGAACTAGGATGTGTCACCAGAAGCAAAGGACCATACTGAGAGATTAGGTTAGATCAGTGGTTCCCAAAGTCTCAGGCAGTTTCCACCCCCCAAAAAACTCATTTTTGTTTGTTTGGAGTCTCCATTTAAGCTTAGTAAGACCAGCATCATTCATCCTGATTGTAGGTATCAATACCTACGACTGACACTTCTGTGATTTTCTTAGGAGGCAGAATTTCTTTACTCCAGAATAGCCCTTATATTCTCTTACCCACTTGAATGATGGAGATATTAAGGATATTAGGTTGCTATTGAAACGCTAACATACTAAGAGAACTTAGGGCAATACTGTATTACCAATGTTCTTAGTTTCAACACATGAAAATAGCTGAGTCAGACATATTACTCACATTAACTCATGTAACCTTCACAGCATCCCTATGAGTTTGATTCTTTTATTAATCCCAAACACAAGATACTAAGCCATGGTTAAGTAGAACTTGACACTTATTAATAAGTGGATGAGGTGAGATTCAAAGCCAGACAGTCTGGTCGTCTTCCATCCCACTATACTCATAGGTAAGTTGGAAAAGGACAGCATAGATAGCAAGTACAACTTAAAAGTGGAAGTTTTAAACACCAGGCCAAGAAATTTTAACTTGTGGGTGACAGATGCATATGGCGTGAAATGTAAAAGAAATATTTTTCAGGCATCTGTTTATGGATGGATTGGAAGAGCATATGACACTACTGATTTCTTTGAAATGTTCTTTACTTTAGCTTTCAGGATACTCTTTCTGGTTCTCTTTCCACCTCTCTGGTGACTCAGTTTTCACATTCTGATGCACCTACTGCTTCCTCCTCCTCTTACTCCTCCTCCTCTTCCTCCTTCTCCTCCTCCACTTTCTCCACCTCCATCTCTCCTTCCTTCTCCTCCTCCACTTACCCTGGTGTTCTTCAGGGTTCTGAATTACTCTTCTTCTGCCCTTCTGGCTTCTCTGATAGCTATGATTCTTAACAGGGCTGTGGAGGATGTGAAGAGGGAAAGGTTTAAGTATCTCAAGTAGGAATGTACTTTTTTAAATCCCCTCGGGTGACCATGATACACACCCCCCATTCCAACACACAGACAAGGCTAAGACTCACTGACAAATATGCTGATGACTCTCAAACCTTCATGGACTCCCATCCTAGATTCCAACCTCCTACTGAATAATTCAAATATCACATACATAAAATATAGGTCACGATTCCTCAGGCCCTCTTTGATATTCCCCACCACGTTTAATGGCATCAGACATCATCTTCACCCAGTCTCCAACTGTGAGGCTCGCTCTTACTCAACTTTCCAAATCCAAAATACCACCAAATCCAATGATTCTTCCTCAGATCCAGACCTCCTTCTCTTTCCCACAGCCACTGCCCTGAATGTTCATTCTCCCTCCTCTGAATAACAGCAACAACCTTCCAAACAGGCACCTTATGGGAATTCAACCTCTGCATCACCACCAATTTATTTTCCTCAGTAGAATCTGCACATGGCACTGCCCCCCATGGCCCCTCATCTTCTAAATACCTTTCACAGCCTCCTACTGCCTATAGAACAAATACAAAAAAGCATAAAAGAACCACAACACCTGCCCCAATTCATTTCTATAACTTCATCTCTCACCATTCCCTGTGTATTCCTCCTCCTCTAAACCCCAAAACTTCAATCACACTAAACTCATCCTTCCACGAGGTGATCATAAGCTTTCATGCTTCCAAGTCACTGCAAGTGCTACCTCCTCTGCTTCAAATGTCCTGTTCACTCAGAAAATTCCTACTCACCCTTCAATACCCAATACAATTATTTACTTCCTCAGTAATAATGTTCTGGCTCACTCTTTTGGGTCTCTCAATACTGGTGGGATCCTCCAGGCCCAGGACCCACTTTATTCCATGTTGTATTCTCATGTCCACACTTAGCACCTGGCACCTGCTAGATATGCAATACAATCAATGTTTATTAAAGAAAGGACTGAAAAACTTGACCCAGAAGCTAAATAATTATTGAAGTCATCTAGTCAAGAAACTTTACGAAACCAAAACAGAGGTGGTCAAAAATAGAGAGAAGGAGGTAGACCTGAGAGATCAGTGACAGTTTCAATGAGAGGTACATAGAACGGAATAAGGATCAGAGTAACTCAATGTTTTGTGCTTGGGAAATCTGAGGGTTGATGTTTCATGGGTAGTACTAGAAAATATTAGGAAGATGAAATAATTTTTTACCCCGTGATGGGTCCTTTTTATACCAAACACAGCTTTACTTTATGTGAAAATTTTTTTTTCAAGTTTTGAAGTCTTCAAATATTAATTCTAGCTTTATGAGAATCCTTGGATAAAATAACTTTCCTGACATCTGCAATGGCAAAATTATTACTAAAAATTAGGCATGCTGACATTCAGTTACATTTCCCACTACAGTATTCTGACTCTTCAGGTTAGATTTCATATTCTGAACTCAAAAACTGAATACTCCAGGAAAAAAAAATCTAAAGACACGATTCTCTTGAGAGATTCATAATCAAGTTTAATATTCTATGTTTCATCCATGATTCTTACCTTTCTGTCCCTCAACAAATTTACTCATCATTTTTAATGGATCTCCTTCACCCCACTTATAAGTCGTCTCTAAGTTTGAATCCTATGACACCCTCTTCATTGATTCAAAAAGTATACTTAACTCTTCCTGTACACAATTTAATACTCAGTTCAACGGGTGAAATAGTGGAGTTTTGTGATTTTGAGTGAAGCCTCTGGAATTGAAACCAAGAGTCTGCCACTCACAACATGAACAAGAGTTACTCGACTTCTCTCCCTCTTCTTCGATTTCCTTATTTGTAAAATAAAGTTGTTGACAGGTCCCACAAAACCTGGTTTTGCTCTAATCTTAAAAAATACCTATACGTAGTAAGTGTTCACTAAATGTTAAGCATTATGATAATTACTATTATTATCATTTATATAGTTGTGATACCTCAATGACTAGTCCATCTTGAATATTTGTGTTATCTGTCTTAGCTTAAAAATTCCTTCGTTGTTGGGGCGCCTGGGTGGTGCAGTCGGTTAAGCGTCCGACTTCAGCCAGGTCACGATCTCGCGGTCCGGGAGTTCGAGCCCCGCGTCAGGCTCTGGGCTGATGGCTCGGAGCCTGGAGCCTGTTTCCGATTCTGTGTCTCCCTCTCTCTCTGCCCCTCCCCCGTTCATGCTCTGTCTCTCTCCGTTCCAAAAATAAATAAACGTTGAAAAAAAAAATTTAAAAATTCCTTCGTTGTTTATGGGAGTGGAAAGATGAACGTCTAAGCAAAGTTTTTGAATGAAACTTAGCACAGAACTGAATTCCATTATAATTAACTTAGAAATAAATCTTGGGGCACCCTGGGTGGTTCAGTCGGTTAAACTTCCGACTTCAGGTCAGGTCATGATCTCACATTTCATGGGTTTGAGCCCCACATCGAGCTCTGTACAGATAGCTTGGAGCCTGAAGCCTGCTTCGGATTCTGTGTCTTCCTGTCCCTCTGCCCCTTCCCCACTCATGCTCTGTCTCTCTCAAAAATAAATAAAAACATTTTAAAAAAAAGGAAATAAGCCTTCAGTAACCTAGTGAGACACTCCAATCTCCTGTCTATATTGTAGTAGTCATCTTACTATGCGCTATGTTCTCCACTGTTTTTAAGACGACATCAAAAAGTATTTAAGCCATCCTCAGGGCGCCTGTGTGGCTCATTAGGTTAAGTGTCCAACTTCAGTTCAGGTCATGATCTCACAGCTCATGGGTTCAAGCCCCGCGTTGGGCTCTGTGCTGACAGCTCAGATCCTGGAGCCTGCTTAGGATTCTGTGTCTCCTTCTCTCTCTCTGTCCCTCCCCCACTCATGCTCTCTCTCAAAAATAAACATTAAAAAAATTTAAAGATGACCCATCCTCAACTATTAATTGTAATGCTCTTATCAAATTATGTTTATCTCACCTTGAAATCTCAACAAAAACAAACAGCAAAAAGCAAGAATTTGAACAGCCTTTCATGCCTATGTATACTATGCAGGAGGAATCAAAAAGTGTCTGTTTATTTATCCAGAATTCAACTGTATGAATCCAGGAAATGAAATTTGTCTCTCTTGCTATTATCTAAAGGTGTGGATATTCCTACGAACCAGAGACATTGTTACAATTAAGTTTACTTAAAAATATTTCAATGACCCAGCAATCACACTCCTAGGTATTAACCCAATGAGCTGAAAACTTATATCCACACAAAACTCTACACACAAATGTTTATAGCAGCTTTACTCATGATTGTCAAAACTTGAAAGTAAGCAAGATGTCCTTCAATAGATAAATCAATAAACAAGTTGTGATATATCCCATACAATGGAATGTTATTCAGCCAAGAAAAGACATGGGAGCCTTAAATGCATGTTGCTTAGTGAAAGAAGCCAGTCTGAAAAGGCTACATACTATATGATTCCAACTACATAACGTTCTGAAAAAAGAAAAACAGCAAAAAAAGGCCATGATCGTCAGAAGTTGTAGGGGTGGGAATGAATATGTAGAACATCAGGGATTTTCAAGGAGTGAAACTATTTTGTATGATTCTGTAATGGCAGATACATGGCAATACGCGTCTGACAAAATCAGTATGGCGCTGATTTTTTAAAACTAGAATATTAAAATGTTACATTTATGTTTTCGTATTACTATTTATTCATTTGTGTCAATTACATTTCTTTCCAAAATTTAATTTTGCCCATATGCAAAAATCCCAATTTTAGTTCCCTATTGGAAGCATAAACATCAGCTGATTTTCTTTAAAACTTTCTTATTGCTGACGTCAAGTATGTGAATATATTAGGCTGAAATATAAGCAGGTAAGTACATAAGAAAACCTCCTTTAGTGGCTCCCAAATGCATCTTCATTTGTGCCAGATGTCTGATTTTTGTACATCACTACATTATAGGATCTCGAGTAACGCCAAAAAAAAAAAAAAAAAAAGAATGAGATCATATAGTGTAAGCCATCACTACTAGGTAGTCTGCTTTATCTAGGAATTAATCTGGCAATTATCTCTGTTATTCTCTAAAGTGAATGATATATCATTAAAGTAGCCAAAAGGCATCAACACTTCTGCAAAAGTTAGAGTCTATTACCATTTAGCATATCTGTATGTCAATAAATTAGTTTTACAGGGCTTCCTTAGCAATTGACACTCAACAGAAAATGTATAAAACAATTCAAGCATGCTAGAGGTGTGTCATCTATTAAGGACACACTCATCAATGTCAATAAAATAGTATTCCATTTTTTTTAAACTTTTTTTAATGTTTATTTATTTTTGAGACAGAGAGAGACACAACATGAACAGGGGAGGGTCAGAGAGAGGGAGACACAGAATCCGAAACAGGCTCCAGGCTCTGAGCTGTCAGCACAGAGCCCGACGTGGGGCTCGAACTCACGGACCGCGAGATCATGACCTGAGCCGAAGTCGGCCGCTTAACTGACTGAGCCACCCAGGCACCCCAGTATTCCACTTTTAAAAACTTTTATTTATGTTGCTTGGATTGCTAGATTCCTTTTGTCTTTGTTTTGCCCCAAAACTTGTTTCTTAAAATATTTTGCACATATTCCACTTGCTTCTCTCTTGATTGATCATCAACCTCTTAGGGAGTTATCAGTCACTCTATTAAAGTAACAGAACCAGATATAATATCTCACCTCCCAAAGGCATTTATTCCCCAGGTGATTTTTAAAAAATCTACTGAAGAAATATAATCCCACCTTCAAAACACTGAGACAAGGAAAAAGACAATAGAAGAGATAAAGAAAAAGAAACGACAATAGTGCTCCTAGAAGTTTTAACTCATGATCTACCACGTCAAGTAAATTATGTACTTTGGCATTCAGAGTCATATTCAAAATTCGTACGATAAAGCCTTTATGTCTTATTTATTGTTATGGAAACTGATCTCCAAAATAAATAATTCTTAATAACTGTTTAAAATTTGACAAAAAACATATAGGTTTTCCTTGCAGACCACATTTTTTAAATTACAATTTCCATAGCAGGGACACCTGGCTTAGTTTGCAGAGCATGCGACTCTTGATCTTGGAGTCATGAGTTCAAGCCTGTTGGGCACAGAGCTTACTTTAAAAAAAAAAAAAAAAGAAAAAGAAAGAAAAAAAGAAAACATTGACTTGTGAATTTACATATCTGCCTAATGCCAGAACAACTGGATAAAATTGAAAAATTCAGGTGATCTATAATTTCCATAGCAATGTAATATCCAGTAAAACATTCTAGATGCTGATGAAAATGTCAATATGCTAATAGCTATATAGCTCTACCTTAAACACATCTGTCACATACATTAATTTACTATCTTTGTATAATATCTCTTATCTTTTATCTATTTTATTCTACTCAATCACCTACATGTTTCTAATTGCCCCATCTGCTAATTTCTCTTCATTGAAATGTCAAATATTCTCTATGAGTTCCTTAAAAACCTTGCCAATATACTAACTACATATTATATTGATTTTCATGAGGAAAATTACTTTTTGAAAAAGGAAAAACTATTTTAAATCGTTTATATTATATCCTCCACAACAGTCTTCAACTGAATTTTTTTGGTAAACTATGTTGCAGTCTTTTACCAACGTTCTTTGGTTCAGTATAAATGATATGGTAAATTTGCATTCAAATTCATGGAACTTTTCAAATCTGTTTTCCATTTAGCTGGCCAGCCAAAAACAATATTTTCATTTGTAAACAGCTGTTTCATAATCAGCTCTTTTGTACTATGTGGAACTCCATAAAAAAATAGAAATTTTTATTTAAAATACAGGAATTGCATTAATCCACAAATCATTGATTAGTTTTTGTATACTACCACACGTTCAACTTATAAGGAAAGATTTTAAGGAAAATTTAATCTTGTGTCCAAATATAACATTACTTTAAACATGAGGTCATCTAAACATCTGTCTCCAATATATCACTGGGGATTTAAATCAAAAGTCTGCTAAACATGTACAATCATTTTGAAAATAAATAACAGGACAAATTTTGTCTTGATTATGATTATCATGCATTTTAAAAGGAAACATTTATTCTAATAAGAAAAGTCTGAACTAATTTAAACTTTATTGACATTAACTTAAAATAGTTTCACATAAGAGTAAGAGATATATTTATTTGCTGCTTAACAATACTTACATTTTAACTTTTCAACATTAAATGTTATTCCTTTACCTCTTTATAATATTTTTTTATCTTTGCAAAATATTCAAGGAAAATTTTCAAAACATAAAATATTTCCACTCAGTAACTGAAAAACTTAATAATATTTGTTCTGAACTTTCCTTCCTTTAGGGCAAGTATGAATCCTCAACAAGAACGAAAATAGTTCTATCCATTTAATTGACTCCTGCTTTATGCTTTGAAGTAACATGAATATGGCTAATTACAAAACACAGTTAAAGCAATATCTTTACTCCAGGACTTTACAATTAGCAAAAAAAAAAAAAAAAAAAAAAAAAAAGAATGTATTTTGAAGAGAGTTTAATTAAACTTAGACTCTGTAGCTTACTGCAAAATTTAATTTGTGTCTAGTAAGTGTGAATATTTTAAATTCTGCAACAGGATCACTACTACCAGCTAACTACTTGAGATGAATTAGCATTAAAAATAAACCAAAATGCTTCATCTTCCCAAGTTTCTGCCAAAACTAAAATGAACATTAGCCATTGAAAAGCTGAAGAAAAACAAACTGAAGCATCACTGAATAATACATTGTTAGAAAAACAACATAACATTCCGTAATGTGGCAGAAATCACCAGATATGAGAGTCTAGGCTGATCTTGCGTCCAGTAGGCTGTCACAAAACATAACTAGAAAATGGTCCTTATGGGTTTCTGAACTACCTCAATTCTTTTCTTCTTCCTGCCTATGTCTTGGAAGACTTGACAGCTTTGGCCGTGGCAATTTCAAGTCACGGATTCTGTGTCCTGGTAGACACAGGCTAAGAATTTCAAAATGCATTCATGACACTGTGTACACAACTCTTTTAAATCTATTTTTTTTTTTTACATTTATTTATTTTTGGGACAGAGAGAGACAGAGCATGAACGGGGGAGGGGCAGAGAGAGAGAGGGAGACACAGAATCGGAAACAGGCTCCAGGCTCTGAGCCATCAGCCCAGAGCCCGACGCGGGGCTCGAACTCACGGACCGCGAGATCGTGACCTGGCTGAAGTCGGACGCTTAACCGACTGCACCACCCAGGCGCCCCTGTACACAACTCTTTTAAAGGCAACAAGTGTGCCTTACTCATCTTGGATGCCCATTGGCCTACAACTCCATCTGACACATATCTGCAGCTTGATGATGCTTGATAAATGCATGAATAAGTTAGTGAAAGGAATATCTGACTAGAAAACAAGATCTTTGCCCTGGTTCCACTGAAACTGCCTACTAATAAACTGCCTCAGTTTTCCCACGTAGAAAATGAGGCTAATTCTTGAACTGCGTCCTCCCTGAGGTACTGTGAGAACTGAAAGAGAACATACATACAAAAGTATCTAGAAAACCAGCAGTAGTAAACAAGCGTGATTATGATGATGATTATCAACAACATACATAGGTTAAAATTGTAGACACAGAGAAAGATACTGAATGTGAGATGAAGTATTTATTTTAAAACACTCTTTTGAAGAAGTTTAAAATTAAAATAATTTGCTTACCAAAATAATGTGATATGTTGGAATATAGAGAAATTCATACTGGAAATAAAGAACTCGGGCTAAGAAATCCCTGTGGAAAAGTTAAGTCTTGTGCTTTCATTGTTTTTTAACTTTATAAGACCTTGAAAACTTAATAATTAATGTCTTCTGAATTACCAGGAAGAAACTCAAGTTTTTTTTATATAGTTAATCAATTGAGCTTTTCCTGGATCTTTGCTTTCCCATTCCAAAAGGTTTAATACTATAATGAATGGCTAAAGATGCTGATTCAACATAAGCAATATGAAAGCATGTATTCTTGTGCTGCCATTGATACTTTCCTTCAAATTCAAACAAACACAGATATGAACTAAGTAGGATGTGTTTGAATTATACTGATCTTTGCAGACTTGTCTTTATGATTGTCAATTATCTCCATTTTTTTCCAAAAAGAACCACTAAAGCATAAAAATAATTTTGTTTTATTGTACTTTCCACTTGTATAACTTGCTCACATTCAAACTTTGGGTTCCTACATATTTTATAATTTTCCATTTCTTTCTATGTAGATTTTCTCTCTATCATGGGAATAAAAAGCAGCCCCTTGAAAAATACTTAACTTGGCTTTTCCCTATTCACTTTTACTCAAAATACTTATAATAAAATATGCAAGGTACTATGGTCACTTTTTATTTTTTTCTAGATTATACTGACTTATATTTTTCAAAATATCCACATTGTTAAGCTTTTCATACATTTTTGTCTCAGTGTTTTAATATAATACAAGCCCCACCTTTAGGGACAGTGCTTGTCAACCTTGGCTGCATACAGGAATCAGCTGAAATGCTTTAAAAATGCCAAGCCCCGGGCCCAACACCCCAAGATGCTGATTTAGTTGATATGGAGTGTGGCTCTGGTATCAGGGTCTTTTAAAGTTACCCAGGTCAGTCAAGGCTGAGACCCATTGCTTTGGAAGTTTACAGTCTTGTACAGGAGATTGCTAACAACACAACTAACTGTCAATTTAGGGAGTGCTTACTTGTGCCCAGCAGCCAGCTAAGCACTTTATGTGCATTATCTCATTTAATTCGCAGCAATGTTATGAAGAAAGATTCTGTTACTAATTCCTACTTTATGAATAAGGACATGAAGATTCGAAAGATTAAGAAACTCTCGCGCCTGGGTGGCTCAGTCGGTTAAGCATCCGACACTTCAGCTCAGGTCATGATATCGCGGTCTGTGAGTTCAAGCCCCGTGTCGGGCTCTGGGCTGATGGCTCAGAGCCTGAAGCCTGCTTCCGATTCTGTGTCTCCCTCTCTTTCTGCCCCTCCCCCATTCATGCTCTGTCTCTGTCTCAAAAATAAATAAACATTAAAAAAAAAAATTTAGAAAGGAAAAAAAAAGAAACTTTCCCCAGGTCCTACCACTGTTAGTTGGCTGAGAGAGAACTCAAAGACAACTCTGTCCAACTCCAGAGAAGGAACTCTTCATCACTGACTACCATCATGGTGGAAACTGGGCCATAAGACAAATTTTTTTAAAAAGGCAAGTCAGAGGGCTAGTGAATAGAAGTGACAGAAGGATTAGCTTCTGGGATATAAAAACATTAAAATTAGCAAGACACTGGAAATGTCCTTTCTCTTCTTAGCCTGATTGTCAGAATAAATTGTTAACTTTCTCAAACTAGTAGCATTTGAGGAAAAGAACATTCCCAGGCAGTGTCCTGGTCTAGCTGCATACCTCTTAGTTGTCATGGACACAGGAAGGAACAATGAAATCATTATTTGACTATTATTTTCTAGTTGCTAGTCAGCATATGATTCTGTCTGTAAACTGCATCTCTGCATTCCCTACAGATCAGGGGAGCTGTCCCTCCTGGTAGTGACAGAATAACCACAAACAAAACAATCCTTCTCAGGGGAAAGCCATCTTTATCTGTCAGTGTTAGTCAGTTGAGAAACAGAGCTGCAGGCAGCTGAAAAAACAGTTTGACTGTTTTAAGTTTACAGGTGGCCTTATAATGGAAATTTTTACACACTGAAATTCCTTTTTCAAGTTAAAAAAGTTTGGACAAAAAAAAAGACAAAATTTGGCAGTATTTTAATGCAATGCTTCTAACCAGCTTGCGAAAGCAAAATATCAAATTTTAGTGAAGCTTGGTGAACTAAGCACCCGCCTTCTGGCAAACAGACTCAGTTAAGTATTCCCACCCTTTCTGTGCTGAACATTCCTCATGGTTAAAATCAGATCAGCCACACATACCTGTTATCACAGGGCCTGCTATATACAAGACACTTAAGAAAAGCTTTCTGAATGAATTCATGGACATTAGGAAGAATTTAAAAATATTTTTAATAGAAGATTGTATACACAGAAACATAATAATAATCTCAAGATATAAATAATAGGATAGCTGCTTAAAGCCCAGCTGGAAAGTATTTTCGTGTGTGTGTGTGTGTGTGTGTGTGTGTGTGTGTGTGCGTGCGTGTTTGTTTGGAAGAAACCAGGATGAAAAGAGTAGAAGGCATTTGACTAATAATTCCATAAGCATTAACAGCAAGGATTCGATACTTGGGATTCCACAAAAGATACCTGTTGGGCTTTCTCCAACATTTGGGGCAATGAAGCAGACAAAGCCAGTTTATTTTGTAGGTGGCTCAAAACCTTTTTCCTGATTGGCCTATCATAACTTAAACTTTTTTCTGGGGAAAAGGTACAGTTTGAGGCCTATCCCACACAATAAAGTACAACTAATTAAATTTATCAGGTTAGCTACAAGAATAAAATTTTTCTAGAACAAAATCAAGGTTTTCAAAAGTCAGATTAGGAAGCTATTGATGAGAGTCAGAAAGTCATGGGGTGCTTTGGTGGAAAGCCCTGGACAGCCCCCTCAGTGAGAATGCTGAACATTGGGGCTGAGACATAGAAAAAATTCAGAAACTAATGAGAAAAGGAGAGATGGTTAATTACAAACTTGGGTAATAATTTTGCTTGCAATTCCTGGGAAAACGACTAACCCTTCTTAATCTATAAACCTTTAGTTGTCGATCAGGTGGTCAGTCTCTTTCTCACTGGCATGGGATATGGAAATAACCACATTAAAGAAAAGGTCTTTATTATCTGTATTGATTAATAATACTTGAAACAATTTGCTCCAAATGGTACTTTGCGATTTTAAGATCCCCAAAGTTATTATGAATGATAAATATAATAAAATACCTACAAAAGTATTAATGCCCTTCTCTAAAAAAAAAAAAAAAAGTAGGTCTTGAGGGAAGGGAATAACCCGTTATTTGATAGGGTGTCCACTGGGATATAAACTGAAAATCATCCCTATAGGCCCACTATGGAATATTGAAAATGAAACCTAACGACTCCATTTTGGAAATAAAAACATTAAAAATTTCTGTTGAAAAATAAGATTAAGTTAATGATATCCAGATTTGAGAACAAAACAAAACTCTACCACCAACAAACAGTTAAGCAAAAATAAGGTTAGGTTTCTAGAAGGTAAACAGAAACATACAGTTTACATTATAAATTGTAGAACAGAATTATAGTTACCATATATTCATATAGTATGTCACTCATCTATGAAGATTTCTTTAAATTCCTAGAATATGTCTAAATACTTTTATATTTTCCCTTTATGTTAGTAACTAATATTTACTGAGTACTTAGTAAATTCTAGGCACAATGATAAGCCTTCACATGTATCAACCCATCTGACCCTTCTAACAACTTTATGAAGTAGATAGCAATGTATCCCTATTTTATAAGTATAAAGTACAAAAATGTTAAATTGCCTGCCTAAAGTAACACACCTAGTGAGTATCAAAATTGGGATCTAATGCCAGGCAGTAAAGCATCAGAATCCCCACAAGAGACCACTTCCCTTATTATCTCGACTCTTTTCATAAGGTAAAGTGCACTATTGAAAATGGTGCCCCATTTTCTTTCTTTGTCAATAAAGAACAAAAATGAAGTAGATCAATGTTTTCATATTTTTTCTAAATTTTAACTTATCTACAAAAAGTCTGCCATCCATTTCTAACATGTGAATAATGAAAAGCGATAGACTTCCTTTTTGAATTTACAATATAAAATATTTCTGTGTAGAGTTGCTCATAAGCAGAACTGTGCATCTTGTATTGATTACATGTCAAATAGAGTAAAACCTTGGTTTGCGAGCATAATTCGTTCTGGAAACATGTTTGGAATCCAAAGCACTTGTATATAAAAGCAAATTTCCCCATAAGAAATAATAGAAACTCAGATGCTTTGCTCTACAACCCAAAAATGTTCACATAAAAATGATTACAATTGTGTAATATAATATAAAGAAAGAAAATACAAAATATAAAGAATAAACAAAATAACCTGCCCTTACCTTTGAAAACTTTCATGATTGGTGAGGGAGACAAGAGAGAGGAGAGTTACTGTGTAGGACAATAGAATCACTGCTATCTCTTGGCTCAATTGAATCTTTTTCTGCATGGGAGCCATTGTACATGCTCACAAGGATGTTGACTACAGCACAGTATTAATAAATTCTTGTCAGATACTGTATTTAATGTAACTGGCAATAAGGCAGCAGAAGAAAGGGTCTATATCTGCAGGCAGCCTGAGCTAGAATAAAGCAAACCATTCCTAAGCTTACTCTTGGATGGAAAAGCAAAGGACTGTCGGTAGGTGATTTCAAGTGACAAAAAGTACACTAGTGCCAGTTGTGGGCACTTTCCAACATTCTGAAAAATCACTGACTTTTGCCAAACATAGTGGCCTGAGACCGAGCATCCAAGCATGAGAGACAATCACTCATAATCCTGCAGCAAGTGAGAGAGACGGAGAAAGAGAAGAACCACTGGCTCAGTTTTGATCATGTGACATTCAGCATCATGTATTATTCATATTGCAATACTTCATTCATCAAGGTAAAATTCATTAGAAATGAATATTGCACAAACACGTTATTTGCAATCCAAGGTTTCACTGTATTCCATTATAGCAAATCACACTGTTTAGCATTTAAATATACCTTTGGTCAAAAAATAAAAGTTTTATTTTCAGTACAGCTCTGAGAAACTATCACTCCTACATTCCCTCAACTATCAGCAAAATAAGATGCTACAAATGAGTTCAAAGTACTTAGTTTTTTTTTTTAATGTTTATTTTTAAGAGAGTGAGAGAGAGCACGAGCAGGGGAGGGGCAGAGAAAGATGGAGACACAGAATCCAAAGCAGGCTCCAGGCTCCGAGCTGTCAGCACAGAGCTGGATGCAGGGCTCGAACCCATGAACCATGAGATCATGATTTGCACTGAAGTTGGACACTTAACCAACTGAGCCACCCAGGTACCCTAGCACTTGGTTTCTAAAATAGAAGATATTTTCTTTATCTTTGCTATATTTATGGCTGGTCAGACAGGGGCACACAAGCAAAATATGTCTCAAAAGAATTGTACTGCTTTGTGGTGAATGTAATTTGAATAAAAATAGATGTATTGAGTGGATATTATCTTCTAAGCACTGTGCAAGGCCTGGAGATACAAAATAAATAAGAGTTGGTCTCTACCTAAAAGGGGCACACTTATTTTTTTCACTATTCAACCTGTTTTTATTAGTCAACATTACATGTTTTTTACATTTTTTTAAGTCCAAATCACATATTTTTTTTTTGATTTTATTTTTTAAATGTACATCCAAATTAGTTAGCATATAGTACAATAATGATTTCAGGAGTAGATTCCTTAGTGCCCCTTACCCATTTAGCCCATCCCCCCTCCCACAACCCCTCCAATAACCCTCTGTTTGTTCTCCATATTTATGAGTCTCTTCTGTTTTGTCCCCATCCCTGTTTTTATATTATTTTTGTTTCCCTTCCCTTATGTTCACTTATTTTATCTCTTAAAGTCCTCATATGAGTAAGTCATATGATATTTGTCTTTCTCTGACTAATTTCACTTAGCTTAATACCCTCCAGTTCCATCCACGTAGTTGCAAATGGTAAGATTTCATTCCTTTTGATTGCTGAGTAATACTCCATTGTATATATATACCACATCTTCTTTATCCATTCATCTATCAATGGACATTTGGGCTCTTTCCATACTTTGGCTATTGTTGATAGTGCTGCTATAAACATTGGGGTGCATGTGTCCCTTCGAAACAGCACACCTGTATCCCTTGGATAAATACCTAGTAGTGCAATTGCTGGGTTGTAGGGTAGTTCTATTTTTTTTTTTTGAAGAACCTCCATACTGTTTTCCAGAGTGGCTGCACCAGCTTGCTTTCCCAGGGGTACACTCTTTGCCAGACTTAAAAAACAAGAAATAAATCCAGTATAATCTTTTAAATTAATCACATACAAAAAAACTAAGGTAATTGTGAAAGGCATCCATGTAGAGTAAAACAGAAGATAGTATGTAAGCATATCAATGAAAACAAACACAAATAATACTGGATAATGCCTATTTAAAAACACCTACTGAATGGACAGATGATACATTTTTAAACTATAGAATATATAAATCTGGCAGGGTCACATAGACATCATCAACACTGCTTTCTTTCCATATAACTTAGGAACCAGTGTCTCTACTTTTCTTTCTTCCCTTCCCTTCTTTGCTTCTCTGTTAGCTTCTAATCCCCAGCACGTGTATGCTCAAAACCATAGAAGGTATACACTAATGCAGATCTCTACAAAAACATGAAGGAAACAAAAGGTCTTGTCCTTCCTTGATGCTTGATCAGGCAAACATGAGACTGTATTGCTCTGTAAAAGAAAGTTGCTGATATGCTTTCCAATTTTGATATGATCACATTTCTCCTTTCAACTTAAAAGAATATGAAATAAATGTTTTCTTAGGTCAACTAAAAAAGCCCCCACTACTCAAAATAAATCACTAAAGAGTCTTTAGTATTTCTGTACTAAGTATTTTCAATATTCACCTTCTTTATAATTTTCCTAAAATTTCATAGCTATATACATTTATCATTAAGAGAGAAAGAAATAACATGTTTAATTTACTAATCATGTTTTTATGTTTTAAAACACATGGTCAAGTTACACTGCCATCTTGTGGTTAGAAGCTCATTTACAGTGGCAAGGACTTCTGGAATTTCCATTAATTCCACACAGAATCTATGTACCTAAAAGAAAAAAAAAAGCCCTGTTTGGAACGTCTAAGAAATGCATTCTTTTACATCTCCCTCACTTTCTTACATTAAAGCCAAGAAATGTCAAGAAATGGCATTTTGAGTGGCTGCCCCAGATAGATAAATAAAAAGAACTATGCGTTTGGCACGCTAGATCTTGCTCACAGCAGCTTATAATTTACAATTAGTATAATACACACTCTAACCCTGAGAATTTAGAGAAACAAAACTATGGAATCTAGGAGGTTCATTCCCACAAGGTAATCTCCAAGACCTACAAGCAATGAATGTTACATTTATGCTAAGCTTATCAACAATTTTTGTTTGATCCAAAACTCTAAATTCAAAAGCAAGACCACAACAGAGGAAATATTATAGCAATAAAAATAATTGCCCATCCCTCTTATTCACATACATAATCTTGTTTTTCCATACATGGTTAAGAATCATAATTAAATGAAAAAATTAATTCCAAAGTACAGTCCTCCACATTTTTCAAATGCATAATTCTCTATGATCTATGCCAGGCACATGTTCCAAATGTTTTATAATGGTGGAATCTAATTAGAAGTTAACACACTTCTACATCTAAATTTGTCTGCAGAAAGCTTTTCCTTCTTTTTTTATTTTTAAGTAAATCATCAAAATTATAGGAAGACAGTGCCATCTATAGGTCTGCACAAGGACAGAATGGAGTTCTATTCAGATGTGACTGTCCACTGTGATACAGTAGTCAACCAAATGCATTGCACTAGAAAGAAGTTCCAAAATAACTCTGCTCATTGTTGAGTCTCTGGAAAGGTGCCTATAATTTATTCCAAAGTATTTTATCTCCACAATCATTCTCCAAACAAGAAGAACAACAACAACAACGGCCACATCAACAAGAACAAAAATAATATTTTCCATAACTGTATTAATCTGATTTTGGCACATTTTATGACTCATAAATAATTACTTATTGTTGTTATTTATTAATAATTATGATAAATTTTCAAGAAATATTAGCTCATTGGCACTTCCTCTCTCTCTCTCACATAATGTAAAACTTTTGGGGGTTAATTTTTTTTAGGTGCCATTCAATTCTATTGAAACATATATTTCATTATAATTTTTTCCAAAATTGTATTTCCCCCTAGAATAGTCCATTCTAGTTTTTATAGACAATCAACTAAATTCACCCTGCATCTCACCTACAGCTACCAAATTATTGCAAAAGGAAAAACTCAAAACAAACTTATTTTATGCAACTTCAATTCCCTCCTCTTTCACAGCCAGGCTCATTCAGTCTGTTCTGAGGTTGCTCTTTCTTCAGTGAGTCATTCTGGTGTCTTACCTAGTTGTACAGGTTTTAATTAACAATTACCCAAGGATTGGGGCTCAGCTCGTTCCTAATCAATCGCCTACAGGGAATGACACAAAAGAGATAGCCCTGTCAATGCTGACAAAGTCCTCTGATGGGTAAAGTGGAAAATTTTATACTTGTACTATGGCTGACATTTAGAGATCTGGCAAAAACAAGGAAGAGCCAGGTTGCACCAGAGGCAGATCCTGATTGTTCATCAGTGCACAAGTTCCTTGAGCAGCTACAATATTTAACCCAGCCTGAAGGAAAAAAGGTCTTATGGAGACAATACTCTGTATGGGGCTGCTAACCTGGTTTCTCATTTTGTACCCCATGAGGCAGGGTGAGGTAGCGGGTAGGAATACAAACTTTGAAAGCAAAGAAAACAGAGTCTGAGTTCATGTTCCATCACTCGCCTTGAACAAGTTTTTAATTTCTCCAAGCTTCACTTTCCTCATCCTCAAGATATTACAATTAACATCAATCATTTAAGCAAAGTAAGGTGCTTTATACATAGTAATCTTCAGTAAATGTGAACACTTAAGATTTATCTTACTGTTTCCTGTTTGTCTGATCTTAATTATCTAATAATTAGGAAAGATCCATATAACCCAAACAAACACCCAGAAAAGGTCAGTTGTAACCCGCTAAGTTAACAAAAAGAATGAATGAGAAAGACAACTCAAAATAAGGGTGAGTACAACAATACAACAAAGAGAAAATGGTATTTGATGGTCTAATATTAGTTTCAAAATTTACCTCTAAAACATTACCTTTGAAAATCACTAAGAGTTCACATAACTCTTGATCCCATGATATTTTTACTGTATAAGTTAGAAATCTGAGTCTGCAAGACACAGAGAAGTTGGAAATATCAGGGAGTTACCTGCAAATGGATAATACTGAAGCCAGAGAGCAGATGGGCTTGCTCGGGGAGCTCAGAGTGTGTGGAGCAGAGAATGCCAATTTTTGAGGAAAGGAAAAAAGAGGAACCAGCAAAGGAAACAGTAAAGAAGTGATTGGATATGAATAAGAAGATAACAGTCAATAGCAGAGACAACTTTAAAGAGAAAAATTGGTCAGACATGTGAAGTTTTACAAAGAATAGGTAAAATTAGGAATGAAAAGCAGTAGTTAACAGTTTGGGCAGAAAGGGAAAGACAGATATGCCAATTATAGTAGGTTGGAAACGAAGTGAAGAACTTTCCACAAAGGTTGACAATGAAAGGAAGAGAAACATAGGACCATGGCTTGAGATAAGTAACACTAACTTGAGAATTACAACATGAAGAGAAAAATACAATCAAATGCCTGTTGTAGGTTGAATTGCGTCCCCCCCCCCCCAAAAAAAAGATATGTTCAAGTCCTAAACTCTGCTATGTGACTTTATTTAGAAATAGGTCTTTACAAATGTAATCAAGTTAAGGTGAGGTCATACTGGATTGGAGTGGGCCCTAATCTAATGATACCCTTATAAAAAGATGGAAATTTGGACAGACACAGAGACAGATAGGAAGAGAAAGCCATGTGATAACAGCCAAAGAACACAAAGATTGGTAGCAACTACCAGAAGCTAGGACAGAGGCATGGACCAAATTCTCCCTTGCTGCCTCCAGAAGAAACCAGCCCTGCCCACACTTTGTTTCAGACTTCTAACCTCCAGTACTGTGAGACAATAAATTCCTGGAATTTTAAGCCATCTACTTTGTGGTACGTTGTTCAGACAGTCCCAGCAAAGTGATACAAGGGATCAAAAGATAGAGATCTAATAGAATATTTAGAATGGCATAAACCTTGATCACATCAAAGTATGGAAATAACTGACACAAATAGAATAGTTTAAAACCAAAAGAAAAATAAATTAATGAGGAAAAGCAGTTAAATTCTAAAACAGTTAAGAATCCCATAGAAGTCCCTTAACCTAGTTTCATTTATTGCCATTTTAAGATACCATCTACTTAAATCATAAAGATGTTTGAAAATGATCTGTGAATCTCTTTTCATTTTGGGGTCCTGGAACAAAAGATAATACATAAATTTTAAATGTGTATTTATTTTTGAGAGAGAGAGACAGAGCACGAGCAAGGGAGGAGCAGAGAGAGAGGAAGACACAGAACCTGAAACAGGCTCCAGGCTCTGAGCTGTCAGCACAGAGCCCAACGCAGGGCTCAAACTCACAAACCGTGAGATCATGACCTAAGCTGAAGCTGGATGCTCAACCGACTGAGCCACCCAAGCGCCCCAAGATAATACATAAATTTTAAAAATTATCATGGACCTCTTCCTCAGAAGGTGGCAGACACTTCAGACCTGAAGACAATTTTTTCATTTCATTTACTAAATGATTACAATGAAAGAAAATATTGTTGAAAGAAAAGAAAGTTCTGTTGCAAATACTGGTTGTTTGATGGCTTGAACCCCAGCATACTTCTCTCTCTTCAGAGTTGGACCCTAATAATATATTTTGTGGCTTATGCTTCTAATATTTATTCATTAGTATAGTCAGCAAACATTTCCAAGCATCTACTATGCTTTACCTAAAACACCAGGTTCTCAGTGCTCTGAGATGTTGTAGTCAAGACTGGGAGCGGTGGGCAGTGCGTGGGCAAGGGAGACAAGGAAGGGCTGGTTTAACAAAGTGTTCCTAAGATGTTGTGCAAACATTGATTCACATTTTTACGTCAATTGAATCACGTACCCACATGTTATACATGTGTTTTTAAAATGTCTTTCAGGGATGCCTGGGTGGTTCAGTGAATTAAGCATCTGACTTTGGCTCAGGTCATGGATTCACGGTTCATGGGTTCGAGCCCCGCATCAAGCTCTGTGCTGACAGCTCAGAGCCTGGAGCCTGCTTCGGATTCTGTGTCTCCCTCTCTCTGCCCCTCCCCAGCTTGCTCTCTCTCTCTCTCTCTCTCTCAAAAATAAATAAAAACATTTAAAAAATTTTAAAAATGCCTTTCAGTGAGGGAAACTAAGAAATCCTTTGAAATGTGGTTATGAGATTTATATTTTGTTCTTAAATGTATATTTTTTTTAATTTTTTTTTTCAACGTTTATTTATTTTTGGGACAGAGAGAGACAGCATGAACGGGGGAGGGGCAGAGAGAGAGGGGGAGACACAGAATCGGAAACAGGCTCCAGGCTCTGAGCCATCAGCCCAGAGCCTGACGCGGGGCTCGAACTCCCGGACCGCGAGATCGTGACCTGGCTGAAGTCGGACGCTTAACCGACTGCGCCACCCAGGAGCCCCTAAATGTATATTTTTAAAAACTAGATTTTCTTTAAGAGAGATAAGACTACATTTTCATCGGGGCACCTGGGTGGCTCAGTCAATTAAGCGTCCAACTTCAGCCCAGGTCATGATCTCACAGTGTGTGAGTTCCAGCCCTGCGTCAGGCTTTGTGCTGATGGCTTGGAGCCTGCTTCGGATTCTGTGTCTCCCCAGCTCACACTTTCTCCCTCTCCCTCCCTTCCTCCCTCCCTCTCCCTCTCTCTCTCTCTCTCTCTCTCTCTCTCTCTCTCTCTCTCTCTCTCTCTCCCAAAAATAAATAAAAACATTAAAAAAAATTTTAAAAGGTCTTTCAGTGAAGGAAACCAGGAAATCCTTTGAAATGTGGTTATGCAGTTCATATTTTGTTCTTAAATGCATATTTTTGAGGATTAGATTTCCTTCAAGAGAGATAAGACTACATTTTCATTAAAATGCATCCCTTAAAGGTATTTTATAATTAATTTGAACAGTAGAGTTGTTTCCTCCTATGTGGTTGAAATAAGGGGAATTTTTCCTCCCTAATTACCCAGATAATGGGTTCCAGCCTTCCTCTGATGTGTCATAAAGGCTCACCTGTTTCACTACAACCTGCTATTTATTATCAAACAATTGCAGTTTCCCAAATCCTGAAGTTCCAAAGGTGCCATTTATCCAAATCACATGTGTGCCTCCTTTGCACCCATTCTAATGGATGCAAGAATTTTCCTTGATAAAAATTTTAACCTTGATTACCCCCCGGGTGCATCGATACTTTTATTACTTAGTCCTAATTAAAATCCAGAGGACTAGTACACATACTGCCTATTAAGGCACTTCTTTTAATTGTATTTTAACTATTATGGGTTAAAGCAAGCAAAAGTAGAATTCTTGTGAAAATGAATATATATATATATATATGATATATATATCATATATATATATATATGTATGATATACAAGACAAGGAGTTTAAAAAAAATAAGATTTCAAATTATCCAATACCATTTTAGCTACCTTTTAGGTTGAAAGCCTTAACTCTCTCCCCTCAGTATAATGCACATTTTATATATACTGTCAATAGCTAATTTCCCAGAGACCTATCCATGAATCCTAGGTTTCCTTCCCCCTAAAAAAGGTTTCTCCTTTCACCTTGTCATTTGACCCCTTGAAGGTGATTAATGAGAAACTGCACAAAGTACTTGAACTGTGTCTAGTACAAAATTGGAAAACCTGTTTCCAGGATAGTTTGACTAAATAATTTCACCGAAATATCTCCAGGAAGACACACAAAATAAAAATTGTGATTGGAGATGTGATGGGGGTGTGCCTACAAGATACAAGGAACTAGGGTGGGGCTGGTGAGGAGCCTGGAAATTCTGGGAAGAAATCAGTGTCCTGCATGCATGGAGACCATGTAAATAATATAAGGAGGGGAAATTCTCTAGGAAGTTCTCTGAGTAGCACTTGCAGACTTCTAAGAATATAAGATTCTGGGAGGTAGAAGGAGGAGGGTACTAGAGATGTGCAAGAGAATTCAGTGGGCAGGGCCTAGGCAAGCTCTCAGGAGGGAGCCTGACAGGCTCTGGGAGAGCAAGGTCTCTCAGGAATCCAAGAGGACTTGCCAAAGACCCTGGAAAATTCTGATGTTAGAGGCAAAAAGTCCAGTGGGAACTTGGGGAGAATTACCATCTGAGTGAGCCTAAAAGGCTTCTACATTTCATGTGAAGAACCCCATGAGCATTGGAAACACATGGAAGAATCCAAACTGATAATTAAGGAGAATGGGAGGGTCTGAGGTAAAGTTGAGTTCCTGGCCCCAAGGAAGACATGTCATAGAAGGGAAACTTCCTGGAGCCCTGATGGTGAGCAGACAAGGGAATGATGTCTAATACTGAGGCCCAGGTACCTTGGGAACTCTAGCAAGCTTGGGGGAATTCTGTCAGTGTTGCTGTCAGGTTTGCTACCCGACATTTGGTAGTAATAGAAAAAGATGTCCCTTCTCCCCCAGGTGGATGCATCTCTACTCTAGGATACATGGATTATGAATCAGCATGGGCTAGATTTCAGCTCCCACTTGCTCCAATGGCCAGAGCCCTTTTTTTCAGTGTACAACCTACCCAACTTCACATACAGGCCTTGAATGGACTGGGAATTTCTTTTAGCTAAAAGCTAATCTTGTGCCCATACACATGAAATTGTTTAGAGAGAACAACCTATCATTTAGCAGAAAGACTACACGAATGGTATTTGTAGATAAAAGAACTCTTTTAAGAGATATAAATTAAAGAGCTATAAAGACAATAAGGGATAGTAGACTTGATTTGATCTCTCCAAATTCTAAAAATGTCTGATAATGTAAATGATATTTTTCTGGTGCCTCTCCTATCCTGATTTCCTACAGAAATGGTTGCATGCTTGAGCAACCATAGGCAAATTAACTAGGCCCTCTGTAGGTCAGTTTCTTTACCCTGGAGTTGTGGTGAGGATTAAACACGTTGATCCATTTAAAGCTAGAACTGGGTCTAGCGGTTAGTATTTACTCAATAAATGTTATTATTTGCGCTATTCACATGTTAATGAGAGTGTTGAGCTGCATGAGGCTGTAGAGGCCATCTGGACAACATTCCTTCAGAAAACAGTTTTCGAGCTAGGCCTTGGAAAATGGGTAGAATTTCAATAGCTAGAGAAAATAAGAGGAAGACATTCCAGGAATTGGGAATAAAGGTGGAAAGGTACAGGTAACATTCAAGTATTTAGCAGAAACTGAAAGGCATGTGTAGGAGAGGAGTGGTAAATAAGCCTGACAGCTAAACTGGGGGCACATAATAAGGCTTACAGAATTCATTCTTCTCTCTCTGGTCAGCAGTGAAAACCAAGAATGTTTTAACTTGTAACCCTCTGAAATCTGATTCCCCTCTATAAAATCTCTTTTCCTCAAAAGTCTTTTAATGCAGGGCATCTAAAACTGGAAAGTGCAAACAAATGACTTGAGGTCCTTCCTATAATACAGATTCTGATATGGCAGGTCTGGAGTGAGGTCTGAGACCCTACATTTTTAACAAGCTTCCAGGTGCTACCATGTCTCTGCTGCTGCTCGTCCACGGCTCACCCTTCAAGCACCAAGGGTCTAATCCAATGGCCTCTTCTCACTCTCATCCTTACCACCTCTGCAGTGTTTGGCCTTGCTGATTTTCCTTAAGTTCTCATCATTGGCTTCTATTCTTTCACGTGAAACTTATGCAATTACTTGAAGCTGAAAATACAGACTAGAAGCCTACTCTGTAAAACTTCAGTACATACTGACTTGTCCTAGGCATAGCTTTCATCATATAAAACAAAGTTGCCATTGGTAACAATACTTTTACATATTAGCTATAGCTACAAGCTCCAGTCCAATCTTTAGATGTATACTGTCCAAGCAAGTGTAAGTGTATCAATCTCTTTGGTTTTTGAAATGCAAGTATCACAAACCATCTTTTAATATAAGACAGACATATTTTGTTATGAAAAACATCTATTGCCTATCTCATAATGTGTCTAACTTCTCTGGAAAATAAATCTCCCCCGAAATCCCCATGCCCACTGTGGCCCCACCCATCCACATGGGTACTGACTACCATTTATTGGTGCAGAGGTGGGCCCTTATCCAAAACTGGGTCATCTTGAGTCTTTCCCCCAGGATTTTACATGAGAAATGGAAAAAAAAAAAAAAAAAAGCAAGTTAGTCTCTCACTATCTCTATAGAAGTGAAGAGAATGTAAATTCAAGAGCTGTTAGGAACCACGTTCTGTCATGTGGATGGCAGAGCAGAAAATAGCAGTCAATTGTAAGAAAAAAAGATTGATAGGGGCCCATGGGTGGCTCACTCAGTTAAGTGTCCAATTTTGGCTCAAGTCATGATCTCGCAGTTTGTTGAGTTCAAGCCTCATGTCAGGCTCTGTGCTGACAGCTCAGAGCCTGGAGCCTGCTTCAGATTCTGCCTTTCCCCCTCTCTCTGCCCCTCTCCCTCACACGCTCTGTCTTTCTCTCTCTCAAAAACAAATAAACATTAAGAAAATTTTTTTTTTCATAAAAAAGTCTGAAGGTACCACAAGAGCACAGGGAAATACCTCCACAGTATGGCACACTGACAACCTTGAACATCTCCACATAACCTGTGGACACGGCTAGGCCACAGACTGATTCGAGTCTTGGCAGAATGCCCGATGATTTCTTCTGGTCTAAGGGAAGATAAGCAGCCTGGTGAGGAAGAGCAGAGAAGCTGTTTCTCCTGTTATCTTAGGGAAGACTACCATGAGGCCATTTCTCATGTATCTCCCCAGTTTCAGTTGAACTCAAGACTTTCCACCTCATTCCCACTTGGGGGAAGCTGCAGCCTTCAGTGTAAGTCAATAAAACTGCTTGGCTGTGGTTCTGAGGCACCTCCTCGACAGTAGAGTGACCCGCTGCTCATACCATCTACCAACTGGCATCTTCAGTTTGGTGTTGCCCATGGAATAAGGGACACAGGGAACTGACACCACCATATCACCTGCTTTTCCTAAGTAATTAGCTATCTGAATCCGTTTGGGCATGTTTACTCCTTACCAGACAAATCTATGGAAATATGGCAAGCCATCCTAGCAGCTGTATTAGTATTACTGGTGACCCTACTATTCACCATGAACCTGCTGCCTTGGAAATGTTTAACCATTTGACAACGTGAGGAAAGGTAAAGGATGACTTCCTGAATTCTCCTCAGTGCTCTAGCTCCTGGTTCCAGTCTCCTCCAGGAATGCATCCAGACCTTGAATTCCAAGAGATTCCCTGGTATTTCTGCAATAAACTTCCCCGGCATTTTTCCCCCTTAAGAAAGCCGAAATGTATTTTTAACCTTGACCCTCAAAAGGTCATATAATACACACACAGAGGTGCCGCATTTGATGACATTATCAGTAATGAGAACTTTAGCGCTAGAGATTCAAACGCATTTTCTATATTTATTAAAATTCCACATCTCTTGTATATTAATTTCTCTTTGGCCCTTTACCTAGTATATGTAATATGATTAATCTGCATTTATTAAAAACCAGTAAATATAAAGTTTTATGAAAATATTATTGCCTAAGTAGAAAACACGATCTCCTTTCACTATGATGAAAGTGCACATTACTTTCAACATTTATCAGTGATTCCATAGTACCAAATCTATAAATCAACCACACTATGTTTAATTTACCTTACACATATACTAATTTTCATTCATATTAGTTACAACTATAAGAATATGATGACATCACACATTTGTGCCAAATATTTATCAACCAACAAAAACATGTAAGTAGGTTACAGTTTGACCCTTGAGTTTAGCTGTGTCTAAGATCTAGTATGATCATCTAAGCCAATACAGAGATGCTTCTGAATCATTAATTAGAGATTAGGATGTTCACCAATTTGCCTTACTCTCCCATTCGGACAGCTAAGTTTTCTTTGATCAGGGTCATGGACTCTGAAATCAACCCAGTCAGGGAGAGCTGGCAGTCTGGGATATTATGGAATTTGACCCGGTGACTAAATTGGTGAAAATTCATCATCACTTCTGGGAAACAACTAAAAAAGCAGACAGTGTGGCCACTGACATCATAATTATGGATGGACAAAGCATAATCACATATAAGAGATGAATGCCTTGATGGTCATATTAATGAAATATCATCCTTATATACTGTACAGACCATGATTGATACATGTGGTTGCTTGTGGTACTCCTGAGATGCAAATAGTTCACGACATAATGATAACTAGTCATAATTTGTAATAGGCCTTTATAAAAAGTCCAAGTGTATTTGAAAATAAATTTTCCTAGTTGACGTTAAACATTAGACATCTACACGATCTCGCGGTCTGTGAGTTCGAGCCCCGCGTCAGGCTCTGGGCTGATGGCTCAGAGCCTGGAGCCTGTTTCCGATTCTGTGTCTCCCTCTCTCTCTGCCCCTCCCCCGTTCATGCTCTGTCTCTCTCTGTCCCAAAAATAAATAAATGTTGAAAAAAAAAAAATTAAAAAAAAAAAAAAAAACATTAGACATCTAGTCACTCTCCCTATATGATTTACTAGAGTTACCATAGTATAACGTCTTAAGAGAATATCTACACTTACAAAAATGTTTTATGGTGCTGGGGCACCTGGGTGGCTCAGTTGGTTAAGCGGCCAACTTCAGCTCAGGTCACAATCTCGCGGTCCGGGAGTTCGAGCCCCGCATCTGGCTCTGTGCTGACAGCTCAGAGCCCGGAGCCTGTTTCAGATTCTGTGTCTCCCTCTCTCTCTGACCCTCTCCCGTTCATGCTCTGTCTCTCTCTGTCTCAAAAATAAATAAACATTAAAAAAAAAATTAAAAAAATGTTTTATGGTGCTGAGTGAATTGTAGTAATTTATAAATTACTTTATAAATTTAAAATAAAAATGTCACAGCTATGAAAACTTAAATTTTCAATCAACTCATGATTTATATTCTAAAGTATCTTTAAAACACATCCACACAACATAATCTCATGGGTTCTTATTTTCTCTAGCCACACTTAGTAATTATTTCCATGATTAGTTACAACAGATTTTTTCTAGTTTTTTTCCCACAACGTAACTCTCCATAAATTGTGAACCCCTTATATCAAAGGTGTTTATGTGTGTTAACATATGCATTTAATTTTAATATGCCTATTTAAGGCACGAATAGCCCCCAGCAAGCACTCTCTGCACTAAGAAGACCTGTGGAGTGCTGAGGTACACACTCGAATGACGGAGGCAGGAGTTATGTAAGATCTGAGTTAGCCCAGAAGAAAGAAGCTGCAAATGATAGCAGAGCTAAGGCTGACGCAAGCTGGATCGCTTCAAGTAAAATAACCAGCTAGGAATCAAGGCCTCCTCCAAGTTGCAGGCCTTGGGGCTGCCTAGCTTGCATTTCAGGCTGAGGGCGCAGAAGGCGGGGCAGCCGAGAGCGGCGGCGCGGCGCGGCGCGGGGCTGCGCGGCGGCGACTTGACCTGGGGCACCGGCCTCCCACCGCCGGCTCCCGGCTTCCTTTGCTCTGGCCCTCGGCGGGCTCAGGCGCTGCGCCTGGAGCGCTGCATTTAGACGGGAAACTTCGGATGCCAGGACTGTCTGAGAAAAGTTTTCCGACACGCTAAAGGAAAAGCGACTGGCCCCTAGCGGGGCGGCCTTACCAGCGGAACCACCGGCCAGGATCTGGCGAGAAGCCTCTTTCACGAAGCCGACCTCGGGCTTGGCGGACATCTTCGAACGCCCGGGACGACGGAGTGGGCCGAGATGAGTGGGCGAGCTCGCCGGCCTCGCTACCGACCTGCACAGCTTCTCCCGATCGAGAGAGCCGGGGCTGGGCAGTTCCTTGCGCCGAGTGAGGCTGCAATCCGGCGACTGCTCGGAGGTGGAGGCTCAGGGCGCACACTCGCCGCCGCGTGATGTGCCGCGGGTCCGAACCTGCCCGCTGCACCCTTTCAGGGGCGCTCTCTCGCCGCTGCTAGGCTTCCTGGGCTCCGAGAAGGACCTCGGGGGAGAAAAGACTCGCGGATGGGGTCGGGCCGGCTGCCGCGGTGAGGCGGGTTTGGTCTCCTAGATTGGCGCCCGCGCGCTTCCCTATCGGGAGCCGCCTGCGGTTTGTCAAGCTGGACGTGCTGCCTCTGATAACGCAAGTAAAGAAGCGTCTCCGGCCTAGCGGCCCGGGCTGGGGCGACCCTTGCCCTCCCGGCAAGCAGGCGCACTGGGAGGTCCTAAAGAACGGACAGGTGGATAAGTTCTTTGGAGTTAGTTGTCCTGAAATTGTGGGCAGTAGAAACGAGAAAGCAAATCCCATTTGCAGTTACCTTGCAATTAGGGTAATGTAGTACTTCACAGAGAAATGGTTTTGGCTTAAGGGAATTTATCACAACTCATCAACCTGAGTTTTATTTTACTGAAAAACCAAAATAAAGAAGAGGCATTACTACAGAGAAGTGTCATAGGTACCCTAGGTCAGTGATTATGACCTTAGCATCCAGGAACTTAGTATGAACTTAGCATCCAGGAACAGAAGCACGACGTGAGAGTTTGCAAGAAAGGCAAATTCATGGCCCCACCCGTATCTACTGAATCAGAATCCCTGGGTAAAGCGCTCAGAAACCTGAGTTTTAGTAAGTTCTCCAATGATTTCTTGAGAGCGTTAAAGTTTGTGAACCACGAACCTAAATGATCAAGGAACATTAAGGAACTATCAGTATATTCTCTCTATAAAACACTTAATTGTTCACACTAGCCCTTTAGGATATTTGGCAAAACATAAATGCTAATTTATACTGTTTTTAAACCACAAGTTACAAGTGCTATGTAGAAGAGACACAATATAATGAAATTTCAGAAAAATACCTGCCACACCTCTAACAGGTAGGCGATGATACCAGTAAAAGGTATTTGGAGAGGATTTGGAGCCCCTATTGTCATATTAGTTCTTAAACACACTATTTAATACTAAATATATTCACTTTGAACCATATGAAATTGCCAATTATGAAAAAGCCAAGAACAGTGGAGTATCAGCAATATGATTAAAACTTATTGTATATGATTTCCACTTAAATATGCAAAATACAATAATTAGTTTCATGTTTTGTTTTTATTTCTGAGGCAGAGCTATTAAAAGCTGGTAATAATGGTAACTGACTGGCAAAACTGTTGAAAGTAAGGAATTGGGGAGTTTGCTGCTTGTGGATCAGATACACAAAAATAAATTTTCTCATATTTGGTCAAATATTTGATTAAAATTACCAAGTTTGAAATGTTTGCCATGAAATAGTTTTCAGAAATTTTTGCTATTTAGATAAAAGCTTTTGAGCAATGTTTCAGTCTTTTACAAACTAAATATGAAGTATTAAGTGCAATATAGAATCACGTATTCAACAAATATTGAGAACCTGTTATTATACTAAGCACTAAAATCAGACTTTCAGAGCTCATAGGAAATATTTCCCTCATCGTCCAGTGAGGACACTGAGTTTCCCAGGATTACACCACAAGTTAATAATGTCTCTGGGATTTGGTTCCAGAATTCCCTCTTCTAATAGCAACAGGATTGTAGATTTCAATATTAGCCGCAGGCCAAACTACATTCTGTCACACGGAAAACCAAAATAATTAAATGCCCCCAAATTAATTTATTTCTTCATATATATAAGTGGAGAATTTTTTTAAGTTAAAAACAATGTCACAACTATTAAACCCCAAGGCACACACTGAACAAAATTCTAGATTCATTCACTGAAAGCTTAACTAAGTATCAGCACTTTCCTACGTACTGGCAATGTAACAGTTAAAATTCCTAGTGGAGCATATAATCTAATGGAGGAGATACTACCATATTGCAATATAAGTAAAACTTTTGCCTTCCTGAGATACTCCTTGATACTCCCAAATCAAGATTTAAAGGTAGCCTTTTTTTTTTCTTCAGTTGGATCAATGTAAAAATAGCCTTCACCAATTCCATGAGGTCCTTAATCTCTGAATATCTTATCCAGAGGAGGTAGGTGCAGGTTTATGGTCTCACTAAGACCTCAGTGTCTTAACACCTGTATGGATTCAGTGAGAAGACCCTCCTAGACATAGTTCCAAATACTCTGTTAGAAAATTACTACCAATTATTAAACTCTTTGGGCTAGAGCAGATTTTTTTGAGTAAAATAAGCAAAGCCTGCCATCACATCTGATTTCTAGTCCTACACCTCTAGAATAGTTGAGGAGATAAGATCTAGGTATAAGAATATTCTGAAGCCGGGACTCAGCCAGTGTTAATCTAGAATCAACAAATACCCACTGTGCTAAGAGCTCTGATTATGGGATGTATCTCTTACCTGCAGCCAAATTTGCCTGTAGCTAATATTGGAATTCTGGGAGGTTTAGCACTGGGGGGGTGGGGGGGGGAAGGAAAATTTACTTGACCTACTGTTTCAGATTTCCTTTCTATCATTAGATAGATTACTCTTTCTATTATTATTTTTATTTAATTCTGTAATGCCCTGATATCAGAGCAAAACTGCTAAAGTGTCAAGCTTATATTTTTAAATGATTATTTAAATTAAATTATTTTAAAATGATTATTTGGTTGAGAACTACATAATTAGAATGGCTAGAAACTTAACTGCCAGGTACCCTAAAATACTCACTGAACATAAATATCTAATAATGTCTTCAGTGTCTTGTTGGAATAAAGTTTTTGTATTGGGCCATTGGATCAGCTACTGTTCAAGACCAAAACAATAGTGGCTTAAATAAGATAGAAATTTCTTTTCCCTCATGTAAGCCATGAATAAGGTTCCGGCCAGCAGAAAGAAGAGAAAGACAAGAAGCATAAAAAAAGACCTGGAAATTATACAGATCTCATTGGTCAGAACTTGGCCACATGGAGTATACCTAGGTACGAGTGAGGTTGGGAAAAATAGTATTTTGCCGTGTGGCAATGAGTCTAGGGGGGAAAAAAACATTATGGAAGGAGGGGAGAATATATTGGAAAATAAACAGCACTGTTTACTACTTTGGGGAAAAGTTTAGGAATAAAGAGCTATATTTTATTTTTATTTATTTATTTATTTTTTAAATATGAAATTTATTGTCAAATTGGTTTCCATACAACACCCAATGCTCATTCCAACAGGTGGCCTCCTCAATGCCCATCACCCACCCTCCCCTCCCTCCCACCCCCATCAACCCTCAATTTGTTCTCAGTTTTTAAGAGTCTCTTACGTTTTGGCTCCCTCTCTCTCTAACCTGTTTTTTTTTTTTTCCTTCCTCTCCCCTATGGTCTTCTGTTAAGTTTCTCAAGATCCACATAAGAGTGAAAACATACGGTACCTGTCTTTCTATGACTTATTTCACTTAGCATAACACTCTCCAGTTCCATCCACATTGCTACAAAAGGCAATACTTCATTCTTTCTCATTGCCACGTAGTATTCCATTGTGTGTATAAACCACAATTTCTTTATCCATTCATCGAAGAGCTATATTTTAAAATGACAGTATTTGCACATTTTGAAAAAATTTGTTTTCCTCAAACTTAAAGTTAACTTCATTAGTGTGTCACTAGAAAATACAGTATAACCCCATGGTATTCCAACTATGACTGGACCCACATCTCAAAATACCATTTACTAAGAGATACATAGCCTCTGTAGGCCCATAGACTCTTTTATTTAGGTGTCAAAACACAGACCCACAAATGCAGAATTTGGCATACATCCATGTAATAGAGTACTCCCAAGTCCATCCATGGAATAGGGTAGAAAGTTGGGAGAGATTATAACTCTTGAACTATTCAAAAAGACCCATTATTCCATAATATTCTTATACAGAAGTATTAGAAGTATTGAAGAAATGCTATTTACAAGTGAAAGACTCATGCTTTAAAATTTGTGGGTCTATCATTGCTCTAAGCTCTTAATGGCTTATAACTTACAAATACCAAGGCATCATGTTATTATTTAGGACAGATCTTAGGTTCTGGTACATTAGATTTTCCCATTATCTAACAGAACATTTCTAAATTCCAAGGGACTTTACTGGACAGTGTGAACAAAATAATTACTTGGGAAACTTTTTAAAATATTTTATTGTGATATGACAGGAATAACACTTAGAGGTCATATATGTATCAGAGTTCTGTTATTTGGGACATCGCTTGGAATCTAGAAGTTAAGACTTCTGTGTGGTCAACGTGCAGAAATCTATGCATTTTGCTCCTAGGAGAGCTTCCCCAGCCTTCAATCAAAACTAATTTTAGACTCAATTCTAAAAAGGTTGGTAGAGTAGACGTCTAAAATCTTGGTTCATGGAAGATTAGACACTCAGTTAAGTGTCTTACTTCGGCTCAGGTCATGATCTCTTGGTTCGTGAGTTCAAGCCCTGCTCAGGCTCTCCACTGACAAGCCTACTTGGGATTCTCTCTCTCCCCCCTCTCTCTCTGCCCCTCCCTCCGGTGCTTTCTTTCTCAAATAAATAAACCTAAAAATAAAAAAAACAAAACAAAAGAGAATTGGGGAGGGGGAAATCTGGAAGATTCTGGAAAAGTGGAGAGAACCTGCAACTCACCTGCCATATTCAGCCTACCTAGCAAATTGTAATAATGACAATCTTCATTTAATGCTTATGCCAGGCAATGGGCTGAGCATTTTGTAACCCATTATCTTGTTCACAATATTTCTGTGACAGATATTCTTATCCTCATTTTATACCGGCATACAGATTAAGTAACTTGCCTGAAATCACACTGAGTATTTGAGGTATTCTTTGAACCTAAGTATATATAATTTAGGAGGCCTCTCTCTGAATCACTAGCTGTGTTGTTTTTATGTTCTAATTTTAATTTCAACTTTTCTATACATAAAAAAAAATTTAAATGTGAAATTATTCACAGTAAATAGCTTGTGGTATCCTAAACTTTGGTGTCACAAATTGCCTATGTATGAAAGGTATGAATTTTCTGTGCATTAAGTCAGGGTTTCTCAACAATGGCACCATTAACATTTTGGGGCAGATAATTCTTTGTTGTGGGAGGCTGTCCTGTGCAATGCAAGATATTTAACAGCATCCGTACCCTCTACCCATTAGCTGCTGGTAGCAACTCCATCCCAAGTCGTGACCAACAGAAATGTCTCCAGACATTCTTAAATGTTCTCTGCAGGGCAAAAGTGCCCTTAAGTGAGAGAATCACTAGTTTAAGTAAAAGAGCTCATATGATACTGAAGCCTATATTAACTTTCTAGAATCATAGAATAATAGACCTGGAAGAGACTTTAATCACTTCCTTATTTGACAGTGTAGGAAACTGAGGTGGGAAGAGATTGAGGACCTCACCTATGTCACCAAACTACTTAGTGGAAGAGTTGGGTGGGAAAGCCAGACATTTCCTGCTCTCAGAATTGGTAATCTAGGCACTTATGGATGTGACATTTCTTATAAACTGAATTCAATACTGTGGTTACAGTAGCTAGAGTTATCTTTTTAAAGCATAGTTCAGATATTACCTGTTCTAAACCATCTAGCGGCCTCCTGTCATCCTTGGAATAGAATCTAAAGTCCTAGCCATAAGCCCAAAAGATGCCCAATATGGCTCTCGCTACCTCTCCAGACTCATTTCCTAACACCCTTCTCTTTCACCCTGTTCTCATCACACTGATTTTCTTAGTATTCCTTTGAACACTTTCAAGCATGCTCCCATTTTTTTTTGCATTTGCTTTTCCCTGTGCCAGGAATGTTCTTTTCCTAGACATTCCCATGACTTGCTTCCTTCCTTTAGGCATCTCCACAAAAGCTACTTTAACAGATAACTTTACATGTCTAAAATTGAACTTCTCAACTTTTTCACTCTTTGTGTAGCCTGACTTTTCTCCATTACATTTTCAACACCTACATATATTCTGTATTTATTTGTTTATTCCTAGTCTTTACCTCTTTTTGAATGTCAAGTCCATGCAAGAGTGACTGAAATACTGTCTAGAACATAGTAGGCATTTAATAAATATTAATTTAGTTAATGACTCACATTTGACCCAGAAGAATATCTCATACCCTTTGAGTAATCACTCCTCTTTTATCCTTCTCCAATCTCCTGGCAACTGCTAATATACTTACTGTCTCTATGGACTTACCTAATTCTGAATATTGCATATAAAAGGAATTATACAATATGTAACCTTTCATGCTTAAATTCTTTCACTTAGTATCATGTTTTAGAAACACTCACCGCCTGGTCGCTGGTCGTTGAGCTCTGTGCTGACAGCTCAGAGCCTGCAGCCTGCTTTGGATTCTGTGTCTCCCTCTCTCTCTGCCCCTGTCCTCTTCATACTCTGTCTCTCTCTCTCAAAAATAAATAAACATTAAAAAAATTAAAAAAAAAAGAAATACACCCACTTTGTAGGATGTATCAGTACTTTATTCATTTTTACAGTTGAGTAATAATTCCGTTTTATGTCCCACAATTTGTTTATTCACTCATTTATTGATGGATTGTTTCCACCTTTAGGCTATTAAGAATAATGCTGCTATAAACATTTGTGTACAAATTTTTGTGTGGCCATATATTTTTCATTTTCCTTGAGTATATACATAGGAATGGGATTATTGCAACTACCAACTATTTTCCACAGGGGCTATACTATTTTACATATCCAAAGAAATGTGCAAGTCTTCCTACTTCTCCACATTCCTCCCAAAATATATTTTCCTTTAGTTTTATTTATTTATTTTTTATTATAGCCATCCTAGTCTGCATGAGGAGGTGGTATCACATTGTGGCTTTAATTTGCATTTCCTCAGTGGCCAATGAAGTTGGCCATCTTTTCACATGCTTGTTAGCCATTTGTATATCTTCTTTGGAGAAATATCTATTCAAGTCCACTGATTATTTTTTTATTGGACTATATTTGTTATTGAGTTGTAAGAGTTCTTTATAAGCAGTAAAACCTCAGATTTTGAGTAACTTGTTCTGTGAGTGTTCTGCAAGATGATCAAACATGTTCAATAAATTTTAACTTGATAAACAAGCAATGTCTTGCAATATGAGTAGTATGTGATGCCAAATGTCACATGATCAAAACTGAGCCAATAGTTCTTTGTGTCTTTCTCACTGCGGGATTATGGGTGATCATCTCTCATGCTCGGATGCTTGGTCTCAAGCCACTATGTTTGGCAGAAATCAGTGATTTTTCAGAACATTGGAAGGTGCCTACAACTGGCACTAGTGTATTTTTTGCCACTTCAAAGCACCTATGGACAGTCCTTTGCTTTTCCATGTAAGAGTAAGGTTAGGAATGCTTTGCTTCATTCTAGGTCAGGCTGCCTGCAGATATAGACCCTTTCCTCTGCTGCTTTATTGCTAGTTACATTAAATACAGTATTTGACAAGAGGTTTTTTTTAATTTTTTTAACATTTTATTTATTTTCAAGAGACAGAGAGAGACAGACAGAGGGCAAGTGAGGGAGGGGCAGAGAGAGAGGGAAACACAGAATCCAAAGCACGCTCCAGGCTCTGAGCTATCAGCACAGAGCCTAACATGGGCTTGAACTTACAAACCATGAGATCATGACCTGAGCTGACGTCAGATGCCACCCAGGTGCCCCGACAAGAGTTTATTAATACTGTACTGTAGTCAACATACGTGCGAGCATGTACAATGGCCCCCATGCAGGAAAATATTCCATGGAGCCAATAGAGAGTAGTGATTCTGTTAGTGTTAGTGAAAGTTGGAAAGTTGTCCTACACAATAACCCTCCTCTCTCTTGTCTCCCTCACACCAGCCATGAAGGTTTTCAAAGGTAAGTGCAGGTTAATTTGTTTATTTTTCTTCATATTTTATAGTTTCTTTATTATTTTGTATATCACAGTATTATAATCATTTTTAAATGAATATTTTAGGTTGTGGAGTCAATCATCTGAGTTTCCATTATTTCTTATGGGGAAATTCATTTTGATATACAAGTGCTTTGGATTACAAGCATGTTTCTGGAATGAATTATGCTCACAAACCAAGGTTTTACTGTATTCTGTATATTAAACTCTTAGATACATGACTTGCCCATGTTTCTCTGACTCTGTAAGTTGTCTTTACATTCTTGATAATATTCTTTGATGCCCAAAAGTTTTTAATTTTGGTGAAATCCAACTTATCTATTTGTTCTTTTGTTGCTTATGTTTTTGGTGTCAAAGAATTCACTGCCAAACTCAAGGTAATAAAGATTTAATCCTAAATTTTCTCATAATAGTATTATGGTTTTAACTATTTTGTTGTTGGTTAATTATGAGTTAATTTTTGTGCAAGCATACCACTGAGATATCACGTGTGCGTTCACTTCCAGACCATGCAGTAAATCAAATGTCACAATAGACTCAAATGAATTTTTTGGTTACCCAGTGTATATAAAATTTACATTTACATTACACTGTAGTCTATTAAGTGTGCAATAGCATTATGTCTAAAAAAAACCAATGTACATAATTTCACTTAAAAATATTTTATTTCTAAAAATGCTATCATGTGCACTTTTAGCGGGTCATAACCTTTTTGTTGGTGGAGGGTCCTGCCTCAAAGTTGATGCTGCTGATTGATCAGGGTGGTGGTTGCTGAAGTTGAATGGCTGTGACAATTTCTTAAAATAAGACCTTTGCCACATCCATTGACTCTTCCTTTCATAAATCATATTTCTGTAGCATGCTTTAATAGCATTTTACCCACAATAGATCTTTCAAGATTGGAGTTTCAGTTGTCTCAAACCCTGCCACTGCTTTATCAACTAAGTTTATGTCATATTCTAAATCCTTTGTTTTCATTTCAACGATCCTCACAGCATCTTCATTAGGAGTATATTCCATCTCAAGAACCCACTTTTTTTTTGTGCCTAAGAAGTAACTCACCTGTTAAAGTTTGATTATGAGATCAAAGCAAGTCAATCATATCTTTAGGCTCCACTTGTAATTCATTTTTCTTGCTATTTCCACCACTTCTGTGGCTGTTTCCACCACTGAGGTCTTAAATCCTTGAAAGTCATCATTGAGAGTTGGAATCAAATTCTTCCAAGCTCCTGTTAACGTTGATATTTCAATTTCTTCCTATGAGTCACAGATATTATTAGTGACATCTAGAATGGTGAATCCTTTCCAGAAGGTTTTCAATTTGTTTTGCCTGGATCCATCAAAGGAATCACTCTCTATGGCTGCTACAGCCTTACAAAACATATTTCTTAAATAATAAGACTTGAAAGTCAAAAATACTCCTTGATCCATGGGCTGCAGAATGGATGTTGTGTTAGGCCTAAAAACAACATTAATCTCATCACACATCTCCATCAGAGCTCTTAGGTGATCAGGTGCATTGTCAATGAGCAGTGATATGTTGAAAGGAATTCTTTTTTCTGAGTAGTAGGTCTCAACAGTGGGCTTAAAATATTCAGTAAACCATGTTATAAACAGATTGTTATCATCCAGACTTTGTTGTTACCTTTATAAAGCACAGGCAGAGTAGATTTAGCATAGTTCTTAAGGGCCCTAGGAACTTTAGAATGATAAATGAGCATTGCCTTCAACTTAAAGTCACCAGATGCATTAGACTCTTATAAGAGAGTTAGCCTATTCTTTGAAGCTTTTGAAGCCAGGTATTGCCTTCTCCCTATCTATGAAAATCCTAGATGCCATCTTTTTCCAATAAAAGGCTTTTTCATCCACACTGAAAATCTGTTGTTTGGTGTATCCACCTTCATTAATTATCTAGATCTTCCAGATATCTGGCTGCTTCACCTTGCACTATTGTGTTCTGCAGATGGCTTCTTTTTTTATACCTCAAGCTCTTCTTTGGCAGCTTCCTCATCTTTCTCAGCCTTCATAGAAATGAAGAGAGTTAGGGCCTTGTTCTGGATTAGGCTTTGGCTTAAGGGAATGTTGTGTCTGGTTGATCTATGCAGACCACTAAAATTTTCTCCCTAAGAGCAGTAAGACTGCTTTGCTTTCTTGTTCTTGCGCTCACTGGAGTAGAACTTTTAATTTCTTTCAAGAGCTTTTCTTTTGCATTCACAACTTGGCCATTTGGCACTAAGGCCTACCTTTCAGCTTCTGTTGGCTTTTCAATAAGCTTTCCTCACTCAGCTTAATCATTTCTAGCTTTTGAATTAAGGTGAGATCCCACCGCTGCCAGAAGTGCTTTGGGGCACCTGAGAGGCTCATTTGATTAAGCATCTGACTTTGGCTCAGGTCATGATCTTGCAGGTTGTGAGTTCAAGCTCTGCATTGGGCTCTGTGCTTACAGCTTAGAGTCTAGAGCCTGCTTTGGATTCTGTGTCTCCCTCTTTCTCTGCCCATCCCCCACTTGCACTCTGTCTCTCTCTCGAAAAAATGAATAAACATTAAAAAAGATAATAAGGCATAATTTTTTAAAAATGGAAAAAAAAGTGAGAGGTATAGGGGTTCAAGTGTTTACTTGAATTTCTTTGGGGCCCCTTGCAATTTTCTATGAACTTGAAGATTAGTTTACCAATTTATTCAAGAAAGGCCATTAGGATTTCTGTAGGGATTGGACTGAATCTGTAGAATAGTGCAATTCAGTTGTGCCATCTTTTAATCTGTAATCACAGAACACCTTTCCACTTACATCTTTAATTTCTTTCAGCATTGTTTTGTAGCTTTTAGTGTACAAGTCTTTCACAAACTCTTTGGCTAAATTTATCACTCATATTTTATTCTTTTGGGTTCTGTAGTAAAGTATTTTATTTCCTTTTTGGATTATTTATTGCTGGTGTATAGAAACAATTGATTTTTGTCTATTGATCTTGTGTCTTCAAACTCTGATGAATTCATGTATTAATTTTTTTGTGGGTTCTTTGGTATTTTGTCTATGTAGAATCATGTCATTTGCAAATAGGGATAATTTTACTTCTTCCCTTCCAATTTAGATGCCTTTATTTTTCTTTCATAATTGCTCTCTCTAGGATTTCCAGTACAATGTGAATGGCAGTGATAATATTAGGCATCCTTGTCTTGTTCTTGACCTTAGGGGAAAAGCTTTCAGTCATTATCATTGAATGTTACATGTGGATTTTTCATGATTTTTTATCATGTTAAGGAAGTTCCCTTCAATTCCTATTTTTCTGAGTATTTTATCATAAAAGGAAGTTGAATTTTGTCAAGTGCTTTTTCTATAATTTATTGAGATGATCATGTGGGCATTTTTCCTTTGTTATATTAATATGTTGTGTTATATAGATTGAGTTATATTGAACCACCCTTGTATTTCTGGGATAAATCCTTTTAATGTGATTTTGAGTCTGGCTTGCTAGTAGTTGTTGAGAATTTTTGCATCATAAGGGGGACTGGTTGGGGATACTGGTCTGTAGTTTTCTTGTGATGGCATTAGTATAAGGGTATAAGGGCATAAGGGTAAAGCTGATTTCATGGAGTATATCAGGAAGCATTTACTCCTCTTCTTTTTTTGAGTAAAACTGTTAATTCTTCTTTATGTGTAGAATTGCCCAGCAAAGCCATTTAGTCTTGGATTTGTTTTTATTTTAATTACTGATTCAGTCTCTTTGCTATAGGTCTGTTGATATCTTTCTATTTCTTCTAGAGTAAGTTTTGGTAATGTGTGTTTCAGGAATGTGTGCATTTAATCTACATTATTTGCTGGCATACAAATGTTCATAATATTCTCTTATAATTATTTTAATTTATCTAAGGTCAGTAGTAATGGCACCACTTTCACTTCTAATTTATTTACATCTTTACTCTTTTCTTCACCAATCTAGTTGAAGTTATTAGAATTTTTAAGTATTCATTTGTCTCACTTGTAATCTTTATTATTTCCTTCCTTCTGCGGGTTTAGGTTTAGCTTGCTCTTCTACTTCCTTACGGTATAAAGTTAAGTTTTTGTTTTGAGAGGTCTTCTTTTTAAATATAATCATCTACAGCTATGAATTTCTCTCTTAGCACTGCTTTCACTGCATTCCATTACTTTTGGAATGTCATATTTTCATTTTCATGTTTCTCAAGGTGGTGTTATGTGTTGAATTGTGTCCCTCCAAAAAGATGTAAAGTCTAATCTACAGCACCTCAGAATAAGACCTTATTTGGAAAGAGGGTCTTTGCATAATAATCAAATTATAGTGAGGTCATTAGGTGATCTTAATACAGTGTGATTATATCCTTATAAAAATGGGGAAATTTGGACACCGAGGCAGACATGCACAGAGGGAAGACATTATCAAGAGGCATGAAAATGCCACTTGATTATTATGCTCGGTAGAATGTTTTGAAATCAGGAATTGTATGGCCTCCACTTTGTTCTTTCTCAAGCTTGCTTTGACTATTCAGGGTGTTTTGTGGTTCCATATGAATTTTACAATCTTCTTTCTGTGTTTATGCAAAAGATGCCTTGGGATTTTGATCAGGATTGCACTGAATCTGTAGATCACTTTGGGTACTATGTACATTTTAACAATATTCTCTTCCAATTCACAAGGACGATGTCTTTCCGTTTGTATTTTCTCTTAGCAATATTTTATAGTTTTCAGTGTACAAGTCTTTCACCTCCTCAGTTTATTGCTAAGTATTTTATCCTTTTTGATGACATAGTAAATGAGATTTTAATTTCCTTTTCAGATTGGTAATCCTTAGTGTATCGAAATACAATTGATTTATATATATGTGAAATCTTGTTTCTACTTCTCTAGATTACCCTGCCTAAATGCACATGGCATTCTCATGTACTTGTATACATAGTTTTTATTAATTACTCTATTTCCAGAACTGATTGCAGTGCCTGGCACATTGCAGGAGGCTTAAGATATTTGTGGAGTTGAGAGCATTCATGATCTGACATTCTTTTGCTCCCTGTAAAAAAAAAAGGGAGTTCATTTTCTTTTCCCTCTCATCCTTATTGAGATTTCTGCAAAAGCCCAACTTTTAAAAGTGATGATCTTTGATAATTAGCTTGAGAACAGGAAAGAACGCTGTAATTGGTCTCCTTCATTTCTTACAGACTGGCAACTGTTAGCAGGATAGAGAATAAAGAAATGTGTATATGAGCAACAGTGGTGTGAAGAGGTTTGGGAAAAAAATAGCTATTGAGATCTGAAAAATTCAGGAAAAGAACATTAAAAAGTTACCTTGAGTAAGTTAGAGGAAGGACTAGGGAGAAAGACCTAATGTTTGATATCACTGGATACAAAGGTGGAAGAAAAAACAACTTACCAAAGGGAAAGATAACATGGGGTTTTCTCTTTACCTTAGACTTTTAGCAGCCAGATGAGCTTTTAAAAACTAGGGTTAGGGGCGTCTGGGTGGCTCAGTCGGTTGAGCGTCCGACTTCAGCTCAGGTCACGATCTCGTGGTCCGTGAGTTTGAGCCCCGCGTCAGGCTCTGGGCTGATGGCTCAGAGCCTGGAGCCTGCTTCCGATTCTGTGTCTCCCTCCCTCTCTGCCCCTCCCCCGTTCATGCTCTGTCTCTCTCTGTGTCAAAAATAAATAAACGTTATGGGGCGCCTGGGTGGCACAGTCGGTTAAGCGTCCGACTTCAGCCAGGTCATGATCTCGCGGCCAGTGAGTTCGAGCCCCGCGTCAGGCTCTGGGCTGATGGCTCAGAGCCTGGAGCCTGTTTCCGATTCTGTGTCTCCCTCTCTCTCTGCCCCTCCCCCGTTCATGCTCTGTCTCTCTCTGTCCCCAAAATAAATAAATGTTGAAAAAAAATAAATAAATAAATAAACGTTAAAAAAAATAAAAAATAAAAAAACTAGGGTTAATATACCTTTACCCAAAGAAAAATAGTATAATCACTTTCTCTAAATTTAACTTATAAACCCATTATTTGTTTTGAATTTTCTCAATGTTGTGGTCACTCTCCCCCCTTGTTTCTTGTTATTTCTTAGCTAGGAAAAGCAACTTTCTCTTCTTCCTTTTACACATAATTTGGGGTGGACTTAAACCTTTTCAGAAGTCATTCTTGATTGGAATGCCCTTCCTACCTACTCTAACAAACTATACTACTTCTCTATTTTCTCTATATTTGTCTCATATATATGATGGTACTTTGTGTCAATAAATATCTATTTCAGACCTTGACTGAAGTAAAGAAAAATGTATTTCAAAGCTGAATCTGTAACAAACATCTTCAGACACTGTCCATTCATTACAATAAAATAGCCAATAGCTTATGAATATTATAACCTATTTTGTTTCAACCAACTTATATCCCATTTTTTATGTCTTATTTTTTCACTCCCCTTTTTTGGATTTAATAAAGTGTTGGGAAACTGTCCACACTTCCTATTATGCCAATTCTCTGGGGGATGTGGTGTAAAAAACCATTACTATTGCTTATCAAACACCCAGAAGAGTTCCAGGCACATAGTATGTACTCAATAAATATTTGGTATCTGAAGGAGTTAAGGTGACATTTATAAAAGCAATACTGATATGGGAAACAAGAAAACCACATCTGAATTACCAGCAGTTATTTAACAATGTCAGTCCTTTCTTGTCTAAACACAGAAGTACATGAATTGACTTAATTCTTTAATTCTGGAAGGTTTAACACTGAGACTTAAAGAATCCATTAGTTGAACATAAGCATCCAGATCTCGTTCTAGTACTTCAGTCAAAAAGTTTACCACCCTCAAGTTTTAGTTTGTAAATATTCCCTGGTCAGGAGCTAGGTATTGCTTTTTGCTCACCCAACTGGAGTCCAACTTCAGTTCTTTTCATTCAACCATCACTTCGCAATATGCCCCCCTCCCGGTGTCCTCTCATCCCAAACCACACACAAACCAACCAGAAAACCGCAATTCCTCCAACTTCTTGGACAGTGCAAGGCTAAAGTTGAGGCCACAAGACACGTTTTTAACCACAAGGTTTCCTCCTCTAGCCCGATTAGGTTTTGTCGGGGCAATATTTTGCTCTAATAGAACGCGCTCGTAGTCTCGGAGTGGACACCGTAGCGTCCAGCCGGCGCAGTCACCGGAAACTACTAAATCCGTCTTCTTCTCCAAACTCTTACAAGTACTTCCCAAGCTGGCACAGTCCTCCAGAAGCCCCGCCCCGTGGTTTTAGCACCGCGGTTTGCGCATGCCCAGTGAGCGCCGCAAGCTCCCGCCGGGCGCCCGTTCCGCCTTGGTTCCCCGTGGCCCCGGCGCGCGGCGTGCGTCTGGCTTCCTCCCCCATCGGGCCCCGCCCGGTCGTTTGCGGGCGCGCGCACCTTCCCAGGCGGGCGGGCGGGCTTCAGGGTCGAGAGGCTCCCGAGCGAGCGTCGATTGGCTGATGTGGTGGCCACGCGTCGGGCCTCTGAAACTCGGGGCGAGCGCCCAGAGTCGGCTCGCCAGGCAGTGCCAGGCGCATCTCAGGTAAACAGGTAGGCTGGGAGGTTCGGGCGACCGGCGAAAAGGAGGGGGTGGGCTTAGATCCAGCCCTGGAATTTCCGGCCGCAGCCTCCTTGGAGCAGAAGGGGCGGCGCGGAGTCTGCACCCAGTGAATGTTGACCCCCTATGGCCGGCAGTGATAGGGCTCACGCGAAGGTCAGCGTCGTGGGGTCCTCAGGTCCTCTTTCTGGGCATAGTTTCGGCACCCTCCTGTTTCTTATTACAGAAGTTCAACAGCTGAGCATTTATTCAAGGGTGTAGATTTTTGTTTGTTTTTCCCTTAAGTGGCTGTTAGTTGGAGAGTTCAGGTCCTGGCTCAGCCCATGACTCTGTGTCCTTGAGAGTGACTTAATCTTTGTGGATTTCAGTTCTCGCACTTATAAGTTTTAGCATAGAAGACGGTGCTTCTTTAGGCACTAGGAGCGGAGCTGTAGAAAGGTACTGTTAGAAATTTTTAGGTTCACAGTGTGCCTGAGCCCAAATTTTTCTGGAAGGTGACACCACCCAACAGTATTTGTGAAATATTTTAAGCTCCATGAATGGAAGTAACTAAACACAAGGTAGCAGCAGGATGGTAGAAAGAAAGAAAGAAAGAAAGAAAGAAAGAAAGAAAGAAAGAAAGAAAGAAAGAAAGCTTTCCACAAGATCAGGCTTTTTGAAAAGCTCCTTTGAACATTTTATGCAGATTAAATCACTGTGGAGATAGACAAAGGTAAACCAAAACAAAGGGCCAAACAAAACCACTTTTCAAGGCTCCCCCACCCTCCCGGTAACTTTAACATACTATCATAAGTTACTGGCTTTTCAAAGTTTCACCTTGGCATCTAGTGTGGTACTAACCGAAAATGACAGGTGCATAATCATTTGGGTATCCTGTGCAATACTATACCAAGAAAAATAACTAAGTTGACTTCTATATAACAGGAATTAAGAGATCTCATTGGTGAGAAGTAATGATGATAAGTCAGAAAAATGAAAGGGTGGACAGTCCTTTAAAGGAATAGATTTTATAAAAATCTTTTTAGTGTGTTAATTTTTAAGGTATAATACACATAGAGAAAACCGCATAAATCAAAAGTGTACAGAGCATACATATCCATGTGTCTAGTACCTAGATCAAGAAAGGACATTACTTGAATCTTAGGAACTCCACTTTGTGTGATTCCGTTCCAGAGGTAACCATTATGTCAATTTCTAAAGTCATCTATGAATTTACTTGTTAATTGGCTTTATATAAATGGAATCATGCAATAAATAGTCCTTTGAGTGTCACTTTTGCTCACTATTGTGTTTGTGAGATTTACACAAATTATGTAGCAGTAGTTCTTATGCTGTATAGTGTTCCATCCAGTTTTTGGCTATTATGAACATTTTTGTAAGTAGAGTTGACCCTTGAACAACATGTGTTTAGACTGCAGGGGTCCACCCATGTGTGGATTTTTTTTTTTTTTATAAATATAGTATACAACTGTAAATGTATATTCTCTTCCTTATGATTTTCTTAATGTTTTCTCTAGCTTTAGTGTAAGAATATAGTATATAGCAGCGCCTGGGTGGCTCAGTAGGTTAAGCGTCCGACTTCAGCTCAGGTCATGATCTCGCGGTCCGGACCGTGAGTTTGAGCCTCGCGTCGGGCTCTGTGATGACACCTTGGAACCTGGAGCCTGCTTCTGTTTCTGTGTCTCCCTCCCTCTCTGCCCCTCCCCCATTTGCGTGCTCTCTCTCTGCCTTTCAAAAATGAATAAATGCTAAAAAACTTTTTAAAAAAGAACATAGTATATAATACATGCACCAAATGTGTGTTAATAGACTATGTTATCGATTAGGCTTCCAGTCAGCAGTGGGCTGTTAGTAATTAAATTCTTAGGGAGTCAAAAGTTAAACTTGTATATTTGACTGTGTAGGGTTGGTGCTTCCAACCCTTGCATTATCCAATGGTCAGCTGTATTTTGGTGAACCTATGTATACATTTCTGTTAGATATACACGTACCTGTTGGTGAAATGTCTATAGGGTATGCAGGTATGTATTTCTTGTGTATATTACCAAAAAAGTTGTTCGAATCAGTTGTTTCAACACTCCTACTTGGCATTGTTTGAGAATTCTGGCTCCTCCAAGTGCTCGTGACACTTAGTGTTGTCTTTTCCATTTTTTCCATTCTGGTGGGTGTGTAGTGGTATCACGGTGTTTTTCCGTAATTTCCTTAATGACTAGTAATACTTAACACCTTTTCATATGTTATTGGCCATTTGGATATCCTCTATTGCAAGGGTCATCAAATTTTTTTGTTAGGGGCCAAATAGTAAATATAGGCAGTCCTTGCATTGTATAGATTCATTTAAAAATTCTTTTCGTAATGTTTTACTTATTTTTGAGACAGAGAGAGACAGAGCATGAGCAGGGGAGGGGCAGAGAAGGAGGGAGACACACAAACAGAAGCAGGCTCCAGGTTCCAAGGTGTCAGCACAGAGCCCAACGCGGGGCTCGAACTCGCAAACGGTGAGATCATGACCTGAGCTGAAGTCGGCCGCTTAACCTACTGAGCCACCCAGGCATCCCTGTAAAGATTCATTTAAAGCACTACCATATAAAGCTATGACTGCTTGCGTTTTAGGCTTTGCAGTCCATATACAATATACAGCTTCTATTTTATTTTCTTCCTTCTTTTCCTTCCTTCTCTTTTTCTTTTCTTTCTTTTTTGCCTGCCTGCTTGCTAGCTTGCCTTCCTTCCCTCTCTCCCTCCCTCTCTTCCTCCCCCCTTTCTTTGATTCTTGTTTCATAGACTGCCAACCTACTATGTTGGAAAATGTTCAAAATGACAGTTCAATCTTTAGCCCATTGGTGGTGGTGAAATTATTAGTTGAGAGGGGCTACATTGGAAAAAAAAAAACCTGAAAACTAACAGTATTAAGTATTGTGCGCTATAGTGTTTTGAGGTTAAATAATAGTGTTAAGCAGCATGTGCTATAGTGTTTTGGAGTTAAATTTTAAATCTCTAAGTATATTTTCTTTGCTTCTTACCTGTTTTACCTCAGGGCTAATTAGATAGCTGGTTCAGGCTTCCCTAAACTGTTCTTACTGCTCCTACTTTTTCCCAGCCCTTTATAACTGAGAAACAAAAGACAGGTAAAAGGTGAGAAAAGACAGGAGATACAACCCATTTTCTGATAGTGCATAAAATGCTAAGAAAGGGATGAATATCCAAACAGTTCTGGACACTTTGAGAAAAAAAAAAAAGTACAAAAAGCATAAAATACTTTTTGCAGTACTTTCAGATACTGTCTTTTGAGCCATTCCATCATGGGATGGCATGATTAAAATTTTTATCTACCTGATTGAATATTCTCATAATATGGAAAGTAATAACCAATGGCTTGGGCCATGAAACTCAGCTATTTCATCCCTGCCCGTGATAGAGGTCCTCTCTTCTTTAAATGCCACATTGGACTGTCCAGTTCATCTTCTCTTACTTTGGGCCCCCTGCATTTCACTCAGTACCAAAAAATATCAAAAAACTTTGGAAAATATCAAAAAAAATTTTTTTGACTATTATTTCAGTCTATGTTAACATTTTTAGCTAACAATTTCTCTTATTTTAGGTGGTTTATAGAAGTGAATTTATGAATGTAGTTAGATAATATGCTAAAACCAATGAGAGAGTTAGGGGTATTCTCATCAACTTGATCTTTTCTTTGAGATAGATAACTGAGTTTTGGTCATTCTTACTTGATTATTATGAGATAAGATAAAATATTAAGATTTAAGATAAGCCACTAGACCTAGCTTCCACCACCAACCACTGCTGTCCTTACTCCTTTCTTACATAGAAATTTTGGATCCATTTCTGCAATTATATGCATGTGTTTTTACACACACATTCACACATATTTTGACTAATGCAAATACCTTACTGCTTCATAATTGCCACACAAAATAATTGTACTTATATGCATTGTTTTAACTGTACTTCTTGCATCAGAGTTGGAGTCATTACAAATATTAGGGTTGGTAAAGGGTATAAAGTGGATCTAATATAGGAACAAATGGGGTGTTTATGTAATGCAAATGTTTAACGGTGCTGGACCGTGGACATCTGGACCCAGATGTTGTCATTAGCTTCCTAGAGTACCTACTTTCCTGGACATTGCCTGCATCATATTGTCATTGTCGACCTCTGGGACTCTGTATTTTCTAGGATTCCAGTGGGGACAAACCTTGCCTTTTCTGGTTGCAGTTTCAATTTTTAGATGCTTCATTTAGGTTATATTTAATCTTGTTTTCTTTATTTAAAGTGACTGTATTTCTCTGCTACGATTTATTATTTGTTGCTTTTATACTTCCCGTCCAGCAGATTTATTACTAAAATGTCTAGATACATGTGACTGGGGATGGGCAGAGGATAGTTCATTTTCATCTCACATGCCACCTACAGAGATTGTTTTAGGGTTGGTGAAAGAAAAAGGTAAATCCACAACATCAATTTTTGCTGCTCTTGTTAGTACTTTATTATTATTCTCAATACATTAATCAGTTTTTGCTGCTCTTGTTAGTGTATTATTACTCTCAACTTCCATTCAATATCTTGGATTTTGATACTATTATAAAGAGGGGATAGGGCTGTTTTAGGACATTGACTGTAAAAGCAATGTGCCGTGCCATAATGCAAAAGCACTGGGTATAAGAGCAGAATAAGTGTGGCTTACTACCTGTCTACGTTAACCTTTCCTGGAATTTGGTTTTTATAAAATGAGGCATTTTGACCAAATATCTCTAATCCTTGGTAACTCTTTTCAAAAGACTTCGTAGAGAAGCACAGAATTTAGAATTTAAATTACCCTAGAGGTCATTTAGGCCTCATTTTTTCTCAGTGAAGATACTGAGACATTGTAGTTAGCCACATAGTTACTAGAATCTAGTTCTCCTGACTTTTATTTCGGTTTCCTTTTCTGTTATGCTACTTGTAAGAGCCAGCCTTCTGAGATAACCCTGGTATTCACACTCTTGTGTAATCCTTTTCCCTTGAGGTTGACTACTAAAAGGCTCACTTCTGATAGACTATGTCAAAAGTGCTGGGCTGTCACTTACGAGATTATGTTATAGTAGACTATAACCTCCTTTTTGCTGTACCTTTCTTGCTTGCTCACTTTGATGTAGCCATCTGCTATCTCATGAACTGACCTTAGAAAGATCCCCCTGTCAAGGAATTGAGGAGAGCCTTTGGCCAATAGCCCACAAAGAATTGAAGTTCTCAGTTCAGTAACCCCTAAGAAGTGAATCCTGCCAACAGCCACTGAGTCAAGTTGGAAAATCTTGTCCCAGTGAAACCTTAAAATGATTGTAGCCCTGCCTGATGCCTTGATTACCACCTTGTTAGAGACCCTGAACCCCAGGACCTATCTAAGCAGCAGTAGATTCCTCAGGAACTAAGATAGCAAATGTGTGTTGTTTTGGCCTAAGTTCTGGAGTAATTTGTGTAGCAGCAACAGTTAAGTAATAAACTACTCGTAGTAATATTTAATTTATTGTAAAAGTTTATTTATTTTGAAAGAGAACACGAGCAAGTCAAGGAGAGGGAGAGAGAGAATCCCAAAAAGGCTCAGCACTGTCAGCGCAGAGCCCGATGTGGAGCTCAAACTCACCAACCACAAGATCATGACCTGAGCTGAAGTTGGACAGTTAACTGACTAGGCCATCCAGGTGCCCCAATTTTTAATTTTTTTAAAGGTTTTTTTTTTCCCCTGAAGTTTATTTATTTATACTTAGAGAGGGAGAGAGAAAGAAAGAAAGAGAGAGAATGTGAGCAGGGGAGGGGCAGAGAGCTAGGATCCCAAGCAGGCGCTGCCAGCCAGCAGTGCAGAGCCCGACATGGGGCTTAAACCTACAAACTGCCAGATCATGACTTGAACTGAAAGCAAGAGTTGGATGCTTAAACAACTGAGCCATTCAGGCACCCCCAATTTTTAATTTTTAATAAAAATAAACTTTTTAAAAATAAATAGTTCATCCTGGAGTTTTGTGAACATAGCTTCAGTCTATTTTTATCATTTTAAACATATTTGAGAATATGTTATTTTTACTTTTTGAAAAGTAAAATAATCATTTAACTATTCTGTATTTGTTTTGGTTATAACTTAATTGCTGTATATTTGATTTCAAGACAGGCAACATAAGGAGATATTACTTTGAAAGTTGAGAATTAATACTTTGGTTGAGGGTTTCATTAAAGTGGCTAATTGATGAGACAAATTTACTGTAAATCTCCTTTTGGCACTTGACATGTTCACCTCTGATTCAGTTATTGTCTGTATTGAAGGTATTTTTAATTTAGATATTTTACTGTTTGGGATGCATATACTCATGTTGTTTACTCTTGTTTATCTGTAGTTTTGCATTATGGTGATTTGATTGTAAATAAATGCTATTTTGAGACTTGCCTGTAGTATTCCTGGATTTATAAATTTTGGAAGCTACTAGAGTACAACAGGGATTATTTTGCTGGAACCCTTAATCCTGAATCTTGTTTTATATTCTGTTGAAGTATACCAACTTCCCCTCCTTCATAATTGTGTCTTGAGAATTTTGCTGCTGTGGAACAAGTTTTAAAAAACTGGGGGAAAAATGACATCTAATAGATAAGTTAACTTTTTAAAAACTTTATTGTGAAATGTAATACATGTAAAGAAAAGGATATAAAATAATGTGGACAGTTCAATGAATAATTAAAAAGTTAATACCCCTGTAACTACCATCAAAATATTAATGTGCGAGTACTTGCTTTGTATATGTATTTTTTGTTTTTTTAAATGCTGAGTAAATATGAGTGTGTGTGAGAGAGGAACAGATGTGAATTCTGTGGTTGGTGCCATGCTTTATCGTGACTGTTAGATGAAGTTTCTTAATGCTGTTTTTAAAATCTCTTTCCTTACTGATTTGTGTGTGTGGCGTGGTTGTGGGCTGTGGGTGTGTGCGAGCACGCACGTGCTCGCTTGATTGATAAATACTGAGAATTTACAGTGTACTAAATCTCTGTGTGTAATCATAGATTTATTTCTCCCTAGTAGTTCTATCAATTTTTGATTTATTTATTTTCAGATCATGTTATCAGAAACATACAACTTTATAAGTAGTCTATCTTCTTATGAATTGAAGCTTTTTCTCCCCAGTAAGAAGTGTTCCTTTTTATCTCTAGTAATGCCTTTTGTTTTAAAGTCTGCTCTGAGTTTTAAAAATGTTTTAATGTTTATCTATTTTTTTAAAGTGCTTTTTTTTTAATGTTTATTTTTGAGAGAGAGAGAGAGAGAGAGAGTGCAAGCGGGGGAGAGGCAGAAAGAGAGAGGGAGACATAGAATCCGAAGCAGGCTTCAGGCTCTGAGCTATCAGCACAGAGCCTGACTTGGGGCTCCAGCTCACTAACCATGAGATCATGACCTGAGCCCGAGTCAGACGCTTAACTAACTAGGCCACCCAGGTGCCCCTAATGTTTATTTATTTTTGAGAGAGAGAGTATAAGCAGGGGAAGGGCAGAGGGGGTGGGAACAGAGGATCCCAAGTGGGCTCTGTGCTGACAGCAGAGAGCCCAACAGGGGGTTCGAACTCACAAACTGTGAGATCGTGACTTGAGCTGAAGTCAGAGGAGGCTTAGTCGACTGAGCCACCCAGGCGTCCCAAGTCTAGTCTGCTATTTTTAAAAGCTGTTAATTTTGAAATAATTTTAGATTCACTAAAAAGTTAGAAAAATACTACAGAGTTCCTGTAAAAATTCTTCACCCTACTTCTAATGTTAATACAATGTGTAATCATAGTACAATGATCAAAACCAAGAAATTAATATTGTTATAATATTCACAAAACTATACACTTTATCCAAATATCACCTGTTTTTCCATTAATTTTGTTGTTATTGTTGTTGTTCTAGGACCCAATCCAGATCCCATGTTGCATTTAGTTATGTTTCCTTAGTCTTCTCTTGTCTGTGATCTCTTGAATTTTGATACCTATGTCAGCCTTCTTTTGGTTAATGTGGGCATAGAATTGGATTTTTAAAAATCCAATAGGGCATCTTTGTCTTACATTTGGAGCATTTGGTGATCATTAAATCCATTCATATATTATTCCATTTTCAGTTATTGTGGAAATTATATATCCTTTACCATTCTTTTGTAGAAGCATTGTGTCCTGGGATGCATCTTTTCAGGCTTTTATGCTTTTCCTTATATGTGTATATATACCCAAACACATGGTTTGGTTTGTTTGCTTTTTTATTTTAATGTAACAATGGTAATGCTTTATTATTTTACAATACTCTTTTTCATTTAGTAATATTTTATACATCTGTGTCAGTGTTTTTATATGCATAATAATGTTTATAGTATATAAGTACCATAGATGTTTTTATATGCATAATAATGTTTATAGTATATAAGTACCATAGATATATACCATATACCATATATATATATACCATAGATATATACTATAGATATAGTACCAACCCTAACCGCTAGACATTTGTGCTGTTTCCAGTTTTTTAATGGTATAAACAGCACTGCTATATACATTCTTGTATGTATATATTTGCACCCCTTGCTAGAACATAGATTTATAGAAGTAGAATTATGGAATCAGAGTGTGAATATCTAAAGTTTAATTGATATTGTGTGACTTTCTTGTTATTTTTTAATGGCATAGCTTTTATAAAAATAATATATGCTTGTTACAAACTCTTGCAAGCAACATATATAAAAAGATTACAGTGAAATGTTACCCCATATTCTATCACCCTAACCAAAACAACCTTCATTAAAAATCATAACATAACAGAAACAGAATCATAACATTCCGTTTCTGTTTCTAAGAATGTTCAACATTTAAAACAAGACAAAATCTGCCTCTGTGGCTGAAATTTCACAGCATCAAGAATGAAAAAAAAAATTAAAGAAATCTTGAAGGTTTCCAGAGAGAAAACCAAAATAGAAAAAAGAACTGAGTGTACCAACAGCAGTCTTCTTGACCAGAATTGTGGCTACTTAACAATGAAGTATGGGAGTAGAACAAAGATATTTTCATGCCTGGAAAGCATCAGAAGTTAGGCTCAAGCAAAATAAAGAAGTGAAAGAAAGGCCTGGAATGTAGGAAACCATAAATCTAACCCAGGAGAACAGTGAAATGATGTTCTAGGAGGGACAGCTATATAGCTGGCCTAGAGAACATATGGTCCAGATTCAAGAGGAGCCTCCTCAGGAAGGAGGTTTTCAGGAGAGAAAGGGGATTTCAGAGATGTATAACCTCTGAGTCTGGAGTTTTCTCTGTTGGAAGGTTTCTTCAAACTATGAATTCAGTTTCTTTAATAGAAATAGGACTATTCTGGCTATCTATTCTTACTGCATTAGCTTTGGCAGGTTGTGTCTTTCAAGGAGTTTGTCAAATTTATAGATATGAAGTTCTTTGTAATAGTCCCTTTTTATCTTTTTCATCCCTATGGGATCACTTCTCTTCTTCCTGATACTGGCAATTTATATCTCCTTTATTTTTATCTTGACCAGCCTAGCTAGAAGCTTACCAATTTCTTTGATTTTTTTTTTTTTATACAGAACTAGCTTTTGGTTTCATTGATTTTCTTTTTCTTTTTTTCACAATGTTTATTTATTTTGAGAGAGAGAGAGAGAGAGAGAATGCATGTGTCAGTGAGGGAGGGGCAGAGAGAAAGGGATTTCCAAGCAGAGCCTGACATGGGATCAATCCCACAATCCTCCAGATCATGACCTGAGCTGAAATCAAGAGTCACACACTTAGACTGAGCCACCCAGGTGTCCTGGTTTCATAGATTTTCTACGTTGATTATACATTTTCAATTTCATTGATTTTTGATCTTTACCATTTCCTTCCAGCTGCTTTCTTTGAGTTTAATTTTTTCTTAATTTTGTATTAAAAATAATTTTTTTTAATGTTTATATTTGAGAGAGACAGGGACAGAGAGAGGGAGATCAGGGGAGGAGCAGAGAGAGGGAGACACAGGATCTGAAGTGGACTCCAGGCTCTGAGCTGTCAGCACAGAGCCTGATGTGGAGCTTGAACTCACAAACCACGAGATCATGACCTGAGCCGAAGTCACTCAACCAGCTGAGCCAGCTAGGCGCCCCTTAATTTTGTATTTTTTTTAAAGGTGGAAGCTAAAGTATTAATAAGAGGTCTTCCTCTCTTAAAAAAATTTGTTTTTCTTCCTCCCTTTTTAATATATGTGTTTAGTACTATAAGTTTCCCTCCAAGCACTAATCTAGCTACATCCCACAAATTTTGATATCTTATGTTTCCATTTTTATATAGTTGAGAATATTTTGAAATTTCCCTTCTTCCTTTTTTGAACCGTGGGTTATTTAGAAGTATTGGGGAATTTTTAAGATATCTTACTATTATTGATTTCAAGTTTATTTCTGTTTTTTTTTTTAATTTTTTTTTCAACATTTATTTATTTTTGGGACAGAGAGAGACAGAGCATGAACGGGGGAGGGGCAGAGAGAGAGGGAGACACAGAATCGGAAACAGGCTCCAGGCTCCGAGCCATCAGCCCAGAGCCCGACGCGGGGCTCGAACTCCCGGACCGCGAGATCGTGACCTGGCTGAAGTCGGACGCTCAACCGACTGCGCCACCCAGGCGCCCCGCAAGTTTATTTCTGTTGTGGTAAAATAACATAATTTGTATGGTTTCAATCCTTTAAAATTTTTCTTTTAATCTTTATTTATTTTTGAGAGAGAGAAAGACAGCTGGGGAGCAGGGGAGGGGCAGAGAGAGAGGGAAACAGAATCCCACGCAGGCTCCAGGCTCTGAGCTGTCAGTACAGAGCCCGATGCGGGGCTCAAACTCGCGAACCATGAGATTGTGACCTGAGCCGAAGTTGGATGTTTAACTGAATGAACCACACAGGTGCCCCTGTATAGTCTCAATTCTTATGTGTTGAGGGTTTTGTTTTGTTTTGTTTTGTTTTGTTTTGTTTCTTTTAATGGACCAAGATAGGCTCTTTTTTGATAAATGCCATGTATTTGAAAGGATTGTGTATTCTGTCATGTTGGGAGGAGTTTTCTATAAATATCAATTAGGTCAAGTTTGTTGATAATACTGAGTCTTCTACATTGCTGATTTTCTGAGTTTTTATTCTTCTGATTATTGAGAGAGGTAGTGAAGTTTCCAACTATAATTATGGATTTGTTTGTTGCTCCTTTCATCAGTTATTACCTTGGGTATGTTGACACTGTTGTGAAGTGCTTACATATTTAGGATTGCTTTTGTCTTGTTAGTGAATTAAACCCTTTAATGTACTTAGTAAGACAAGACTTAGTAAGACTAATGTAGTCTTTCTTGTTTTACTTTGAAATTAATGTAGCCACTCCTACTTTCTTTTGATTAGTATTTGCAAGCCCCCCGGCCATGTGCTCTATTATCCTAAAAAATAAATAGTTAGGAAAGGGTAATTTGTAAGATATTTTCATTTTGTGTTGGTGTGGTTCAGAATAAGCGGCTCCAAAATATGGCACTTTGGCTTATTGAATATTTTAATCTGAAAGATTTTGAGAAACAGATAAGTGCATCTCCCTTCTCCTCTGAAGCAGGTCATAAGACCCTCATGTGAGGGGTGCTCTTCCTATACCTGGAGGAAAAGAACATCTTTATCTCCAAAGCTAGGGGGAAACCAAGGGGAATCCAGATGAACAGGCATTGCTAAGTTTCCCCCATTTTACTCCTTGGCTTGTACCTTTTTTGTCCTGTCACATTTTTCTGTGACTTTCTAGGCTTAACTTTTTCTTTAGGTCTTCATTGCCTTGTGAAGGTTCCCAGGTCACATAAAACTTAAATTAAATGAATTTACCTACTTTTCTCCTGTTAACCAGTCTTTGTGAGTTTACTATTCAGGTCCAGCCAGGAACCCTAAGAAGATGGAGGTAAAGTTTTTCCTCCCCTACTGTGTCCATTTCATTATTTGTGTATTTTTATTTTAGATACTGTTTTGATCTTAGGAAGTAGTCTTATCAAGTATGATCCAATATCATATAATTTTATGTTAAGATACAAGGATATAAGTGTTTATCACATTAATTAGAAAAATTTTTGCATTATTACTCTACTTCTTGGATGGAACTTGAATGGTAATTTTTTACAGGTGCTGTTTGCATTCAGGTGTTAAAATGCTGTTTTGTAGTAAGTCCCAACCATATACATATAAGCTAAAAAAATTAAACGTTTAAATTTGTTCTTTTTAATGAACTATTACATATTTCTTTTTTAAGTAGCATGTCTGGATATTAATTATTACTGTAATACTTTTATTATCTTTTAAATTGAATGTAAATCAAAGCCATTTCCTTAATTTATGTCAGAGAGCTTATTACCAGCATGGGAGCTGCAGATACTGTGTGATATAGCATATGATATCCCAAAGTAGTACATTTTATTCAGTGGCATGAGCTGGCACAGTGGGCAAGATTATTCTAATTCATTTGGGTAGGTGAACAGTAATTTAGGAAGTTCACATACAAAAACTCACTGTGAGTTTCTTTATGATTCTTTACTGGTAAACTCGGTTTAGGATTTCAGTGGCTCATTTCTACTGTTTTTATTTCATGCAGGTGATTAATTTCCATCTTAGTTTAAAGTAAAATCTATGTATACATCTTTAAAATGCCTGTATTTTTGCTAGCCATTTTAGATTAAAATCTCAATTAAAATGTTTTGTCATATGATTACTAATTGGTTGGTTCTGAAAGCTCGTGTTTGGTTTACATGCAAATATACCTTATGTATTAGAGAAATTAAATATTTCTTCACTAAAGTTTTTTGAAATAGTTTTTCATCTAAAATGTGTTCTTAATTTTAGGAATTACTTTATGAAAAGCCAAAGATTGTATTATTTGCATTTTAGTGGATAAAAATTTAGACTAGTATTTAACATTCCCATATTTAATGAGATTTTAAAAAGCTGCCACAAACATGCTCCATCTAGTGCTTTTCTTAACAGAAAATGATGATTTGCCGTCCAATGGAATATTTTTTTAAGAGTACTTTTTAAGTTTCTTTATTTTGAGAGAAAGAGAGAGAGAGAAGTGGGGGGGGGGGGGGCGGCGGGGAGCAGAGAGAATAGGAGAAAGAGAGAATCCTAAGCATGCTTCACACTGTCAGTGCAGAACCTGATGTGGGGTTTGAACTCATGAACTGCGAGATCATGACCTGAACTGAATCCAAGTCAGATGTGTAACCAACCGACTGAGCCACCCAGGCACCCTCATTAAGTGCAATATTAAAGTCAATCGTTATTGGAGTGTTTTGAAGAAAAATGTTTATGATATGTTATTGTGAAAAAATTAAATATAAAAAATGACAAAGGGAACACACTAAGATTTTAAGAGTATATTTTGGTGGCAAATATAAGGGGTGATTTTTTTCCTCCTTTTTTACTTTTGTGTTAGTATATTTTGGAATTTTTTCCAAGGGATATGATAGTTTGGGCAGTGTCTGGAATTTGTGTGTCAGTGTCCCCCCCCCCCCCCCCCCCCATCATTTAGCAGGTCAAGAATTTGCAGGCATCATTTGACATTAATATTGGATCAGCTATGACTTTGAATGGTTATGGATTAATTGTAACCATTCTGTTTATACCAGAATGTAATGATTTTTAAGCCCTTTGAAATCTTCTAAATGAGTTGTCAAAAGTTTTAAACATAAGTAATTAGTCAGAAAAATGTTTCCTGTTGTTTTTGAGAAGATTTAAAGAATGGCCAGTAACTTTTTAACATCTTTTGGCTGTACCACCTTCCCTTCCCCAGCTTTTACCTGGACTTTATTTTTACTTTGTCCATATTGTCTCTTCCCTACAAATTTAGACTTTATTTTTAGTTTCTCCCCAGTGTATAAGAAACTTTGTCCAAATGTTTTGACAGTTCATAAGATTTTGATTGCTCCAGCTCCTTCACTTCAGACCTTTTGCATTCCTATTTGCTTGCCAAGAGCATACTTGCTGCCTGTAGGGATTCTCATGACTCTCAGATACCACTTTGCTCCGTTTCCCTCTCCTCCTGTCTGCACAGATGCTGGATATCATGCAGGTCTTTTAAATGTTGGTGTCCTATGTTGGTGTTTACCTAGTTTTGTGGTAGATACTTTTTTATGGTTTCATTTTGCTATCCTGGTTCCCCTGGTTTTTTATAAAGATATTTGGGAAGATTAAAAAACTATGCTGCTTCCACCACAATCTTCCCAGAATCTTCCTGGCTTTTTCACAAAGTTAAACTTACTCCTTTTAAAGGGTTGTCTTTTTTGAAGGTATGTTCTGCTAAAATGTTCTTCTTTTTACGATTATTGAAGGTAGTTGCTTCTATTTTTTTAAGTCCCTTTAAAATAAAATCCTATGATTTTACTAGCTTGTGAAATCTAAACTTTTAGTGACTACTTATTTTCTCAATTCCCTAGAACAGAAAAATGAAGTGATTTGCCAAAGGGTACGTACAGAGTTGATAAGTGGCAGCACCTGTATCCAAATACAGTATTCCATTTATGATTCCACAGTGATCAGCCCTGAACTAGTTACAGGAAGTGACTAAGTGAAAGGGAACTCTGTTTTGAAAGTGTTTAAATCCTTCCATTGGGGCGCCTGGGTGGCTCAGTAGGTTAAGTGCCCAACTTCGGCTCAGGACATCATCTCACGGTTCATGAGTTTGAGCCCCGCATCAGGCTCTGTGCTGACAGAAAATCATAAAGGGGTCACCTGGCTGACTTAGTCAATAGGGCATGCAACTGTTGATCTCAAAGTTATCCTTTTGAGACCCATGTTGGGCGTAGAGGTTACTTTAAAAATAAAATCTTAAATCATAGGGAAGAGAAAATACATCCATAGTACTGTACTGTATTATAAAAAATTCTGCATATGTTTAAACCTGCATTGTTCAAGTGTCAGCTGTAGTTATTAAACCAGTACACAGTCACTGTCTGCCATCTCTTATCTGGGGTTTGGAAATGGTGGTGGAACTGAACTGAAACATATACAGGTTCTAAAAAAATGAAATGTGTGTCAATGTGTATTGTGAAAGACTATATGTGTGTATATATTCAGAAGAGGGAGTGGGGTGAGCTTTGTCTTAGACTTTTAGGCACCACAGAATCCCTGTTGACATTTGTTGTTACTGCACCAGGGAACTTCTCTGGTCAGAATTGGAGGTAGGAGGCTGGAATTCTGTTAAGTTGTGTATTAGATTAAGAGAGTCTGTGTTGCACTAATAACCCCCATGTCATGACTTAATACAACACAAGTTATTTCTCACTCATACAGAGTTTGGCTTAGAGGTCCATGTTCCTTCTATCTTGTGATGCCACCATCTCAAATAAGGTTTTCAAGGTTGTTGCAAGAGGGGAAGAGAGGGCTAGAGGATCTCATAGAATGCCTTTAAGGGTGAGTCTAGAAACTTGCTTATATCACTTTATACTTGTGCTTACACTCTTTTGGCTTCAAATCTGTCACAAAAACTGGATGTAAAGAAGAGTAAGAAATGCAGTTTTCCTGCACTGTTGGAAATAGGAGCTGCTATGATTTTAGTCCAACAAGTCTGGGTTTTGGAGAAGGTAGAATAGTAAATGATGGTTACATGTTGTTATGAACTGAATGTTTGTATCTCCCCGCCCCCATTCATATATTGAAACCCCAACCCCAGTATGATGTATTGGTGGGAAGTGTAAGAAGAATTAGAATACAGTAATGTCATGAGGGCTCTACCCTCATTGCATGGGGTTAGTGTCTTTCTAAGAGGAGTTTGCTTGAGGAGTTTGCTTCCCCTCTCTGCTCTCTGCCATGCAAGAATACAGTAAGAAGTTGGCAGTCTTCAGCCGGAAAGAGGACTCTCACCAGAACTCAACTCTCAGCCTGATCTCAGACTTTCAGCCTCTAGAACTGTGACAAATAAATTTCTGTGGTCTGTGAGCCAACTCCAATGGTATTTTTGTTAAAGCAAAAATGGACTAAGGTCCAGATGGACTAAGATCTCATCTCTTTTCTGTATGAAGTAGGATTTTTGCCCTACCTTGACATTACCCCATGGCACTTGCACCTTTGATTTTTGCTGCTGATCTTTTATTGATGAGAGAGACAGGACTTGTCCTAATGCAATGAAGTAAGAGCCATGCAAATTTTCTGTAACCTAGTCTTTCAGCATCACCAGTGTCTGCTCTTCACCCAGGGCTCTAATCCTCTTCCCTAATCTTTCAAGAGGAGTAAAATGTGGATGACATGAAGTTTTTGATTGACCTTGGGGGCCTTAGGTCCATATTCCCTCTCACTTTCTAGTTTTTAACTGAGAAGGAAACCGTTTCATTTCTTGTCCTAATACATAGAATAAACAGTCCATAGAGTCAGGGGAAGAGGATAATTTTGATAAACTGGTAACTTTGACTATTCGATACTCACCAAGGATAGCAGAAAACTTTGTGTTGGGATACCTAGAGGTTAAGATTCTTGTTTAGCAAGTGGATTCCCTCCCAAATGTTGATAGTATCTTCAACGACTCCCCTCAGGTCAGGTTGTAGGTTTGAAATAATAATTTTAAAAACCATTTTATCAAAGTAAGTAAAGTGCATAAACTTTGTAGTCTGTCATGATATTGAAAAGGAAGAAAATTTAAAAGAATTTGATTCAATAAAATACGCACCTTCACCAATGAAGAAAAGATAGAAAGTTGAAAATTTTGTTAAAGTTTTCAAAATAAGATGACAATCTCATTAAAAGTATTTACACTGGATTATTCATTTAAAATGTATATACTCCTCCGCTCAGTACTGTGCTCAACAGGCACTAGAGATATGAATTATTACAGTATTAAATCTTTACATTGTTAAAAGATTAATGTATAACTGTTATTCATATGAATTAATTGACCCTAATTTTAATTAAAGCAGCGTATAGAGGAATGCACTTAAATGCTGCAATGAGTTTAAGCAGAGATGTGGAAATAAGTATTAAGAGGAAAAATCTTTTAATGTTACTACTGATTTTATACCTCTTTCTATTGGTGCCTTATGTTTTGTATCATGATTCAAAAGTAAGTTTGATTTGAAATGTACTTACATCAATGATTAGAATGTTTTTGTATTTTAAAAATATGTATTTAAGAATAGTTATTAAAGGGGAAAATGTTGATAGTCAATTCAAAGTCTGCTGTAATATTAATGTATTTCATCAAATTTTTTAAAAATACAAAAATTCATCTTTGTTATTTATCATTGGGGAAAGGTCAGCAAAGTGTTTACAAACCCTGGTTATGTTTTGTTTATATCTCCCTACCTGTTTGAAATCATGACCATAGGAACTTTGAAGAGAGTTTTACACTGACATTTGCTTGCAGAATGTCACTTCATACTTATAGAATGACTTTTGTATCTTTTATCCTCTTTAAAGGAACAGTATGAATACCAAGTTTTTCCTTTACAAAATCAACTGTTAATCTTGTTCATATGAAAAAATTTGTTAGAAGATGTTGAGGAAATCTTAAATATTCAAAAATATCACTGAACAAATAGAAAATGTTTGTTGTTAGAGTATTGATTAGGTAAAATGTAATTACACAGTATGAGTGAAAAGCTGGCCTTTTTAAAATTCAGTTTTGTTTGGTTTACTGTGAAATTCATTGGGAGGACTGAAAACAAGCTTTGGAAATGTTTGTCTATTTCTCCACTAGATGGGGCTGTATACTAGTTATTGCTCTATAGCAAACAAGGTCATGTATCTGAGGAGGTAATACTAAGGTTAAACTTAAGTGACCCATATATTAATACAGTAAAATAATTGGTCTATTTGCTGTATAACTAAAGGTAAAATATAATTTTAGCCCTTACATATAGAAGTGTTATTTTCCAGTCATCAGTGGGGAATGTGTACATTTGATTTTTTTGATAGAATTGCTAAGTTTCTATTGGTCTATCCTTATACTTTGTTGGTACCCTAATGGCCAAAAATATTAAAAATCTTTAATATGCAGTTAAAATTACCTTAAATGGCTTCCATTTAATGGCTTGCCTGCATAACTAAACTTCTGCATTTTTTTTTGATATAAACAAATGGAGTGATGCCTATAGTATGTGCAGTGATTAGGTTAGTACATTGATCTCTTGTAGATGCTTTTACTCCTACTAGTTCAGTTGATTTATATACCTACCAACAGTCACTTGTGTTTGTCCCCAAACCTGTTTATACTAGTTGTATCTGTGATCATAATTGTATAACTTATATGAAATCTACATAAGCTAATGGGAATACCACTTGTAAAAAGTGTTCCTCCTGTGAAAACTTAGGGTGAATGATTTACAACACTCAGTAAAAGGTGAATTGCTAAACAAATTACCATCAAATTAGGTGTGAGTGAGAAAGCTGTGGAAAAAAAATTGATTTTGCACTTGTTTTTTGGGCAGAAAATGCTTGGGTTTCTGTACGTTCTGTATAAAAGATGTTATTATTTAACAGTGCAATTACAAATATATGAGTTTTACATTTTGAAAGTTATAATTGAGAAATAACTCCAAGCAATTTTTGCTTAAAACTGCCAAACGTCCTGAAAGTTATTTTTACTTAACGTGCTTAGGAATTTTAAAATTTCTCTTAATATTACTATCTTGCTATAGCTTTGTATGATTGTTTTAGCTGATTATTATTTAGAGGCCATCCAAATAAAAAGTGTTAATAAGATACAGAAGATATTTAGATAGAAGAAAATAAAACTAATACTTTATTAAAAACCCCAGATATACAGTTGAGCAAATAACGTGGCTTTTTCAGTCTTGCTTTTGAGTTACTATAATTATTTTTATCTTTCAGTTATTCTAGATTTTATGATTTTTTGAATTTTTTTTAGCCTAAAGTTAGAAAATTTTTCCTAGTTTGTGTGGCCTCTTCATGTTTAATTACTAAGGGATTGTCTTCCTCCAGCTGTGCAAAACAGGCAATGTTCGTTCAGTAGTGAGTTCCTCTCTAATAGGAGTTTCTCCTCTGCTGTAATTCTATGATAGAAATTTTATTACTAGAAAAATTAAAAGATTTTTTTCTCTACTTTTATATAAAAAGAACAGGAAGGAATCAGAAGGTCTAGGTTTTAGTCCTGGAATCTGGCACCTAAAATAATAAATACTTGCCAAACAAATAAGTAAATGACTAGTTTGCTGCTTATTAGTTGTGAGATTATAACCTTGGTTGATTAACTTCTCTTAGAGCTAAAAATCTATAAAATTAGATTTTAGTAATGCAGCACATATTTCTTGAGTGTTATAAGTCAGGCCCAACAATGAGAATTTTAAACCTTCTTTCAATCAGATTGCTTAATTGGGAGGGACAGATAAGTAAATAATTAAAATATGCTGTGACATGTGCTCCCATGGAGGTAGGGCTGGACAAAGACAAGTGAAGAGCCTTTTTAAACCTGTAAATATTGGTCAGATCTTTATTTAGTGGGCATAGGAAGAAATGGATTTTGTTATCTTAAAATTATTATGCAGATACTGATTAAAATACTAATTTTCCATCACTAGTTGAGGAAAACATTTCTGAAAAAAATTTTGCAAAAAATTTTTCAGCTTTTGTAGCCTTTGTTTTTGCTTCTGAACCAACAGTTTCATGGAAAGCACGTTTGTAAGTTTCAAAATTAGATAATAATTTAAGTTGCCAGAGAAGTGCCATGGATTGTTTATTGAATTTTAACTTCGTGTAACTGCACGTGTAGTAGATACTGTTGAAGAACGTTTTAAATTTTTGGTTAGGTGAAGAGTGACATATAGAAACCTTAGTTAATTGACATCATACGTCTAATTTATTCCAATGATATTTTAGTGGCCCTCCTTGGTTACAGTACTTTCTAACTCTGCCCCTGAGTCCTACATGGCTTGCCTACATGCAGTTTGAACAATTTTATAATTTTAAGGTTCCCAATTCATGACCACAGTAAATATTTCCTTTTATTTAAGTTTTCTTTTATACCTCTCAGTAAAGTTGTATTATTTTCTTCCTAGGGGTTTTGCATTGTTGTAATGCTTATGCAAAGACCTCAAGTTTAGGTTGAAAGAAGAGTGAATTGCCAAGATTCTTGATTTGTTCCAGTATCAAGGGAATGGATTTTAATGTTTTGCCATTCTTAGAGGATTTTTCTTGTTTGTTGTTTGGTTTAAGATACCTGTTGCCAGATTATATTTTTAGAATGCGAAGAGTTTTTTAAGAAATGTGTGTTGAATTTTATCAGATGCTTCATCTCTATAAATTTTTTTACCTATCTTTTGATTTTCTTTTTTAATGTTAGTGTAATGGGTGCATTTCTTTTCAACTATTGAATAAATCTGTGATGAGGTAACACAACTTAGTCACAATACATTACTACCTTTTTTTATAATGCTGGTTTCTGCTTGCTAATATTTTATGATTTTTACATCTGTGTTCATTAATGAGATTTGCTTATTTCTTATGCTATTCTTATATGGGTTTGGTATCAAGATTTTTGTTATCTTCCTGAAGATTTTGCTATGTTTTTACTCTCTGGAGATCTTAAGGTAAAGTTAGAAGAATTCCAGGGGCGCCTGGGTGGCGCAGTCGGTTGAGCGTCCGACTTCAGCCAGGTCACGATCTCGCGGTCCGTGGGTTCGAGCCCCGCGTCGGGCTCTGGGCTGATGGCTCAGAGCCTGGAGCCTCTTTCCGATTCTGTGTCTCCCTCTCTCTCTCTGCCCCTCCCCCGTTCATGCTCTGTCTCTCTCTGTCCCAAAAATAAATAAACGTTGAAAAAAAAAAAAAAAATTTTTAAAAAAAAGAAGAATTCCAAATAACATTGGAATAATAATAATTTCTGGGGTATTCCACTCCCCAGGAATATTTTTCAAGTTTTCTGTATGTATTAAATTAGTTTTGATAAGTTATTTTTTTTCCCCTGGGACTGTTTATGTTACATCTCCATTTTCAAATATCTGCTGTAAAGGTGTTAATTATATTATATTCTCTTATTATAGTTGATATTGTTTGTATATTTTCTCTTTTCTTCTTGATCAGTTTTCCCAGAGTTTGTCAGTTTTTCAGGCTTTTCAAAGAACCAGCTTTTGGCTTTGTTAATTCAGTGATGTGTTTATTTTCTTGTTGTATTAACTTCTTGTAAGTTTTTTATCCTTCTATGCTCTTTGGACCTATTTTGCTTTAGTTCTGATTTCTTATGATGAATGCTTAGCTCATTAATTTTCAGTCTCCTCTAATATATGTATTTAGGGATATAAATTTGCCTCCAAGCAGTACTTTAGCTGCATCTCACAAGTTTTGCTTTGTGGAATTTGTTGTTGAGAGTTCCAAATATTTTCTGGTCGGGATGCCTGGGTGGCTAAGTTGGTTAAGTGTCCAGCTTCAGCTCAGGTCATGATCTCATGGTTCATGAGTTCAAGCCCATGTTGGGCTTTGTGCTGACAGCTCAGAGCCTGGAGCCTGCTTCAGATTCTGTGTCTCCCTCTCTCTCTGCCCCTCCCCTGCCTCTCCAAAAATGAATAAACATATATATATAAATGTTTATATATAGATATATATATATAGATGTATATATATTTTCTTATCGTCATCAAGATTTTTTTCAGTGACTTTGAGTGACTCTCTGCCCCTCCCCTGCCTCTCCAAAAATGAATAAACATTTATTTATATATATATATATTTTTTTTTTCTTATTGTCATCAAGATTTTTTCAGTGACTTGAGTTATTAATTTCTAAGCATATGGGAACCTTAATTTCTGAATATATAGGAATTTTAATTTCTGCACATATGAGGATTTTCTTTTTGTTCTCAATTTCTGAGTTTACTTTGTGGTTAGAGAAGATGCTCCATCAAGTTTTAATTCTTTGAAATTTGATTCTATTGGGTTTGTGTCCCGGAATATGGTCAGTATTCTAATATTGCATGTGCTTAAAAAGAGTGTATGTTTTGGATATTTGGATAGAACATTAATTTATGTTCAGATTTGTTAGGTCAAGTTTGTTAATAACATTGTATAATTCTTCTGTATTACTAAGTTTTTTGTCTTGTTCCATCATTGTGGATTATCCATTTTCTTTTCATGGTTTTGTTGGTTTCTGCTATATTTATGTAAACCGTATGTTACTAGGCTTGTATGTATTTAAAATTTTTGTATTTTCCTTGTGAATTGAAACTTTTATCCTTATGAAGTGACCCTCTCTCTGCCTTAAAATCCATTTTGCTCATATTCCTATAACTTAATGCCTTTTGCTTATTATTTGCATGGCATCGTTTTACACCCTTTTTTGTTCAACTTTTCTGAATTTTTTCATTTTAGATGAGTCTGTTGTAAACATGTAGATGGATTTTTAAAAATACATTCTGATAATTTCTTTTTAATTTTACATATTGAATTATGTAGATTGATTTCTTTCTCATTTGGTGTATATTCCTATGAAATTTTTTCATTGTGGTAAAGTGTACATAACATTTTTTTGTTAACCATTTTTTAAGTGTACAATTTAGTGGCATTAACTAAATTCACTACATTCACATTGTTGTGCATCATTACCACTGTCCATCTCTATTATTTTTTATTTATTCTGAACAGAAACTTTGTACCCATTAAACAATAACTCCTCACCCTTCTTCCTGTCAGCCCTGGGCAACAACTGTTCTACTTTAGGCCAAATTCTGGCCTCATCTAAGTGAAATCATACAATATTTGTCTTTTAGTGTCTGGCTTAATTTCCCTTAGCATAATATTTTTAAGGTTCATTCCTGTTGTAGCATCTATCAAAATTTCATTCCTTTTTAAGACTGAGTAATATTCTGTTGTATCTGCTTGTCACATTTTGTTTATTCATCCATCTCTTGATGGGCAGTAGGATTGCTCCATGTTTTGGCTATTGTGAATAATGCTGCTATGAACTTTGGTGTACAGTTTTTGAATTTTAACACATGTAAAGATTCATGTAACCACCTGTATAATCAGAATACAGAGTAATTCTATCACCACAAAAAACACCCTCGTGCTGGTTTTTTTTTTTTTTTTTAAGTTATTTATTTATTTAGAGTGCACATGTGAACACCAGGGCGGGGCAGAGTGAGAGAGAGAGCGAGCGAGCGAGCGGAAATCCCAAACAGGCTCCGCACTCTGAGCACAGAGCCCAACATGGGGATAGAACCCACAAACTGGGAGATCATGCCTGAGCCAAAATCAAGAGTGAGACGCTTACAACTGAGCCACCCAGGTGCTCTAATTTTGAAATTCTGAAATCTTGCCCATCACTACAGTCATGTCATTCCAAGGTTATATAAGTGGAATCATAAGTGTTCAGTTGTTTGAAGCTGACTGCTTTCACTCAGCTTAATGTGTTTGATATTCATACAAGTTGTTGGGATCAACCTTGTTCTTTTTTATTACTGAGCAGTATGCCATTCATTGTGTGTATGTATGCATGCATGTATGTATATGTGTATAGCAGTTTGCTTATCCATTCATGTGTTAAGGCTGATGTAGTTGTTTTTGAGTGTTTGGCTGTAGATTTTTGTGTGGATGTGAGTTTTCATGTTTAGGGTAAATACCCAGCAATGAGATTGCTGGGTCAGATATTTATGTTTAACTTTGTAAGACACTGCCAAACCATTTCCCAGAGTGACTGTACTGTTTTTGCATTTCCGCTTGCAGTGTGTGAGAATTCTAGTTGTTCCTCATCCTTATCAACATTTGATATTGTCAGTACTTTTTTTTTATTTCAGTCTTTCAAGTGTGTATAGTAGTTATCCTGGTTTTAATTAGTGTTTCGCTAATGACTCATGCTTATCTGCTGTACCTATATCCACTTTAGACAAGTGTCTATTCAAGTCCATATTCAAGTCCCATTTTTATTGTTGAGTTTTGATAGTTATGTATATATTCTGCGTACAAGTCCTTTGTCAGATATGTAATTTGCACATATTTTTTTCCCAGTCTGTAACTTGTCTTTTAATAATCTTGGCAGTTCTTCAACAGAGCATAAATTGTAAATTTTGGTAAGGACCATTTTATCATTTTTTTTCCCCTTTATGGATCATGCTTTTGGTGTCATTTCTAAATGCTTGGAGTTTTTTGAGCTTCCTCGATCTATAGGTTTGTAGTTTTCATATGCCTTGGGGTACTGTTATTTGCATGTCTAAAAATTGTTTTATTCTTTTGAAGGTTATCATTCTTGTTGTTTCTTAAGAGACAGTTAACTCGTACAAACACAGATCATAAACCTTGGCTTTCCAACATTGCATTAGCTGCTATCTGCTCAATTTTTAATCTTTCACATGCTGCTTTTTTGATAGCCTCATTCTCTGGTATGCCTGCTGCTGATCAGCCAAGGATTTGGGTAGCACTTATAATCAGATTTGGATGCTTAGAGTTTTTCTATCTTCCTTGTTTCTGGAGATCTTCCCCTTAATTTTCTACTACTCTGCCATATATTGGACTCTACCTTCTCAACCTCCGACCCCAGCTCTCTGCTGCCCTTACTTGTTTCGGAAACACATTCAGTTAATAAAGCAGCAGAGTCATAAACCTCACCTATTTCAGCTCTGTTTTTCAAGGGTAGACTGTGCTTCTGCTGTGGGGTTTTATTTTCTTGTTGGTGAATGCACTGGATTTTCCCCTGAGTGTGTCCAGTTTTGTGGTCCACCAGAAATTTGGGCAGTATTTATATACTCAGATTTTGCATTTTACTTACTCTGATTCTCTTATATCCAGAGTCTTACCCTTATATTTCCAGCAATTCTTCTGGTTCTGAACTCTGTTCTTTGCCATCTCAAGCCAGCTGTGATCAATATTCTGTTGATAGAATTGTGGGAATTGGAGAATTTTCTTCTTGAAGTTCTAATTTTTCAAGAAGAAATTCTTGTCTTTTTCTATGTTGGGATGCTTTCCATTGCCTTAATTTTGTCTAGATTTCATAATTATTATCTGTACGAAGGTTCGTTTAAGCACTTCACTCTGTTGCCATTACTGGAAGTTACCACAGGAAAATTTACATTTCAGTTGTTATGTTTTATGTGTAGTATCTTCATTTATTTCCATTTCATATATGTTAATTCACAGTTCACTTTTTACTGCTTCATGTTCTCTGCATATATTTGAAACCTGTTCTTATTTTTTTTAATGTAATATGAATGGTTTTGTTATTTGTAACTGATAACAGCCCCGAAGGCTGAAATATTTGTGGCTTGTCTGTGCAATCCCTTTTTTCCCTTGTGATTCTTCCTTTTGGTTCACTACTTCTTTCTATGCGTATTTTTCACTGTGTGCTTGCTACTTACTGTATTTTAAAAGATTTTTTTTTTTTTTTTTTTTTTTTTTTTGGTGAGACTGGGATTCCTTGAATGAAGATACCTTTCTCCAGAGAAGATTTGCTTTTACTTGTGCCAGGTGCCAAAGGGCCTACCATTCCAGGTCCATTTGAAACTAAATTGAATGTTTGACATTTTTTGGACCACCCAGTTGATGTGAATTTGAGTTGCAGACCTTTGAAAGACCTGGCTTGTGATGAAAATTTCTTAAGTGCCCTTTTTCTTGTTTTTTTTTTTTAATTAATTAATTTTTTTTTTAAATTTACATCCAGATTAGCTAGTATATAGTGCAACAATGATTTCAGGAGTAGATTCCTTAATGCCCCTTACCCATTTAGCCCATCCCCCCTCCCACAACCCTTCCAGTAACCCTCTGTTTTCTGTATTTAAGAGTCTTTTATGTTTTGTCCCCTTCCCTGTTTTTATATTATTTTTGCTTCCCTTCCCTTATGTTCATCTGTTTTGTATCTTAAAGTCCTCATATGAGTGAAGTCATATGATATTTGTCTTTCTCTAATTTCACTTAGCATAATAACCTTTGGTTCCATCCACATAGTTGTAAATGGCAAGATTTCATTCTTTTTGATTGCCTGGTAATACTCCAGTGTGTGTGTGTGTGTGTGTGTGTGTGTGTGTGTGTGTATACGTATATATATGTATGTATATATACACATACATATATGCATATACATACATGTATACACATACATACATGTATACACATGCATATATACATATATATGTATACACACACACACATATACACCACATCTTCTTTATCCATTCATCGTCGGTGGACATTTGGGCTCTTTCCATACTTGGCTATTGTCAATAGCACTGCTATAAACATTGGGATGCATGTGCCCCTTTGAAACAGCACACCCGTATCCCTTAGATAAATACCTAGTAGTGCAATTGCTGGGTTGTAGGGTAGTTCTATTTTTTTTTTTTTTGAAGAACCTCCATACTCTTTTCCAGAGTGGCTGCACCAGTTTGCATTCCCACCAGCAATGCAAAAGAGATCCTCCTTTTCCACATCCTTGCTAACAACTGTTGTTGCCTGAGTTGTTAATGTTAGCCATTCTCACAGGTGTGAGGTGGTATCTCATTGTGGTTTTGATTTGTAGTTCCCTGATGATGAGCGATGTTGAGCATTTTTTCACGTGTCTGTAACCATCTGGATGTCTTTTTTGAGAAATGTCTGTTCATGTCTTTTTAGTCCGAATTCTGGCCTCATCTGAATCTCACCTAGTATATAATAGGCAGTCGGAAAATATTGGCCATAGTCCTGCTGTTAATATTATTATACTGTATAGTCTGTAACCACTTACTTATAGAGTGACCTTTAGATAGTTTCTAGCATTCCTGTCTAATATCATCTTTTAGAGTATTTCCTTTAGCGTCCCCCATTTTTTTTTTCCTGGAGACCAAATAAGTTTGATTTTTGTTTAATTCTTTTAATGAAACTATAATCCCATTTTTACATCATACCACTATGGCAGAAAGATTAAAGTCTTATGGCCAGTTTGAAACTACAGCTGCCATGGTGATTAAAATATTCAATAGTCCTTCTTGAGTAAAGGTACGAGTAGGTCTTCTCCAGTGTAGTGGAGGTATATACTGTTATACTAGCTTAGTGAGGCATCCATTCCACTCTTGAATAGATTCATCTTTTTTTTTTGTTTGTTTTTATTTATTTTGAGAGAGAGAGAAAGAGAGAGTGAGAAGAAAAACACGAGTGGAGGAGGGGCAGAGAGAGGAGAGAGAGCGAGGGAGAGGGAGGGAGAGAGAATCCCAAGCAGGGTCTACACTGCCTCAGCACAGAGCTCGAACTCATGAACTGCGAAATGATGACCTGAGCTCAAGTCTGAGGCTCAACCGACTGAGTCATCCAGATGACCCTAGATTCATCTTTCTAAATGGACTGCCAGTCTTGACCGGTCTTCCAGAAGAGAGCACCATCTAGTGTTTCTATTTGTTATAACAAGTGTATTTCTTCCTGATGAAATGCTTCTGGGAACACTATCTGGGCTTGGTTCAATAATCTGAGTCCATCCCTAGGGCTCTGTTGTTGCTCCTTGATTGTTGGGGCCAGTGTTGACAGAGCTACCACAAATCCTGTTGGCATTGAGTACCTGTGGCCTGAGTGTAATTTAAATATAATGTACACATCCAAATGTATTTTGTGCCCCAAGAAATAGTCAATTAGGTGTATTTCACTTTCAGATGAAGTTTATTTAGTCTGCATAAGAAACAGGTTTGCTATAATAGCCCTTTCCTGAATTCCAGGAGTGAATCTATTCATGTTATGTAGCCACTATATTGCATCATATTCACTCTTTTAGGGACCATTCTTATTCCATGAATGCTGTTCCATTTGCATTCATGCCTTTTATAACAAAAAGAGCAAAGCAGCAGACTTTTTACACAGTGAGTAAGCAGCAAGTGATATTTTTGTCCTCATACCCCAGTAATTTTCTCAGGAGGGAGTGATGTTGATTGGTGGCAATATAACACACCAAATGTCTGCTGCCTATTAGAGTTTATCCCACCTGAATCACAGGTAGAATCTTTGTTAAGCACTACAAAGCAATCATCGTGATAAAGATAACCAACAAAAATATGACTCAAATGACAGTTCTAATTTACTGCCATTTAGATGTGTCATTAAGAGGATTTTCCTTGATATGTTCTCTTTAAATCCCTTCACATCAGCATTTGTTCAGTTTTCCCATGCTAGAGGTAATGGATCAGTTGTTTTCTCCCAACCTTAGTCATTCTTATTTTCTTGCTCTGAGAAGTTCTTGTGGCAAAAGAATAGTGGCATCCTTTTTTGTGTCATAGCCCATTTCCCTACCTTATGATTGACCACTGTTTGTTTCTGCTTATATTTTTTTTAACCTGTATTTTTCCTACCCCAGTGGAATGCTGTGATTTGGTCACACTGCCTGTCCATACAGCAGGCAGTTACAGCAGACTTGCTGAGACCTTTGCTTTTGCTTGTTCCCAGGTGTTCCCAGGAAAATTTTATACAATTTGACAAATCAAGAATTCTAGGCACTCTTGCTTGGTAATGAAGTAGTACTTCTGGTTAATCTTAATTTAGCTATATGCAGTGAAGTCATGAGCCACTCCAAAGTTTCCTTAAGAAAAGGTACAAATTGTATGTTATGGATAACGTGTCTTCTGCAGCAATATCTCCCTCTGTTGGCACTGTTATCCTGTTCTGACCACATCTGGGTCTGGCAGGATGAAAGAAAAATTTGTGAGGTGGGGAAGATAAAACTGTGAAGTGCATCATGTCCATCCCCTAACTGCCGTTCTGGTTCCTAGAAACTTTTCCAGTGGAGTCCCCTCTTACTTCCTCTCATATTTAATTTTAAAATACAGTGCCCCAGTCAAGTTAACCAGCCCTTGATGCCTTATCTTCTATCATTTAAGTAACAGATGTTTTAATTGCCCATTCCAATTTTTAATGAGATCATTACTTTGAGGGTAATAATATTTTAATTCCTTGCCCATTTTTATAAATAGGTAACAATCATATGAAACATACCCAGGTGGTTGAAGCTGATAAGTTATTCTCTGCTCCTTTAATTGAATTCTTGTCAATTGCTTTTATTAAAGTACGAGCAAAGCCTAGAGTACAGTAGGTGTCAATTCTAGTCACTAATCATTTGTTAGGTCCCTGTAGTAGTGGTAGGGGTCTAATATGGTCCACTTGCTTCTTGTTTGTTTTTTTTTTTTTCCTAAGTAGGCTCTATGCTCAACGTGGGGCTTGAACCTGTAACCCTGAGATCAAGTTACATGCTCTACCAACTGAGCCAACCAGGCTTCCCTACTTAAATTCTTAAAGCAGAAGTTCCCTTAACATTTTTCATGATCCCCTTAGTGTCTTAGTAATATTTTCATGTGCTTCTAAGCTGCCCCCTTTTGCCCCCTTCTGTTCGTCCACATTAATTTTTGCATGGTATTTGCTTTTTATCCCAGCAATGCAAAGATATGAAGTCATTGAAAAGAATGTAGACATCTAATATTCTAACAATCAACTCCCTTGAACCAATAGTTCACATGATATTTAATGGATGTTGCTATTTCCTGTGAAAATTTAAAATATGCATGGAACCCCTCTGTGTTTGTTGTAGTGTTTGGAGATACCTTGGCACCTAATTTGGGAACGATAGGTCAAAGGCCATTTTCAAGCCATTCATATTGACTATGTGTGTGAGTGCACATGTTCTAATCTAGAAGATTGTTCATTAATTACAGATAAAATCCATTCGATGGAGTGGGTATGTGTGTGTGGTAAAATATACATAACATAAAATTTAACATTTTACCCATTTGCAGGTGTACAGTTCAATGGTGTTAACTACATTCACAGTGTTATATAACCATTGCTGCTCTCTATTTCCAGAACATTTAATTAGCCCAGATAGAAACTCTGTACCCATTAAATAATAGCTCCCCATTCTCTCCTTTCCCAAACCCTGGTAACTTCTATTCTCTTTGCTGTCTCTATGAATTTGCCTGTTCCAGGTACCTCATATAAGTGGAATCATAGAGTATTTGTCCTTTTGTGTCTGGCTTATTTTATGTAGCATAATGTCTTCATGTTGTACCATGTGTCAGAATTTCCTTCTTTTTAAGGTTGAATGATACTTCACTGTATGTATATAACACCTTTTATTTACTATTCATCATCTGTCAATAGACACTGGGTGTGTTTACACTTTTTGGCTATTGTGAATAATGCTACTATGAACATTCACTTACAGGTATCAGTGTTTGAGTCCCTGCTGTCGATTCTTTTGGGTATATACCTAGCCGTGGAATTGCTGGCCCATAGGTAATCCAATGTTTAACTCTTTGAGGAACTGCCAAGCCATTTTCTACAGTACTTGTATTATTTTTACATTCCTGCCAGCAATGCACACAAGTTTCAGTTCCTCTACATTCTTGTCAACACTGGGTACCTTTAGTTGTTTGATAATAGCCATCCTATTGGGTGTGAAGTGAGTGGTTTTGATTGGGATTTTACTAATGACTAGTAATGCTGATCATTTTTTCATGTGTTTGTTAGCTCTTTGTATATCTTATTTGAAGAAATCTATATTCAAGTCCCTTGTCTTTTTTTTTTTCTTAACTATTGAAGGCTGTGGTAGTCAGTTTTGAGACTTTTCCAGATTATATTTGCAGATTATTCTTTGTTGTGTGTGATCACTGATGTCTCTGTCCCTTTGGCTCATGTTCAGCTAATATTTTTACAGAGTTTCCTTGAATGCCAGGAGCACTTCCAGTCTTTGCAGATTGCCTCTTTCTTAAGCACTCCTTTAGCCCTTAGCTAGGCTTGCTCTGAGCCTAGTGACTAGCCTGAAATGAAAGCTTAAAGTCTTCTTAGGTATTTTCTGAACTTGCAAGTAGCTTTCTAAATTCCCCTATATACTTGGCTGCTTTCTATGTCTTAATTTCCCAGACTCTCCCCCCAGTTTCTCTTCCAGGCTTTAGATTGTCTATTTGATGTCTCCACTCTTCTTACCCAGGGTGTCAGTTGCCTTACAGCTTTTACAAGCAATGTTTGCCCCTTTACCCACCTGCATTCCAAGTTAGGTGATACAGAGGCAGATGCTTTGCATCAGTCTTTCAAGTATCCCCCAGACAGGATAGAACAGATATGCACAATAATTTGCATATCAGGTCTTTTCTGCTATCCTTTAGAAGAATGAAGAAGCTGGGAACCAAGCTGCTACTGTTTCAAGAACAAGACCACCGTTGCACTAGAGAATGGATGAGGGAACAGTAAGAAAACACCACAAAATTCTCCTGCCATTTTGAACATGGCTTTTTCTTGATTGGGTGTTTGCTTGGTCACTATTAACTTCTGATTGTTTCCCAGAGTTTCAGCAGAGTTGGTTCTGACAGTTCCTGCTTGTTTTTTAAAAATATTTCTTTAGGGTAATGAGAGCTTGGAGCTTTCTAGTCTGCCATTTTGCTGTCATTCCTCCTACAGATTTTTAATACAGTTTTGCTTGTGTGATCCATTGCTCATTCATTTGATGAATTCAGGATGCTAGTTCTAGAGGTCTAGGGCATTTATCTCTGCATTCCAGCTCCCCTCTGAACTAGCACTTTCATTTTTTTGATAAAGTTCTCATAGGGATTTCTATAACTGGATATTCCATAAAGGGTCATTTTTTATTGCCCAGTCATCCAGGGCCTTTTTGCCATACTGTACTGGAATGACCCAAGATTTTGTGAATATCTAGATATTTCCCCAGAGACCCATTTTGCAGATTTCCTTTACTACCTTCTACCACGGTTTTACTGTCTGCAGGCTGTATGTGCCTTATTTTCAGAAACATTGCAGCTGTCAAATAGCCAATGGTATGCTAGTAATGGTAAGGGATTGACTCTCTGGAGGAAAAAAACCAAAAAACAAAAACCCCTTATTTGTTGCTTTTTTTTTTTTTTTTTTTTTTTTTTGCTGTGTAATACTCCTACTATACCTGAAGCATAGGTGGTATAGTAGGAGTTGGATAGAGAAAAATGGCTCTTGCAGGCTAGCGTTAGCACTCCATTACAGTTAGGGAACTCGTATTGTTAAAACGAATGGTACATTTTGCTTTGGCTGAGAATCTTAGGGTTCACATTATACAGCAATCCAAACTGGGAAGTTCTGAGAGGGCCTCAGAAATGGTGAGTAGGCCTGTATGTGAATGTAATGAACTCCTCCTGAACTTACCTCTGGAATACACTGTTGCATAGGAGATTTCTGTTATCAGTAAGTAAGTTCTCCTGAGTGGCCTTCTCCTTATTTGAATGATTCTTTGACAGCATCTGGAACATGATGGTTATTTCTTGCTTCAGGATTATTTGATGACCTTCGATGATAGATGCAGTTTCTACCAATACGAATAACAAGATAGCTGTAGTCTTTAAAAGGTCTGTATTTAACACTTGCAAGGGGCAGTTTTCCAATCTCTAGTCATCTCCTGAGAGTCTGCTGAGGTGTAATAATCAGTTTACACCTAAGGCTCCTGTCTTCCTTTATGTGTCAGCATTGAAGATCCTTCTAAAATAATTTGAGCACTGAGGTCCTAATGTTCTAGACTCTTGGACCTAAAGGCATAGCCTGGGAGACAATACTTTGTGAGTCTTTTTTGATTATTTTGGCTGAGGGCCTTCTTCAAATTCAGGTATCCTTTTTTTTTTTTTTTTAATGTTTATTTTTTGAGAGAGAGAGACAGAGTGTGAGCAGGGGAGGGGCAGAGAGAGGGAGATAAAGAATCTGAAGCAGGCTTCAGGCTCTGAGCTGTCAGCACAGAGTCAGATGTGGGGCTCAAACTCACTGTGAGATCATGACCTGAGCCGAAGTTGGACGCTTAACTGACTGAGCCACTGGCACCCCAAAAGTCTGTTATCCTTAAACATGTTGTATATTTCTTCTCCCAGTCTGTTGCTTGTCTTTTCATTCTCTTAAGGGCATTTAAAAATATATATATATTTAATTTGAGAGAGCGAGAGGGAGAGGGAGCATAAGTGGGGAGGGGCAGAGAGAGGGAGAGAGAGAATCCCAAGCAGGCTCCCCACTGTCAGTACAGAGCCCAACTCCAGGCTTGATCCCATGAACTGTGAGAACAGGACCTGAGCTGAAATCAAGAGTTGGCTGCTTAACTAACTGAGTCACCCAGGTGACCCTCTTAATGGCATTTTTTGATGAAGAGAAAAATTTTAGTGATTGACAAATTAGACTTCATTAAAATGTATAATTAGTGTTTTATGTATACTTTTTAAGAAATCTTTGTCCATCCCAAGGTCAGTTAGATATTCTTCCTTGTTTTCTTTTAGAAGCTTGATTGCTTTAGATTCTATGTTTAGATCTGTGATCTAGCTCAGATTAATTTTTTGGTATAGTACAAAGTAGGGATTGAGGGTAATTTTTTCTGTGTGGATACCCAGTTGATCCTGCATCATTTATTGAAAAGATTAGCTTTTTCCATCGCTGTGGATTGTTTGCCATAAATTAGGTATATGTGTCTGTGTGTGTGTGAGTATGTGTGTGGCGAGGGTCTATTTGTGTACTCTTTATTCCACTGAATCATTCCTGTATCCTTGCACCAGTATCACACTGTCTTAATTACTTGGCTTTATAGAAATAAAAGCATGTGTACTGGGAAGAAAAAAATGTCTTTTTTTTTTTAAATTTTTTTTTGAGAGAGAGCGCACGTGCATGCACAAGTTGGGGAGGGGCAGAGAGAGAAAGGGAGACACAGACTCCAAAGCAGGTGTCAGGCTCTGAGCTGTCCGCACGGAGTCCGATGTGGGACTCGAACGCACGACCTGTGAAATCATGACCTGAACTGAAGTCAGATGCTTAACCAGTTGAGCCACCCAGGTGCCCCCAAAAATGTCTTTATTAGCAAACAACATAATTATATATGTAGCAAATCCTGAAGCCTCTATAATAAAATGAGCAGAGTTTATAAGTGAATTTAGTGAGGTTGTAAGTTTCATAGTCCAATACAAATATCAATTGTATTTCTGTATATAGCAAAGAGAATTGAAAAAGTGAGATAAAACAATTACATTTAGGGTTGCCTCGGTATCTCAGACGGTTAAGGGTCCAGCTCTTGATTTCGGTTCAGGTCATGATCTTATGGTTTGTGAGTTCAAGCCCCATGTCAGACCCCATGCTGTCAGCATGGGGCCTGGTTGGGATTCTCTCTCTCTGTCGCCCTCCCCCACTCTCTCTTGTGCACGTGCTTGCTCTTGTACACACTTGTGTGTGCTTGCTCTTTCAAAATGAATAAACTTAAAAAAATTACATTTACAAAGCATCTAAAGGCATTAAATACTTGGGGTAAACTTTATTAAATATGTGTAAGACCTTTACACCAAAAACCAAAAACCATAAACCATTGCTGATAGAAATTAAAGAAGACATAAGTAAATTAAGAGGTGTGCCATATTTATGAATTAGATGGTTAAACTTTTAATTTCTTCTTAATTCATTTATCTCCGTCAGAAATTCTGGCATGCTCTTTAAAAAGAAATTTACAAGCCAATTCCAGTATTTATATGAAAATGCCCAGGGCTTAGCCAAGCAATATTTTAAAAGAATAGGAAAGTTGTAGGATGATACCTCCTAATTTCAAGACTTACTGCAAAACTGATGCAAAACTGATAAAGGTAATTTGGTATTAGTGAAAGGATAGACATGGAATACAAAAAGAGCCCAAATACAGACCCCCACATACATAGCCAGCTGATTTTCAAACAGGTGCCAAGGTAACTCAATGGAGAAAAGATAATCTTTTCAGATGATGCTGGAATAATGGGAAAAGTGAACTTTGGTTTTTGCCTTATGACTATATACAAAATTTGAAATCAATCATTGATCTAAATGTAAAACCTAAAACTATTAAACTTATAGGAGAAAACATAAAAGAAAATAGCTGTGGCCTTAGAGTTGGTAATATTTCTTAGAACACAAAAATATCAAGCTAAAAGAAAAAGATGATAAATTGGACTTTATTAAAATAAAAAATATTTTCCCAGATGACACCATTAACTAAAATGAACAGGCAAGCCACAGACTGGAAGAAAATATTTACAATGCTTATATCTGGCAGAGGACTTGTTTTCAGAATACATTAAGAACTCTTAACCACTGGGGCACCTGGGTGGCTCATTTGGTTGAGCATCCAACTCTTGATTTTGGCTCAGGTCATGCGTGGAATCAAGCCCCGTGTCGGGCTCTGCACTGACAGTGTTGGCGCCTGCTTGGAATTCTCTCTCTCCCTCTGTCTTTCTCATTCTTTTTCCCTCTCCTGCGTGTGCATGTATGTGCACATAATCTCTCTCAAAATAAATAAATGAATGTTTAAAAAAAATAGAACTCTTACCACTTAGTAATTAGAACAAGTAACTCATTAAGAAAAAATGGGCAAAAGAGTTCAACAGACACTTCACACAAGAAGTTGTATGAATGGCCAATACGCATTTGAAATGATGCCTATCATCATTAAACAGGTTATTCAAATTAAAAATCATAGGATATTACTGCATACACAAGAAATGATTAAAATTAAGACTGAAGTAAGTCATGGAAGTAACAGCATGGTGAATATAGTTAACAATACTGTGTTTATATTTGAAAGTTGTGAAGAGAGTAGATCTTAGAAGTTCTCATCACAACAAAAAAAATTTTACAACTGTGTTTGTTGTATGTTAACTAGGCATTGTGATCATTTCATGATATGTACAAATATCTAATCATTGTTGTACACCTGAAACTACTATAATTATATATGTCAGTTATATTAAAAAAAACTGGTAAGGCAAAACACGTCTGTTTTGTCTTTTCCAGTTTGTACCATACCAGCTACAGTGAACAGTAAAAGATACGTGTGTGTGTGCGTGTGTGTGTGTGTGTGTAAATTTACATATTTATATTTATATTTATATTTATATTTATATTTATATTTATATTTATATTTATAAAAAGAGTGTCCATACCAAGTTTTAGAATGTGGAGCATCTGGAACTCTCACCCACGGCTGGTGGATGTGTAAAATGGTACAACCACCTTAGGAAACAATTTGGCTGTTTCTTACAAAGTTAGTATGATCCAGCAGTTCGACTCTGGATATTTATTCAAGACAACTGGGAACCTGTGGCTGCAAAAAGTTTTGTCCTACCACACTTATTACTGTTTTATTCATAATAGGCAACAATTAGAAACAACCCAAATATCCATTAATAGGTGAATGGATAAACAAATTGCAGTGTATTCACACAATAAAAAGGAATATTACTGAGCAAAAGAAACAAACTAGTGTTTTATACAACATCAGTGAATCTCAATTATGTTAAGTGAAATTTCAACGTTTATTTGGGACAGAGAGAGACAGAGCATGAATGGGGGAGGGGCAGAGAGAGAGGGAGACACAAAATCGGAAACTGGCTCCAGGCTCTGAGCCATCAGCCCAGAGCCTGACGCGGGGCTCGAACTCCCGGTGTTAAGTGAAATTTCAGATACAAAAGAGTATTGGCAGGGGCTCAGCTGAGCTGGAGAAAGCTGATTGGCTAGGTGTCACTAGCGGTTAAAAAAGGTAAGCCAAAACAAAATTAATTGTCAAGCCTTTAATCACTTTATGTGGTGGTATATAGCAAGAGACTAAATGGGGAAAGCACTAACTTCCCACTGGCCCATCTTTTCCCATGGAACAATGCATCCATTTGAGGGTGGGGTGGATCAGCACAGACGTGGGGGTCATCTCACAGCCTAGGGAGCCCCAAACAAAAAGCTTCTGTACTTTTATGGACCCAGGTTGAGCAATGGGGGCTTCAGGGGGTAAGAGTAGAGTACAGAGAGGAGGGAGAGAGGGAGGGATTAGGAGTGGAAAAGTACTAGTCACTGAGTCAAAGTGGAAAAAAAGTATCCTCCTTCCCCCACCATTTAAGGAGATCTCCTGATGAAGATCTTCCAGATGAAGAGACCCCTGAATAGCTAGTAATACAGATGTGCCTAAGAGCCTGGCCAGCCAGGTGGGCTGAGTTCTTGACTACAACTCTCTTCAGAGACTGCAGTGCAATGGTTGTGCAGTATCTGGTGTAGGGAAAGCAACTTCTTCCTGGGAGGCCTGCCAGATGAAGGCTTTGTAATTGCCTGTGGTTGGGTTTGCAAAATCACACATAGGTTTTTGGCTAGGAGCTGGACTCTTCAAGTATACATTGTATAAGCCCATTTATACAAAACTCTGGAAGTAGCATCTAATTTATATAGTAAAGGAACACAGATCAGTGGTTGCCTGGGATTGGGGAGTGGGGTAGATTTATTGCAAAGGGGCATGAGGCAACTTTATAATGGTATTTTTTTGTTGTACCATTGCAGACAGTTGTCAAAACTCACCAAATGTGTACTTAAACAGTGGATGCAACTTTATATAATGCAAATGATATATCCCTCTACTTTCATATTTCTATATAACATGCTTATATTGCTGCTTCTGGATCCCCCTTACCTCAGTCTTATCACAGATTTCATTACTTCCTGAAGCTATCAAAGATAGGCAAAATGTCATCAGTCACATTATAGGACAGAAAGGCACGCGCATGTGCACACACACACACACACATACACACACACACACACATACCCTAAGTATCCCAAGCAGGAAGGGCCTTATATAGGGAATTGGAGTTTATAAAATTATTCCAAATGCTGGAACAGAAGTTAGAGATTATCTGTAGACCATGATTCAGCATCATTATATTACTGTTGCAATCTAGAGGTCAGAAAGCTGCTGCTGCTGCCACCACAACTGGCTGTCATACCAGGGGTCTTACACTAGACATTAGACCAGTCCCTGCCACCAGAAACATCCATGTCTAACTTTACATGCTGAAAGCAAACAGGTGTCCTCTGCCTTACTTTCTTCCCATATCTTGTTGGAGTACTACATCTCCTTGGTAAAACCTTTGTTTACATTTGGACTATGAGCTGCAAAGAGACTGGAAAATGTAATTTTTAGCTGTTTACGTCTTCCAAATCGAAAGGAAGAGTAAAAGTTGGGAAAACCAATCCAGGTAACTCCTACAAGGAGGTAGGTCTCTGTTGATATGTCTGCCCCTGGTACAGCTTCACTTTCTGTTTTTCAACCTTCTTACATAGTTATATTGCAATTATTTAGAAAAATATATAGTATTTACATTATTATGGTCATGTAGGTGCTAATCATAACTAATACATGTATATTTTATTTTCTCTTCCCCCTCCCTTGCACAGCTTTTTGCTGTTGTATTTGTTTTGTTGCTTAATTTTTTGTGTATTTTTATTGATTGAACCCCAAACTGTCTTAGTTTTTTAATCACTTCTCAGATGCCTGGAGTTTTCTTTTCTTTCTTTCTTTTTTTTTTTTTTTTTTAATAGGCACTTGTACAGTCAAGTTCTTTTTTTTTTTTTTTAACGTTTTATTTGTTTTTGAGAGAGGGAAAGAGACAGAGTGCGAGTGGGGAAGGGTCAGAGAGAGAGAGGGAGACACAGAATCTGAAGCAGGCTCCAGGCTCTGAGCTGTCAGCACAGAGGCTGACACAGGGCTCAAACCCACAAGCCACGAGATCATGACCTGAGCTGGAGTCAGATGCTTAACTGACTGAGCCACCCAGACGCTCCTGAAGTTTTCTTAATGCCGTCAGGTTTGAATGGTTTCCCTCAATGTCTGGTGTATAGCTGTTATCCCATGATTTCCCTCATCATGATCTTAGGTATTCTTTTTACCTCTCTCCTTAGATAGGACCTCTGTTTTCTAAAACCAGGGTCTACTTCTTTCATGCTTTTACTCCCTTGTTTTGGTAGAGCACATTCTCTGCCAGCTTCCTGAGAAAGAATGTAAAGGTGGGTAAAGTATAAAGAAATACTTTTAGAACATTGCTAATCCATATTTTTTTCTATGCTCTGACTGATATCATATCCTCTTGGCCAGTGAGAAGACTGCAGTTTGTACTATATGCACTCAGCGTTTAAGTGTGGCATTGCATTCTGCCATTTGTTTTGATTTTTAGCAAACAGTTTTGACCAATTGGTAATAGGAGATGTGTAAGTAATAATACTGGACTATAAAAAAAGGAGGGGTGCCTGGGTGGCTCAGTTGGTTTAAGTGTCCAACTTCAGCTCAGGTCATGATCTCACAGTTTGTGAGTTCGAGCCCTGCATCAGGCTCTGTGCTGTCAGCGCAGAGCCTACTTAGGATTCTCTGTCTTCCCCTCCCCCCCATCCCAATAAACAATAAAAAAATAAAATAAAAAATGGAGAAATAGTGTCATGCTGATATTAACAGCAATTATATTGGTGATTCCCTGTGCCTTCATGTAAACGTTGAGGAAACAGGAAAAAGATCAGCAGGCTTAGCATTATTAAACATCTCTTCATATTATGAAGGGTATTAAATGCATCACTCTGATTTGTACCTAACAAAACAGTATAGGTGTGCCATAATTTCAGGAATTTGATGAAAATGAAGGATCATTGCCAAAATATGATGCTGGAAATGCATCTCTATAGGAATTAAGAAATGTTGACACTGTGTAAATCTCATTCAAGTTTTCTTTTCCAGGGACACATTCTCTGTACTAATCAGAGTATAATTATTTTGCTTTTCCTTTCTTTTTTCTGTTCGCCCCTTCTCTAACCTTTATTGGACATATGTTAGAACTTTTATCTTCCCTGATTCTTCTTTCTCATATTTCCAACTCTGTTACTCTGTGCTGCATTCCAGGGAATTTCTTCTCCCTTGTCTCCAAATCATCAATTTTCACTTCCAGTGTTTTCTAGTTTTCACTTCATCTGTCATTTCAAGTTCAGTGAACATATTTCTCATTTCTGTGATTTCTGCTAGGCCATTTTTTGTATCTATCCATGCTTATTTAGTAACTGCCTGATCTTCTTTAATAGTTACATTGCTTTATCTGGCAATTTAAAAATCATACCTATTTTGATGATTGATTTCAGATTGCTTAGTTTTCTCTAATTCAAGTGTGAACCCCCACCTCTTTTTTGTATGTCTATAGTATCTTTTTTTACAACAGATTATTTCATATATTTTATAGTTTTGAATGGCTGTGAGCTTATTTTCAGAAGATTTTATCTTGTAAAGGAATCTAGCACATGACCTTTTTTTTCCCTTTTAAACTTCTGGCTGGAATACAGGTTATCAGGTTGTTAAAGCAGTTTTATGTTAGTTGCTTGGTTTAAGTGCAGATTTGGATTCCTTGTCCCGCCACGGTTAAAGGCTTTTGGTTTTGATCTTGGGTAGTTAACTTTTTCACCTAATTTGGCAGGTGCCTTGTGTCTGGCTAAGATATCGAACAGGTGGTTGGAAATTATCTGATTGCTATTTAAGGATGGTGAAAGTCAGTGTAGTTGAACCTCTAACTCAATTTGCTCTCAACATTTTCATGGACTGCTTGGCTTCAAGTCCCACTCTGTTATGGTTTGATTTTGACAGGTGAATGTTTACCTTTCTTTTGAGATTTATCTGTGTTTTAAAATATTTATTTAAAAATATTTTAGTCAGGGGTGCCTGGGTGGCGCAGTCGGTTAAGCGTCCGACTTCAGCCAGGTCACGATCTCGCGGTCCGTGAGTTCGAGCCCCGCGTCAGGCTCTGGGCTGATGGCTCGGAGCCTGGAGCCTGTTTCTGATTCTGTGTCTCCCTCTCTCTCTGCCCCAACCCCGTTCATGCTCTGTCTCTCTCTGTCCCAAAAATAAATAAACGTTAAAAAAAAATATTTTAGTCAGTATTTTAAAGTTTGGAATAGTAGCTATCAGGAGGTATTCCAGCAAATGTTTAATTATTTCAATCAGAATGAATTTGAGTTTGCAGTTCCTCAAAATAAAGAATCAAAAAAGAATTAAACTGGGGGAGCCTGGGTGGCTCAGTCATTTAGAATCTGACTCTTGATTTCCGCTCAGGTCATGATCCCAGGGCTGTGGGATCAATCCCCGCATGAGGCTCTGTGTTGAGTGTGGAGCCTGTTTGGGGTTCGTCTGTCTCTCTCTCTCTCTCTCTCTCTCTCAAATTAAATTAAATTAAATTAAATTAAATTAAAAAGAATTAAATTGGGTGTAGGACCTGACCTGTGACTGTCATTTCACCTTAGATTACAGATATACTTATTTCTTTCACTGATAGAAGTTATTACTTAGTAAAATAATTTTATTGTAAACAGTGTGATGAAGTATAAAATTTACCTAATTTGTTGGTTCAGCCATAGACTTAACATGTATTAAAAGGTGACAAGTGTTGAAATTTTGAGACATGGTGTTATAGTCATGATCACTATTTCTGCTTATGATTCTTCTATGTAAGTCATCCTCATTTAAGATCACTATGCCTTTTCAAAGAAATATGACTGTTCTACAAATGGGAAAAATCCTCAGGAATAGAAATAAATGTTGTGTAAATAAAATTAGAGAATATTTCAAATTTATATAGTTATGACTACAGCATATCATAAACTTGGTTACTTACATTGCAAGTCAGTAGCAGTAACTTACTAGGATGTTGCTTCAGGGTGTAGCAGATGGCCTGTAATTAGCTTGGTGAGGAAAATGTTTGCTAAAGGTGACAGAGTGTACCTACCCTGTTTCCCATATGCACTAGGTCATTGGTAACATATTGTCTTAGCTTCAGGAAGTTGTTAGATTAAGGTCAGGGAGTAATTCCAAAGCATTTTAATATATTATCTATTTTAGCATTTAATATATATTATCAGCTGATATTATTTTCTTTTCAGTTCCTGTTTGCTAAGATGAAATTTGTAAGCTTTTCTTCAGATAACATGCAGTATAAATCCATGTGAGGTGTGTGCCTATGTATCTGTGAAAGATGTGCATGCAGTATTTGTTGTATGATATGTGTATATATATATATCAGGCATGAGATTGATGGGGTTTTAATAACATTCTTATAGAACATGGAACACTCATTGCTGGTCCTGTGAACGATTATTTAATGGGTTTTGCTAGCAAGTAAATAATGCTGTATATGTCCTTTAATTTTACACTGTGTGTTTTAAACTATCTGTTATGGAAAATCCTAAATGTACAAGAGTAGCGAAACAATATGAACCTGTATGTACACATAACAGAGCTTCAACAATTGTCCTTCGTGGTTCATGTTAGTTAATCTTGTTTCATCTTATTCTGCCAGCTTTTATGAATTCGGCTCCCCTAGCCCTCCAATCTCTACCCATCCCTATTCCCTCCACAGGATGATACATATTAGTTTGTATTACATACCTCAACCAGGAGGCTTATAATGTTTGATTGCTGTTTTGTAATACCTTAGATATTTATGGCAGTTTTTGTTTTCTCTTTTTCTTCACAGTTTATAAAAGGTTTTCTTACACAGTTAGTAGTGTAAAATGTCAAATTATTTATACAGCCATTTTGAGCACAGCTACATCACAGAGCTGCAATTTTCTTGAAAGAAGTAAAGTCTTATGTTTTAAAATGGAAGATCATCAGTGTCTTTTGAAAAATTTCTTTAAAAAATTAAAAGCACACATTGTTTAATGTATTTAATACTTTAGAACACTGTATAATTGTATTACTATTAATTTTTTATAAATATCTTTAACTCAGTTGATTTGCCATTTAAGAATGTTTTTTAAATGTATTTTCTGAAAAATTTTTAGTGAACATGTACTGATCCTAAGAAACTACATAGTATGATGAAGAAAAGAGATAATGGAATATTTACATATAATTTATGGTTGAAATCGTAATTTTAAATGCAAGAAGAATCAAAGTGTTTATGGAAGGAAATTACTATATATAGGGTGGCTTACATTTTTCTTTTCATACTGTATTTTTATTGTTAACTATGGAATATCTATTTTTAGGACCATATTCTTATTACATACTTTTCGTTAATGAAAATATTTATTAAGAATGACTTAAGAAATTACATGAGCTTTTGTAGTTCTTCAGTTAAAGGAGACTGACAGCTGTGATTTCCTAGATATTGAACAAGAAATTAGAGCCTAACATTTATTTTGCTGTTTAAAGATTTTGTTCTAGTAATTATATTTTGCAACCTAGAAGTTGTCTTTAACATTACAGTTTAAAAAGTGAAATGCATAGTTTGCAGGCAGCACTGCCCATTGAGAATGATTAGGTACTGTAATGTTAGCAAATGGCATAAACATTGTATTATACAATGTATGCATTGCTATTAAGTGTTCAAAACAGGAGGGAAAGTATAACTTGTTTTTGGAATATGTTGATTCTCAGCTTCTATTTGTTAATGTCTCAGTAACTATAAACTACAGAGAATTATTAAGTAGCTTTTTGATAAAAATCTGTTAGCATTATGATTCCTGATAATTAATTAAGACCTTGTGTGGTTATTTGTACTTTATTTTAGCAAGACAGTTTCTAATAGCTGTTATTTCATTTGATTTCAAGTGGCTGCTCATACCAGTTGTCATTATAAATTGATTTAACTTGCTCTAATACTTTTTTACCTTTGATATGCCAAGAACTTCAATTGGTTGTGTGGAAATGCAAGCCTTTGTGTAAAGGAGTAGGTAATTGCATCAGAACTTGGCACCCACATGAATCTTATGAAAACAGGCTGTTTGTTCCCTAGAGAAACTATTCTATAAGCTGACTTTGTTTTTATATTCTGTTCTGTGCTAGATTAAGTGATTTAGTTTAGTTTGGCCTAGGGCAAAACGTTTCAGGATATTTTAGAAAATCCTGTATCTCATTAGCTCTCTGAAAATAATACTAGTTTTAAAGTTTTGGTTTTTAAAAATTAATCGGGAGGCTATGCAATGTGATTTCCATTTTCAAAGTGTCATTTGTAACTGGCACTAAAAACAGTCACAGTGTTCCAAGTGGTATATTGTTTTGCCCTTCAAGTTTTGAAAACATGAAAGCCGTTTATTTTAAACACCAAATATTTATTTCCTCTTAATTTGGTGTCCTTCCTTGACCTTCAGTGATGAGTAATTTACCTTTTTGATTAGTAATTTCTTGATTACTAAATATATAACATGAGAACTATGTGTGACAAACATATGGTAGTCATAATATAGAAAAACTTATTTTTATTATAAACCCTTTAATAAATTTTTTTATTACAAACTTCAAAATCCTGAACACTGTGACTTCTATAAATAAATAGTCCCTAACTGAACAAAGAAATGTGATTGTTTTAAGAAATATTTGCATAATTCTTAGGAAACTTATTTATTTTAAACTTTTCCAAAAAATTCCTACCATGTATTAATTTAAATTTTCACTGTACTTAAACCAAGCAAGCAAGCAAACAACCATAATAAAGTATAATTATAAAAGAGTAATTAGGCAACAATAATTTTTTTTTCAAAGTTTCAAGGGAATCATAAAGATTATGTCCCTTTTATTCACTTTATATCTCTCAGGTGTAATATGGTTTCCTTCAAAATTTCCTGTTCAGTTCCAAGATTATTAATAAATATTTATTAAGTTAAAAATTGTACATGCTCATGGTTAAAACATCAAGTTATGCAGATATAAAATGAAATAAAAATACTTCTTTCTCAGCACGCCTGAGTGGCTCAGTCAGCTAAGCATCCGACTTCGGCTCAGGTCATGATCTCACGGTTTGTGGGTTTGAGCCCTGCATCAGGCTCTGTACTGACAGCTTGGAGCCTGGAACCTGCTTTGGATCTGGGTCTCTCTCTCTGCTCCTTCCCCACTCATGCTCTGTCTCTCTCTGTCTCAAAAATAAAATAAAAATATTAAAAAAAATACTTCTTTCTCTCATTCCTCCGTATCCCCACCTCAACTCTTAGGTCCTTTTTTCACAGTAACCACTGGTAATAGTTTCCTGAGTATTCTTTGCTTTGCCTATTCAAGCATGTATGCATATGTAAGTATAGTTTTACATTTCTTTCTGTTTTTACTTTTATGTTTTGTACTTGCATTGTTTTGGCCAAAGACATATTCTGAGTAGGAAATTTATTTATCTTATTCACCACTGCCTATCTATCTCCTAGAACAGTGTCTGACATATAATATATAAGTGCTTAACAAATGCTTGTTGAAAGAATCTTCCACACACAGTACATGTATGCATTTATAGTATAAACCATACAGATTTGCTTTATGGTTTACACTTTATATTCTCAGTTTTCTGTTGATGAACATTTATGTTAAGTCTGTATTTCTGCTAGTCATTGATCCATCTATCCATCCATCCTCCTTTCTATTAAATATATACTGAGTAGTTACTATATGCCAAATACCTTCTAAGAATATAGATGAAGGAGAAGATCCACAGCCCTGCTTGCATGTAATTTACATAGACTTGTAAGTTGGCTGAGATCTATCAAAAACAATGAAATAAAACCTAAACAAATTAAGAAATTCCACGAAGGCAGAAGCATAGGTACTATCCTACTTCAGGTAGAATGGCCAGAAGAAGGAAAGAAAGAAAGAAAGAAAGAAAGAAAGAAAGAAAGAAAGAAAAGAAAGTCTGAATGATGAAGAAAATTGTTTCGAGCTTTAGAAAAAAAGACTTCTAGGCAGAAGGACAAGCAAGTATAAAAGCTCTGAGTCAAAAATAACCTTGGTGAGTTCAAGGAACAGAAAGAAATCAAGTATGACTAGAGCATATTTTCTCTTGCAAATACTGCTTCAGTGAGTGTCTTTGTACATAAAAATATATTTTACATATTTTTCTAAATACTTCTGGTAGTAGAACTGAGGGATGAAATAGTATGTGCATTGTAAGTTTTGATAGCTATGGAGTGGGGCCTCTTTTATCCCTTATCCTTTCTCCTGAAACCTCTTCTTGGTTTTCCTGGCTCTGAAGACCTTGGATTATCTAGAGCTTTGTAGGGAGTGGGCTGTGACATGAGGCACAGTGAGTGAAAGGAATTCTTTTTGGAAAAGAATGTGCCAGGAACTGTGAATGTTTGAGAGACTTTGGTCTAATAAGAAGAAAATCCATCAGTGGAACATATGCATATATGGTATATATATTGAGTTATGCGATAAAATATTTGACTCTTCGAAATACAGTGCTCTCCATTAGCCTTTTAATGAAATCTTTTCAATGCAGAAATTAGCAACATTTCTCCGCTAAGAAATATAAAATTTGGAGTTTTTTGGTTACGGTTGGATATGAATGAGGCAGTATTACAAATGATTCCTGGTTTGACACTATTGAATTCAGTTTACAAAAATTGTGATTAAATTAAAGATGTATTATGAAAAAAGTGCCATTAAAGTCCATCAAGAACCGTTGCTATAATATGGCTTTTGCAGAGGAAGATAAGAAGGGTATCTCCAATTTAACAAATCACCCTGAGAATGGGTCTTTTTTTTTTTTTTTATGCTTTATTTTTGTTTGAGACAGAGACAGAGCATGATCTGGGGAGGGGCAGAGAGACAGGGAGACACAGAATCCAAAGCATGCTTCAGGCTCTGAACTGTCAGCACAGAGCCTGATGCAGAGCTCCAACCCACAAACTGAGGTCATGACTTGAGCTGAAGTTGGATGCTTAACCACTGAGCCACCCAGACACCCTCAGGGCATCTCCTATTTAAAATAAATTTTTAAAAATCCTGGTACAATGTATTGGTACATTGGTGAAACCCGTTTTTAAATAAAATGCCTCTTTACCTAAAAGGCATTGTTTTAATTTTAAAGGAGAGATGTCAGAGTCACTTATAAATTTTTAGGCAGATTAGAAATTTTAGACTGGTTAAAGAGCAAATTTTGGTTCATGAGGTGTTTTACTGCTGAGTAAACAAGGAGAGTCAAGTCACATTTCAGATGATAGAGATGTTTATTTAAATTTTTTCATTCTTTGTTTTTTTGATAGGGTAAAGGTAGGAAATTTTGGCAGAAGAATGCAGATTCCCATCTACCTAGAGAGAAAAGGGGGTATGCAGTTTCCTTAATTATTATTTATTATTTATTATTTTTTTTAACATAATAAGACCACTTCCTTTGAGAGTAAAAACAACTTGAAGGAATAAGGTTGGGAATCTGTGATAGAGAAGATCTTAATTTAACAGATGCTAATGTGGTGTGTTCTGTCTGTTATATTAAAGACTTTTTGTTGGGTTTTTTTTGTCTTTTTTAACCTGGGTAATTTTTCCAGCACAACTCATAAACACGTTAGTTGGGAATTGTTTTTATTTTGCTACTTGAACCTGGTAAACATTATTAACGATAAAGCAATTAACTTATATTTTGTCTGTGATATGATAAGTTAGACATGATAAGATGTCTATGTAAATCATCCAACTAGTTTTAACATGAATATATAATTTTTGATTGAAACAGGTTCTTGATGTCAAATCTTAAAGTGAGTGTAAGGAAAGGAGTTGGTATTTTATTAGTCTTCTCCTTTGTCCTAAAATTAATAGAAATATAAAATATGTTGCATGTTTACAGAAATCTTTTCCTTTTACAATATGTAGATATGTAAGTTGTAATTATTTGAATCATTAGAACATCTAATTTTTGCTTGACAATATGCAAATGTGCCATTAAATCTGTTTTTTAAGATTTTTCCAGTTTAATGTCTGAATCCAAATTCATAAAGAGTTGGAAAAATGAGATGTCTGAGCTATAGGATTCACAGGGATTTCATATGAAGCCTATTTAATCAGGATAACACTGTTATTAATATTCATAATGTCAGCTGGAACACAAATGACAGACTATGGGGCCTAAAAATTTTACTTGGTGAATTTATTAAAAGTAGCTTAAAAAATTAATGGAATTTAAGTAAAGTTGGTGAATATGAAAATCTTGTGTTAGCAGAAAAAAAAAATCTCTATTAGAACTTTCTTTAAGACCATTTTGCATTGATGTCTTTTGACAGATTTCATTGGTACTTAAAGAAGAGAGATGCATGAATGGTCATTTAAGAGGATTTAAACACATTGGCACATTAATTTTTACATGAATAATAAGTACTTTCCAAAAGCAATTAACTTACAGTGTACAAGATATGAATTGAAAAATAAGACTGTGACATCAAGGGCAAAGCAAATGTGCTGTACATTTTAAACTTAGTGGCAAGACTTTTTAATATTTTGGTTTATTCTATTTTTATGGTTAGGATATGACTTAGAATATGGTTATTTTAATGCGTTTGAAAGCATATCAGAAGAGCAATAATGTTTCCTCCCTCCACAAAAGTATTGGTAGTGTTAAACATTATCCACTGCGAGTATTGCTTGCACTTGTTGGAGAATTAAGCATTTGTTGTGCTATTGGTAATATTTGAGAATATTTGAGAATCTCAATTTAATTTTATAGTTAAAGGGATGATTCTCATGGGGCTTAGTGATTCAAATACATATGTGTTAACACAGATTTATTGATTATAGTATAACTTAAATGTATAACAAATAAGCTTCTTATAGATAGTGTGAGAAGTTTAGTTAAGAACCGTCTGAGTAGTATACAAGTCAATTTGTTCTGAATTTTAGCCTAAGGAAGTAAAAAGTTGGGAATGGTATTAAGTAAAATCAGAATGCATTTTACTTTGTGTATCACTTGTTACTTTTTATGTTTTCAAATGTGTTTATAATGATATTACACCATTTTATTTTTATTATCGAAGTTCATTAAAAACAGCTGTAGACCATCACGTACAGTTATAATAATACAATATTTTGTTTTATATTTTTTCAGAGATTATTTTTCATGCAAATTCTAGTACATAAAAAAGTACATAAAAAAGCATGATTTAGTTACTATCTGTAACAATTCACTTAGGGTTTAATGATGAGAGAATATAGGCAGTGGCCTGGCAGTCCAGACAGGTACTAGAAGTTTCACTTGTAGTCTGTCAGTGTTATATGTGAATGATTTTGTTTCATTAGATGTATAGAAATTGCCTAGTATGTTTTGGGACTCAGAGCTTGATTAGAAAAAGCATTAATAACCAGAGTGTGTAGAAATGATCACAGTATAAGATATAAGTTAATTTTTTTGTATAAGGAATGAAATCAAATTGATATATTGGATATTACTATTTTTTCTAGTAGGTTTTTAAAAGTTAGGTTTGGTGTAGGTGGGTTTTTTTTTTTGTTTTGTTTTGTTTTTGGCTGTGAGATATTCACTTACATGCCCAGGAGAGGGCAGCATTTTACTATATCAGGCTCATAAAAGAATTAGCCCTGCTTAGACTGTCAATGTTTCTTGTAATTACTCCCAGTATATTTGTTGCTTGCTTATGAATTAACTTGCATTTATGGAACTAAATCATTTCAATCATTTAATTACACCTGAGGAGCTGAACTATAATTGCTTGCTTCCAACTAGGATCTGATATGGCTTGAGCAGTATTAATTTGGTGTTTACTTTTCTGAGTGCTAAAAGCATTAAAATGATTGTGCAATGGGATTACATTTTACTAATTGCTGGCATTCATTAGCTGGGTAAATGATGAGGAAGAGTGACTGTATATTGCAGAGGGATAAAATTATGGTTTTAAATAGTATATTACTAAGCACATTAAGGCCTGTAAGACATGTTTTAAAATACTCCAGAGGTTATTAAAGACTGTATTTTCTACATGTCTTGCTATATGAATCTCTTATTAAAAGACTGCAATTATTATTAACCTTTTTGGGCAATATGTAGGGAAATGGCTTCATTGACTGGGACATATTTCTTTGATATTAATAACTTCCTATATTTTCAGCTAATCCAAAAGTAAATGAGGAACTTAGAAAAAGATTGCCAACTCCAGATCAACATATTTAGAGAAAATTGGAAAAGGAGAAGCTTACGACAGCTTTATTTGAGGACTTTTTAAAGAACGCAGAATTCTAGCTGTGAGGTAAATCTAATTTTATTCTCCTTAAAAGCATGCCAAAAAACAAAAAAAACATGCGTAGCTTTTGTCATGTTTACTGTAAAAACAAATGCAAGACACAAATATCAATTGTTCAAGTTAATGATAGTCTATGTTTTAAAAAAAATTGAATAGTATTCTTAAATTACTTTTACAAGTATAAAATGTTTTATATGAAAATACACATTATAAATTTAAACCAATACATTTGAAATTTTTGGTGTAAAGTTTATGACAAATAGAGTAAAAATTTTATTTTTCTTAAATTGATGGAATTAGAAAAGTCTTAAGTTAAATAAATTAAATGATTTTCTAACCAAAGGAGCAAGAATGTCTAGAAGCTTAACCTGAACTGTATTTACTAAAATGTAAGTGTGAAAGAAAGGACCTTTTTCTTAGAAAAAAAGATTTAATTTCACCTGTTGAAATATACACTTAATAGTCCCATTTAAATGTTTTAGAAAACCATTTATCCTGTAAATTCTCTGTTAAACAAAGGTAAGGTTTAGGTGTGTTCCGATATATTGTTTTAAGTTTATTTATCTAGAGTTGGCTTTATTTTAGCTTCAAATCTTGGAGCAAAAACCAGAGATATTGCCAGAGCAAACAAGAATAGAAGTACAAATGGAGGACTGGTCAAAAGGTAAGGACTTTTAAGGTATTAATACCAAACCCCAGGTGTTGTGCTAGTTCAAGGCACTGAATGAAGTGTGTTTGTTCTAACCAGTATATTAGACGGAGGCAGACAAGCACACATGCACGCTCACACATACAGAGAAGGAGGCACTCACAATGAGACCCACATACTGCAAAAGAGACACAAAGAAAGACACACAGAAAAAGAGAAACACATGGAGGAAGAGATACCGAGAGAGAAAGAAGAAAACAGCAGGGAGAGAGGAAGAAACATGCACAAAGTGATCAAGAGAGGAGATTGAGAGAATGACTGGGAGAGATGCATACTGAGAGCCACACTCAGAGAAAGAAACACAAACAAAGAGAGACACAGACACAGGGAGGGAGATACTGAACTCAGAGAGGGAGGCACAGACACGCATGTTGGAAGCACATACACAGAGAAAGACACGCGTGTGTAGGATACACACAAAAAGAGACCTACACACATAGATGCACAGAGGAAGATACCAGAGACCAGCAGTGAGAAAGAGACAGAGACATACAGTGAGAGAGACAGGGTAAAAAGAGACACACTGAAGGAGATAGAGGCATAGACATACACAGACACACACAAAAAGAGACACACAGTGAAAGAGAGATAGAAAATATATACATAGAGAGAGAGACATATATGTGGAGAGAGACACATGCACATAGAGAAACAGACCAAGGCACATACAGGTAAAGGAGACAGGTCCACACCAAAAGATGCACTCAGAAAGAGACACCTGCAGAGAGATGGGGTCAAGAGAGTGCCAGAGATAAAGCAACAGAGACATGTATAGATGTGCAGATGGATACAGAGAAAGACATTCCCAGGCAGAGACAGAGAGAGACATGAAAACAGAATCTGAGACAGGGAGAGAAAGATCCACAGGCAAAGGAAGAGAACAGTCAGAGACAGAAACACAGTTAAAAAGTCACACAGACTGAGAGATAGCCTGAAAAACACAGAGAGACGATAGATAGGCAGGCAGACATGTAGGTAGGTAGGTGGACAGGCAGGCCGGGGACATCTGTCTATAGAGCAAAATACAGACAGCCATAAAGAGAGAAGTTTAGAAAATATTAGGTTTTTAATTGAAGTATCTTACAGTAAAATGTTGCAAATCTGAAATCCCTGAAAAACGAATCATTCTGAATATAGTGTTGCATATTGTTGAAGGCTTAAGTCTGTATGTACATCATTTTTTATTTCCTCTAAATTGTGCAGTTAAAAAAAATGAGATTATTCCCAAAATATTGCACACTTCTCTCCCTTTTTTGGTGCCCTCTACCTCAACCGGGTTCTTCTTTTACCATATATTGACCATACTATCACCTTTTTCAAAAGGATAAAGGCCATTTTGGGGAAAGTTTATAGTTTTAGTGAATGGGTTTTGTGACACTTCATTTTGGTCCATTCTCTTTATATTCAAGTTTGTGATAAGATTGTACTGGTGTGAAGCTGGGAACTAATTTGTTGTAGCTGTTTTTATTCATTTATGATAAACAAGAAACATTCTTTTCAAGAGCTCAAAGCAGTTTTACTCAATTTATGTGCAATAATAAGAAAAGAGGAAGTAAATAATGATGCCCCTGTTACTTATGTTCCCTATTCAGAGGTCACATTGCTGTGGAAGTCATGTTGTTCAAATTATAGACGAAAGGATCTCTAAGGAGCCAAAGGAATTATTTTTAATATATCTAAAGATCTAGAGGCTGTGGAGGAAATACTTCTCATAAGTGTAGAATAACCAGGAAAGAAGTTCAGGAAGGGAGCTGCTGAAGCTCTAGGACACTTAAAGAAAGGAAGGTTTTAGGACTAAAGACATAGATGCATAAAGAGTTTGCAGAAGGCACAGACTACAATAGACGTGACTGAAACATCATTAAGAAAATTTGCATTTTTACGGGCTTTTTTTTTTTTTTTTACATCAGAAATAGGAAAGACATTCCTTTATATAAAGGGCCTGTTAATGAAACATTATTAAGAAATAAAGTTAAATAGGTAAATGTAATATCTTTTGATTTTTGTGATAAGTGATATGTTTAAACAGTAAAATCTCACATGGTCATTGCCTTGATATCAGGGTTCACAGGATTTATCATAAAGCACTAATTGCTTCAAAGCTCTGTCTTACAGTAGTATTCATAGTCTGGGTGGGTAATTAGTTATTTTATACATTATTTTACTTATTTTTTTAAGAAATTGAACTACATAAAAACTTGTATTACATACACATGCCTTTGTGTCACCTTACAAATTTTATTATAAGGAGTGCTGAAGTGGCTAAGCCTTTTCCTAGATTTATCGTAGAAACATTGCTGAAATATTTGAAGTTAGAGTTGATGAGGTATATAAATTTAACAGATGTAACAACTTACTTTTTTTGGTTTTGTTATTATTGACAGTTTAGAAAATGTAAAGCTATAGGGGGTAGGTAGGATGAGTGAAGGTATCTACAAAATGTTTCCAGGTTTGAGTAGTTACAAACACAACTCTAAATGAATGAAATTTTAAGTGTGAGTGAATGAAAGTGTTGCCAGGTGAGCATTTATAACATCTTCTGGCTTCTTAAGAAGTAAATGATGTCTTGCCCTTTTGTGAAATTTTGTTTTTTAGGGCTTTTCTTTTTTCTGCTTTTTCAGAAAAAAAAAAAATGAAGTGTTATAATCAAAGGATGTATGTACGGTCATCCCCCCCCCCCCCCCCCCCAGAATGAGTTGCTATGTGATTGGTTGCTTAGCCCTTTTTAGCATTTACTAACTATTTACTTATCTATGTAAGAAAAAAGACATGAGGGTTAGAAGTCTCTGGTGAGTAATTTTTTGGAATAGTTTGATACATTTCTGGATATTTCTTATTAAATTTGGTGCCTTTTATTAAGTTAGCTGAAACATGGTTTAGTTGTTTATTTATAGTGCACAATAGTCCACTGAAAATAGTTTACATATTTATGAACAAACATATCTGCCATAAACATACATACCTACAATAATGTAAGTAAAAATGACGTCTGAATGCCATTTAAATTCAGAATATTGTGAAACTTATTCAAATTTAGAACCTTTAGGGGTCAGTGTTCCCTAAGAAAGGTTAAAAAAGGTTACTGTGCTTACCCAAATTAAATATTAAGTCTATATTTTAAATATTTCTTACCAATTGAAGGTTAGAAATGGTAAGAATCATGCAGTTTGAAGAAGCTTCAGACAAAAACCATTCAATTTTATGAGTTTCTTCAATATGATTTTTAGGTTTACTATTTTAGGGAATTATATTTAATATGTATTTTATACAGAGTAGTTATTTTCACTTACATATTATCTCAATTTAAATAAGACTTATGTGTTTTTAAACTATTTTAAGCTTACAGAGTGAACCTGATTCTAAATCATTGTATGCATTTAAAACTTGAGATGAAAAACCACTGCTAGAACTGCTTTGGGTCCCTTGATATTGCAGTTTATGGGAAATTAGTAAATATTTTTAAAAACCTTATCTTGTGAATTTAAGTGAAAGCAACTGTCCTCTTTGTTTTAGAAGTAGACTAGCAATTATCTTTTATAACCATAATTCTGCTGGTGTTTCTACTAAGCAAAAATAAATAACTAAAACCTAGGAAAAGGTAACTCGTCTATGATTTGTTAGTTTCTTATAGAGTCAGAATACTGTGTATATCTAGTTGGTATTTGGGACCTGTGTGCCACCATCAGTCTCTTTTATTATTGCTTCATCTATCTTTGTCATTTCACAAAGCATGTATTCTTTTCACCTTTTGTCCATCTGTTGTTCTGTAATTAAATTACATCTAAAACTATTACGTGATTTGCAAGCATTTTATAAGGGGAGACATCGATAGAAACACTATAGAAAAAGGTCTAGCATGCTTTTAAATGTCTGATCATTATGACTAAAATATGATTGTAGAATCTCGTATCATTTTCATAAACTTTCTTTTGAAAGCAGCACAGAAGGAAATGTTAAGTTGCATATAATGGACATCCATTTCTACCAGCAACATAGCTGGTAGTAAAAAAAAAAAAAAAGATCCCCTAGGCATTATTAGACACTTCTTGAAATTCAGTGTTTTGAAATCTAGTTAATTAATCATTCCCTGTTAAATTACAGGACTTGAACTTTAATTAATAATTGACTTCTATTAAGTAATGTTATATTTTCCCTAAAATGCGTTGTAATTTGGTTTTGTTTATTTCATAGTGGAAGGTAAATTTTACTGGAGAACCATTGCATTTAATCATTTCAATAAAATGTTGAAGTACAAAGAACACACTTTGGGGGGTTAGATAGACCTGGGTTTCACATTTTTAATCTTCCACTTACTACCTACCTGGACTTGGGGACAAATTTCATAATTTTAAGCCTGAGTTTTCTTGTATATGGAATAGCGAGATAATTCCCTTAGGACTGTTTTGGAGATTAGAGATTGTGTATGTAAAAGCCCTACTACAACACTTGAAAAAGAAATGAGTTTATGTAATATGTATTTCCCATACCAGGGCAATTATTTTCACTAGTGTGGTTTTTATAGATACTTAAAAAAAAAAATAGTTAACATATTTTACAGGGCCTAAATAAATGGTGGCGTTGTCATTGTTATTCTACCCAGCTGTGAAAGGCAGGTCTATAAAAAAGTGTTAAAACTATTAAGAAACATACATAATAGTATTTGAAATGGTTATTAGTTTTATAAAAATACTGTCTTCAAATATACTGTTCACAATACCATTCGAAACTTGATTTTTTCCAAGTAGTACAGCTTGTATTTAGTATGCTTATATTTGTTAGGATACAATATAAAGTCAATAATATTCATTTAAGATAAAATATAATTTTATCTGTATTGAAATCCCAATTGCAATAAAATTCAGACTAGTGGTACCACACAATGAATTTTTCTTTTCCTTTTGGCAAGTGTGAATTTAAAAATGCATTTTTTATTTTTTCATATGCCATAAATAGGGGTCCTAGGTCTGATTAAGTTTACTGTTCATCTCTATAGGACATAACTTAGTAGAGTGCTGGTTGCTTCTCACACAGGACCCTCTAAAATATTTGAGAGAGTGGTTTTAGGACTACTGGCAGCTGGTCAACAAGGATTGATTCGTTTACAGAGGAAATACTAAAAACTCTTAAAAGAATGATTGAGGTTATATTCTTTTATAAAAACATAAATTTCTTTTATATTAAATAACTATTAAACTAAATGGGACTCTGTGTCTTTATTTTTTAAGTTTGATATGAATGATTCTGTTAACTATTATTGGCCTCAGTTGAAAAATGGAACGCAAAAAATATGTTTATAAGGGCAACTTAAGTTTTCTAACTGGTTATAAAGTTTATGAACTGTACTTTGAGATTCATTGTTTCTAATATGAATAATTTGCATGTGTCAACTTATGCCATAAATTGTATTTTTTTACTTTATTTTTTGGCAATATTTAAATAGACTTTATTTTGTAGAGAAATTTTACATTCATAACAAAACAGAAGAAAGTGCAGAGTTCTCATGATACCCCCCTACTCAACCCCCTGCCCCCCACAAACACACAACCTTTCCCACTGTCAACATCCCCTACTATAGTGGAACATTTGCTACAATTGTCGAACCCACCCATAAATTCTGAATAAGGGGAAAAGTTTGCAAGATAATAGGAGTCTTGCCTTATTTATTTATTTATTTATTCATTCATTCATTCATTCATTCATTCAAGTGTTTTAAATCGGTTCAGGCTATATTCTTCATGTGGAATTCTCACTATACCTTTGGTCCTTTATTTTATAAAATGATAATTACTATGAAGAATAAGCACAACAAATGGTAAATTTCTTTTTTTAATACGTTTACTTCTCCCCATTTCTGTACTATTGGTATGATCCTCTCTTTGAACAACTTGTGACTGTTTCTTTGACTTAAGGAAATATACCTCTTTTTATATGCAAGCTCTATCATATTTACTTGTGGCCATGAAAATATGAATATGGTTTTTTGAAATAGAAAAAAAAATACCTGAAGTTTTCAAAAGTTTTTTGCTTTGTTTTAAATTCTCTATCCTTAAGATTCTGAGGTCTTTGATAAAATTCCTCATTGATTTCTGGTTATGGCCCTTTCATGCTAGAGCACTTTCTGGAACACATATTTACAACAAAAATCTCGATACGATATCATTGAATCATCAAGTTTTTTAAAAATTAGGATTTCAGGGGCACCTGGGTGACAGTCGGTTAAGCATTTGACTTCAGCTTAGGTCATGATCTCACAGTTCGTGGGTTCGAGCCCTGCATTGGGCTCTGTGCTGACAGCTCAGAGCCTGGAGCCTGCTTCAGATTCTGTTTCTCCCTCTCTCTTTGCCCCTCCCCAGCTCGCACTGTCTCTCAAAAATGAATAAATGTAAAAAAAAAAAAATTAAAAGAAATTAGGATTTCATCTTATCATATTTAAGATAACAATTGTGGTCTCCATAGTGGCTAATTTGTCACCTTTAGTATGATTCCTGTACAGTCCTGAGTGTGTATTGGCATTTTGTTGATTTTGGAGATCGGAATCAATATTCGTTGTTACATAGACCCAAATTATGGTGATTTACACAGTGGTCGAGGTTGACTGGCTGTTTGTAGAGTAGCACTGATGTGACCACATTTACTCACTGATTTTGGTTATCAATATATCTGATAATTAAATAAAACATTGGGGGGTGGTAACTGAATACTCCCAACTCTGTGTGTGTGTGTGTGTGTGTGTGTGTGTGTGTGTGTGTGTGTGTGTGTTACTAAGAACAGCCTAACGTGTAGGACATAATTATCTTTAGGGGAGTAGTTTCAGATGCAGTTTTTCTTTGTGTTTTTGTCTTTTGTGTTTTTGTTTTTTCTCAGAGAATATGAAGAAGCAAACAGAACAATTCAGGCTACAAAATTTTGAAATTTCATAGTCCAAATGACTGAATTAAAAATATTGACTGAATTTAAAATACTGTAATCTGTAGCTTTTGGATAAATTCAATAATTCCTTGCCAAATAGTAAAATTCTGCTGATAAGATGTAAATTAAAAGTAATTATTTTTTAAAAACCCTATTTGACTTTCATTTTTAATTTTGGAGTGAGTCTAGTCTTCACATATGGCACTTTTTAGTACTTCAAAATCAGGATGCTACTAGTGAGTAAAGAGTTAAAAGTGATTAGTTCATGTTTGCAAAATTATACTTGTTGAGCAGATACTGAATATATTAGTTTTTGCTAATTACATTTTTTAAATTAAAATTAAATTTTCCTTTTTAAAATAGTTTCACTGGCTGTACCTAAGGTAATTTGATGTATTCCAAAACATAGTAATGCTTATTGATTTTAAGCATTTAGTATAGAAATATAATAAAAACTAAGCACATGCACATTGTTAGATATTGAAGTTGAGGCTGCTGGCTAATCAGTGAACTCAAAAGTGTAGGTAGGGTGCTATGTGAGGGGCAAGTCTAACACCACAAGGGTCTCTGGCCCAGTGAGTGGAGTTTGATAGTAATTCTTACTACAGGTATAAAAAAATAAAAAGTAACTTAAAAAAGAAAGAAAAAAACTAAGCACAATATACTCTTCTTTCTTTCTTTAGTCAATATTTTAAAAATTTCCCCCTCTGTTTTCAAAATTTTCAGATTAGTATTGATCAGATCAGGATAGGTAGGTTTTATTAATTAGTTTCCTTGAAGCAACAGCATGTATTAGAAGAAATATGATAGGAAAGACAGATAAATACATAATCTTTAAGGCTTCAGGCATTTGGAAGTTGGAGTATAGAATATTCTGGATTCTTTCCACAGATTAATTGTACAGAATTTATAATTGGAATGAATTCCTATTTACACACTTGCTTTTAAGAGTTTATAGTTAAAAAGTAACGATTTCAGTTTGGCAAATCTGATTGTTTCCTTTTAGAAATCTTCAGTGTCCAGTATTATAGTCAACTAGTATAGAGATTAGGGCCAGGACAAGTCTGCATTTCCAGGTAAGAAGACCAAAGACAAAACAAGAATTTTCCTTAAAAAGACAATACTTGATCTCCTGAGAATGCAGTAGAGACTTCCTCTGCATTTTTAACAGGCTGTTTGCTCTCTAAGATGTTCTGTATTGGTCTTTTATTACCTTTTTTTTTTTTTAAAGTCTCTTCCCCTCCCCAGAGTCCTTTGAAATGAACACATTATAAAAAAGAAAAACAAATTTACTTTTCTCAGGCTTTTTTTTTTTTTTTTTTGGTCTCAGGTATTTAATACTTTTTTAAAAAGTTACAAATGTTAACTCAAATACGGGCTGACGATACTACATATAACTAACAAGGCACTAGTATAGTAGTCATGGTTGATTAATGAAATGGGGAGTTCCTACCTTTTCCTTTTATGCTTTTGTTTTTTTTTCCTGGAGAAACAAATGGTAAATTTGAATAAAACATACATCATTTGCATAGGAAGTTATGTAATGATACCATATAGAGTATAATGATTTCCTAAAACCTTGTATTTAAAGTAACCTGAATTACAATGAGAGATAAACAGAATATTTACCCATCCCTTATGAGCTGCTGCTGATATGTAAATTTATTCTTCTACTTTGCACAAATATACTTTTGAGCTACTGCTTAAACACTTTGAGGTCCTTAGTCAAACAGTTTTAATGATGCCTCCAATATTATGAAAGTGTGACATTTGATGAATGTCTCATATAGTTTTGATATCTGGGCACATGTCAACAAAAAAAATTGAACATTGGTTTGTCATGCAACACCTAGATAATTTATAATTTTACTGTTTATATCCATCTTGACATTTTTTATCTGCCAAAGGCAGGTTTCATTTGGAATCTTAATCTGAGATTTATTTGGTGGATCTGGAAATCATAGCTAGGGTTCCCACAGGAAATGGTCCATCTACCAACAGATTAAATGGCAGTCCTGCAGTTGTTAGGGGAGCTCTGCATTTAACACACATGCATACTCATTCAGTCAGCACTGTGGAGAAAAATTAAAGTAGTAACCCAGGTTTAGGAACAATGTAGCTAAAAAGTCCCATATTTGCTGAATGACAAAGGGTTATATAGCAGCATTTCATTTTATTATTCGTGCTTGAATTTCTTGTTTGCTCTGTTGAGTCTGCTGACGAATACTAATAAATGCCTGCAACAATCCAGACGAGAGATGCCTGGCAACAAAGCTATGCGGTGGACCTCCCTGATCTTCTCCAGTTCACAACCTGACCTTTTGAAAAATTGGCTGGGCTAAGCTGCAGAATTTGGGTGTAATGGTTATTGTTAACTCCAGCTTTAGGATTTATTAATTTGTGTGATCAAGACTTACCTATACTTCAAAGTTTCAAAAGACCAAACACAATCATCCATCCATTAGAACTAACATTGTGTTTCAGTGATTTCCACTTAGTGTCTGACTGGTGATTCTTCTGTTTTGTTTTTCAAATCTAAAAATGCTCCTAAATAAAATAAAAGGCACATATAAAGAAAATCTGGTTTTTTCTCTTTATATTTCTTATTGGAAAAGTTAGCGTCCATACGTGATTGATGAAATTGCTGAATTCACGGACAGTCGGTATGTGTTCATATTTAACAAACAAAAAATAATTATGAAACCTGTTTTACTTGCGATTGTGGAAATATAAGACTTACCTAGTTCATTCATATTTTAATTACTTTATATTAATTATACCACAAGTTGAGAAAGGCTGAAGAGGTTAGAATTGCATAGTAGGTAGCCAAAATAATTCATATCACTGAAGGAAAAAAGGAATAAAGATCGCTCTTATGTTAATAAAATTTTAGGATACTTTTCACAATTATTTCAACCTAGATAATATTTGTAATGGTTTAAATAGGATGATACAAGTTTTACAGAGCTTTAATTTATGTGATATGTTCATAAGTTAATTAGGTAGCCTAAGCTTTAGGAGATTACACTATTGTACTGTGTTCATGGTCTTCATACAGTGAAGGATGTTAGAATTTAGAATCTGAAACATTATGATAGAAGTTAGTTCTTACACAGAAATCTCATCTCTTCCGCAGGAGAATGAATATTGATGTGCTCATGACTATGCAGACTTGATGAAACAAACACTTTTAAAAATTTGGTGTAGTACCACCACTTTAAATACCTTTTTCGTAATAAAATAAATAACAAAATTCCAGTAAAATAATTTTCATGGCTAGCCACTGGGTAATTTGAAATATGGTACACTAAGTCATTAGATTGTCTTAATCAAAGATGAAACAACCTCACCACTTCTTTTTGGTATGTTTCTCTAGATACACAGCCATGTATAGGAATGTAAAAGATGTAGTTTCATTTGAATGTTGAACCTTCACGTGCAAATGAATAAATTATGTGATATTGACAGGTTTCATGATTTTCCAACTTTATAAACCTTTGTAAAATCTTATTTCAATATCTTACAGCTACATCCTGACTCTGCCCTCAATGTTTTTGACTTCTCATTATATATAAAACACCTTATTAGAACTGCATAAGGCTTTATGTCTGTGCTTTCCAACATGGTAGCCACTGGCTCTGTGTGGCTTTGAGCACTTGAAATGTGGGCAGTGTGTATGCATGGCAATGAAAATGAAAGTTATAGTTCTTTCTTTTTTCTTCTTACTGCTGTTAAAGCCAAAATATATTGAAACCTCCCTGAGAGAGTATCCAGTATCCAAGTGAAAAGTTTGTATTTTTTTAGCTAGAGATCCAAAAGTTACTTAATTTCTTGTGACTGCTAAATTAGAATATCTGAAGGATAAGTGCCTGTGATCTGCTAGCTGTGGTCTTGATTATATTTAATATTGTGCCAATATAGTGAGTGCTCAAATTGTGTTGCAGAAACAGGCAATTTTCTTACTATGAGACTGAATTTAAAGAAATATACTATTAAATTTTCTTTCTGTGGGATCTTTCGCTAGTGTCAGGATTTCTAAATTTTGAAGTCATATTACTTGTGTAACTTGTTCGTTTTATAATCCTCCACATGCTTCATTAAACCGTTATGTGTTAACTGTAAGTTTTAACCTCATTAAGTATTTTCTTTTTATTGTATGTTTCTCATTGAATGAGGCATTGTATTTGTTTTTATGTCCACGTCTTTGTATATTGTAATAAATTTTTATATATTTGATTTATTCTTTTTATATTTTAATTTAAAAATATTTTTGCTTTAAAAAAAATCTTTTGTTTTTAGCAGCGTTTTGCAGATATAATAGCTAACATTTAGTGAGTATGTATTCTGTGCTGACACTTTTCCAACAGGTTATATAACTTAAATAATTTAATCCTCGTAACAACCTTTTGAGATAGGTACTGTTATTATGTACTTTTATTGATAGGGAAATTGATGAGAGAGGTTAAGTAATTTGCTAAAGGTCATACAGCCATGTGGTGGAGCCAGAATTCAAACCCTGCAGTTTGGCCCATGCACTGTGGTTTTGCTAGGAAATCTAAATTCACCAGTGTTCTGCTTGGAAGTTCTAAACTTTTATCTTGTATACACTTATAGTGGGTGAGACCACTATGAAATGGCGTAAGTTTCTGATGTCTTTTTCTTTTATATTTGGCAGGGGTTGTGGGGGTAGGCCAATGTATGCATCTGTGGAAAATTAACCCTCCCCCGCATAAAAAAACGATTATTTAGTAAAGGAGATAAATAGTATTTGTACACACACGTAGATAACCTACATTTTAACTTACTTAAGAAATTGGTAGAAGTTATTTGGAGCCACTAACTGCTACTGTTGCTCTGATTATGTTGAAACTAATATTCACTTAGAAAAATCCTTACCATTGAAAAAAGACATCTTTGGTTTAAAATATGGGACTACTATTGTAATTACATCAAATTTGCAGTCTTATTTAGTAGCAAAAAAGTGTCCTATCATTTTGATGTTCTTACATAGTGTGGTAATAGATAATATAAAAAAGAAAGAAGCTATAAACATGAAGTTTTTGGTTTTTTTTATATTTATAAAATTAGATGCCAAAGCATAAATAATAACCTTTCTCTTCCAAAAAAAAAAAGTTTAAAGAAGTGATGACCATTGTGTTAGCAAGCATCAGAAAGAACATTAATAAATTGCCTCCTTTATGGTTCATTTTAGATACAAATGCCCCTAAGTATCACCTGCATCTGAAGGTGCAGAGGATCCATTTATTTGAATGTACTTGCCTGTGGTATTTCTATTGCCCTTTCTCTTTTCTGCCCCTGAGCTCTCAGGTAGCTGTGATGTTGCTATTCTGAGTAACCCCAGTAGGATCCCTAGAGACAATTCTAGCTCAGCCACTCCGAAGAAACAGCTCTGTAAACAGTATTGACCCCCCCAGGGGACCATCAAATCCGTTTACACAGATACCAGTTGTCACAAACTATTTACAAAGCCAGACAGAACAGAATTTCCCAGCCTTTAAGAATCCCTATTTGATTCTAGCCACCTCCTCACTTCTGTGTAGTAGTTGTGAAATAACAGTTATTTTTGGCCATGAGTCATGATTTCTTGGGTAGCATCAATTTAACTGAGTGTATTCTACATTAACTAATGTATAATTGTCTGGACAATTGAACCCTAAGGGGATCCTAAGGCTTTCTTTCCTAGGGTAGGAAATGGTATAATACAATAAATTTTCTAGACTAAGGAATTGAGAATTTAATAGCAATGCTAGCATTAAGATAGTTGACCATACTGGTACTTCCAGAAATAGAGACTTTGTTAGATCATGAAAATGATCCATTGGAAGCAGCATGAAAGTTACTAGACAGACAGAGGGTCTTCAAAGCATATATTGCAGGTAGCCTAGGTACATGTATTAAGTATTAAAATCCCCCCCAAAATCTTTTCAAAATCCACCCATTTTGCCCAGATGAGTAAACTGTCTCTAGCAATAGCAATTTGAGAAATAACTAGTAGTTTTCCTCTGTAAAATTACTTTGAAATGGTCACAGGATAAGCTAATATGGTAGTGATAGCATAAGATAGTAATACCAAAAACTGGGAAATATATTTGGTTTGAAGTGGTCAAATTCTTATGTCCAGTAATACAGTCCTCACAGAAGAGCAAATAAATAACTAAAGGAATTGATAGTAGTTATAAAAATTCCCTGTTGTTTAACTCTTAGGAAAGGAAGTTAGGGGCGCCTGGGTGGCTCAGTCGGTTGAGCGTCCGACTTCAGCTCAGGTCACGATCTCGCGCTCCACAAGTTCGAGCCCCGCGTCGGGCTTTGGGCTGATGGCTCAGAGCCTGGAGCCTGCTTCCGATTCTGTGTCTCCCTCTCTCTCTGCCCCTCCCCCGTTCATGCTGTGTCTCTGTCTCAAAAATAAATAAATGTTTAAAAAAAAAAAAGAAAGAAAGTTAGACTTCAGAGTCTTATGAAATATGAAGAAGACATTGATAATTTATTGTCTAAGTCCATATGGAGAAATATATTTAAATAGTAATAATTTTGTTAGTCATAATGATGGAATAGTTAATAATGACATTGATTAAACACTGAAGCAGATTACTAAAAAAGGTTATAGAGTTTCCATTTTAAACCATATGAGAGAGGAATTAATAGAATAGTTTTAGTTTTAAACTTTCATCTGTCTAGAGATATTTAGAAGTGAATAGGGTTTTTTTCTTTTAAATATATATCTTATCTTCCCAATTGCCTGGTGTGCAAAGCAGACCTGTAACTTGCCTTTTTGTTGCATTGTATTGACATATATTTATACTTCTGTATGCAATGCTTTTTCAAGTGATGGGGCAATCCAGACAGCTTAGCTGAAGCTTTTAGTGGCTTCACCCCATTATCACTTCATAATGGTCTTTCTTGGGGTAGCTCGGTGGCTCAGTTGGTTAAGCATCTGACTTTAGCTCAGGTCATGATCTCATGGTTTGTGAGTTTGAGCCCCACATCAGGCTGTCTGTTGTCATTGCAGAGTCTGCTTCAGATCTACTCTCTCCCTCTCTCTCTGCCCTTCCCCCACTTGTGCTCTTTCAAAAAAATAAATAAATAAAAATATTTTTAAAAAGTAATGGTCTTTCTTTTGGGCTTGAGAGTGTAGGGAGAATAATTGAAGACTGAGTTAGAGTCACTAAGTGCTATCATCTTCTCTTGGTTGGAGATGGTACTAACTCAGAAATTGAACTTAAGTTGGGCCTTGAAAAAGGTAAATCAAACTTGACAAAATGCAATGTGATAGGGCAGTATCTTAAATTTGACTTGAAAAGTCAAAGTACATAATGCCTGCAACTTACTCTCAAATGTTATGGAAAAAATTACATAGGTAGGTAGATACAGAGAGAATGAAGAGAACAATAAAGCAAGTGTGGTAAAATGTTAACATTTGGAGAATCTGGGTGCCTTGACTCAGTACATAGGAACTCTGTACTATTTTTGTAGCTTTTTTATTAGATTGAAATTATTTCAAAGTAAAAAGATAAAAAAAATGACTTCTCTACAATCAATTCCTCTCAGCTCTCTCATTTGTCTCTGTTTTCTTCAGCATGTTGATGCGGTGAGTGAAGTCTTGGCTCTCATTTCTCCTTTCCATTGCTTGCCATTTTTCTGAATGATTTCAGTGTTTTAATAGATAACACTTTCAGTACCTTGATTCCTTGATTTCTTCCTCTACATGTACCTTTAGTCTATTTCATTTACCCATTCCCAGATGAACCACATCTTGGACTTTGTCTTACATATCACTCATTTTAGAAATTTTTACTCCCTGACTATAACATCTTGTCATTTCAAGAAAGATATACAAGAAATGTCTGTGTTTTTCCTAAAGCCATTCCTTCTCCTCTGTACCCATGCTTGTTCTTCCTGTTACTTTATTCTTAGAGTCTGTCAACTTTTTCATTACATCATCTAACTCAAACCGTTTGGTAGTTGATGGCTTTGCACATTCCTACTTGTCTTTTGTTGGAACAGATGCCTTTGTGAAATCTTCCCAGAATCTTCTAGTTGAGCATCAGTATGTCTAGTATGTTTTATGTTTGGTCTCTATGACCCGAGTATAGCCATTTCTACGTTGTATTCAAATCGTCAGATCGGTTTGCCTCCTCACTATACTAGAGTCCTTCAGGGGAGAGTCTGTTTCCCACTCCTTTGTTTTCCTAGTACTTTCATATAACATATCATATTGGAGATTTCCATTAATTAGTTAATAAATAGATTAATTAGAAGGGTCAAACTTCCTATACAGAAGTTGAATTCTGATTTAGGATAATGTAATATGGCAGAGTAGAAAAGCATTGAGAGAAGACTTAAACAACATTTGCTATAATGGAAAAAAAATAGGCAGACAAAAGGAAAATTTTATAAATCAGCCTTGTTTACTCCAAAGTAAAATTAAATTTTCACTGGCAGAGTATGTATGGATAGTTTGATTTACAGAGCAGGCTCCAAATGCCTGGTAAACAGTTACAGTTAGAAGTTTAAAAGCTTCTAGTACTGAGCAAGATTAGAAACATCTTTAATTAATCAGAGCCAAATCACACAGTACAGGGTTCTTCAAAAATATTAAACATTTAGAGTTAAATTCCAAAAGTACATTAGAACTTGCTGAGTTTATTTTAATTACACTATAAGAGATTATAATTACTATAATCCACGAGGGATCTGCATAGAGTCCTTTTATTGGGAAGCTCTGAGTTTGGAGAAGATAGTACATTCCCTGGTGAAAAGGTGCTGATTTGCCAAGAATTCAGCAGAACACAAAACTTGACATTAACCTGAAGTAAGAAAAAGAGCTATAAATATAGTAAGCAGTAGAAAGTATATATACCAAGGATGAGGTAAAGTAAACACTAGGAGGTTAGAAATTAGAAACTGGGAGAAGAAAGATGCTAAACTAAACCCAGAAATACAGAAGTAAAAATATGGGACGAGTTGTACATAGTGGTAAGGTAATGGTAATGTAGATGATGGAAAACCGTAATTCTCTTTCATTTTAGTAAAAGTTGATCCTTGAACAATCTGGGTGTTAGGAGATCCAACCCCCTGCACTCAAATTCCTGTATAACTTCGACTCCCCCAAAACGTAACTACTTAATAGCCTACTGTTGACTAGAAGCTTTACCAGTACTATAGTTAATTAACACGTGTATTGTATGTTGTATGCATTAATACTGTATTCTTAACCATAAAATAAGCTAGAGAAAAGAAAATGTTATTAAGCAAATCATAAGAGAAAATACATTTACATTACTCTATTGTAGTTATAAAAGAAAAAAATTCACAAATAAGTGGACCTGCACAGTTCAAACCCATGTGTTCAAGTGTCAGCTGTACTTTTAAAATTACGTGTTAGTGTTAGAAAGCATGGTTTATAGATACAGTTGTATTTTTTTATGTCCATTTATAAAATTCCTTAATTCAGATTTTGAGGGTTCCATTCTACTAACACCAGCTTCTCCTAGAAAAGTAGCCTGATAAACATCTGAAGCAAACCATGTAAGTGTTTTGAAATGTCAAAAACCAACAGGATAATTTTCAGATACCTAGAATTGTTAAAGTTTAAATAAAAACAGTATAATGTTTTGCTGTTTAATGTTTCATAGATATCTTATAGCATATAATTATGATGACATAGTCTCCCTATTTGTTTCATCAAACAAAGTGAAATTGAGAGTAACTTACTAAAAACAAGTGATTTCTGATTTAGCTTCAGCTACCAACAAGATAATGCCCAGGACTTAGGGTTTATGACTAGCTAAACCTAGTTTCAGCATATCCACAAGCAAAGAATTTCTCCTTAAGAAATGGATACTTTGTGAGAAGTAGCTTATTTATAAGTACCCCTATTTTGTTATTTATTCTAAAACTACTCTCCTCTGCTTTTCTGCTTAAAAGGATTTTAAGTTTGGCAGGTTGGAAAAGGCATCATCAACAAGCAGGTGAGATTCACTTGCTTTTTAAAGTTCAAGAGTTATTGATACTGGAAATAATAAAGTATTTGTTACAATCAGTATTTGTGCCTGTTGGTCTGATTTACCAGTAAAAGAGTTTGTTTTATGTAGTTGCATGTGTGTCATTTTCTTCCAAAAATTTCACCATAGTATCAGATATACTATTCCTTTGAAATAGCTGTTATATACTAGTTACAGCTTAAGATAATTTTTATGGGATAGCCAGGCATTACAAAACAGATTTTCTTTTCTTTTTTTTTTTTTTTTTTAATTTTAACATTTATTTATTTTTGAGACAGAGAGAGACAGAGCATGAACAGGGGAGGGGCAGAGAGAGAGGGAGACACAGAATCTGAAACAGGCTCCAGGCTCTGAGCGGTCAGCACAGAGCCCGACGCGGGGCTTGAACTCATGGGCCGTGAGATCATGACCTCAGCCGAAGTCGGATGCTTAACCGACCGAGCCACCCAGGGCCCCAGATTTTCTAATGTATAATATATATCTGATAAGATGGAAGTTAAAAATAATTTTTCTTATATTGTATTAATTTTAATATTATGATAATGAGTACAAAAATAATAGCTAACGTTTACCAATGTGCCTAACACTAGGCCAAGTACTTTGCATCAGTCAGCCCTTAAAGTAACTCAAGTAAAAGTGCTCTTATGTTCTCATTTTACAAACAAGAAACTTAGGCTTTGATGGGTTATGTAACCTGACGAAAGTTATGCACTAGGCAAAGCTGGAATTCTAGCCCAGGCAGTTGGATACCAGAGTTGCATGCACAGTATCACTTCTCTATAGTCATTTGCGTATCGCATCCTATTTTTTGAAATCTAGAAAAGAAATCTAGAAAACAGTGCCCCTAAATCTGTGTTTCTCAGTTTTGGTTGGATGCTGAAGTCATTTGGACACTCTGACACATTTTGATTTAATTAATACAAGATGTGGTCTAGGCTAAGGATTTCTAGAAACTCCTCAGGTTATTTCAACCTGAAGTGAAGGTTGTAAACCACTGCCCTAAATGCCCCCACCAGATGTGGAAAAGCCACTGTACGTTCCTGATTACAATAGGAGTAAGACTAGTAAGTACATGTTTAAAGCTATGAGAGCACCTATTTCTACAAAAATATTCATTTCAATGATTTAATATGTAGCTATGGTATTTCACGTATCATTTGTTTTTGTTTTGTTTTAAATACAGAGATAGCCCATAGTTACCTTGAACAAGAGACTACAGGGAGAAATAAAAGTACAGAGCCAGATGAGCAACCAACTGTGAATTCTAAGGAAAGCATGCATCAGAAATCCAGTGAATTGGTTAATGAAGCCACCTATGAGGACACAGAACTGCCAGGGCAGAGATCAAGGAATTTTCCTTATCCAGGTGATGAGACAGCTGACTGCACTACTGAAAAATCCAAGTGAGTGCTGGCAGCCTTAGATTTAGAAAGTAAGACTGAGAGAACTCTTTCTTCCTCCCTCCCTCCCTGCCCCATTCGTCTCTCCCTTTTTTCTTTTTGGCTTCAGCTACATTGGACATACCATTAACTTATTAGAATTTGGGCTGTCTACCAGAGTTTTCTACTGTTTTCATTATGTTGATAGAATGGATGTAGATTGTTAAGTGAAAAAGCATAAGGTGAGTTTAAATGAAGGCCATGAGATTTTATTCCTTCTTGTTGAATATTATTTTCTGTGACCTTTCATTTTGGATCTGGAAATAACTGTTAAGTTGACATAAATGGGAAATTATTCATCAGAGCCAAAAAATGGCAACTGTAGGACAAAATAAGCCCAAAGATGTGTTTTGGCTTTGATTAGCGTGATTTTTTGTTTAAAGAAGTTTGATTACTTTTAGAAGGGCCTTGTACTTTCCCATTTGCCTTCCTTATTATTTTCCATTCTACAGCTTTTACCATTCACCTCACCTACTTATCCCATGACGGGATTTGAATTTGTGACCCCTGTGACTTTTACCTCTATGGGATTAAAGTACTTCCATAATTAGTCATATATTTTGAAAATACTGCAGAATTACTGCATAGGGGCATAGGGTTAGGGATGAATGAAGAGGTGGTAAACATTTTATAACCATGTGGGAAAAATAAATAGTAGAGACTGGTCTAAAGCCAGAGTATGAAATATCTTAATATAATTGCAACAGAAGGTATACATGGTAGGTAGAACTGCACTGACTGTCCCAGACCTCCCTGCTTAATTGCTTCTTAGAGACTCTAAAGTTTACCTATGCTTACAAGTTTAATATAATGCCTTCAAAAAATAGTCCATCTCTTTCCCTTCCTTTTTACTACCTGCTGGCAAGTTGATACTGTCCTCAAATAGCATACAAAATGTCAAAAAAATTATTTACCATTAAATGTTACAGGAATAGGTTTTTCAGTTTTGTTTTGAGTTTAATAACAAAAATATGATATTCTGTCAACCACACTGAAAAAAGTATGATTCTTTCCATTTTCAGAAAAGTGAGATATGTATCTAGAGTCCTGACCAAAAGTATAAATTGAATTATTCACATCCCCTAAAATCTGAATTCTTTACATATACTTAACAATGAATTTCTATAGAAATGACTAAATGCTTTCCACACATTTAGTTCCCTCAGTTGATAGATTAACGGCTCTGTGACGTTGATATATTCATTCTTTTCCATCCATGTATTTTCTTAACAGTATATAACAAGAGAAATTTAAAACTAAGTAACTTTATATATTATTGTTAACATTAAATTGGTCTCCCTCATTTGAAGTGTAAAATTATAGATTCCGCATGGTAGAAATCATATATGTATATAGTTCAATAGTTTTTTTTCTTACAGCATTATGGAACATAGAGATCATGATTTGCATTGTGAGTGTACAATCCCTTGTCAAGTTACTTCAGACTTAGATAAAGAGAAGACAATAGCATTTCTTCTAAAAGAATTGGACATTCTCAGAGCAAGCAATAAAAAGGTACAATATAGAAAGTCTGATAATTGTACAGTGTGCTTTTAGCTGTTGACCTTATAAGTTTGCTTTGTTGCCCATCATAATTCAGTTTCATCATGTACTTTTAGCCTTTCGTGGTAGCTTTATGTTGTTGCCATACCATACCATACCATCAGAGTATGATTGTATTGAGAGATTGGCTATCAAAAGCAATTTCTTTACTTTCCTGCCTTGCTGGCCTGTGATATCACTTCTTTTTTCATAAATCTGTAGTACCCTGAGTAGGTACCTTAAAAAAAAAAAAGATTCATTCAAGTTTTAACGGTAGTAAAAGCTTACTTCAGTATTACAGAAAGTGAGAAATACAATGAATGATTTCATGTTACTTAACTTTTTTTTCTTAGCATCTGTGCCCTGTATTTCACCTCAATAATATATGTGATTAAATTTTGGCAATACCGTCACATTCCTTGTGTTATATACTGCTACATTTTGTCCAGTCCAGTTTGTCATGTCATGTGTCTTATCCTTACTGACTCTTTGTAGTTACATTTCTTTGCACATTTAATAATGTTATTAAATAATGTTTGTTTTCTATACCTTCTGTTTTTTTAACCTCTGCATACCTCTACATTTCTGATTTTCATACTCTAGTTTTTGACCTAATCAAACTGAGGCATGCTGTTAGTAATGTTGATCATATCTGATGGAAAACAACACAAATGACAAACAATTGAGGGGTTCTGTATGAAAGTAGGAGATATGTTCAGTATTTTCATTTAGTAATTATTTATTACATGCCAGTTATAAATCAGGTGCCAGTGCCGATTTAAATGGGATATGATGGGATAGCATTCTCAAAGGAGATTTGTTTCACATATTAAGATTATTATCTTAATTAATTTTGTTTCAAAGTATTAGAATTACTAAGAGAAGCTGTAAAGCTGTTGTTTTTTTATTAGGGTAGTGCCTTCCAAGTCTTTTGCTTTAAGACAAAAGAACAGATCAGATTGCTTTTTGCAGTATTTTTAATAATTGTGTCATTCCCTCTTTAATTTCATTTGCCTATAAATACACAAGTGTATATCAAAATGTTTCTATAATTTCTCTATCGTTATAGGTAATTATTACTTTAAAAATAGCTTAAAATGTTAAACATTGTGGGATTTCTTCCCCCCCCCCCCCCCCACCCCACCCCGCTTGGACTTATGTATTTAGGCAGTTAAATGTAATAAGTAAGGGTTTAGAAAAAATAGCTTTTACTTTGGGATTAATTATATTTCTGTAAGAAATTTGTCGAATAAGAAACTATGTTTCTTTCAATGTGTTTTAGCTTCAAGAAAAACTGACTAAAGAAGATAAGGAACATAGAAAACTAAAGCTTAGGCTGGAACTCCAGGAGAAAGCAACAGAAGCTCATATTGCTGAGAAGACAGCAGGTATAGTAGACGAGTATTAAGAGAGTTATTATATGATGTGGCTCAGTGAATACTAGCATACTAGCTTATTTGCCAAAGGAGGGGAGGCTCTTTTTTTTTTTTCTTTTTTTTTTTTTGGCTGCATAGAAAATAGGTGGCTTTAACATCCTGGTACTGGTATTAGTGAGAGCTTTACCTGTATTCATACTGATTTGGGCATTAAATGCATTGTTAACACCATGTCAATCCAATCACAAAAAGGTTGTTTGTTTTGTTGGAAGGGCCTGAACAAACAAGGGGAAATAATGATTACCAGTGCCTCTACCTTTCAACCAGCAGTTCAAATACCACTTATTGTTTTAGCTCCTTGAGAGGAAATACTTCTCTTTTGTGTGAGGATAGTCATATATTCATTGCCAATGGAAACCTACATTTGATTCAAAAATCTGTTTTGTGCAATTAATAAATTTTCATCTGATCATGTGGATGATGATGGAGATAATGTTTTCACTGAGAAGATTAAAATGAAAGGTTGCCACAGTTTAAGATTATAAATGACTGCCTTAAATATGTTTTGGAGTCTATCTTTACTCACAGGTCTTTGTAAGGAAAAAATTTTTAAATATATTTGTGGTATGTTACAGATAAGTTCAGATGATTCTCAATAGTTTGTGACTCTTTTGCTCACACTGTTTTATGTTAAGGAGAGAAATTTCATAGTATAATAGAAATTAACCTGCAGAGGCATTTTAGAGATTACTTATTTAACATTTTTATATCAATTAGAATGATTTTAAGAAATTATTTTGTGATTAGTTTGAGGCTATGTTAACCTGGTTGCATATATGAGAGAATTCTGGTTTTTTAGGTCAGAGACATTCACAGGTATAGCCTGTCTTTAAAATGTTATTATACAAAATAGAACTGAACATCACTATGAATATATAACCAAAATTACCATAAATAAATACTCCAACTAAAATAATAGATGGTTGTTTTTCTGTACTGTTAAACTACCATGAATTTTTTTTCTTTTTTAATAGAGAATGTGGGACTAATATATTTTAAGGAAAAATAACCATATGTTAATAATGAATAGTTCAAATAAAAACTTAGAACAATTTGGAAGTTTGTTGGCTTTTTATAATCATATATATGCTAACTACTAGGAAGATATTATAAGTACATTTGTTTAAAGGTGTTGTATAGCTTTGCATGTGTCTTGCAGGAGTAATTTGATAAGATTTAGGGCATTTTGATTTACTGAAAAGCATAAATTAATATGTTTGCATTGATCACTTATATCTTGGAGGTGAAATCTCATTAAGCAATATTATCTACTCTTAAAACTTTTGTATGATATAGCTAATCATATACTTCAAATATTTACTTATTTGTATATACTTAAGGCTTCCCTTTGACTAAATAGTACGAATCATGCATGCATACAATGGAAAGAATTTGATTGCTTTATGATTCTTGTTAATCAAATATTTCTCATTAATTATACAATATTATTTTAGTAAATGTTAAATATTTGAGATGTTTAGTATTTTTACAGCCTCCTAAATTGATGAAAATAGCAGTGCAATCTAGTTAGAAGAGATACATCCAACCACTTAGTTATAAAAATGACACAAAATGAAAATCCTCTGAAATTTTTTTAAAGTATAAATTTTCAGTGTGTATCTTTTTAATGCTTCAGTTCTATCTTATTAAAAAAGATTAAAGATATTTTACTTATGACATTAGAGAGAGTCATCATTGTGATATGTCAAAATTAAAAAAAAACACTGAATTGCTTAAGAAATCCATTGGCTTGAAACTGTAAGAAATTCATTAACTCTTGATAGACTTATTATTTTTGTCATATTTTCTCATACGTATGGTCTTTAGTAGCTTATTTTCTACCCAACTGGTATCAGGTGCAGTCAAAAAGCAAAACACAACAACAAAAACTGTGTCAGTACCTTAATAGATAAAGAGGAACATTATAGGAATATGATTACATGTGATAAATGTGTTCTTTAGTGTCATGTGAAAGGACAGATAACCCACATAACAACAGCAGAAAAAGTCCACACCAGTATTGATGTTTGTTTCTGTCATGGCTCATTTTTATATTCAAAATAAAAAGTGTATTTGGTAAAGTATATTATAACTATGACACATTTATGTATTATAGTGTACTTAAGCAAAGTATAATTGTTTAAAAAAATCAAGATATTCCACATTAAAAGAAATACATGCAAAAACATCTCAAGTAAACATTGAAAATTGCAAATAAGATATAAAAATATATGTTTATAGATTTTTCAAATGTTAGTTAAAATATGAAGTACTCTAAGGAAATAGCCATTTCCTTATAGTGCATGACATAAAGATTTATATTAAGGATATCCATACTAGTGTTAGTTATAATAGCCAGAGAACTAACATCAATCAGACAATAAGAGAATGGTTAAATAAGGTATGTGTATGCTGTGAGACATTATATGATAACTGAAAACCGTTGCTAAATATTTGGTGATATGAGAAAATCTTCATGATTTAATGTTAAGTGAAAAGTAGGGGGGAAACTGCATTTATAATATAATTTTGTTAAATCTATGTGTACACGTACATTATATGAAACGAGGCAAATTTATTTGTATTATTAATGGATATATTAATGTTTCAATTAATGGTTTTCTGCCTTTTCAAGTTTTATACAATGATCGTGAATTAGATTTAGTATTTGTACTCGTATGATTATCTAATCATATTAGTATTACTGATATTAGTATTACTGATCACTAAGGAAGTGATTTTTTTTAATAGTTACTTTCTGATCTTCAAATAATTCCTGTGGTATGTTTGATACATAACGACCACGTGAACCAGTTTCATGAAATTTATATGACGGCTGTGATCAAATTTGCCATTTTACCTAAGCCATTTTTGTTTCAGATTTTCTCCTTATTTATTTGCGTGTCTTTGTGTGTTGTATAACTTACATATGTATTAGTCTATTTTGTCTTCCCACCTGATTAAATATAAGAATGAGAGTCTGGTACAGTCAAAAAACCACATGAAACAAAGGTGCCCAGTTCTTTGTGAGGCACATTGAAATAATGGGAAGACCAAAAGCCGTAGAATCAGACTGACCCAGGTGCAAATCACAGCTTTGATACTTATTAACACCAACTGTGCGCCTTTGGGCAAGTTACTTATGAGCTTCTCCAGGTTTACTTTCTGCCGTGTAAAATGTGAATATTAACTAACTTACCGGATTATTTTAGGGATTATAGATAATGTACAAAAGCACCTAATATATAACTGGTACTCAGTAAGTTGTAGCTAATAGTAACATTTATTATTTTATCTCTATACAATTGTTAAATCTTTGATAATATCAGAAGTCATAAAGAGACTTTTGTTCTGTTTAGGTTTTAATTAAAAATACATCTTACTTAAATGTGAATCCAAAATAAAAGAATTGGGATACAAAAGATATGGGCTTTAATCTAATGTGTACCAATAATAAACCTTTATGTAGACTGTTAAAATAATATCAAGCTTATTTCCATTACTTCCCTGTTGGTTTTTATATACTACAAATACTGTCATTCAAACTGACATGATTTCATGCAATTTTGAAACCCCGTTGTGTCCTCTATTGTGATAAAATCTCAAATGGTTGACTCTCTTGTCTTCCCCTTCTTTTTTGACATCACCACCAATACTGTTTTTATTTGGCACTTTATAGGAGCTAAGCTAACTCTTTTAAAATTTAACCAAGAAGTATTTATTGAAGGGCCATTGTGTGCTAGGATTGTTTTAGGCACTGAATATACACCAGCGAAGAAGACAGATTTGGGATTTCAAACATTTCTTTTTGACTGTATTCACTTTTCACTCATAATACACTATAGTAGGGGTTAAATGTTCAGAGTTTGGAATCAGACCTTTGTTCTAATCTTTTTGCCACTTATCATGTATAAGTGACAGACTCACTAAGCTTTGATTAAAACTTATTTTATAGGTTGCTGTGACATTTAAGTGAGATAATGTGTATGAAGTGCTTAACCCATAAAAAGCACTCAGTAGATAAGATGAGGATGTTATCATCTTGTTTTCTCAAGATTCCTTGATTTAATAGAGGGTATATTCAAAATGTACTTGTAATATAAGTAAACTATCCCATAAGTATTTGTATATGCTTTTGTTTCACAAGGGATTGATATTCATTTCTTTTTTAAAAATAATTTATGAGGGTTTTTATTAGTTCATTTATCCCACAGTTTTCAATTTTCCTTTGATTTTAAGATTTAACTGTATTTAGGTAGCTTGGAAATAAGAAAATATTTTTTAAATGTTTTCATTAAAGAAAATAAAGGAAAAATACATAGTAAGTAGGTCTTAATTTTGCAAAAGCTGAAATGACTAGCTCATTCCATATGTGTTACCACTGCAAAAAATTTATCTTATAGGAGCTATTTAAGACTTCTTACTGTGTTTTAACTCATTAAATTGTACATGTGGATAAGATTATTTGAACATTATTGACATATATGACCTTTAAATAGTAGGGGATATTTTAGAGAAGCGTAGCAGAAACATTGACTCTCTATTTTTTAGTTAAGTATTTCTTCTCAACTAAATAAAATGATGAAACCACAAACACTTCAAAATTTGTTTTACCTAAATTGAGTTTGACAGTGAGATGTAATATTATATGGCCTGTTGCAAACATTAATATACTCTTAGGTCCATGATGTAGTTACATTTAAAAAAATAACTTGTTCAATTAAACCTGTTTTCCCAAATAGGCTCAGTGGGCATTATGTAGAGTGTAATATTTCTTCATTTTTATTCCTGTATTATGCTTGCAGTATACAGATAATGTTCAAATTTTACACATAAAAATATTTCATTTTCTACATTGTTTTGTTTAAAATACATTTCTTTAAAAGCCTTATTTTTTTAATTTCTTAAACGCTCACTTGAGAGTCTCTGCTTTATATGTTAGTTATTTTTCTTTCTTGCATGTCATCCATTAAAGATTAGCTGTGGAAGGTTGGAGCATGGAGAGATTATGAATGACAGAACAACTCCTGTAGAATAATAATCAGTTTTTGGTATTTAATGCTGTTTGACTTTTGCAGACACATTTCTTATTAACCTTTGGTACAAAGAGAAATCCAGGTTCCTGATATCTCATGGAGAAGATGAATTTGAGATCCTCTTCCAATTAAACTGAAATAAGGCCAATATTGGGTTTTAGCCAAAAGAACTCCTCAGTTCCTAAGTCTTGTGTTTATAAATCTATCCATCCATCCATCCCTCCATCCATCCATCCATCTATCTTAGTTACATTTTACATATAATTCATTACTTAGCTTGCTGTACTGAATCTGCAAGCATTTAATCTGCTTTTTTGCTTTACACATAGATTCTTTTCTCTGCACCCAAATTTAGACTGATATTTTGTAAATAAAAAAGATACATATATGTCAAGCTCTTATTACACGGAATTTTCATTTGTTTTTGGTAGGAAGGAGAGGACTTTAATTGTGATTGCCTAAAGTTCAGAACATAGAATCCCTGAAACTTACAACTTAAGTCTTCTATTCAGGTTAACGTGTAAATGTTCAAAGTATAGATCTGTAACTACCATTACAGCAAATACATTAAGACACCACAACTAATAAACATGAAAAAATACGAATTGTTGTATAATAGAAAATATTTACATTGTTCTCTTCAAAAGAGTATTTAATACTGTATACCATATCTCAGATGATATTGACCATCTAATGATTAAAAACAAGAGTGAGTTCTATATATCAGAAGAATAGAAAATAATATATTTACTTTTAAAAAGTAATACATGTTAGAATACTATTCTGTATAGACAGTGGTCATTACTAAAATGTGATAGCCTTTAATCTAACACTGAAATGCATTCACTGTATTACAATACAACATTATATATTTATATCTATATGATCTTTTAATTTGAAAGGAAAAAGGATTTCAAGTTTCAGATAAAAACAAAAAGGCCCATCTCTGTGAAATATAGCAGAAATATCGATAGGTAGAATGTTGATTATATTATTATCTTTGGCTGCAGAATCCTGTGAGTGTGAATCAGGATTAATTATGAGTGCCAAGTAAAATAATGTTTGGGGGTGGAGTATGGCCAATTTTGTAAGCTCTCTCCCTAGGAAAGTTGCAGTTTTTCTGGAAAAAAAAACAAACAAACCAACAAAATAAATATTGAGTAAACAGAGAAACTGTTATGCATAATAATAATCAACAATTGAAATATTTAATTAAGTGTGCTACACTATGAAATTTAGCATGGTGTCAAGTATTTGAGGACATGTCATAATTAGTTATTTAAAACAAAAATAACAGGGACACCTGGGGGGCTCAGTTGGCTAAGCATCCAACTTTGCTCAGGTCATGAATTTATGGTTCATGAGTTCGAGCCCTGCATCAGACTCTGTGCTCACAGCTCAGAGCCTGGAGCCTGCTTCAGATTCTGTGTCTCCATCTCTCCTTGTCCCTCCCCCACTCGCATTGTCTCTGTCTCTGTCTCTGTCTCTGTGTCTCTCAAAAATAAATAAATTTTTTTTTTTTTAATTTTTTTTTTTCAACGTTTATTTTATTTTTGGGACAGAGAGAGACAGAGCATGAACGGGGGAGAGGCAGAGAGAGAGAGGGAGACACAGAATCGGAAACAGGCTCCAGGCTCCGAGCCATCAGCCCAGAGCCTGACGCGGGGCTCGAACTCACGGACCGCGAGATCGTGACCTGGCTGAAGTCGGACGCTTAACCGACTGCGCCACCCAGGCGCCCCAAAAATAAATAAAATTTTTAAAAAATAAAACAAAAATAACAAAAAATTTTCAGAAAATGATTCTTAAGACTTTTTCCATATGTTTAATTAATTTTGAAGAGCAAATGATCTTGGAAAAACTTTAGATAGCAGTTATATTTTATAGAATTTTCATATTGGCATTTATTAAAATTTAAAGTAGACATTCTATGCAGAAAGTAAGTTAAGTACCTCTTAAAATTGTACTTTAAAAGTGCATAAAATAATTGATACTGGTTTTAATACTTCTGGGATAAGCTTATCTCTTTCACATTAACAATTTTAGTTCTGTATTCAATGTTTTAATGTAAATAGCATATTCTTAGAAAGTGTTCTTATATACTGAGTTTTCTGTACTAAATACATGTATATAATAATTCAGAGTTTTCCAAAAAAAATCCTTATTTTATAGTTTTGCTACTAAAACTCACTATTTGTGTGATTTTTAAAATTAATCTTTAGCAGTTGCTGTACTGTTGATAAGTATAAATGTATTAGCAACTTTACAGAAGAAAATTTTAAAACATTAAGAGCTTAAGAAGCTGATTTTTAATGTAGTAACCATACTTCTAGGAATTTTGCTCAGTAATTAGCTATGTATATACATAGAGATTTATGTACAAAGATGTTCATTACAGTACTATTTATATGGTGAATAGTTGGGAACACTGTAAAATCTAATACTAGGAGCATCTTAGTCCTGTCAAATATGTCATCTCCAAATGATAAAATCCCATGTACTATTTCATATTTTTAAAGAATACTTAAGAATAGAGGAACATATTCTGTTTGAGTATACACACACAAAAAGTTATAAGACTATGGAAAATATTTCTGTATTTTTACAATGAACCTGTATTTTAATTATATTTATGAAATAATCATATAAAATGTTGACCATTCATATATAGTTCTGGAAAAACTTAATAGTCTGACCTGTAAAAGGAAGACTAGATGATCAAACTACTTGGAGTACGTTGGTTTATTTTCTATTGGTATAGGGGTTTACCATCTACACTTAAATTTCCAACAACCAATTTATACAAAGAGAGAGAAATCACAATTTTTAAGGAGATTAAAAGACATAGTAATGTTTTTGGTTCTACAATGTGGTGGCTTCATAAAACACTATCATATTCATAAGGAATCCACTTAACAAGTAAAGCAATAACAGTAGATATGCAGACAATCTGAAATTCTTTTAAATATAATAAAGACCTGTCTTTTATAAAACTGTTATCTATATTTATTGCTTAGAATTTTGGAACATGAATTGCAATCATTGCTTATTTTACATGTTTCAAGTCCTGATGATTTCTTTTTCCCTCTCTTTAGTTCAGCCTTTTCTATTTATATAACTACCTTGAGGATATTAACAAATGGATTCTTTTTCTTGGTAAATGTCTATTCTCCAAATTATGTTATTTAGAGAATCATGATCCAGTGTTTAAACTAGCATGTTTTCCAACATACTGTCTCACTTCTATTGTGTTTTAAGAGTAGTATGAGATGTGTAGAATATGGGTTTGTCAATAGACTTGGGTTCTACTAAGAAAATATGTACTCTGTCTTGACTCAATAAACTCATACTTAGTATGGTTCAGCTTCTTCATATTTACTCTTGCCCATATTAGAAAACAATTAGCTTACTAAACAAATTTGAGTATTTGGTGTTGAGGGGGGGTGATCCTCTCTGAATCTTTCTTGAATTTGTCTAAGAATTATAGGATATTTGATAACCATGTTTAAAAATGGAGATATCCAAATATTATTGTAAACACCCAATGATTTGTTTTACCTACAATATAAGTATTTTACTTGGTTGGCTTACATAGTAGCTAATAATATTTGTTAATGTAATTTAACTGCTGTGAACCTTTACTGAACAAATATTGAAATTTATTCAAGTCAAAGAAAGAGAATCTCTAATGACTTTTGTTAAAGCTTCTATTTAATAGTTAAGGAGAAAAGTTTGTATGACATACGAGATGCAATTAACAGTAGATTTTACATTTAATAAAAAGAAAGAAGCATGCGTATTTGCTTTATTCATTCCATCATAATTTGCATTAGAGCTGTGGGTGTTTAATGAGCAAATTCCAACTAAAATGCTATATTGATTTTCTAGTGAACTTTGTAATAGTCATCTACCTTGGAAAAGCTCAGTGTTTACAATTAAGTTTTCTTTACTAAAAATGTTTGAGAGTTGCATATTGATCCTTTAAAAGTACTGAATTCTAGAAAGAATCAGGTTTTTCATAATCAAATTTCACATATAACCTAATGTTTAAAAATTAATTTTAGAAAAACTTAGCATTTACAAAATGTGTAATCAGATTTGTGTGTGTGTGTGTGTGTGTGTGTGTGTGTGTGTGTGTGTGTGTGTGTTTTATGGCACTTTCAAACTTAACCTTAGAATATTCAAAAGGGAATCTGTTTTAAATATGCACATTATTTATATCTTTAGAGTTGATAGCATTATAGAGGGAAAGAAAAATGTTTTCTCTTGATCAACACAGGACCAAATAAGTGCTTAGTGTAAAACATTTAAGCATAGAGATAACTGTACTTATACTATTAAAGTCCTTGACATTGCTAGTCTTACCTTTTTCATTATTTTTGTACATAAAGTAGAACACAGCTTACATTAAATGTCACTTTATAAGGATCTCATCACATTTTACAGAAATAATAGGAAGCCTATTGACATTTAAAGTTTAGTAATTAGTATTTTAACCTTTTGATATGTCAGAATATTTCAGGGTATGACACACATGTTTATCTGTACTTAGATCACTATGTAGCATCATTTTGTCCATCCTATCTGACCTGCAAATTAGAAGTGTTTAAAAATTTCTTTTGTCACTGAAGTATAGTTGACACACATTATAACATTAGTTTCAGGTGAACAACATAGTGATTCACCACCTCTACATATTATGTTATGTTCACCACAAGTATAACTACCATCTATCACCATACAACACTGTTACATACCATTGACTACATCCTCTATGATGTACCTTCATTCTTATGATTTATTCATTCCATAACAGGAAGCCTCTGTCTCCCACTCCCCTTCACTCATTTTGCCTATCCCATTTTCTCCTCCTCTGGCAACCACCAATTTTTTCTCTATATTAATGTTCTGTTTTTGGTTGGTTGGTTGGTTGGTTGGTTGGTTGGTTGGTTTTTTAAATTTTGTTTTGTTTTTAGATTCTACATGTAAGTGAAATCATATGACATTTGTTTTTCTGCCTTATTTCACTTAGCCTAATACCCTCTAGGTCAATCCATGTTGTTGCAAATGGCAAAATTTCATTCTTTTCGTGGATGAATAATATTCCATCGTGTATGTATACCACATCTTTGTATCCATTCATCTATCAGTGGACACTTGGGTTGCTTCCACATCTTGGCTCTTTGTAAATAATGTTGCTGTAAACAGGAATGAAATTAAAGTGTTTTAATGTAAATGTTTAAAAATATCTTAGACTGTTGTAATATTTTATACAGACTATTACATCAGTATAGTGTGCAGTATACAATATAGTATGGATTCTAAACAATTTTTCTTTCAGTCTCATAACTTTTGAATGCCATAAAAAATATATACATATACGTATATATTTGTGTGTGTGTATACACACACACACACACACACACACACACACATACATTATATAATTGGTCCAAATTAATTAAAATCATATTTTAAATATGTCTAGAAATGGAGCCACATTGTGAGTCTATGGATTGAAGGTAGTAATGGTAGGGATAGCATGGAACCAGTGTTTATTGAGTATCTACTTTATTTGGCCAAGAGCTTTCATATATTGTCTCACTTAATATTTCTCTAACAACCATAATGGTGGCATCATGTCCATTTTATGCACCTGTATTGTGACTAAAATAATGTAAGAAATATACAAAAATAGGTTGCTTAACGTTAGTGTGTTAACACATTGGATCTGAATCAAAGCCCATATTCTTCCTAGTATACCATGTTGCTTTCTGTAGGCTGTTGTGAGTATCCTTCCTGGAAGGAAATTACATACAATTACAAGGGGGAAGTAAAAACCCATTATTGTATACTACATTATGGGCAGAAGTTTTTTTCATCCCTTTTTGATTCTGATACAGGGTAGCAGAATAGTATACTACATAGAAAGCCACATAGCACTCATGATATTACCTTTAAAAGGAAAAAAAAAAACAACTATGAAAATTGTGCTGAAGAGTACTGGTTCTTCCAAAAGCTATGTTCATAACAAGAATTTATATTTTATTTTATTTTATTTTATTTATTTTATTATTTTATTTTATTTATTTTATTTTATTTTATTTATTTTATTTTATTTTATTTTATTTTATTTTATTTTATTTTATTTTATTTTATTTTATTTTATTTTATTTTTTTAGTTTACATCCAAGTTAGCATATATTGCAACAATGGTTTCAGGGGTAGATTCCTTAATGCCCCTTACCCATTTAGCCCATCCTCCCTCCCACAACCTCTCTCGAAACCTTCTGTTTGTTCTCCACATTTAAGAGTCTCTTGTGTTTTGTCTTCCTCCCTGTTTTTGTATTATTTTTGCTTCCCTTCCCTTGTGTTTATCTGTTCTGTGTCTTAAAGTCCTCATATGAGTGAAGTTATATGATATTTTTCTTGTTCTGACACTAATTTCACTTAGCATACTACCCTGTAGTTCCATCCACGTAGTTGCAAATGGCAAGATACACACACACACACACACACACACACACACACACACACCACATCTTCTTTATCCATTCATCCATTGATGGATATTTGGGCTCTTTCCATACTTTGGCTATTGTTGATAGTGCTGCTATAAACATTGGGGTGCATGTGTCCCTTCAAAACAGCACACCTGTATCCCTTGGATAAATACATAGTAGTGCAATTGCTGGGTTGTAGGATAGTTCTATTTTTAATTTTTTTGAGGAACCTCCATACTGTTTTCCAGAGTGGCTGCACCACTTTGCATTCCCACCAGCAGTGCAAAAGAGATCCTCTTTCTCCGTCAGCATCCTTGCCAACATCTGTTGTTGCCTGAGTTGTTAATGTTAGCCATTCTGACAGGTGTGAAGTGGTATCTCTTTGTGGTTTTGACTTGTATTTCCCTGATGATAAATGATGTTGAGCATTTTTTCATGTGTCTGTTACCATCTGGATGTCTTCTTTGGAGAAGCATCTATTCATGTCTTTTGCCCATTTCTTCACTGGATTATTTGTCATAACAAGAATTTATTGACCTTATCTGTCAATTAACAGCATTTGATTCTATGCAAGTGGATATCCAGTTGTTCTACCACAATTTGTGATGTAGTTTGTTCATCTGCTGATAGAAATTTGTGTTGTTTCTAGTTTGGGGCTATTATAAATAAAGATGCCATGAATATTATGTGTAAGTCTTTGTATGGATACAGGCTTTAATTTCTCTTGGATGAGTACCTGTGAGTGGAATAGCTGAGTCTTATGGCAGGTGTATGTTTAACTTTTTAAGAAACCAACAAACTGTGATTGCACTGTCCTACATTCCCACCAGCAGTGAATGAGGATTCCAGTTGCTCTCTCCTCTTCCCAGTATCTTTAATCATACTTTCATTTCTGCTTTTGTAATAGGTATGCGGTGGTTATCTCATAGTTTTAATTTGCATTTCTCTAATGACTATAAAAGTCTTCAGCAACTTTTTTTGTTCTTATCTCTCATCAGTATGTCTGCTTTCATACAGTTTCTAAGTCGTTTGTACATTTTTTAAATTGGATTTTTTCCTTATTATTGAGGTTTGAGAGTTTTAAAAATTATTTCTGGATGCAAGTCTTTTATCAGATATATGCTTTGCAATTATTTTCTTCCATCTGTGACTTGTCTTTTAATTTTCTCATCAGTGTCTTTTGAAGAGCAGAGATTTTTAATTGAATTAGATTGAAGTCCAATTTATCATTTTTTAAGAATAGATTATGTTTTGGTATTATAGTTAAGAAAGCTTTACCTACCTAAACTCACAGAAGTTTTTTTCCAGAACGTTTATAGTTTTAGGTTTTACATTCATCTTGTGGAATGAAAGGTTGTTTTACCTTTAAAAAAATTAATAAAAATTACTAAAATAACAAACTAAAAAAAGAAAAACAATATAATCATCTTAAGGCCACACTCTACCTTCTTATTTCAACTTCTGTATTCTAAATAAGTGTTATTTTTGCAGCTTATTTAGTGTCAGATTTACTTCATTTTTGTGCCTTTTATTGGTGATTTCATTGTTTCAAACAGCCCCTAAGCGTAGTCCTGAAATACAGTGTAGTGTTCCCTGAATATAAGAAGGCTGTGATAATATGTGTGTGTTAGATAAGTTTTGTTCAGGCAAGAGTTACAGTGCTGTTGACCATTAATTCAGTGTTATTAAATCAACGTATATGTTGAACAAGGTATCTTTAAACACACATAAAACGGGGTTATGTACCAGTTGGTTGACAAAAATATTGGTCAGTTTCAGTTAATTTTTTATCATTATGAGTCCTAATTTTGGTCCTTGTTCGCATGCCTTGGTAATGATAAATTTCACCATTTTGGAAGCTATTTTTGTATTCTTATAAAATATTTTTGAGCCTTGTTCTGACATATTACTTACATTTTCCGGAAACACATCTCTCCTTTTGGGTCATGTTTTAAAGATAGACTAGATGTTACCAGAGCAGAATTTAGTCTGTAGTTCATTAATCCCCGCTACTGAAGCAAGACCCTTCTGAGTACTCTATCCAGTACCTCATGAATCTTGAGGTTTTCCAGTCTGGCCGGTGGGAACAACAAGCCCTGTTCTGGCTTTATGTAGCCTAGGGCACTATTGCCTCTAATCTTCTCAGGTTGTTCTTTCCCCTGCAGGGAGTGGTTTACTCACACATGTGCACCCAGTACTCAACTGACTTTCTGAGGAAGACCTGCAGTTCTCCAAAATTTTCTTTCTTTGCAGCTGTTTTTTTCTCTAATAGGCTCTCCTTTGAATTCCAGCTGCTTTGGTTTCCCCACACTCTATCTCTGCCTCTCAAATTGTGGAATCAGCTCGGCTCCTCGTAGATTCTTCCCTTCCTGTACTATCTTCTGGAAATAGTTTCAGTGTATTAAGCTGGGCCAATCATAGGGCTCAACTCATTCTCCCCCACCCCCGCCTCAGGTTACTGTTTGTTTGTTTTTTTCCTTATAGCCTTGAAAGCTGTCACCCCATATATTTTGTCCACTTTAAAAAGCTGTTTTAAGTGGAAGCACAAGTCTCTGTTGCTTAAAATTTAATCTTAACATATACTCCCAGAAATTTTATCATACATGCTAACTTTTTTCTACTCTTAATAGTTTTCTTTAAATCAGTTCAATTTTTTAACTACATAAATACATTATTTAAAAAAATTATTTAAGGGGTGCCTTGGTGGCTCGGTCAGTTGAGTGTCCGACTTTGGCTCAGGTCATGATCTCGTGGTCGTGAGTTTGAGCCCCATGTCAGGCTCTGAGCTGACAGCTTGGAGCCTGGAGCCTGCTTCAGATTCTGTGTCTCCCTCTACTCAGCCCCTCTCCCACTCCTCTGTCTCTCTCTCTCTGTCAAAAATAAATAAACATTTAAAAAAATTTTATTTTAAATAAAAAAAATTATTTAAGTTTATTTGTTTATTTTGAGAGAGAAAGCATGAGCAGGGTAGGAGAAGAGAGAGAATCCTAAGTAGGTCCCACACTATCAGTGCAGAGCTCGACACAGGCCTTGAACTCATGAACCGTGAGACCGTGACTTGAGCTGAAATCAAGAGACTTGGATGCTTGACCAACTGAGCCACCCAGGCACCCTGATAAATATATTATTTTTAATGTAATCTTTCTTATTTAGTTTTAACATCTAAACATAAAAGCTCACCAGTAACTCCACAGTTTTATGAATCTCAGAAAGTATGAACAAACTGTATAACCAGCACCCAGATCAAGAAATCAAGTATTACCAGTATTCCAGAAGTGTTCCTCATCTTCCCTTTCAGTACTACCTCCAAAAGGTAATCATTTATTTTTGAGAGAGAGAGGAAGACAGAGTGTGAGCAGGGGAGGGGCAGAGAGAGGGAGACACAGAATCCGAAGTAGTCTCCAGGCTCTGAGCTGTTAGCACAGAGCCTGACATGGGGCTCGAATTCAGGGACCGTGAGATCATGACCCAGGCCCAAGTTGGATGCTTAACCGACTGAGCCACCCAGGTGCCCTCCAAAAGGTAATCATTAGCCTAAGTTTAATAACTAGGTCATTCTTTTGTGTTTTTGAACTTTAAATGAAATAATAGAAAGTTACTTTTCTTTTTTTTTAATTTTTGTTTCATTTGTTCAATTTTTGAAAGACAAAGGGAGACCGAGCACGAGCAGAGGTGGGGCAAGAGAGGGAGACATAGGATCCGAAGCAGGCTCCAGACTCTGAGCTGTCAGCACAGAGCCTGATGTGGGGCTCGAACTCACAGACCGAGAGATCATGACCTGAGCTGAAGTCGGACACTTAACCTACTGAGCCACCCAGGTGCCCCAGAAAATTACTTTTCTATGGCATCTGGCTCAACAGTGTGTTTGGGTAACTTAGAGAAATTCAAAATTTAATTAGACGTGAAATTAAATGCCACTAGGAGAAATTATAGGCCTAATGTGCCAGCTCTGTTTTTGTAATATACATTAAAATGATACATAACTTAAAAACATGTTTCACAACCTGTATTTTATATAATATTGTCCTAGAGGGAAATGGTGGTAGGTGAGGCTGGGAAGATAAGCCAGAATTATACTCTGGTTTTCCTTGAATGCCAGGCTGAGAACTTCTTTGCTTTGAAACCTGTGTAGCAGTAGTGAGAAGAGTAACCTGTTTATCATAAGGTTTTAAGATCATACTACTGATAGATTGAGAGATGGCTTTAGTGAGGTCACCTTTTCTATTTTTCTGTTCTCTAAAATTTATTCAGTACATGCTTTAATTCTTTGGTTCTATTATTTTACCCTTTTTGTTATGAATTGAATCCATTTTCTTTTTAATTTTATTAAGAACGCCGTAGTTCAGGATTTCATTACTTCCTATCTGGACTGTTACACATAATGTAAGATTGGGTCAGGGGACACATGCAACCCAAAGTGCAACTTTCCACTGACCCCTGCATCTTGCTTTGTATGTTTATTAGTAGGAGTTTCCTTCTAAAGTACAGATCTGGAGCCCTGGGTGGTTCATTCAGTTGAATGTCCAACTCTTGATTTCAACTCGGGTCATGGTCCCAGGGTCTTGGGATCAGCCCTGCCTTAGGTTCCATGCTGAGCATGGAGCCTGCTTAGGATTCTCTCTCTCCACCCCCCTCCCCCACCCCATGCCCTCTTTCTCTCATTAATCAATAAATCATGCACAGATATGATCAAATTGTTCCCATTCTAGAGATCCTTTAGTGTAATATCTAAACTCTAGGATGGCACATATATTTACTTCTAGGCAGCTTAAACTTTCAGGGAATGGACGTTTTACATGGGTTATTCGTGTGAATTCTTGCTTCGACTATTCCTGTAGTCTCCTAACTGGTCTCTGCGTCTACACTTGCCCATGTCCAGACTATTTCTCACCTAGAAACCAGAACTCCACTACATAAATGTGATGCTTTCATTTCCCTGGTCAGAACACTCCAGTGGCTACCATCACAGTTTAGATGATATCTAAAATCCTTGCAATGGATTACAAGGCCCAGTGTGATCTTTCAGAACTCTCACTGTCTCTCACTGTGTTCCGGGTACATTGTCCTTGATGCCGTTACTGTAGTACTTTCAGGGCCTTTGTATTACTTTTTCTTCTGCTTAGTCTGCTTTCAAATATATACATATATAGCTTCTCTTCCTTTATTTACATGTGCTGAAATGTCATTTATTTGAAAGGCTCTTTTCTGGCCACCCTTTCTAAATTAGTTTATTCTTTTCCCATCTGCCAAATCACTCTTTTTCTCTCTCACACACCCTTATTTTCCTTCAAAGCCTTTACTACTATCTGTTTCTCTCTCTAAATCTATTTATTTTGGGGCCTTTTTTCTCTCTACTGTCTGTCTGTCTGTAATAGAATGTATACATCTCCAGAATGGTAATAACTCTTAGACCATTATAGTCATATTACTTAAAATTGGATGGATGACTGTCACAGGAATTTGATAATATTTGATGAAAGATTAAATGAATGTGAGTGAGTGAATGAATGGATGGATGAATGTATTTCTCTTCCCATAAGGTCACCTTCTTGGACATAGTTTTGACTTTAGCTTTGCCATTATATGTTCCATTTTATATTCTATTATGGAAAAGGTATAGGTGACTTATTCTCAGTGTTTGTTTCTTTTCTACCACTTATAATTTAAATAATACAAAAATAACTCTTGATTATGCATTAATCTATGACAAATGTTAGCAAAAACCAAATGCTTTGTGAACTAAAAGAATATTTCAAACATCTTTTCTAAGTTTATTTTGTGATTTGACAGTGTAAATAAAATTTGGTTTAGTGACCTAGGTATTTAAGCCCCTTTTTGTCTAACATTGCAGTGATATTTTAAAAGTTAAATAAGATTTCAGGTAGAAATTATGCTTGAGAAATGACAATTTCAGGTAACATCAAAGCTTCCTATATAGTGCTGCACAAATCTAGATGATGCTATTTGTATTATAATCTGTATAAATGGTGCTCCCTGGAGATATGCAGTGCTAAAGAGCACAGCTCTGCCCCTGTTTGCTTTTCCTTGGTCCTATTTTCTTTGCTTTTCTTCCACTGTGCTACTGAGATAAGTATTATCCTGAGTTTGTTGATTATCATTTCCATGCTTGTTTTAATATTTTTACTAATTGTGTTTGTTCATAAATAATAGAGTGGTTTTGCCTTGCACCTCGCAATTTTTGCCACAATTTTATTTTTGAAATGTGTCTCTATGTCCATAGCTAATTGATTTTAAATGTTGTATCATATTCCATTTTAGTAATTTATTTATCCCTGCTCCTGTTATTGGACATTTGGGTTATTTCTAAGTTTTTGGTATAACATAATGCTACAATAAGCATTTTAATACATGTTTTCTTGTGCTCATGTGCAAGAATTTCTCTAGGCTGCATACCAAAGAGAAGAGTTCCAGGTTATAGGCTAGGCAAATCTTAAACTGTAATAAATATTGCCAAATTGCTCTTCAGATGGCTGTAGAAATATGTACACCTGTCTGCAGTATACATGTGAGTTACCTTTATTTCACAAGCTCCCAGTATTTGTTATTGTTTGACCTCTTTAATTTGTGTTTCTACAGGTAGGAAATATATCTCAATTTTACAGTAGCTTTTAAAAATAATGGTTTTTCAAGTGATTAATTGACTTAATTAGTAAAATAAAATTAATTTTGCTTTTTACTTTTGCTAAAAGTGGCATTTTTTATTTTCTCTAATTAATTATGGATTATATATTTTGGTAGCTCTGGTTGAAGAAGTGTATTTTGCACAGAGGGAACGTGATGAAGCTATTATGTCTCGACTGCAGTTAGCCAATGAGGAGAGAGATGAAGCAATTGCACGAGTGAAGCATATGGAAATGTCTCTAAAAGTGTATGTATACATTTGAAACTATTTGTGACTTTTGGAGCATTTATAAAATGCATGCATTTTGTGGTAGTACATATTCAGAAAGTTACTGATTCTTATATGGTACACTAGTAAATTCCATATCCCCACAGTCTTCCTGAAACTTTTGACATGCTGTGTAGTAGTTTGCATGTCAGGAATAATAGTCACCAAAAAAAAGAGAGAAGAAGAATGTACTCTGTACAATTACTTTCTTTACTTTCATAGTCTATTGTTGATATCCTTACCTGATCTTCCTTTGTGATGCCTCTCCCTCTCTTATTATCGCTTTCTTGATTTATTTCAAATGTGTGGGTTTTTTCACTGCTCTCTGCTTAATATGCTCATTCCTATTCTTCACTACTTTTGACTTTATTAGGTGTGTCATAAACTTTAATGACACCTGAAATAAGGTGGAGCCTGAGAATTTACACTTTTTTCCAGTATTTATTTATTTATTTTTATGAGAGAGAGAGAGAGAGAGAGAGACAGAAAGAGGGAGAGAGAGAGAGAAGCCCAAGCAGGCTCCGCCTTGTCAGGAAAGAGCCCTTTGGAGGGCTCAAACTCATAAATCTTGATGTGAGATCATGACCTGAGCTGAAATCAAGAGTTGGATGCTTAACCCATTGAGCCACCCAGGTGCTCCTGAGAATCTACATTTTTAACAAGCACCAGGTGACTCTGACATAGGTAAATAATGGACCACACTTAGATAAACAATGTTCTAGAAATAAGTAATTCTCCAATTTTAATGTGACTTCAGTCACTTGGGAAATCTTGTTAAAATGCTCATTCTCATTCAGTAAGTTTGGAGTGGAACTTAAGATTCTGTTTTTCTTCAAGCTCCCTGATAATATAAATGATGCTACTTTAAAGAGTCAGAAGTAGGTAAAGGCCCTAGAGTATCTAGAAATATGTTATTTGTAAGATAGGTACAATGTAGTAATGTAATATTTTATGATGATCCATCAATATACTTATTGAGTGTTTGCTCTGCCCAACACTGTGCTAGACTCCATGGAGGATTACAGTAAAGTACTAATTAAAACATTGTTCATTAGGGAGACAAAAAGTCATTAAATAATCAACATGACAGTGTTCAAGTTGTGATTAGGTAATGTGGTTTGTTTTTTGTTCAGATTAATCGCTTCATTTTTTTTTTTTTGAAGACTGATAGACACTCCTTAAAAGACATTAAACTCATTGAATAATAGACATAAAGAAACCAAAAAAAAAAAAATCATCTGAATTGCCCACTGCCTACTCCCAAATAACTATTTTTATTAATAGAGAAACATCATCCCAAACATTTCTCTTTACTTATATAGTTAAACACTATCATCTACAAGAATGAGTGGTTGGTAGTTAAATGGATGTGTACGTAGTATTAATTTGATAAAAATCAAATCATTCTTTACATTACTATTTTATTTGAGAGGCAATATAATGTAGAGGTTAACAGCACAAATTCCAGATCCAGGCATTTGTATTTGAATCATGGCTTTTTTACTTCCTAGCTGTACAGCAGTGGACAAATTACTCAGAGTCTCTGGACTCAGTTTTTTTGTCAACAAATGGGTAAATATTGCCTATTTTGTATAAGTTCTTATAAGAACTAAATGATTTAGTAAATATTGAAAAGTACCTGACTCATAGCTCGTGCTATGTGTTACTTGAATTTAGGAGTAATAATCAATTGAAGTGAAACTAAAGAAAATTTTGAACTTCATGCAAAGTTTTCTTTTTTTTTTTTTTAATTTTTTTAAAAACGTTTATTTATTTTTGAGAGAGACAGACAGAGCCTGAGCGGGAGAGAGGCAGAGAGAGAGGGAGACACAGAATCTGAAACAGGCTCCAGGCTCCAAGCTCCAAGCTGTCAGCACAGAGCCTGATATGGGGCTTGAACTCATGAACTGAGAGATTATGACCTGAGCCGAAGTCAGTTGCTTAACCAACTGAGCCACCCAGGTACCCCAAAGTTTTCTTATAATAAGATATATTAATTCCCCAAAGATCCTTTGGAATGTAAGAAAAGAGACTGAAAAACATTAAGGTATTGGAAGCATCAATTCTTCTTTTCACTTTTTTGAAACATGCAGTGATTAAACAATATCCTTTGACTTTCAGCTATGAAATAAGTTTTAAACTCTTTTTTACTTTGTCTTTATAAATTCTAGTTTTAAAATATTTATGAAAGCTGCATTAGATTCAGTAGCCAAATTTCCTTTTATTTAATTTTGATTTTATATTTAAAAGTATTGAATAATCCTTACTACAACTTTTGTGATACATGATGTTTTTACACCTGATTTCTTTATTTTGGGGAATCCCTTGGTAACTGAATTTCACTGTCAGTTTTTTGAGGAAGGGCTAATAAGTACTTTATTCTTAGATTCAGTATGCTTCAGACTGGCTTTGTGTTACCCTTATATTCAAATTGGTTCTGAATAAAATTATTGGGTTAATTTTTTTTTTTTTTGACTCTATGCAATGTACAAAAGTCCATCTTGTGACACTGGTTTGTCTAAAAAGAAGTCAGGTCACAGGTGTTTTTTCCTCACTTACTTTTGGCTTGTGTTTTTGTTTTGTTTGTTGTTTTTTCCTGCCTGGATACCTAAAGGATTCTTTGTTCTTGAAGTAGAACTTAATCATGATGTTTGTGTTGATTGTTCTTTAATAACATTTTGGAGACCCACAGCATGCCTCTCTAGGAACTATTTGTTTCATCTTTTAGTTCATGGAAATTTTAGATTTGTGAATTTTGTATTCTATTTGTTAGGTTGTTTTAGAGACTATAGTTATTCTTGTAATGGGGCATTTTTGTCTTTATGTATTATCTGTTCAATAATTATTTGTATCCCTCTTTTTTTCTCTGTATTCACTGTGATAATATCACAATTTTTCTTTATATTAGTAGTTCCAATTGTCACTATTCCTATCCCTGTGTTTTATAGTTCATTTATTAAATTTTTACTTATTTGTTTGTTTGGTTATGGTTCTCAGTACGTTTCCTTAAGTTTTCAACTTCCCTTTTCATTCACTTTATGTTTTGGCATTTTCTCCATGAACTTTATTTTATCGAATTCATGTTCTTATATTCTTTTAAAATACCAACCATTGGAGGTTCCTGGTGGCTCTGTTGGTTAAGCATCCCACTCTTGATTTTGGCTCAGGTCTTGATCTCATGGTCATGGGATCAAGCCTTACGTCAGACCCTGCTGAGCCTGGAGCCTGCTTGAGATTTTTGTCTCCCTCTCCCTCTGCCCCTCCCCACCTATCAAAATAAACATTTAAAAATAAATAAATAAATAATAAAATACCAACCATTGGCAGGAAGATTTTCTTTCTCTTGGTTTATGTTATTTTTTATATTATGATCTTTTTAAATTTCATTTATTCGTTTTGAGAGAGAGTATGAGTGGGGGTGGGGCAGAGAGAGAGAGGGAGGGAAAGAATCCCAAGCAGGCTCCACACTCTCTGTGTAGAGCTCGATCTCATGAACCGTGAGATCATGACGTGAGCAGAGATCAAGAGTTAGACACTAAGCCACCTGAGTTACCCTGGTGCCTGTTATGATCCTTTTTTTCTTATGGATTTGTGGTGTATATTTATAATTGCCATGTCATTTCTCTTCATCTTGCTCATGTATAAATTGTCAAGAACTTTTCTTTGTTCTGATATAGTGCAAGTGAATTTTCCTTCATAAACATTTCACATTGTTTGAAATCTATTTGTCTTCTTCTCAGAGCTACAGTTTCTTGGCAAGGTACTGCTTTTTGGCCACCTGTCTATATAGCCCTCTGGCAACGTGGTAGGCGGAATAGAGATTGGGAAGATCTCCCTGGGGATGTATACCCTTTTATTGGAGGTTCTGTCCTCTGCTTATGGGATTTTGTTTGGTATGTTGCAGTATACCAAGGGTTCATTCTGCCTGGTTTTGTGTAAATCCTGATTCCATGGAGTATTACTTTGAAGCTTTTATTTGTTCTACCAGTGTAGTAGAAAGTGGCAGCCCTTGTGCTTCTTGCTTCCTTTGTAAAGATTCTTCAGTAACATAGGCTTCTATTCAGGAAGGATTTTACTTTTCTCTGGGCTGTCTAATCAACTCATTGGTCTCTTAGGTTATTTCCAAGTTGTGTATTAGTGGAAGTCTCAGGATTTGGTGAGCTCACTCCTTTTCTCCATACCTGTTTTTATGTGTAAAAGGAAAAGTTAGGTGAACTTGACCAAAATCATCATTTCTCTACCCTGCTTTAAAAAATTACTTTGTGATAGTCCCTGGGTGGTTCCGTCTGTTAAGCATCTGGCTCTTGATTTCAGCTCAGGTCATGATCTCATGGTTCATGAGATTGAGCCACACGATGGGCTCTGCACTGACAGCATGGAGCCTGCTTGGGATTCTCCCTCTTTCTGTCTCTAAAAATAAATAAACTTTAAAATAAAATCTTAAAAAATTACTATGTGATGTCCTACTTTCTTTACTGTTTGATTAATTTTTTTTTCTGTTCATGTGGTTATATGATGGGATAAACAGATGTCTGTTCAGATTTTACTACACTAACTTTACTGATCTTCTTTTTTATCTTATCCCAACAGACCTCTTATTTTAGAGTACTTTTTTAAAAATTTTTTCTCAATGTTTATTTATTTTTGAGAGACACAGAAAGACAGTGTGCAAGTGGGAGAGGGGCTGAGAGAGGGAGATAGAATCCGAAGCAGGCTCCAGGCTCGGAGCTGTCAGCACAGAAGCTGATATGGGGCTTGAACTCCAAAACCATTTGATTGTGACCTGAGCTGAAGTTGGATGCTTAACCAACTGAGCCACCCAGGTGCCTCTAGAATACTTTTTAGGTTTATAGAAAAGTTGCAAAGATAGTACAGGGAGTTTCCATTAACCATCATCCAGTTTCCTTTATTGTTAACAGCTTACATTATTATGGTACATATGTCACAGGGGAGAAAGCAACATTGTTACATAATTACTAACTAAACTCCACACTTTATTTAGATTTTACTAATTTTTCTCATGTCCTTTTTATGTTCCAAGTTCCCATCCAAGATCCCATATACATTTAGTTGGTATGACTCCTTTGCCTACTCTAATCACATTTCCTCAGACTTCCCTTGTTTTGTTTTTAATGATTTGACAGTTTTCAGGACTATTGTTCAGGCATTTTATAGAATGTTACTCAGTTTGGGTTTTTTGAATTTTTTCTCATGATTAGACTAAAGTATTGTCTTTTGGGGGGACAAAGAGTACAAGACTGAAGTGCCATTCTCATCATATTATTTCAAAATTATGCTATCAACATGACTTAACACCAGTTATGTTAATCTTGATCACCTAGTGTAGGTAGTGTTTGCCATGTTTCTCCACTGTAAAGTTACTTACCAACATTCTTCTTTCATATTCTCTGAAGCAGATTACTGAAGTGTGGCCCATACTCAGGTGGTTATAAGAGATGTGGGCTGAGAGGTTAATTGAGCTCTACTTTCTTTAGGGATACTATCTACATAAATTATTTGTAATTTTTCAGTACAAGAGATTTATCTCTTCCCCCTCATCTATTTATTTGTTTGTTTATGTTAGTATAGACTCATTGATACTTCTTTAATACTTTGGGTTATAATCTAATACTGTGTTGTTTAAAGTATTCCAGCTTGGCCATTGGCAACTCTTCCAGTTGGCCTCTATATCCCTTTGACATGTCCCCATCCTTTTGATTTTTAAACACTTTTCCTAATCTCTGGCACCTCAAGATGCCTCTCGGTTATGTCTTCTAGAGATGTATAGGGATGTGCCCCATCCCTAGAATTAGCCATTCTTCCGAGGGGCCTTATTCCTTTTATTGGAAAATGGTATTAGAAACCAAGATCTGGATGCTGGGTGTGCTCATTGTTATTGGGTCTGACTACTTCTAGGCCCAGTAAACAGAAAGAGCTAGGATATATATGCATGTATACTAACTGATATATATACACATATCTGAAATTATTTATGTATCCATCTGTATCTTTATTAAGCTAAATCTGAATTCATACTGACTTCTCTTATTCTAATCCAGTACCACATAGTTCACTCTGGCTTTCTCCTTTTTCTTATGTGTAATTTCCTCTCCAACAATAGGAAACCTGGTTTCCATCCTCCACTCTCCATTTCCTTATTTGTTCTACCCCTGTGTATGTTGTAACTCTTTCAGTATCATTAGCCCATACCCCTATGAGAAACAACCTTACCTACCAGAGGGCACTGTTTATGTATAGTTCCTTTAGCCTTTAATCTGACAGGTTTCAGTCAAAGTACCAAGTTACTTGGGTTGGCTCTTCTTTTTTCCCCTCTACACCCTTAGGTGAGGTTATGTAATATAGTCAGGCTTTTTTTCATAGTCTGCATACTATGCTAGGATCCTCTTACATCCTGGTGATTTTTTTTTCTAATTACTGGCAATTTTGAATTACATTGCTATTAGCATTTGCATACAGGTTTTGTGTGGACATATGCTTTCAAACTAGTTGGTCAAACCTAGTAATGTAATATCTGGAGCAGATGTTAAATCTTTGTTAACTTTAGAAGAAACTTCCAAGCTCTCTTCCAGGGTGGCTGTGCTATACCATTTTGCATTCCCATCAGCAGTGAATGTTTCTTTGTTATCTTAATGTTGTATTTAGCAAAACATAATTTTTAAATTGTGATGAAATTCAATTTATTGATTTTTTTTTCCTTTCATGGATTGTACTTTTGGTATTGAACATAAAACTCATTGCCCTATATAAGGTCACACAGCTTTTTTGAGATCCTTTGTTTTCTTCTAGAAGCTATAAATTTCATGTTTTACATTTAGATCTGTGATTTATTTTAAGTTAATTTTTGTGTGAGAGATGTGGTACTTGTGGAGGTGTTTAGTTTTTTTTGTTGTTGTTTTTTGGGTTTTTTTTTGTGTGTGTGTGTATGGACATTCATTTTTCCAGCACCATTTGTTGAAAATGCCATCATTTCTCTGAAATTTTCTTGGCACTTTGTCAAAAACTCAGTTTACTCTATTAGTGTGGGTTAATTTCTGGACTTTATTTTCTCTTCCATTGATTTAAGCAATCTATCCCTTTGCCAATACCACATAGTCTTTATTATTGAATCTTTATAGTGTCTGGAATCAGATAATATTAACCTTCTAATTTTACTCTTTTATTACAGAATTGTTTGTTGGCTATTCTAGTACTTTTGTTTTTCCATTTGCCTTTTAAAATCAGTTTGTTTATATCTATAAAAACACTTGCAGGACCAAATGTTTTTACACACAACTTTTCAAAGTAGATACCTTTCTTATTTCAATAATACTCTTATAATAACTTCAGAACTCTTGGGGATTTGCAAGTACTATTTCATTCAGCTTATCAACTGCTGCACAGTGCTGTATTTACTTGTAATTCGTAACTGTAGATCTTATTATGTAGGTTAATTACCAATTTTATTGATGAAATTTCTAAATAGATTTTGTTTTTTTTCAAAAATGAAAATCATACCCCAAAGGTAACAAATCAGTTTTTTATATACAATGTCACAATTCCTCAAGGTAGGTGATGTTTGTGCTTTATAGGTGAAAAAATTCTGACTGGTTGATGACTTGCCCAAAGAGTCAAAGTCAGTTACACATTGTAGGACTTGTCTATCTCAGATTTACACAGGCAACTCAAACTTAGCATATCTCAAATGGAATTTTATTCATTTTTAAAACCTTATTCTCCCTTAATCCCCTGCCCTGACCAGTGGCACAAACATCTGCCCACATATCCAAATCAAAACTTCTTCCTCCGAGCCTCTGTTAATTTGGTCTCTTAGTTTTGTTCATTTTCTCTCTTTAATTTATGGATCTCAATTGAGCCTATTTTTCTTCCCTATTTTTTTTTTTACCTTTCATTGTCTACTTTAATTTGTATATATATTTTTATTATAATACATTGAAATTAGGATTCCTTGAAGCAGAGCCTTTTTCACTTTATTCTTTGTAGCATTTGTATTAGAAGGCAAAAAGGAAAACACTCAATCCCAAGCCTTTTCTTTTAATTATTTAGTCCATTTAGTAAATATTTATTGAATATGTACTATGTGTCAGGTTGCTCAGAACACAGCATTATGGTTCTAGTTTAGTTGAGAAGATAGACATTAAATAAATAACTTCATAAATACTTAAAATATTAATTGGTATGAATAATTGTTGGTTCTTAGGCACAGTTTGTAGTCAGCTCCTACAGTATCATAGTCCAAGAAAAATCATACATAAGAAGGAAGTACAACAATAAAAGAATATATGTCAGCATAGTTTTAAGTGTCACTGTGGATGTTCCTTTCTACTCAATTGAGGGCTGTAGTTCTGAACTTTAAAACGTGCCTTTTATTTATTTTATTTTATTTTTTAATGTTTATTTTTGAGAGAGGAGGGAGAGAGTAAGAGACAGAAAGGGGCAGAGAGATAGGGGGACCCAGAAGCAGGCTCCAGGCTCTGAGCTGTCAGCATAGAACCTGATGCAGGGTGAACTCATGAGCTGTGAGATCATGACCTGAGCTGAGGACAGATGCTCAACTGATTGAGCCACCCAGGCACCCCTCAATAGTGCATTTTAGATGGAATCCTTATTAAGGTAGAATCAATTTATAATTGAGCTTTGCTTGACTGAAAGGCATATTTGGAGGCAGTGAGTTATAGGTTGAAATAATATACATTATTTCACATCTCTTTTTGTTTTAACTCCTTATTTCTTGCTTCCTGTAGTCTTCAAATTCCTTGTCTTTTCTCTTTCATCTTTGCCAGTTTTGATCTACTTCTATCTTTCTGTGATGTCTGTCTTGGCTTATATTCTGCCACTTCTGCTTTCCCCTGCCCTGAATCTTCAGTGTTTTTTTCTTTTTCACTTTTATCCAAAACTAGGAAAAAAGTAAAAAGGATTCAAGTTAAAATGACTAAAATTTACATACTAATATAGACATGTTTGTGTATGTATATTCCAACTTTTGAGATCATGATATTGTGTACAGTCTCTTCAGGGTATTTTTTTTTAACATATTAAGGTGGCCCTGTGTAAAAATGAGAAGAATAAAAACAAATTCTGAGGTTTTTGATTAGCTGATCACTAGTTCTTTTTATCATTTGAGGTTAAAGTTTAGCTGCTTCCCACTGAACAAGGTGAATGACTATAGGTTCAGAAGACATGATATTGACTGATCTAGGGATAAATCAAGAAATGTGACATTTCATGTAGGGGTCTTTTTACTTAGAGTGCAAGGGTGTCAGTCAGAATATGCACTGTATAGGAAATCAATTGAAACTTGAGCCCATGGACATTTACTTCAGCAAAATTCTTACTAATTATCATGACTATGTCTAGTTAGACTGTTGTAAGCATAATTTAGTTTCCAAAAGGTTGAGATTCTTTTGTATAATTGTAAATTTCCTGTTAATGATAAATAATTTATAGTTTGTTAGCTGTATTTTATATAAAATCAACTATTACTTTAAGTCTTTATTAAACCAGTAAAGCTTTGTTATATATACTGCTAGTAAACCTTAAACCTCTGACAAGTAATTTTATATAGAAAATAGAAAGCCTGGTTTACCTGTTTCAAATTGTCTTCTTTTTTCTAAAAGGTAATTTTAATAGTTTTCTAAAAGGTAGTCTAATATTTATGTTTTCTTAAGTAATACAGTAAGTGTATGAGACTGAATTTTATTTTCTGAAATCCATTCTTTTTGGTGGTTAGTTTTCAAATTGGTATTGAATGATCCAGCTGAGAAAAATATGTCATAGTTGGCACTTACAGTTTAACATCAAAGGTCTGGTCTCATTTTTCAGTGCTCTACATCAGGGATGAGCAAAGTAAGGACCTATGGTGCACATCCATCCTTTCAGTTGGTTTTGTAAATAAAGTTTTATTGGAGCACAACCACACCTGTTCATTTACATATTATCTTTGGATGCTTTGTCTACGTAGGTAGCATTTAGTAGCTGCAGCACAGAACATGCAGCAAAGTCTAAAATACCATATGACTCTTTACAGAAAGTTTGCAGATCTCTGCTGTAAGTAATCTAGTTGAGATTAAATTTTGATGTAGTTAATCTTTGATATCTGTGACAAGTACTTCCTGAAACTTTTAAAGAAATACAAACAGAGAAATATAAATATTAGCCTTTTCACTTTCCAGCCTCATGTTTATATTGAAAGTTACTTGTCTGTATGTAATTTTTCAAATCACAAATTAACCCTTTGCTCATTTTTGTTAAAGTTTTAGTTTTCTCTCTTAGTGGTCTCTTTAGTGACTGTTTATCACTGTACTTACAAAGGATAATCATAGAGCAAAATTGAGGATAATTAAAGGATAATAATAAAGCAAAATTGAGATCCAAATAAATGCTAAGTGGTTGACTAAGCCTCATGCCCTGCGTGTCAGACCTGGTGCACTTAAACCAAAACATGATTCAGATTCGCTCATCAGCAAAATGATAAATTACTATACATTATGTACTTCTAAGGGCAGTCACACACATTACTTATAGTTGTAATGCTAAATTAATGTGGAAAGGACTTGGTATAGCCTTTGATCAGAAAATTTTATTTTATTTTATTTTATTTTATTTTATTTTATTTTTTAAATTAAATTGTGTTTCAACATTTATTTATTTTTGGGACAGAGAGAGACAGAGCATGAACGGGGGAGGGTCAGAGAGAGGGAGACACAGAATCGGAAACAGGCTCCAGGCTCTGAGCCATCAGCCCAGAGCCTGACGCGGGGCTCGAACTCACGGGCCGCGAGATCGTGACCTGGCTGAAGTCGGACGCTTAACCGACTGCGCCACCCAGGCGCCCCAGAAAATTTTATTTTTTAAAAATTTTAATTAACAAGGACATTTAATATTCAACTAAATACAACTATCTTAACCGTATCCTCTAGAAAGATGTTAATTTAAAACATTCAGACTCTTCATTTGTCTCTCTTTAAAGTAATAATTTTCAGTGCCTGAAAAAAAAGTTTACAGGTATCACATGGACATTCCATACACTTTGTTGTGTTAATTATTTTGAACATACAAGTTAGGTAGCCTGCCTACACTGTTGTTTTCTTCCTAATCATATGTAGTTCTTTGGAACAAAAGAAGGGTATTTATAACCTTGGGATCTAAATTTTGTTTTTTTGCAAGAGCTTCCAGTAATCTAGTAATATAAATGTTTAATTTTCATGTATCTTTTCACATTTTAAATTATTGAGCTTAATAAATTAATTAGGAAATTTATAAGGATTTAAGTTGAATCTTCTTTGAAAACTGCTATAAATAGCACTTAGCCTGATTTCATCTAAAAAAAACAATATTAAGGTAAATATTTCTCACTACATATGGTTTCCTTAAAAATGATACTTAGCCAACCAATAACTGATGGTTAAATGCCTTTCTGATACTTTAACATGATCATAAAAAAGTGTAAGAATTTTGTTACCTTACACTTTTTACTATGTTCTTTAATTGAGTAAAAAAGAAATTATTGTCTTCAGAGTTTATGTAGAACCAGCTTTTATGAAGCAGGATATTTGAAAACTGTTGAGTTATTTTGGGAGAAAAAAAATAAAAGGTGAAAGTATTTGTCTTTACTGAAATGTGAATCCAAGTGGACATTACTACTTTGAGACCCATTAACTGTATATAATTCAAAATTACTATACCATACCATCCTTTTAAATTATACTATTTAAATGTGTGTAGAAATAGTTTTTTGATATATGTTTATTTTTTTCCTGTAAAAAATACAACATTCTAAATATCTCTCCATGAATGTAGCAGTTTCATTGAACTCTGAAGTTTGGGACAATTTTGTAATAAATTTGTTAAGTTTCTGTATTATCTTTTCCAAGTATGCTTTTCTTTGGTGGTAAATGTTAAATCATAGGAGCCCAGAAATAGGGGAGGGAGGATATGAGAAAACAGGAACTTCTATATCTAAACTTTTTAATACAATTTTAAAATAATTGAGCCATTTCTAAAATCTACATCATTTTACTAATACTTATTACCAATTTTTGTTAATTTACCCAATTTAATGGTTGCCTAAATTATATTATAGACATTTTCTAAAACATGTCATTTAGAGCTCTTTCTTTGCCTTTCCTGCATTTGTTCAGTTTATTAACATCAAAAAACATTTCAGGAAGCACTGTGACTCTTCTAATACAAAACACATTTATGAGAGGAACCAATTTACTTTCTTAGTCTTTAAATTCAGTAATTCTATATATGTAATGAAAAAGAGAAAATAACATTAGTCATCTAAAACTGTGGTCCAGTTTTGGTCAGCCTTTCTATATATTTGTTTCAACAAATAGGTAGCACAAGAGATTTTCAGGTCAAATTTAGTGGCAATTATTTGTCTTTGCTTTTTTGGGAACATAGTTAAACTTTGCAATAAAAATACTTGCCTTGCTTTATTTGTGAGGAAGTCCAAAAAACAGAGGAAATACAATTTTTGGTAAGAATTGAAAGTCCAGGAATAAATATAATGATGAGAAGTAGTGCTTCTATCACTAGGGAACTTTCCTCATCTAAGCACATATGAACAATTGATCCTTGTAGTCATATATAGCAGTAAACATTAATAACTTAACAGTCTGAAGTCAGCGCAGAAGATATGGAGCATTATTGAAAGATGGAGTCGAGCAGGTGGCACTTTAATATGTTCAGTGTCATGGTTGACTCTAAAGACTAGTCGAATGAAATTACTTGAGGTTCTAAAGATTTAAAAAGCGAACTCATTTTGCTGCACTAAGGAAATGCTACTGATCAGGCTTTCTGTGTCCCTTTTTTCTAGGCTAGAAAATATTAACCCTGAAGAAAATGACATGGTAAGCCATTCTCTGAGGAGATTTCTTGATGTCAGTCTTATATCTTAGAGGCTTAAGTTCAATTGAGTGGGTTTCAAGAACTAAGATGTGGGAAAAAGAAGAATTGACACACTAATAATGTACATCTTTGCTGCAATATGAAAATTCAATAACTTCACTCAGTCAATTTACAATTCACATGTGCCTATTAATTAAAACCCTATATTAAATAAAATATATTAAAACTTCATGTCTGACTAACATATAATGGTGTTGGTAGACATTACAGGAATTACTGAACAGAATAAACAATGCAGACACAGGGATAGCTATTCAGAAGAATGGAGCTGTAATTGTGGATAGAATCTACAAGACCAAGGAATGTAAAAAGAGAATAACAGCAGAAGAAATGAATGCAGTGATAGAAGAACGGGATGCTGCTTTGTCTCAGGTAACTGCATATATCTGTAAAAGCATTTTCCCCTCCCTCTTTACCATTAAAAAGCAACATTTCCCCACATATTCTTAATTCAAATTATTTTTTAGCACATAATTAGTACCGTGATGATTAGATATGTTAAAATAGTCACAAATTTTGTTCCACCATTCTCCGAGTACATGCATCCATGTTTCTTAATAAGATTGCCACAAAATTTTAGTTATATTCCAAAAAAAAAAAAAAAGAATTTAGTTACATTCTTTAATGTAATCACTTTTATATGAGACTTCTTACTTGAGTCGCAGTTTTGTGAGGGCTGAGATTATGTCTTTATTACTGTTTTATTCCCAGTGCCTAATTCAGTGCCTTTTAGTAAACATTGATAAATGAATCAAATTATTAGTGTATTCTTTTCTGAACATGACTTATACCTTCCTGCTCTAACGAAACCTGATTACCTCCCTGAGGATACTGCTTCTACTGCAATCCTCTCCAGTAGTGATTGTATTCCCTCCCACAGCAGTTATACCAGTGTGCCTGGAGGCTTGTTCCCCATTAGTGTTCACTGTTCCTTTTTCATCTCTAAACACCTCTAGCTTTGAAACTCATGCATCAGATTGTACCACCCAGTAGGCACTCCTGTTGCAGTAATTTACACATGCCTGTGTTGCTTCCCTCATTTCTTGAATGTCTTAGATCTATTTCAATGTCTTTTCTTCAGCCCATTCCTGTCTTAATTCTTGGTGATTTAAATGTCTTTGCAGATGATCCTTTCGCTGTTCTGGCCTCTCATCTTCTTGGATTTGTCTCCTCTCTTCATCATGTATTCTGCTCTATTTCTGTCATACTGACCACCACTTACTACCTGTCCAGCTCCCTTACTCTACAACCCTGACTCTAGCAAATTTTCAGCTCCACTGGCACCTGTTTCTGTTGACTTGACCACTTATTCTCCTGTGCTTCAAGCCTCTCATGTTCCCACTTCCCAGTTCATCTAGCTTAGATTCCACAGCTCACCTAATTACCACCAATTTGCTTGTAAGATAACCCCAGTTCCTTTAGTTCATTGTCCTCACCAAACAAAGCCTAAACCTTAAAAAATTTAACTTTCTCCCTGTTCTACACTGTCATAGTTTTATATGGCAGGAGAATGTCACACAGATTTGCCTTAATCCTTAAATTTATGACCTTTGTCTTTAAGTAGGTCCTTGGTGTTGCCTCACATTTTTCTTGCCTTTTGTTGGTCCATTCACTCTCCACTGTAAAGGACTTTTTTATCTCCTTTCTTTCTCCTCAGATATCCAACCTCACCTTTCCAATATAAAAAGGAACTTCTGCTTGTCTCCACCATTTCATCCACCAGCCTACCTGCATTTGTTCCCATATACTCTGCCTTTTATTTCTTAGTACCTACCCCTGTTTCAGGATAACCTATTTCTATACTAGTTCTCAACTTTTCTTGCTTGCTTAAGGTTATCACTTAATCAATTGGCCCTTTTGTCTCCTACTTCATAAAATGTTTCCTATCAATTAATTTCTATCATTATCTAAAATGCTTTACTATCTTCCATGGAGGCTAAGTGGAAGTTTTGATAAGTCTTGATCGACTTGTGGTTCAGCTCTGTGCTTTTGGTGAGGTTTCCGAAACAGAGCCGAGTATTCAGTGGACCCTACTCTTGCTAAATCACATATTCTAGTATTTATCTCTTCACATTGTGAGACTGTGGAAAACTCCATTATGGTTTTCAGAGGTTTTAGAGCCTTAACTTTTTAATTTCAAGCCCTGTACAGGTTTGGGATTTATCAAATGATTTGAGGTAGAAACAAGTCTCAAATCTCCAATTTTGTCACTTCTGCCTTGCACAACTACCAAAAGCTTAGGTGAATTCTCTGTCCTCCAACAGAAGCCCTCTTTGTAATCAGAGCCTGACTTCCCAGCCCCTTGCCCAGGTCTGGAATCTTTAAAACTCAGGGCAAAAAATGACTGCAGATCTTCAAATCGCCCTTTTTCAGAATCTTAGCCAGTCAACTCATTGTTGTAGCAGCAGCCTTCTCATGTCTTTAAGCTGGGTTTTTAAATTTAATCTGGCTTTTCCTGTTTGGGGCTGGCACATTGTTCAGTCACAAAGGATTTCATTCTATGTAGATGTAGAGACCTGACATTTATCTTCACATTATATTTGGAAAAAGTCCTTAAACTTTTTAAATGAGCAACTGTTTTTACCATTTTGTGTCCTACCAACTGTATGCAATCTTGAATCATTCAAGATTGTTGAGAGAAGCCAAAACTGTTTATAGTGCTTAGAAACAATTATAGCGTGAATTCAAACATTTGATTTATTTTTTATCATTTATTTTCTTAACTAAAAACATACACATAGAGCATAATTAAATGTGGACTGCCAACCATTCCTTCATGATACATAAAGGTAAATCAACCTTTGGCAATATTTACCAATATGTTCTTTATTTATAAATATATATTATCCATCATTGCAATATATTTATTATTTGTCTACTGCATGTATTTATTACGTTTTATGAAGAACGACTTGTGTTTTTTTTAATTCTTTTAATTTGCATAGTTTTCCGGCTTTCTGGACCAAATAGTATTCATTTTAGTTTTTATGTCATAATCATTATAAAAATGAACTTTTGAACTACTATTCTAGTTCTGAATGGGAACTTTTTTCCTTAATTTTTTAAAGTAAACTTTTTATTTTGGCATAGTTTTAAATTTGCAGGAATGTTTCTAGGTTAGCGCAGTATAAGGGTGCACCTGGGTGGCTCAGGTGCTTAAGTATTCAACTCTTGATTTCAGCTCAGGTCATGATTTCATGGCTTGTCATGGCTCAGGTCATGATTTCACGTTTGAGCCCCGTGTCTGGCTCTGACACACTGACAGCATGGAGCCTGCTTGGGATTCTCCTTCTCCTTCTCTCTCTGCCCCTCCCCTGCTTCCTCCCTCTCCCTCTCCCGCTCTCCCTCCCTCAAAATAAAAAAAATTTTTTTTAATTAAAAAAGATATTACAGTATAGAGTTCCCATATATCTTTCACCAGTTTTGGTTTTGCCCTGCTTTTGCCATTGCTCATTACTGTGGTAAGTTTATCAAAATTAAGAAACCCACATTGGTAGATTACTATGAACCCCAGACATTATTCAGATTTTATCAGGTTTTCATTAAAGCCCTTCTGTTCCAAGATTCAATCCAGGATACCACATTGCATTTAGTTGTCACATCTCTCCAGTCTCCTCTGGTCTATAACAGCTTATTATTCCTTTTTTTTTTTTTTTAAAGACCTTGACAGTTTTGAGAATACTAGCCAGATACTTTGTGGAATGTCTCTGAATTTAGGTTTGTCTGATGTTTTCCTTATGATTAGACTGAGATTTTGAGTTTTTGGAAAGAATTCCACCAAAATTAGAGCTTAATTTTAGAGTTGTTATTTAGCATCAACTGTTTTCTGATTATACAATATCTTCTGTGAAGTCCCAGGATTACCTTAGTCCCATTCTATGTAGCTATTGGAGACCTTCAGATTTAGTGAGAATTTCTTGATTTTGATACAGTTTAACTTAACTTTGTTTTTCAAATCAACTTAAAATCATTTATTTACTTGAACTGGCCTTATTAAAATCTTATCTTTTTCAGATGAATACTAATATTCTTATTTACTCAAATTCTTTTCCCACAACTTTTCTATCTCAAGCTGAAAACTGAGAGCCTTAAGATCTTTTATAGGATGAATTAAAATTTTTAAAATTAGCATTTGTTTGATTAAGGAATTGACTTACCAAACAGTCTTTCATTCTTTCTAATCATTTTTTGGTCCATTAATGCTCATATAGTTTACTTAAATTACTGAAATACCTGGAATTAAGGGATAAAGCAAGAAACTTCCAATTCTTCACTAGCTTTTCTTGAATCTTAAATTTCCTACATCTCTAGAAGCTATCTAGTTAAGCTACCCACTAAATTAAGGAATCTTATGTATGACTAATTTTCGTTTTAGCTTGTTATTCATTTCCTCTTAATGTCTTGCTATTGGTACTCCTACTGGCCGCAAGCATTTGACTCAAATATTTTTGAGTATCTATATGACCATTTATGTCCAAAATCATACAGGCCAGTCTTTGAGGCACAGTTGGATCCAGGCCAAACACCAATAAGTAACAGAGGAATAGAACTGGCCAGGATTGGGAGTTTGGTAACTTTGAGGCCTGGCCTTATTACAAGCTACAGTCATTCAAATAACCATTTGTATTAGTTTGGGTTCCCCAGAAAAACAGAACCAACAGGATATTTATAAAGAAATTTACTATAAGGAATTATTTGCTTAGGCGATTGTGGAGGTTGAGAAGTTCAAGATTTTCAGTCAGCAAGCTAGATACCCAGGAGAACCAGTGGTGTAGTTCCAGTCTGAGTCTGAAGGCCTGAGAACCAGGAGAATCAATGATGTAAGTTCTAGTCCAAGTCCAAGTCTAAAAGCAAGAGAAGACCAATATCCTAGTTTAAAGACAATTAGAAGGAATTCTCTCTTACTCTACCTTTTATTCTATTCAGACTTCGAAATGGGTTGGATGAAGAGCCCCACTCACATTGTGGAGGGCAATCTGTTTTGCTCACAGACACACCCAGAAGTAATGACTAATCAAATATCTGGACCTGGTGGCCTAGTCAAGTTTTCACATAAAATTAACAGGCCATTACTAGGACTTCTAGCTAAATTAGGCTACTTTTGATTTCCAGGGACAGGTGTGGATATGGACAGGGCCTAGCAGCCTAGGCTTCATTGATACTTATAGTTGGTAGGATAATATTGTAGAGATTTTTATTGATTGGACCCCAACTGATACCTGGTGCAGAGGTGAGGGGCCCAATCCTGAGAGCTGAATAAATTAGGCATGGGTATGGGGGTTGGGATACAGGCTTTAGCCAAATGGGCCAGAGGCATTGATAAAATATATTCAAAACACCAAAGAAGAAGACGTGTCATAAAGACTTGGAACATAGGAAGGATGAAGGAAGAGAAGTGGTAAATCCTATATGTACATGGGTGTTTGGAATCAACTCCAGGCATAGTGGATAATATGTTTATGGATCTTGAACTCATTTTATTCTCACTTCCTGGTAAGAATCGGACTTTGTATTGCCAGGCTTGATCAAGATTAGTTCATGAACTATGTGAAAAGGAGCTTGCGAGGTAAAAATTTTTAGGCTGACTTAGTGATCATAAATTTCTATTACCTGAACATCATGCACATAATCCTAACTAACCACTATTTTTGGAAATGAGTCATTGCAAATATCAACAGTCAATAAAACCCTTTTAATTTGTGCACTTTTGTTGTTTTTGATGAAAGTATTTCTAAAACATTTTTGTGCTTCCTTTAACATAAATTTAGCACTTTTTTTTTCATCATTTAGTTACTTCATTTTTATCAAATGTTATAATGGAAAGTATAGATCCTGAAATCTTTCAGGTCCCAAATTGACAAACACAAAAAGCATGGAAGGACCAAGGGATAATCATCAGGGTAATTAAAGAAACTCAGCTTAACATTTTACTAGTCAGGTTCCTTCTTTATAGCCTTTGTGCTATTCTAAGCATTAAGCTACAACTCCAGCAGAATGAAAAATAAACCAAATAAGAGGAAGACTTGAATCCAGTCTGGTAGTATTAATGGAAATTAAGACAGCTGAACAGTGTACAGAAGGTATAATTGGTCTGTTTCTTTGTGACTCTTTTTGCCTTTACACATGTTTCCCTTCTCACTGGAAGATGCTTTCTCTCCACTTGTTACTCACTTATCTTTTGAAGTAGACCACTACTTCAAGCCTAATTTAAATATCTCTTCCATAAAGATCTTTTACATGAAACAAAATGATAAATATCTTCTTTTTGTCCACATTTCACTTTATATTCTGTTAAAAGTACTTGTCACACTGCATTACACTGTCTTTCCTACTAGCATGAAGTAGGAACTATTTTTCTTTATATGTGTCTGTCACAGTTTTATCCTTAGGACAGTATAGGCACTTATATTTGTTTGTTGAATTAATGAACTGATGAGTTGAGCTATTTTAAATCAACTTCAAACTACACAGAACTAAAAGAATTTAATGAAATATTCACTCATTTACATTTTATTGCGCACCTATTATGGGCCGTGTGTTGGGAACTTAGTTCCAAATAGAAGGTTCTTACTCTTACAGAACTTGTATTTTAATATGGAAATATTTAGATAGTGAACAAACTAATGAATAAAGTATTTTCAGGTAGTAATTTACTGAAAGTAAAAAGGTAGTTGGGAGTGACTGCAATTGGTAGTGGGGCTGTTGCTTAAATAGGGTGATCAAGGCAGCCTCTTTGTCAACGTGAATAGTTGAACTAAGACTTGAAAGAGGAGGAGGATCTAGCCATGCAAAGAACCATGGAAAGGCAGTGCCCTGAGAGAAGGAACAAGTTTAGTGTGTTTAAGACACTGATATAAAAATACCAAACTTAAATGTGATTGAAGTACAATGAGCAAGGAAGATAGTAGCAAGTGATGCGTTAGAAGAGATAGGCAGCAGACAAATCTGTATGGTCTTATAGGCCATGGTAAGGAGGACAGATTGGATCTAAATGCAGTTTTGAAAGAGAAAGGCTATTGCAGTAGTCCATGCAAAAGATGACACCAGTGAGGGCTCAGAGAGACAAGTGTAGATTTAGAGAGTGTAGAGTGTAGAGATGGGCAGATTTGGGAAATATCTCAATAGTACAGTGAATAGGACTTGATGGCAGATTGGTTTTGGGCATAAGAGAGCAAGAAGATTTAAGGCTGACTCCAATATTTGGGGCTCAAAGACTATGTAGATATTTGCCCCATTTATTGTGATGGGTTTTGGGAGGAGGTCAGTATATTTGGGGAAGGAAGTTACATTGTCTTGGAGGAGATATATTTGAGATGACTCTCACCTGGAAATATTGAGCAGGCATTTGATTATTGCAGCCATCAGCAATAATTAAACCTTAGGACTAGATGAAACTGAGGAAAGATCATTGAGAAAAAGCTTGGTGGTGTGCCAATGTTTAGCAGTTGGACAAAGTAGAAGGGGACCACATAGGATATTGGGAAGGATGGCCAATGAGGTTGAAGGAAACAGAAGAGAATGTGGTGTCAGAGGAGGCAAGAAAGTGTTTGCAAAAAGTGAGAGTGATTAATTCCCTTAAATGGTGTTGAGAGGTTGAGCAAAGGGAAAATGGAACAGTTACTTGTAGATTTGATCACATGGAAGATGTTGAGGGCTTTGACAAGAGTTTGGTCCAGGACAGAGGCCACATTGGAGTAGTATGAGGAAAGAATGGAAAGTGAGAAAGTGAAGACAGTGAATGCATACAACTTCTTACCCCTGTAATGGAGGTAGAGAAATTGGCAATAGATGGAGAGGGAGCTTACAGTTCATGGAAAGGTTTTTTCTTTTTTAGGGCATGTAATTGATATGTTGATGGAAATGAACCAGGAAAGAAAAAGTGATTTTAAGAGAGAAAAAAGATAACTGTAGTAGGAAAGTTCTGGAGTAGATAAGTAGATTCAGAGGGGATAGGATCTAGAATATAAGTGAAAGAGTTGTTTTTTGCTAGCAAGAGGGAAACTGCTTCCATTGTAACAGAGGAATACAAGAACTCAGATGGATGCATATCCTTTCAAGTTAATAAATTTAGGGAGTGAGGTATCCTAAAGTTCATTTAGATTCTCAATGTGATGGGTCAAAAGATGGTGCTGAAGATTTATAAAGGTTTGTAAGGTATTAGAAGTTTGATAAAAAGTTCGTACTTGAAAAGGAAATAAATAATAACATTTAGAGTTTTACTTTTCAGGATAGTTTGAAACAGTTGTCTTGGTTTGTGTGTGAATGAACATAACTTTAGAAACGTAGGATGCCAGGCAGAGCAGAATGTCCATTTAAGAATTAGATAATGAATTTGAAGTGAAACCTGTCAGGGAAGTTGCATGATTTCTTGTAGCAATATTCAGATCTCGAATGCAGTGTGGTATTGTAGATATTTTAACCCGGCTTGGGGTTGTGATGGGTGAGGGACCAGGAAGTCATTACAGTGATGGCCTACAGACTGCCCCTTAAAGAGGAAACTAAAGAGTCACAGTCAGTAGGATCCTGGACAGTAAAAATCTGCTCCGTGCATGTATTGGAGTTCTTTGTTCATCTTGGAGTGCTGTAATGAGTGGTAGTCAAGAGAAAAAGAGCCTTGAAATAAACATTTTGAAGGTATCGCAATTAGTGGAGTCAATATATTTCAGATATTTTTCTCTGTAATTTTTTTATGGATTTGAGGGGGGAAAGAACTAAATGTTGGGATATTTTAACACACATTCATCAAGACAGATCCAGAAGCAGTAAAAGAGAGGGAATACATTTGAAGAAAAGGTATAAATAATTTAGAAATTAGAATTCTTCTATTGTATCACATAGTCCAGGAGTCCACATTAGTACATTCCTCGCCTGGTTATGAATTCTTCCCATGATATTCTATGTGAACTGAAGTCACTGTGGAAAGCAGACTGAGATTAGGGAGTGTAGCCTAAACTAACAAATCCACTTGAAGTGAAAAACCAAAATCTTGGCTATTGATAATAACCATCAAAGTTAACTTTCCATATTAACAGGAAAGGATAGCCTAGTTTCTTAACCTCTCCATTGTTAGTGTTGACGTCACTTTGTATCCCTAATGATTGGCACAGTGCCTAACATATAATAGATACAAAATAATGATTTGTAAGTTATTAGAAGTTTGATAAAAAGTTCATACTTGAAAAGGAAATAAATCATAACATTTAGAGTTTTACTTTTCAGGAAGAGTAAGAAACATGTTTAACATTCTTTATTATAGTGACTGTGAAATTTTTATTAATTTTTTCCCCTGTCAGTTTGTTAATTTTCTTCCCTGTCTTATCCTATAATTATTTGCTTGTGCATGTTTTTTTCCAGTCAATCTTGCTAAGATATCTTATTTATATTTGTTCTATTCTAATAACTTTTCTTAGTTCTTATTATAAAATTTTTACAAACTTTTTCCAACTATAGGTAATTTTGGAAAGCATAAACAAGAAGGTAAAATTTTCTTGTAAAGTCATTTCCTAGAAGAAATCATACACAGATTGTCTTTTTTTTTCAGTCCATATTATATCAGTACATACGAGTTAATCAGATTTTTCACTTTGATTTTATATTTTGTCAGATAGTCTTATAACTTTATAATGTGGATATATTAAGATTTGTCAAACTCATCTGCTGTTTGAGAGGGTGTTTTTTTTTTCTATTTTTTTGATACTGTGAACATTTTTGTAGCTAAATTCTATGTGTATCTATGTTTATTTCCTTCGGAAAAGTCCTAGAAATGGAAATACTGGTTTAGAGACTATAAACATTTTAAAATAGTATATACTTCCAAATTGCCTTCTTAGAAAAAATTATAAATAGAAATGGTGAATAAAATGCTAAGGAATTTGGACTTTATTCTCTAAGCAGTGTGGACCTCCTGAAGTTTAAAAGTCTAAGGCTAAGGAGACAGTTGGGAATCTATTATAATAATTCATGCAAGAGGTAATGAGGGTTTAAACAAAAATCAGAAAGGAATAGATATGAACACTATGGAAGTTAAAGCTTGTATTTAAAAAAAATTTTTAATGGAGGTATAACACAGTAAAGTGTGCAAATCTTAAGTGAAAGATTTGATTGATTTTTACATATGTATATACTCATGAAAGCATCACTCAGATCAAGATATAGAACATTTGTAGCCCCTGATTTCAAACTATCTTACAAGCTACAGTTATCCAAACAGTATGGTATTGGCATAAAAACAGACACATAGATCAAGATGGATCAATCTCAGTAGAATAGAGAACCCATAAATAAACCCACACATATATGTTCAATTAAAGGAGCCAAGAAAATACAGTGCAGAAAAGACAGTGTCTTCGATAAATAGTGTTGGGAAAACTGGACAGCCACATTGTAAGGAATGAACCTGAACTACTGTCACATGCCATACATAAAAACTAACTCAAAATGGATTAAAGCCTTTCATGTAAGACCTGAAACCATGAAATTCCTAGAAGAAAATAGAGGGTGTAAGCTCCTTGACACTGGTATTGGTGATGAGTTTTTAGATTTGGCGATGAAAGCACAAATAAATGAGTGGAACTATGTTAAACTGAAAAGCTTCTGCAGAAAATAAAAGCATCAACAGGGCCACCTGGGTGGCTCAGTCAGTTGGGTGGCTGGCTCTTGGTTTCGGCTCACGTCATGATCTCACGGTTTGTGAGTTTGAGCCCCACATCAGGGTCTGCATTGACAGTGCGGAGCCTGCCTGAGATTTTCTGTCTCTGCCTCTCTCTCTCTGTCTCTGTCTCTCTGTCTCTCAAAATAACAAATAAATAAACTTTAAAAAAAAAAAAGTCATCAACAAAAAGGAAAAGGCAGCCTACTGAATGGGAGGAAATGTTTGCAAATCGTGTATCTGATAAGGGGTTAGTATCCAAAATGTGTAAAGAACTCCTACAACTTAATAGCAGAAAACCCAATTCAGTTAAAAAATGAGCAGGGAATCTGATAGACATTTTTCCAAAGAAGATACAGAGATGGCCAACAGGTACATGAAAAGATGCTCAACATTACTAAACAGCAGGGAAATACAAATGAAATCCAATGAGATATCACTTCACATCTGCTAAAATGGCTGTTATCTGAAACACGAGATAACAAGTGTTGGCAAAGATGTGGAGAAAGGAACCCTGTGTGCTATTGGTGGGAATGTAAATTGGTGAGAATTGTAAATTTCCATAGCAGCCGCTATGGAAAATAGTTTGGAGGTTCCTCAAAAAATAAAAATAGAACTGCCGTATGATCATCAGTTCCACTTCTGGGTATTTATTCAAAGAAAATGAAAACACTAATTCAGGAAGATAAATATGCATCTCCATGTTCATTGCAGCATTATTTTCAATACCTAAGATACAGACACAAGTGTCCATGTGGATGAATGGGTAAAGAAAATATGGTGTGTATATATATGCATACATATATATATACACAATGGAATACTAGTCAGCTGTTAAAAAAAAAACAGAATGAAATCTTTACCATTTGCCGCAACATGGACCTTGAGGGTATTATGCTAAGTGAAATAAGTCAGAGAATGACAAATACCATATGATCTCACTTTTATGTGGAATTAAAAAACAACGATGATAATTAATCAAGCTCATAGCTGAGGAGAATAGAATCGTGTTTGCCACAAGCGGGGAGTGGAGGGAGAGAAATGAGCGAGTCAAAGGTACAAATTTCCAATTATAGAATAATGAAGTCATGGGAATGTACAACATGGTGACTATAGTTAATAATAATGTGCATATTTGAAAGTTGCTGACAGTAAATCTTAAAAGTGGTCATCACAAAAAAGAAAACAATTTGAAAAACCAAATACAATGAAATGTAATATTGTTTTGTATATATTTAAAAGAACATTTCAACATTCCAGAGATGCCTTCATATGTCTTTTCTGTCAGAATTTCTTGTCAAGAGTAATCACTATTCTTTCTTCTAACAGCATAGGTCATTTTGCATGTTTTTAAACTTAACATGAAAACAATCATGCCGTGTACTCTTTTGTGTCTGACTTCCTTCACCCAATGTTATTCTTGTGTGTTGATCTGTATTGTTATAGTTATCAACAGTGTATCTTTTTCTTTACAGTGTTATGTTCCATTGTATGGTTATACTCTTATTTACATATGCACCAGTTGATAGAAATACAGGTTGTTTCTAATCTTGACCTATTATGAATGAAATACTATGGATGTTCTTGTACATATTTTTTGGTCAATGTTAGAATTTATTCCCTGTGGTTCATATATAGCATATACACAGGAGAATGCCTGGCATAGGTTTAGCTTTAGTAATTAATTCCAAATGTTTTCCCAGAGTTGTACCAGTTTACACCAGCAGCGTAAGGAAGTGGCTTCCAGTTGTGAGGGTCAACACTTGGTATCTTTATTCATTTTAATTTCTATCATTTTGATGGATATGTGGTCTTATTGCATTGAGGCTTTAATTTGTATTTCTCTAATGACTAATGATGTTGAATACCTTTTCCTATAATTAGTGGCCATTTTGATATCCTCCCTTATGAAGTGTCTGTTCCAGGCTTTTGCCCAGTATTAAATTTGGTTTGTTTTTTTCTTACTGATTTATATAAATTGGGTACAGATACTTGTATAGTCTTTGGCTTGCATTTTTATTCTTATTGATGTCTTTTGATAACAAAAGTTCTTAATTTTAAGGAAGTCAAATTTATCATTTTTTCTTCTTATGGTTAATGCATTTTGTGTTCTATTTAAGAAACCCTTGTGGGGCACCTGGGTGGCTCAGTCAGTTGGGCGTCCGACTTCAGCTTGGGTCATGATCTCATGGTCCATGAGTTCAAGCCCTGCATCTGGCTGTGTGCTGACAGCTCAAAACCTGGAGTCTGCTTCGGATTCTGTGTCTCCCTCTCTCTCTGCACCTCCCCAGCTTGCACTTTGTCTCCTGTCTCTCTCAAAAATAAATAAACATTAAAAAGAATTTTTTTTAAAGGAAAGAAACCCTTATTATTCCCACAATAATGAACACACTCTGTAATGCTTGCTTTTAGGAGCTTAATTATTTTAGCTTTCACATTTAGGTCTTGATCTGTTTCAAATTAATTTTCATATGGTCAAGGTATATCGTTTTCTTTATATGGAAAACCAGTTGACTGGCCCCAACATCATGTATTAAAAAGATCGTGTACTGCTCTCCCGTCCCCAGTGAGCTATAGGGGTATGTGTGGGTTTCTTTCTGGACTGTGTTCTGTTGGTGCAATTTTCTATCCCTGCACTAATACTATACTATGTCTTAATTCCTGTAGCATTATATTGTGTCTTGATTTGTGATGGTGTAAGGATCCAGTGTTGTTGTTCTTCAGTTTTTCCTTAGTTATTCTGTGTCCTTTGTTCAGCTTGTCATTTTCCATTAAAAAAAAAATCTATTATTTTGATGGGAATTGCATAGACTCTAAAGATCAATTAAAGGAAGATTGTTACTTTAGCAATTTTGAGTCTCCTTGGTCTTTTCAATGAAAACTATTAATTTTTCTTCAGGTACTGCTTTAGTTGTATCACACAAATTTTGATAAGTTGTATCTCATTATACCTCAAAATATGTTTTTAGTTTCTTTTTATTATTTTTTGTTTTTTTTTAATGTGTATTTATTTTGGTGGCGGGGCGGGGCGGGCAGAGAGAGAAGACAGACAGAGCATGAGTGGGGAAAGGGCAAAGAGAGAGAAAGACACAGAATCCGAAGCAGACTCCAAGCTCTGAGCTGTCAACACAGAGCCCGATGCAGGGCTCAAACCCATAAACTGTGAGATCATGACCTCAGCTGAAGTTGGACGCTTAACTGACTGAGCCACCCAGGTGCCCGTGTTTTTAATTTCTAAGTGTGATTTCTTCCTTCACTTGTGAATCATTTAGAAATGTGTTGCTTAATACTTAAACATGAGGAAATTTGAGATTATCTTTCTGTCATTGAGTTGGAATTTAACTACATGGTGGGAAAACAATCTATATGATTCAGTCTTTAGAAACTTGTTGATACCTGCCTTAGGACCTAAAACAGTCCCTATTTATTAGATATGTACTATTTAAAATATTGTGTATTTTGCAGTTGGCTGAATGTAGTGTTATCTATATGTTATTTAAGCAAAGTAGATTAGTCATGTATTTGAATTTTATGTTTATAGATTTATTGTTGCTTGTTTTATCAGTTTCTGAGAGACATGTTTAAACTATCAAATGATGGGGTGTCTGGCTAGCTCATTCGGTAAAGTATGAGACTCTTAATCTTGGGGTCGTGAGTTCAAGCCTCACGTTGGACATGGAGCCTACTTTTAAAAAAAGTTGAAAAAATAATAAAAATAAAAGAAACTACCAAACAATTAGGATGAATATCTCTCTTTTTAATTCTGTCACCTTTTGTCTTAGTTCTCTTAAAGCCATGTGGTGATGTACTTAAATTTTTAGGATAACTGTATCTCACTATTCCTATGAAATGTGTATTGTTATCTTTTTTAGGTTTTTTATTTTAATCCCAGTAAGTTAACATACAGTGTTATATTAGTTTCAGGTGTACAATAGTATGATTCAGCAATTCTGTACATCACCCAGTGCTCATCACAAGTACATTCCTCTAATCCCAGTCACCTATTTCACCCATCCCCCGGCCCATCTCCCCTCTGGTAACCATGATTCCATCTATAATATTCTTTAGCTCCATTCATGTTGTTATCTTTTTTATATTTATTACTTTAAATTCTACTTAAGTACCGTAGTTTCATAGCCTTTTTCATTTGTACTTTCAACTTTTGTCAGCATTTTATTAGGAAATATTTCTAACATATCGCAAAGTCATTAGAACCTTAACCGCAAACATTTATTCACCAATGACTTGGAATCCATTGTTAATATTTTCCTAAAAGTAATTTATTACATTTATTTCTACATTTATTCATCCTTCCCTCTGTTGATCAATTTATTTCACTTAGTTGATGCATTTCAGGTAGATCCAGGCATAAGTACATAGGACCCTAAATTCTTCAACATAGGAAATCATTAGCTAGAGTTCAACATTTTTACAGGTTTTTCCTTTTGATTTAAAACTTACATACACTAAAGTATACAATCATTTTTTTTTTAATTTTTTTTTCAACGTTTATTTATTTTTGGGACAGAGAGAGACAGAGCATGAACGGGGGAGGGGCAGAGAGAGAGGGAGACACAGAATCGGAAACAGGCTCCAGGCTCTGAGCCATCAGCCCAGAGCCCGACGCGGGGCTCGAACTCACGGGCCACGAGATCGTGGCCTGGCTGAAGTCGGACGCTTAACCGACTGCGCCACCCAGGCGCCCCAAGTATACAATCATTAAGTGTACATTCTCTAACTTTTGGCAAATAGGTACGGCTGTGTAACTACCACCACAGAAAAGATCTAGGAGGACATTATTGTCACCCCAGAAAGTTCCCTCATGCTCTTTCTAGTTAATCCATGTTCCCACCCCCTACTAAATCACTGATAATGATATTTTTACATCATTAATTAGTTTTACTTTCCTCTAGAAAGTCATGTGTATGGGATCAAGATGTATCTAAGATGTTAACATTTATTTGTGTGTTCTATTCTTCTGCAGGTAAGAAATGTATCTTTTATCTCATTCTTTTGTATCTTGCTCTAAGTGCTGATTTTTATTTTAAGATTTTCATTTTTTTTTAAGTAATGTAAGAGTTTCGTTATTCTTTCTTTGTATTAATTCCTGTAGGTCATTTGGTTAGAATGATGATTATGCATCAGCATATTACTCCTAGAGCTCTACTATAGCTTTGCCATCTTAAGAGATCAAAAACAAGTTATTTCCCAGAAAGTTAATATTCATTACCATTATGACTAACACTTTTTAAAATATAACAGACTGTATTAAGTACATAATGACATTTTTCCAATATATTGTTATTTAGCATAATAGTAAACCCTTCCTGATTTCCCTGAACAGGCAGTGTTCCTCTAGTAGCAAGATTCCACATAGTGTGAATTTAAGCCATTAATTCATTATGAAACATTTGGTAATTAGTGTATGTCCCTAAGTATTGGGGGACCTGTCTTATAAACTTTTTGTCATTGAAGACTCTTTATTCTAAACATCTGACTTTTTAAAGAGAACCAAAATTTTATAGTAGCATCTTTAGACAACCACTTGATGGTTTCATGAACTGTCATTTGGGCACAAAAATTCAAATTGGTTCAGTTTTGTTTTTTTAATACATCTCTGATTTCGTAACGAATTTTTTCCGTTAACATTTTAGTGGATTATATTTATGCTAAATTTTATCTTCAAAAACAAAAGTAAATGGAATCAAATAGCTTATCTCCTGTGCTTACACAGATATTGAAGGATGAATGTAAAGATCTGAATATATCATTCACAAGAAAGTATTTGTTTAGTCCAAAGTGTTAGGACCTTTATTTACTTACTTACTTACTTACTTACTTACTTACTTACTTACTTACTTTTGGACACTTTAAAACTTGCATTGTCAACATGCTGTATCAAAGCAGGTTTTTATATTTCTTTTGGAAATGACTCTGGCTGTGCTTGTACATTTGCATACAGGTTTGTTTGATTAATTGCTACTTGACTCATCTGTCATAATACTAAGCTCTGAGATCACACAAGATCAGATTCCCAAACCACTTCGTAGAATTAATTTAAATATTTAATGTCAATACCTTGAAAAATTCAGGGGAAAATGGTTTTAATTGTTACTCGTAGCCTATTTCAGTATTATAATCCCTTGAAAAAAATGTACATTTATATATTAATTCTTATTAATATTGTCCTATTGTAAAAAACTGTAGTGATCTTATAAGAAGGTTAAATATATAATAAAATACACTTTTAAATTGTAATTTTTCTGGAAACATATTCAATAAATATATCTATAAATATAAGTGTATTATAGATTTTTGTGAGTGTGTTGTTTTGGTATAGTGATCATTGAAAATTTGAGAATTTTTCCACTGTTAACGTTTACTTTTTATTTGTTCACAATTTTGATTTTATATAAAACTCAACACACAGAAATAACATAAATATTAAATCTGCAATTTGATGAGTTTTGACAAATACGTGTAACATTTCCATAACCCAAGAAAGTATCCTCATTTATTTCCCTTCCCTACCGATCATCCCTTCTTCAGCTTCGCTGAAACAACTTTTCTGACATTTTTAAGCAAGATTTATTCTGTTTGTTCTAGAACTTCATACAAGTACAGTTATACAGTGACAGCATTAATTTTGTGATAGTTATCCATGTTGTTCTCTGTATCAGTAGTTCGCTCCTTTTTTGTAAGTAATATTCCACTGTATAATATTCTGTATTTCACTTTGTATTCATTCTGTTGATGGACGTTTGGATTTGTCAGTTTGTCTAGTATGGTAAAGACTACTATGAGAATTCTTGTGCAAGTCTTTTTGTGGACACATGCTATTACTCTCTTTTTATTTTTTTTTTTTTAAATTTTTTTTTTTCAACGTTTATTTATTTTTGGGACAGAGAGAGACAGGGCATGAACGGGGGAGGGGCAGAGAGAGAGGGAGACACAGAATCGGAAACAGGCTCCAAGCTCTGAGCCATCAGCCCAGAGCCTGACGCGGGGCTCGAACTCACGGACCGCGAGATCGTGACCTGAGCTGAAGTCAGACGCCCAACCGACTGCGCCACCCAGGCGCCCCTATTACTCTCTTTTTAAAATAAGAGTAGAACTGCTGGGTTGTAAGGTTAGTATTTATTTTCAAAAGAAATTAAGCAAATTGTTCACCAAAGTTGCTGAATCAATTCACACTCTCAACAGCAATTTATGGAAGTTTTGATTGCTCCACATGCTCACCAACAGGTGTTGTCAGTATTTCTTTTAAATTTTTTTTTTTTTTAACGTTTATTTATTTTTGAGATAGAGAGAGACAGAGCATGAACGGGGGAGGGCCAGAGAGAGAGAGAGAGACACAGAATCTGAAACAGGCTCCAGGCTCTGAGCTGTCAGCACAGAGCCCAACGCGGGGCTCGAACTCACGGACCGTGAGATCATGACCTGAGCCGAAGTGGGCCGCTTAACCGACTGAGCCACCCAGGCGCCCCGTTGTTGTCAGTATTTCTAATTGTAGCTATTATAGTAGGTGTGTAGTGGTGTATCATTTTGGTTTTAATTTACATCTCCCAGTGACTAATGATACTGAACACTTTTTCATGTGCTTCTTAGCTATTTATATATCTTTTTGAACATCTGTTCAGCTCTTTTGCCTATCTATTAATTGGGTGATTTTACTTTTTATTATTGATTTGTAGGAGTTCTTTACATATTGTAGATAAAATCTGTTTTCAGATATATGTATTAAAAATAGTTCCTCGGGGCGCCTGGGTGGCTCAGTCCATTAAGGCTCCAATTTCAGCTCAGGTCATGATCTCATGGTTTATGGGTTCGAGCCCCACGTAGGGCTCTGTGCTGACAGCTAAGAGCCTGGAGCCTGCTTTGGATTCTGTGTCTACCTGTCTCTCTGCCCCTGTCCCTCATGCTCTGTCTCTTTCTCTTTCTCCTTCAAAAATAAATATCAAAAAAAAAAATTGTTTAATGTTTCTCATTCTGTATCTTGTGTATTCATTTTCTTAATTCTATATTTTGATAGGCAACAATTTTAAATTTTAATGAAGTCTAATATATCAATTTTTTATTTTAAGTTTTAATTTTAATTCCAGTTAACACACAGTGTTATATTAGTTTCAGGTGTACAATATAGTGACTTAGCGATTCCATATATCACCCAGTGCTCATCACAACAAGTGTACTCCTTAATCCCGATCACCTATTTAACCCATCCCCCAGCTGCCTTTCCTCTGGTAACTATCAGTTTGTTCTGTATAGTTAAGAGTCTGTGTTTTTGGTTTCTCTTTTTTTCCCCCCTTTGCTCATCTGTGTTGTTTCTTAAATTCCACATGTGAATGAAATCAAAAGATATTTGTCTTTCTCAGACTGACTTATTTCGCTTAGCCTTATACCCTGGATCCATTCACGTCATTGCAAATGGCAAGATCCCATTCCTTTTATGGCTGAATAATATTCTGTTGTGGATACCACCTCTTGTTTGTCCATTCATCAATCGATGGACACTTGGGCTGCTTTCATATCTTTCAGCTTTTGTAAATAATACTGCTGTAAATGTAAAGGTGTATGTATGCCTCTGAATTACTGTTTTTGTATTCTTTGGGTAAAAATCCACTAGTGTGATTACTGGATCATAGAGTAGTTTTATTTTTAACTTTTGGAGGAAACTCCATACTGTTTTCCAGGGGGGCCTACACCAGTGTGCATGCCGAGCAACAGTGTACGAGTGTTCCGTTTTTTCCACATCCTCCCCCAACACCTCTTGTTTCTTGTGTTGTTGGTTTTAGCCATTCTGACAGATGTGAGGTGATATCTCATTGCAATTTTGATTTACATTTCCATGATGATAAGTGATGATGAACTTATGTGTCTGGATGTCTTTGGAGAAATGTCTGTTCATGTCTTCTGCCCATTTTTTAATTGGATTATTTGTTTTGGAGTGCTGAGTTATATAAGTTCTTTATATTTTTTGGATACCAACCCTTTTTTGGATATGTCATTTGCAAATATCCTCTTCCATACTGTAGATGACCTTTTAGTTTTGTTGATTGGTCCCTTCTCTGTGCAGAAGCTTTTTATCTTGATGTAGACCCAGTAGTGTATCTTTGCTTTTGTTTCCTTTGCCTCAGGAGACATAATTCAAAATGGATTAAAGACCTAAATGTGAAACCTGAAACCATAAAAATAATATATTAATTTTTAAATATATCTTGTCTAAGAAATCTTACCTTACCCCAAGTTTGCAAAGATATTGTCCTATGTTTTCATCTATAAGTTTTATTATTTTAATTTTTGCTTTAAAAATATTTTTTTTAATATTTATCTATTTTTGAGAGAGGAAGAGAGACAGAGCATGAGTCGGGAAGTGGCAGAGAGAGAGGGAGACACAGAATCCAAAGCAGGTTCCAGGCTCTGCGCCAACAGCAGAGAGCCTGATGCGAGGCTCAAACTCATGAACTGTGACATCGTGACCTGAGCCGAAGTCAGACACTTAACTAACTGAGCCACCCAGGCACCCCTAGTTTTTACTTTTAATCTGTGATACTTTGAATTAACTATTGTATATGGTGTAAGATAAAGATTGTGGTTTATTTCCTTAACCAGTTACTATTCAGTTGTTCTGGCACTATTTGTTGAAAAGGTGGGTTCCCCCCCCCCCCCCCGTCATAGCCTTGGTGCCAATTTTTGAAAGTTAATTGACCATATAAGTATGTGTTTGTTTATGGGCATGCTATACTATTATAAAGATCTATTTGTCTATCCTTATGTAAATTCCACAATGCATTGATTGCTGTATCTTTTGATATCAGGCATTGGAAGCCTTTTCAATGTACTTTTTAAAGCTTATTTTAGTTATTATAGACTCTTTGCTTTTTCCTATAAATATTAAAATCAGATAATCAGTTTCCATAAGTCCTGGTGGGATTATGATTAGATTGTGTTAATCTTTAGATCTTTAGCAGGTAGGGGGATGGACATCTTAACAATTTTTAGTTTTTTAATCTGTGGTACTTTTCATAACCTTGGGACTATAATAAACACACCACATAGTTAAATTGTAAGAATCTCAAAGTTTCATTTGTTTCATTTATTTCATTTTGTCATATTTTCCTTAACTTGAATTTGTTTTAGCATTTTCTTCTCATTTTTCCTCTTCCTCCCTCCCTCCTCCTTTCTTCCTTTCTCCCTTTCTCTTTTCTGATATACATCTGTTGTTGAATTCAGTTCTCATTTATCTGACTATATCTTTACTTCACTCTCATCTTTTAAGAATGTATTCAATAGCAATAGGTATAGATGAATATAATAAGATTAATATAAGATCTCCCTAAGGGATCTCTGTATTCGATATATATTCTTCCTTACCACCATTGTATAGTAGCAACCCAGTTTCCCCTTGGTAGTCAGTATCACTTACCCAGCCAGTACAGTAACCCCTTTCCTTACATACTGATTCAAAGGCATGAGGAGCCCCAAGCAAACAGGTGGCAGTTTCAACTTCCAGTTTAAGAGTCTCATGCTCTATCAACTGAGCTAGCCAGGTGCTTCAACTTCCAGTTTACTGGAATTTCTGTTATGTCTCTAGGTGGACGTTTTTCTCCCTTTGGAGCTAAGAACTCTGTATTATCAGAACCTCTGTTTGCAGAGACGGGAAGCAAAAATTTTGCTGGTAGATCACTAGAAGTAAGTGAATGAGGCCATTCTCATTTTACCTCTTAATTCTCTGACCCATGAATTCTGGCTATGGATGAAAAGGCCAGTATGTATAATACCCTGATTTAGAGCATGCACACTGTCATGGAGAACCTCGCCCTAGTTCCACAAGATATTGCCACCTAACTGACATTACAACCAAGTGTACAAAAATCCATTCCTGTTTTATCAAGCCAACTATGTCAAGAAGTTGGGGAACATGGTAAGGTCAGTGAATTCCATAAGCGTAGGCCCACAATATTGTCACACTTCTTTTGCTGATTTGCTGTGAAATGATCTTGATCAGAACAAGGCTATGTAGAATACTGTGACGGTACACATGGCATTCTGTAAGTTGACGGATGGTTGTTTTTGCCTAAGCATTGCATTCAGGGAAGGCAAATCCACATCCAGATAAAGTGTTTATTCCAGTAACAACAGTAAAGAGCAGTTTTAGTAAGAAAGTAGAATAGAAGTTTTTGATCCAAGAGTAGAGTTTCAGAGTTAAAGATTAAAGAGAACTAAGAACCAGATACTGCTTTGGGTATTGTTTGAAAATATTATTAGAACAAATGAGTCAAGAAAGTGTGAGGCAAGAGTTTTATGTGGGTGACCCTTGCTTTTGTCTAAAATATTGACAAGATAGTTTCTTTTAAAATGTGGGAAAGTAACCTTGGTTGTCACATCACAGTGGTGCAGTTGAGAAAGCAAGTCACGTAAATTAGTCCTTCTCAAACTATCTGTGGTGAAGGACCAATTTAAAAAAAAAATATTTTCCAATGTGTTATCATTTTTTATAACTAATAAAAATGAAGTACCAAAAAATGAAAAAGCAAATAGACATGGAAAATTCAACCATACTTTTTTTGTTATTGGGTTCAAACAGCCACACATTTGCTCTGTGAATTTCTATAAAATGTTTAATTGCCTCCTCTGAATTTTAGTACTGCCTTCATGGCACTATCAGTTTCAGACCAGCACTAGCCCCTTGGATCACACACTCCAATTGGATAACAGAAACTTCAAAAATTGAAAGGATTGTTTAGTGGATTACTGGCCTGGAAATGACAGTTAAGAAGCAGAAAAATGCAAATCCCTTCTTCCTATCTCTGAAGTAATAGTATGTGAAAGAAGGAATACAGTCTACTAAAGAGGGTTCACAGAGACACATCACTGGAAGTAAGGTGGTTTTTATATTGAGCTGAAAAAATAAAGGGATTAAGTTTAAGATTGTATAGAAGTATCTTGGTAATGAAAAGATACCTCCAAAGGCCACAGATGACGAAAGTATAAGGAGGGTAGATAAGAGAAAGAGCTAAGCCAACAGAAAATTAGAGTTTTCATTGATTTGAGTGAGTTGAATATAGTAGACCATTCTTCACTGAGATTGTTCTCCAGTTAATCACTGCATTTGGATAATGTTCTTGACCTTACAAATACATGTCATTAAAACAATTACAAGAACGTTTAGGAATTTAAAAAAAAAAAAAGTATAAATTATAGACTTCATTGAACAACGAGGAAGTGTCCTGAGAATTGTCCCAAGTTTCCAAAGCTTTTGTGACAATATTCAATAAATCAGTCCACAAGTATTTACTGGTTTCCTTTGAAGAACACTTGTTATCATATTTACATATTCAAGGTAATTAAAGCCTTATCTTTCAAAGAATATGAAACTTGTTGATACTTTTATTTGTCATACTTTTTTTAAATTTTTCTCCTATTTTAATCTTGGAAATTGGAGTGGCTTCTGTTAGGATTTTAAAATGTTTGAGCAACACATTTTATAAGAATATTAAGAATGAACCCGTAAGCAACTGACAGCTCTAGTGGGATTACAACATTTATAATAGCAAACAAACAAAAGTTTGCAAGCCAAGAAGAGGCATCTGTAATTCTAGGAACGCAATAACTGAAAAAGAGCTTAATAAACTATTAAAATGTGGCTATCATCCAGTGACTACTATTTCCTGATCTCTACTTTGTGATTTACAATAGTATAAGACGCATCTCTGTCCTTTTGTGCAATAACTGCCAACTTAACATTTAGGTTATACTGTTGTTTGTTTATGGATTTTGAGAAAATCCATTGAAGTTTACTTAAGAACCAACTCATTACAATGGTATTATTTACCGAATTTTGTTTTCCTGACTATTAGCTAACTACAGGGTTCAGCATTACAAGGTTATAACTGTACAAAAAGGATCAAAATACCATATCCTAGCTGTGGCATTAGCTAGAGAAGTAAAGTCATCATCTTAGAAATAAATGTCTCTATAGAACTGAAGAGATTAAAGAAACTAAGCTTAGATCAGACTTCTTTTATGTAGTAATTTTATAATTATATTAATTAGTTATAAAATATAGATTTTAATTACTTCCCAGTTATTCATTTTAAACTACAGCAATATAGTACTTTTCCAAAAATAATTAATATCAAAGCAAAAATTTAGGACAGTTATAGAAATATTGAAATTGAAGAGGAAGTGTTTTTTTAATTTTATTTAAAATTTTAACATTTTATTAAAAAAATTTTTTTTAATGTTTATTCATCTTTGAGAGAGAGAGACAAAGCACGAGCAGGGGAGGGGCAGAGAGAGGGAGACAAAGAATCCAAACAGGCTACAGGTTCTAAGCTGTCAGCATAGAGCCCAACATAGGGCTCAAACCCACAAACCATGAAATCATGACCTAAGTAGAAGTCGAATGCTTAACCAACTGAGCCACCCAGGTGCCCCAACGTTTTATTTACTTTTGAGTGAGAAAGTAATAGAGTACAAATGTGGGAGGGGCATAGTCATCTCTCTATGCCCAGCAGGCTCCAGACTCTGACCTGTCAGCACAGAGCCAGATGCAGGGCTCAAACTTACAAACCATGGGATCATGACCTGAGCCGAAATTGAACACTTAACTGACTGAGCCACCCAGGTGCCCCTGAAGATGAGGTGTTCTTAATGAATTGCAACTTTTAATTAAACTAATAAAATTATATGATCTCAAATCTATTTAAGATTTTAGGTCACCATCCTGATCATCTGGAAACTACCAACCAAGTATTCTTAAATTTTATACAAACATATTTCTAATTCAACTTAAGTTATACATTAGATATCAGATATTAATAACATTTTGTGTTTAGATTGCCATTTTCTTCTTGTTAGGCCCTAGTGGATTGAGATCCTGAGAAGATGTGGGCATGGTGAAAAGATTTCCTCTCTCCAGAACAGTAACTACTACTGAAATCAAGGAACTATGGTGGCTTTTATCTTTTATTTTGGGCCCTACTTCATTTTTTTGGTAATCTGCTTAAATTACTTCCTTGGATTTATCATCCTACCCTTCCCTTTTTTTACTCCCAGATCAAGGCGCCGTAATACATAGCCAGAGAATTAGCTGCGAATGCTAGGAAAGAGAGATCACAGAGGGGTATGTTGAGTGGCCAAGTGGTAAGTTAGTGCTGGCCTTCTTTTGTGTTCAGGGAAGTGTTAGTTACATTTAAAGGGCTAAAATGGAACAAACATCTGCAATATATTGATTTTTTTTAAACTTTAATTCCTATTACCAGCTCAAATCATAGGGATCATTTCTGAATGTGTTCTAAATAAAATCTGAAAATGGTGATTTAATAACTCTCTTCTTTGGTAGACTAACTACGTTTGGTAAGTTAGCAGTCTTTACTAACTCTTTTTCAGACTAACTACATTTAGTAGGTTAGCAATTTCTAGCAATTTGTAGATGTTATATAATTAAAGACTTACTAATTTACTTTTAATTTTCTCAAATTTAGTAATTATTATCACTAGCATATTGTGGTATACCCTGGAGGAAAATTTCACTGCTAAGGAAGTGTTTAGGAATTTGTGTACATAATTCCATTTCCTACTAACTACTCTAGGAATTCAGATTTACAGATACTAGAAAAGATATATTGAAAGTTATAGAAAATTGGAAAAGAGTGTTAAGTCAGCTTGAAACAAATGAAATTTACCATTCAGTTTCTGTATTGCAACAACTTTTCTCTCAATAGGAAAAATTGCTTTGTTCTCTTGAAAAATGATAGAGGCTTCTTGCCAGTATAATTATTACCAATCTTGCCATGCTTCAAAAAAACAATTGGAAAAAAATGTAGGAACAACAGGTTGCACAAGAATGCACAGAGTGAACTCGATGATTCCCCTGGCATTATGTCTAAAGTCACCCTTCCTGACTCAGGAAGATAGAGCCCAACCAAACACAACAGTGGTCTTGCTACAGTAAAGAAAAAGAAATTTAAGTCTAAGTATTTGATCTAAGTATTAAGTCTAAGTATTACCTGAAATTTGCAGATGTTATTAAATGAGTAGTAACTGTGCATATGTTAGGTATCTTACCATGGACCATCCGCAATATGTAGCGTACAACTAGAAGCAGGAAATCCTAGAATCAGGAAAATGTGAGGCACATTCTAGAGAAAATGTAGTCAATAGAAACAAATCTCGAGACATTAATATGTCAGAAATTGCAAAGTGTTTAAAGTATACATATTATATTTCTTCAGAGACTGAAAGGAAAGATGATCCTAATGAGTGAACTGATGGGAAATATCAGCAAGGAAACCAAGTCTAGGAAGAACCTAATTGTAAAACTAAAATTGCAACATCTGAAGTGAAAAACTCAGTGGACAAACTGACCAGTTCAGAGACTGTACAATAAAAGATTAGTGAACGTGAAGACAGATCAGTAGGAATTACCCAACCTGAAGTAAAGAGAAAAAAATGAAAGTAAAAGAACACAACCTTGATGATCTGTGGGACAACATCAATCAGTCTAACAAGTGTGCCACAGAAATCCCTAAAGAAGAGAGAAAAAGTGAGTCAGAATAAATATTTGAAAAAAGAATTTCTGAAGATTTTTCAAATTTGGTAAAAACAGTCTTCTAGATCAAGAACCTCAGTGGACACCAAGAAAAATAAATACAAAGAAAATTTTACCTAGGCTCATCAGAATCAAACTGATGAAAACCTATTTAAAAGAGAAAATCTTGAAAGCAGCCTCAAGGATGGGCACTGATACATACATGGAACATTCCTGCGAATGATGGCTGACTTCTTATCAGAAATAATGAGAGTAAGGAGACAATAGCCATAACCTTTAAAGGAGTGAAATGAAAAGACAAAACCAAAAACTGTCAACCCAGAAGTATATATATAGTGAAAATATCCTTCAAAAATCAAGTAAAACCGTGTAAAATTTAGCAGAACTATTTTACAGAAAAGTGTAAGATCATAGAATTGAACTCCAGTATAACAAGATCTAGAATATCTAAATATTTAGAAATTGAATAGTGCCCTTTAAGAAAAAAATCCAAGAGTCAGTGTAAGTAGAGAAAAGTGAATTAGAAAAATACTACAAATTTAAAATTATGAGATAATACATATCAAAATTTGTGAGATGTAGCTAAAGCAGTCTTCCAGAGAAATTATATAGCTTTAAATATTTATGTTAAGAAGAAGAAACATCCACAATCAGTGATTTAAGTTTCCATCTTAAAGATTAAAAAGATAAGCAAACTAAATAAACACAAAGTAACTAAGTATAAAGAACAAAAGTAAAATAAATGTAAAAGAAATATGAAAGAAAGACAACAGAGAAAAGTAAGCCAAAGTGACTTTTTTCTGAAGATTAGTCAAATGTATACGCCCTAGTAACAGTGAGCAAGGAAATGTGTCAGAGAAAGACAAATGCAATATGATTTTGCTCATATGTGGAATTTAACGAACAACTGAGCATAGGGGGAAAAGAGAGAGGCAAACCAAGAAACAGACTCTTAACTATAGAAAACAAACTGAATGTTACTAAAGGGGAAGCAGATGGGGGGATGGATTAAATAGGTGATGGGGATTAACGAGTGCACTTGTGATGATCACCAGGTGTTGTATGGAAGTATTAAATCACTAAATTGTAGATCTGAAACTAATATTACACTGTATGTTAGTTAACTAACTGGAATTTAAATAAAAACTTAAAAAACTGAAAAAGAAAACTCAGATTTGTAGTATCAAGAATGAATGGAAGGATATAAGTACAAAGTCTACATTTATGAAAGGGTACAGTATTATGGAGAATTTCATGGTAATGAATTTGATGACTTGTATGAAATGGACAAATAAGTTGAGAAACAACTTACCAAAATTAGTTATTCACTATTTCAATTTCTTGTGTAAGTTTTACTAAGTTGTGTTTTTCCAGATTTGTCCATTTCATCTAGGTTATAAAACTTTTAGGGGTGCCTGGGTGGCTCAGTCGGTTGAGCGTATGACTTCGGCTCAAATCATGATCTCATGGTTTGTGAGTTTGAGCCCTGTGTCAGGCTCTGTGCTGACAGCTCAGCCTGGAGCCTGCTTTAGTTTCTGTGTCTTCCTCTCTCTCTGCTCCTCCCACACTCACACTCTGTCTCTCTCAGTCTCAAAAATAAATAAACATTAAAAAAATTTTTTTTAAAGACTTTTAGAAAAATTGACAACCCAATTTTGAAATTTCATGGAAATATAAATGACCTAGAGTACTCAAAAAAGTATTGTAAAAATAGGAATTTGAAGCATTCATACTACCTGATTTCAAGACTTATTACCCAAATAAGTCTTGAAGTCTTGTAGTTATTATTCAAAACTACAATAATATGTCTTGTGCATATACAAATCAGTGGGACAGTGTAGACAGCCCAGAAATAGAACTACTCATATATAATCATTTATTTTTTTTTTGCATTTTTAATAGCTTTATTGAGATGTTCATGCTATTCACACATTTAGTGTATGATTCAGTATTTTTTATTGTATTTACAGAGTTGTGTATTCCCGCAATTTTAGAATATTTTAATCCCAAAAGAAACCCTGTACACACCCCCCAATACCCTTCCCCTAGCCCTAGGCAACCAGTAATCTGCTTTCTGTCCCTATAGATTTGCCTATTCTTTTATATAGGGGAATCATACAATGTGTTTTTTGTGTGACTAGCCTCTTTCACTTTACATAATGCATTTAAAGTTCGTCCATGTGGTAACATGTATTAGTATTTTTTTTGCCAAATTATACTTTTTAAATTGCCAAATAATATTTGTATGGATATACCACATTTTGTTTAACCATTGATCAGTTCATGGACATTTGAGTTGTTTCTATTTTGTGTTTATTGTGAATAATGATACCGTGAACATCCATTTACAAATTTAGTGTGGATATATATTTGCTTTTTCTTTTGGGTATATACCTGGCAATAGAATTTTTAGATCATATGGTAACAATGTCTGACATTTTGGTGAGCTACCATTTTGTCTTTTTGTTACTGGTTTATTTCACTTAGCATAATGTCATCAATGTACAGTGTGTCAGAATTTCCTTCCATTTTAAGGCTAAATAATATTCCATTGTGTATATATACCACATTGTGTTTACTAATCAATCAGTGGATATTTGGGTTACCTCTACCTGTGGTTATAGCGAAAAATGCTGCTAGGAACATGGGTGAAGAAACATTCTGAGATCCAGCTTTCAGCACTTCTAAGTATATACCCAGAAGTGGAATTGCTGCATTGTGTGATTATTCTGTTTTTACTTTTTTGAGGAACCGCAACACTGTTATCCACAATGGCTATGCCATTTTATACACTCAGGAGCAGTACACAAGTCTTCCAATGTCTCCATATCCTCAGCAACACCTGTTATTTTCTGTTTATTTTATAATAGCTATTATAATGGGTGTGAGATAGTGTATTGTGGTATTTGTTTGTAATGATTACTGAGGGTAGACATCTTTACATATGTTTATTGGCAATCTGTATGTCTTCTTTGGAGAAATGTCTACTCATATTCTTTGCCTATTTATTAGTAAGATGTATTTTTTTTTGTTTTTGTGATATAGGAGTTCTTTATATATTCTATATATTAACCATTTATTAGATATATGATTTACTAATATTTTCATCTGTTCTATGTGGTGCCTTTTCATTCTTTTGATTGTGTTCTTTGATGTACAAACGTTTTGAATTTTGATGTAGTCGAGTTTATCTATTTTGTCTTTTGTTGCCTGTGTTTTTGGTGTCATATCCAGGAAATCATTGCCAAACCAATGTCATGAAGCTTTTCCCTTATCTTTTTGGCTAAGAGTTGTATAATTTTAGCTCATACATTATTTAGATATTTGAGGCATTTTGCGTTAATTTTTGTATATGCTGTAAAGTAAGTGTTCAACTTTATTATTTTGCATGTGGAAAACTAATCTTCCCAATACCATTTCTTGAAAACACTGTCCTTTCCTCCACTGAATGGTCGTAACCCTTATAAGAAATTATTTGACCATATTTACAAGAGTTTATATTCCTGACCTTTCTATTCCGTGGTTTACATGTCTGTCTTTATGCCAGTACTACACTCTTCTGATTATTGTAGCTTTGTATAAGTTTTGAAATCAGCATAGGTAAAAACTGTATATGTCATGTTTTATTGGTGATTGGTGAATTGACCCTTATATCATTATAAAGTGTCCTTCTTTGTAACAGCTTTTGACTTAAAGTCTATTTGCCTGATACTATTAATAGCAACTCCTGTTCTTTTTTTGGCTACTGCTTGCATGAAATATCTTTTTCCATCTTTTCAGTTTAAGCCATTGCTTGTCCTTAGATTTAAATTGAGTCTATAGCCGACCATACATCCTGTTGGGGTGTTGTTGTTGTTGTTGTTGTATCCATTCTGTCCTTTGAAGAATTTAATACAGTTACATTTAAAGTAATTACTGATAGAGAAGGACTTCCTGTTGGTCTTTTGTTCATTGTTCTCTATGTGATTTGCAGTTTCTTCAATCTATGGTTCCTCCCTACTGCCTTCCTTTGTTTTCAGTTGATATTTCTATAGTGATGTGCTTTCATTCCCTCTCATTTCCTTTTGTGTATAATTCTGTAGATATTTTTGTGGTTTGCCATGGGATTGCATAAAATATCCTAAAACTTATAGCAATTTATTTTAAACTGATAACTTCAATCACATAACAATTATACTCTTTTACATCTCTGCCTCCCCAATTTATGTTGTCACAAATTATATTTTTACATATCATACACTCATTAACATATATTTATAATTATTTTTATGCTTTTGTCCTTAAATTCTATACAAGAATAAATAGTAGGTTTATAAACCAAAAATTACAATAATACTAATGTTTATATTTGTCCATATATTTACCTTTAGTGGCAAACTTTATAATTTCATAAGGCTTTTTATTTACTGTCTATTGTCCTTTCATTTCATCTTGAAGGACTCCTTTTAGCATTTCTTGTTAGGGCAGGTTTAATGTTAAGGAACTCCCTCAGTTTTTGTTTATCTGAGAATGTCTTAATGTCGTCCTCATTTTTGAAGGACGTTTTTGCTAGATATAGAGTTCTTATTTGACACAGTATTGGGCTTTTTTTTTTCCATTCAGCAGTCTGCGCATCCCACTGCTTTCTGGCCTGCAAGGTTTCTCCTGAGAAATCTGCTAGTAATTTTATTAAGGGTCCCTTCTGCATGAAAAGTTCTTTTTCTCTTGATGCTTCCAAGATTCTCTTTGTTTTTGACTTTCAATGGCTTGATTATAATGTATCTTAGTACGAGTCTCTCTAGATTTATCCTACTTGGAGTTGAGTTTCTGGTATTTTTATATCCTATATTTTCTCAAATTTGGGAAATTTTCAGCCATTATTTTTTCAAATGAACTCTTTGCCCCCTTTCTCTCCCTCTTCACTTTCTTTGAATCCCCTAATAAGTCCACTTGATGGGACTGTAAATCCCTTTGACTCTATTCACTTTTCCTTATTTTATTTTATTTTATTTTATTTTATTTTATTTTATTTTATTTTATTTTATTTTATTTTATCATCTTGTCTTATCTTGCTTTATTTTATTTTATTTTTTGCTCCTCAGACTCAGTAATTTCAAATTAACTTTAAGTTCACTGATAATTCTGCCTGTTTGAGTCTGCCGTTGAACCCCTGTAATGAATTTTTCAATGTAGATATTGTGTTTTTCAGTTCTAGATTGTCTGGTTTTTTTTAAATAATTGTGTTAATTTGTTGATATCCTCATTTTATTCATAGATTGCTGTCCTGATATTAATTTTATGTTCATGTTCTCCTCTACCTCATTGAGCATACTTAATACAGCCATTTAAAGTCTCTATTCAGTAAGTTTGATTCACTTTGTTCCTTCAAATAGGCCATGATTCCCTCTTTCTTTGTATGCCTTCTCATTTTTTTTATTGTTGGAAATTGGGCATTTGAACAAATATCCACATCTCCCAGTCTTTATGGACTGACTCTATACAGGAGACTTTGACTAATGAGAGTAGTGTGATGGCTCAAGTTCTTCTTGGGCCTTTTCTAGACATGCATCTTCCCTGGGCCTATGTATGCCTTTTTCCCAGTTCTTCCCTTTACTTGGCTGCTCTAAATGTCCTAATTTCCCTTAGAGTCTCATACTTGCTTCTTTGCAGGTCCTTGGATATCTGTTGTAGTCTTCTGCTAATAATTTCTTGACTGCAGACACCTAAAGCTCTACATTTCTTCTTTAGTACTCATTCATCATGGTATCCACTGTTGCTTTCAGCAACTTCCAACCTGATATCCAAACTATGCCATTCTTCCCATCAGTACTGCACAATCAGACAAGGCAGAAACAAGTCCCTTGGACCACCTGTAGACAAGCCAGAATGTTGGGAAAAAAGTCCCACTTTTTTGTCTTATCCAAAGAAGGAACTGGGAAATGGACAGCCTCCTTGCAACTGACATCTCTGTGATGCCAGGGGAGACAGTCCAGGAGGGGCAAGTAAAAATGCCACAAAATCTCCTACTAATTTGAGAGTGTCTTTTTCTTGGCTGAGGGTTCATTTGGTTGCTGCTGATCCTTAACTGGTTTCTAGAATTCCCACAAAGCTTGGTTCATACGTTGCTTACTTTTTATTTCCACTGGGGAACTTGGGCCTGGAGCGTCATCCTACACCCTTTTGCAGAGGTCACTGTCATTGTGACTTTGATTTGTTTTTCCCTAATGACTAATAATGTTGTCTTGTCTGTTTTTGTGTTTATTAGCCATTGTATATGTTCTTTAGAGAAATGTTTCTATTCTGATCCTTTGCCCATTATTTATGTGATTATTCTTTCTGTTACTGAGTTGTAAGAGTTTTTTATATATCATACATACAAACTATTTACCACATATATTATGTGTAAATTTTTTCACGTTCTTAATGATATCATATGGGGCACAAAAGTTTTTTTTTATTGTGCACTTCATTTTATACTTTTTATCACTTGAAGGCTTAGAAGGTTATGCCTAATATAGTGTCACTAAGATTTACTCCTAAGTTTTTTATCCTAAGATAAATTACTCCCAAGGTGTTTTCTCCTAAGATTTTTATGGTTTTGGCTTTCACAGTTAGTTTTGTGATCAGTTTTAAATTAATTTTTCTGTATGTCTTAAGCAAGTTGTCTAAGTTCATTCTTTTGCTTGTGGGGCTCACTTGATTTTAGACCAGGGCATCAGTTTAGTCCATTGAGGAAAGATAAGACAGCAAATAGTGGTGCAACAGCTGGGTATCAGTACAGAACTAAAAGGAGTCTTGACTCTTCATGCTGTAATCAAAATTAAAGTCAAGGAGGATTGTAGACCTAAGCAAGAAAGCTAAAACTTGAGGAAAATATTTTTATTACACTGAGTGAGGGGAGCATTTCAGAAAGGACAGAAATAGCTCTAACCATAATGCAAAAATTGATAAATGTGCCTTTAACAACATTAAGGCTATCATCAAAGGCCAACTTTAAGAAAATGAAAAGATAAGCCACAGCATGGGAGAAAATATTTGCAGTTCATGTATCTGACACAAGACTTAAATATTAAGTATGTTTAAATAATTCCCACAAGTAGATCATAAGAAGATAAACAGTCTCCCCTAAAAATGGGCAGAAAATTCACAAATGTCCAATGAACACATGGAAAGATTATAATTTGTGAACAGGGAAACACAAATTTAAATGTGATACTACATCACATGAACTATGGCATTTGAAATTTAAAAGACAGACACAACAATTATTGGTGAGGTTGTCAGCAACCAAAATTCTGATCCACTGCTAATGGGAGGAGAAGATGGTACAACCAATTTTGAAAACTGCTTGGCAGTTTCTTATGTAGTGGAACAATATCTACTCTGTGACGTGACAATTCCATTTCTAGATATTTAGCCAAGGAAAATGAAAATATATGTACATTGTAAGAGCTGATTAATAGTATGTATAGTAACCTTTATTCTGAAATAGAGATGCAAACTATGATTTTTCAGATGAAAAGCTTTTCATGAATGCAACTCACATAATAAACTTAAATAGTATTACAAAAATAATATTTTAATAACAGCATACTAAATAGATTCCTGCATACATGTGGATACCTTTAAGATAATTGTCATCTTTACTAATCCTTTTACTTTGTTGTTTAAAATCTTTCTTGGAGTGTCTGAGTGGCTCACTCAGTAAGCATCCGACTTTGGCTCAGGTCATGATCTCGCAGTTTGTGAGTTCAAACCCCATGTCAGGCTCTGTGCTGACAGCTCGGGGTCCTGGAGCCTGCTTCAGATTCTGTGTGTCCTTCTCTCTCTGCCCCTCCCTTCCTCACACTCTGTCTCTGTCTCTCTCTCAAAAATAAACGTTAAGAAAAAAATAAAATGTTTCTTTAATCTTTTTTTAAATAACTCAATAGTTTAAAAGGACTAAAAATTACCGTGTTTGTTACTAAATCCCTAGTTATTTACTTTCTTATGGTGTTTTTGAAATGAATATAAGTAATTAAGATATATACGTACAAATTTGTAGAAATATGTCATTGTGTGGCATGTTGCCTGGTGGGTGCTTGTATCTTGTCTAATGGAGGCTCAGTGAATATTTACTGAATATATGTTTTTAAATATGTTTTATGTGTGTGTGCATGTGTGTATATACACACATATCAGCTATAGTGCATGTGGCTTTAGAGTCTCATTCACGTAATTACTGTTTTTCTTTTTTAATCTTTGGTATTTTTAAACTTAATACCTCTGAGCATCGTATAAATATTGATTTAAACTGTTATTGATATTTTTCCGAGGCTTTAAAGAAACAAGTTACCCTTTGAATTTGAAAACTCTTTATTCCAAGTTATTGCAATGTAACAAAAGCATTCTAGTTACTGTTTTGAAATCTAAAGTGAAGTGATTTTTAAAGATTGTTCTAAATTAAGAAGACTAAAAACTTATTTATATAGTCCTAAGTGCTTCCAAACATCTGCAGTTCAAAGTACATAATTCACATTGACACCAAAGTGTAGCATCTGTTTTGACTGGAAGAGTCTGTTATTTTTTGTCTGCAAAGGAAAGAATTGTATAGCATCCAAGGAGTGACGTTTGATTGTATGCAGTCAAAATGGTCCGTGACTGAAAGCAGATTGTACAAGAGAAACGGGAGCTGTTTAAAAACTTATACAATATTAGAAAACTTTTTGTTAAAAACTTAAGGCATATTAATCTTTCGGAAAGAGCACAGAGTAAAACAGTGTAAAACAATGTATTATCTGCTTGATATAATTCTTCATTATTTACAACAGCAAGTAAAAGGAAATTACTGCTGAAAACAGATCTTGTATTAAAAATGGGCCAAATCATTTTATGATAATTTTTATAAATTTTTATATTTTTTATGTTTTTATAACAATTTTTATATTTTATATGTTTAGTTCACTCGCACTGTAGAATTAATTGTTTATAGAGAAAATTTTAATCCTTTTTTTCTTATCAGTGAACCTACAGACCACAGAATCTCTGAGCCCCTGAGATATTTTTACCATGCTACAGCTGTCCATCTTTTTTTTATCTCTATCCCCCTCTCATTTATTCTTTCTCATGTTATTTTGAAGGAAATACCAGATATAATATCCTTTTTATCTGTAACTTTTATTGTGTATTTCTTTTTTCTTTTTTTAAGTGTATTCATGTTGAGAGAAAGAGAGAGTGAATGAGGAGAGGGGCGGAGAGAAAGGGAGAGAGAGGATCCCAGCAGGCTCTCCCAGAGCCCTCCACAGAGCTCAAACTCATGACCTGAGTTCGTGAAGATCATGACCTGATCTGAACTGTGAGATCATGACCTGAGCTGAAACTGAAAGTTGGACTCTTAACCAACTGAACCACCCAGGCGCCCCTTACATTGTGTATTTCTAAAAGATATGAACTGTTGATTATAACCACAGTATCATTATCACAACAAAAATATTAACAAAGAGTATTGTGAAGCATCTGATCAGTTTTCAAATTCCAGTCATTCCATAAATATCATAACTTTCTTCTTTGTTTGAATCTGTATTTAATAAGAATTACACATTGCAAATGACTGAATTGACTCTTAACACTATTTTTAATTTATAGATTCCCTTTCTATCTCTTTTTGTCCTTGGAGTTTATTTTTTAAACACATTGAGTCCGTTTTCTTGTAGTTTCCCAGTTTATTGATTGCATCTCTGCAGTGTCATTTAATGTATTCCTCTCTTCTCTGTAAGTATCTATAGGCTTGATCAGATTTAGATTACTGTTTGTTACCAAGACTGCTTTACAGGTAGTTTTGTGTTTTATCTGGGAATACATGTTGGTTTGTGAAGGAACTACGTGAGTTATTAACAGGTCTCAGTGGTCTATTAATGATCTCAGTATATTAGTATCTCTTAGTTTATTAATGACTTCAAAATTGTGATACTCTAATACTCCTTTTTTTTTATTAGCTTGGATGCTTCCATAGCCATTTTCTTATCTATTCTTTGACTACCCAGTGGTAAAGTTTATATAAGAAAGGGTAGATAAATTCTTGGCTTATAAATTCCCCCACAGTGCTAATTAGTTTTTTAAACATTTTATTGTAATTATAAATTTAATAATTTAAACATACTCTGTGTGTTACAGTATATTTCACTTACTATCCCTATTGGTGATCATATTGTCTCATCTTTAGCTACAGGAGAGCTTTTCAAGTTTTCTACTGAGTGCTCTCTGAGTCTCTTTGATAATTTCTTAGTCCTGATTAATACAAAACTTCTGCTAAGAACATGTGTTCTTGGATCATATTCTATATTTCTTGTCCCAGACCTGGAGTCAGCCATATATCCATGGAGTCCTATATTTTTAGTAGGAAATGGTACTTGAAACTCATAGGGTAGGTGCTAAAAGTACTCATTGCTACCGGATTTCCTGTTATTTCTATCTTTTTCAATGGGCAGAACTGGGAAATACACAAACACACATATTTTTTAAAGGTAAAACCCTTTGTATCCTCATACTGATTCTTCAGTTCAATTTCTGAACTAAAAGGTTTTTTATGTATTTTATCTTTCGTCTTTATTTTCATCTCATTTGATGTGAGCCCTAGTTCCCAAGGGCACTGTAACAGTATACAGATAGCATTTACTTAAGTTCAATTAAAAGATGTTTAAAAGATGTAAGAAATCTCCTAAGTCTCAATTTATTCATTAGAACTTTTAAGAATATTAATATTTGGCAGAATATGATCAGGGAAAGTATTATTTTTAATTATGTTAGTTCAAAATGAAACTCTAAAACCATGGAAGATGTTATGTAATACTTGATCTAGCAACATGCATTTTCTCTAGCATTTGTCTTCTTTCTTTTCGTTCATTAAAGTAGGGAGGATCACTAAACAACTTGAAAGTGTAGTCCTTTAGGACACTTGCTAGTTTGAGTGGTCCCTGGGCCTTATCTTCTATCCCTCTTGTACTTCATGGCCGTGGAAACTGAGCCCAAGTATGCAATGTGGATAAATGCCCTCAGGTCAACAGTAGCTTTATTGTTCTTAAGTTACACTTCTCTGTTTGACTACAGTGTTTCATATTTTGTGTATTATGTAAGTAGGAAAGAAGTCTCTATCCCTGGGTTATTTCTGATTTCCTACTTACTTCCTTACTTAAATAGGTGGTCAACTTGTGACCATGACTTCTCACTTTCTTCAAGCACACCCTTGACATTTCTACCTTTCCTCCTGTGTTCTTCCTCTTTTCCTTCATTCAACTTATAAAATCATGTTCCCCGAATAAGCCCAACTCAGATGTCATCAGCTCCATGAGACATTCTTTTATCCCATAGCCAAAATTATCTCCCCCACATTTGTAACCTCATAAGTCATAGTCATTCTGTTTAAGTACTTAATATGTAATAATTTTGTATTAAAATCAATTGAAAATGTAGAGGTTAATTCTAGTAAAGAATACTTCTGCTGGATTGTGATGCTCACTGCTATGTCTTACTCGTTTTCATGCCTCATGATTTGTGTCTTCACAAAACACATTTATGTTTTGGTTGCATTTATGAGCAAATATTTGAATTGTTACAGGCAAAATGGGACAGATATAAATCATGTGTAAATCATGTGTCCCTTCCAAATGAAGGCCAAATGATGTAATGTCACAAAGGTTTCACTCAAATCATTTTTAAAATGTGGTAAGTAATTTTTTAAAATCTTATTTATTTATTTTGAGAGAGTGAGTGAGTGGGGTAGGAGCAGAGAGAGAGAGAGAGAGAGAGAGAGAGAGAGGGAGAGAGAATCTCAAGAGAGAGAGAGAGAGAGAGGGAGAGAGAATCTCAAGGAGGCTCCATGCTGTCACACAGAGCCCAAAGTGGGACTTGATCCCATGAACCATGAGATCATGAGATGAGCCGAAATCAAGAGTTGGATGCTTAACTGACTGAGCCACCCAGGCACCCCTAAAAACGTGATAAGTGATTCAAGTTGTCACACAGCACATGTTGGAATATTCATGGCAACATGAAATGATCTGCCACTATATTATATTTGACTATAATATAGTCAGCACTATATTTGCAGAACTTAATTTCAACAAAACTTTATCTGGTAAATTAAATTAATATTTTAAAAATCTTGATTTTGTGATTATTATTTTACTTCATTTATAAATATATTTTGGTTTTATAGTTGTATTATATATTCATGAGGCATGTATATTCAATGTTGTAAAACATCATTCTATAATTTAAGTCAATATCAGCAGTTTGGTATGACATTTCTTTTAAAAGGATTTGTGGGGCACCTGGGTGGTTCAGTCGGTTAAGCATCACAACTCTTGATTTTGGTTAGGGTCATGATCTCACAGTTCATGGGATCAAAGCCCTGATCTCTGCACTGATAGCACGGAGCCTGCTTGTAAATCTCTTCCTCTCTCTGCCCCTCTCCTGCTCACGTGCACATGTGCACATGCACGCTCTCAAAATAAATACACAAACTTAAAAAAATTAAAAATATAAAAAGATTTGTATATTACTAGGTTTGAGAAATACTGATATGGGCTAAATATTACAGAGGTCAGAGGCAAAAAAATCAATGTTAGATGCCAAATTGGATTATGACTGTATCTTGATTATTTTGTAATAATGATTTTTAATTCATTAGGACAACCAGCCACTTGTCAACTAATATAGAATTAACTTTGTATAGGTATTTACTTACTGGTTGTTACTTAAATATCCTAATTTTTTTAATTTTAATTTTTTAGTAATGTCTACTTCCAGCGTGGGGCTCAAAATCACAACCAAGAGTCCCATGTTCTATCCAACTGAGCCAGCCAGGCATCCCTTAAATATTCTGACTTACAAATAGATAAATTAAGGAGTGATTTTTTAACTTTTTTCCTGAAAGATGGCTTTAGTACTTTATTCCTTTAGCTAATCCCCCCCCATGTATCTTGATATGGTCCTGAATTACAGCACATCACTTTATAATTATTGTGTAAAATGTTCAATATATTTATATGAAGATCTTGTATTCAAATGTCATAGTTCAATTATTTTTTAACATCGGTGCCCATTTATGCTTTTATTTATAATTTCTTTTTTTTACTTATATTCTCATATATTTCCTGTAGGTCAGAATGTCATTTCATGTTTGTTATCACTTGTTTTACTTAAAAATAAGGTTTAGCCAAAATAGAAATGAAAAACATTTGTTTCCTTAGTTGTTTCCAAACCTATAGCACTATAGTTACTACTTTCTTCCTTACACAATTGCTTCCTTAGATATTTCTAAAAATCTGGAAAACCTCTTAATACATATTTTATAATTGCTATTTTAAAAAATTTAATAAAAATTCATCACAGAATACCATATTGAGGTTTACTTAGAACCCCATGTGATTTTTAGATGTTTTTATTCAGCCAAGAGATACCTAATAAAAACCATTTGATCAATGAAGAAAATAATTTTAAATGTAGTTTGATCTTAATTTTATGAAAGCACAAAGTATTTTTCTAACTCATGGTAATATTTAGATTAATAAAAGATAATTGCAATTGAATTGCCAGAGTACTATAAACAATATTATTTTGTTCTTATTCATCATTACTTTTAACTTACTATTCTTATTGCGGAAGATACCTTGTCTTTTAGTGATTGCAGTGGTATTATTTACATTAATTCATATGGCTTGTTTGAAAAAAAAATGCTATAACTCCTTTACTTAATGGGATTCTTCCCTTGTGGCAGTGCAAACGGCTAGAGCAGGAGCTTCATCATCTGAAAGAGCAGAACCAGACTTCAGCAAACAACATGAGACATCTGACTGCTGAAAACAATCAAGAACGTGCTCTGAAGGTAAATCTCTGTTCCTTCTTACAGGCAAATTAAGGTTGTAAGCCCTTGGTGCCAGCTTTCTGTGCTGCATATATCAGTTGTGTACATTTCCGCAGAAGTGAGCTGTGGTGTTTGCCAACAACCCCTTCTTTAAACACAGATACAGCACCCTTCTGTTATGGTATTATTTTATTTCGTGTTATGTGTACATGAAAACAACATATTTTCTGAATTTTGAGTGATGGTATATTAGTACTTTGGGTTCATTCTGTTTCTGATTTTACAATATATTTTTACCTTTTGTAGTTAATAAAAAGTGGCCACACTATAAAAGAAAAAAAATTAAACCATGAGCCTTTTCTTCACATCAATATTTATTACACTAATCTTGTAATATTATTAACTCACAGAAGTGACTCTCCCTGAAGGGTATGTGAATATATTTGGGAATTGAAATAGTACTTAAAATGTTACTTATTACAAAAAAAAAAAAAAAAAAAGGAAGAAGATAGTGTACCAGAACTTGAAACAAGCGTACATTTCATGATAAGAGGTTCTGTTTCATTTTAGTATAGATCCAATAATCATGAAAATAGATCCAACATCGTTTTTATTCTACTAATTATATATTTTTTTCTTATTGTACTTAAGACTTTCCATTCTCCCTTTTCATTTTTGTCCCAATTCCTAGCATAGTACCTATGACACAGTAGTGGTTCCTGCCCTCAAGGTGCTTACAGTCTCATTAACTGCTTAAAAATAAAAACAAAACCACATCTATAGGAAACAGAAAAGATTCATCATTGTCATGATTGTGCAGTAAGAAAAAATATGCTATCAAGAAAATTGTACTTTGTTTTCTTAAATTCTCTTTTTGCTACAGTTTGCAGGATAGTATTACAGCATTAGCAGGATAACTCACTAAGCCAGGATTATCTACCAAAATTAGAAAAATGGTGACATTTTGAAGTGGAAAATATTTTAGTCTGTCAAAAAGTGTGAAGTTTGGTTGAAGTCAGATTTTTCTGTAAATGTGTTTAGCTTCATTTTGAAATTCTCAGTGAGTAATTAGGAGCCTATGATAACTTTGTTGTCATTGTTTAATGCACTTTCTCCTCTTTTCTCTCAAATTCATAGATAGACTAGAGCAATAAGGGGAAAAGAAAAGAAATTTAGATTCTTGATCATTTTTTAATTACACCAAGGAATTTAACATTATTTGAGTAAAATTTAGTATAATCATTTTTTCCAGTGTATACTTGCAAATCAAAAGAAGGATTGTTTTAAAGGCAGCTTACATTATATATGCCAATTTATTATCAGCATCAGGGGACAGATTTCATGTGCCATATATGATATGGCTATTCTTGTGTAAAACAGACCTAAAATTAAAATTCTAGTCTGTTAAGTACATAATAATACCATAGTCCTTCTTCTGGATTTTTTGTTGTGTATTTATGTTAAATTGAGGAGGGCACCTGTTGGGATGAGCACTGGGTGTTGTAGAGAAACCAATTTGACAATAAATTTCATATAAAAAATAAATAAAATAAATATATAAAAAATAAATTGAATTAAATGGCACCTGCTACCTGTGGAGAAAAAGAAATGTACATTTCTAAGAGGTTATTAAAATTAGAAGGTAAGATATAGAACAAAAAAAAACCCTGGAAATTTAAACCCAAAACAAAACCCCTATAAAATAGAAATCTGTATAAATTATGGACTATATAAAACAATATATAAACAAAGCTACGTTTGAATCCTTTTTTTAGTTATTTTATGCCAATTTTCTCATGAGAAACCTTGAATTTATATTATATATCTGCTTTATTCTGAATCATTTTTTAAAATTATTCTTACCTTCTAGGGATTTTGTTCTGTTTTTGGTGCTTTGGGTGTTGCATTCTGTATCTTCAAGTTGCCATATAAGTTCTGAATAATAAGTTTATTATCAAGCTGTCTAATGAATCAGTTGTTTGTGTACTTTCTCAGCAGTATGCCTATCTTTTATGGCACACTTACAATTATTTTTGTGTTTGTTAACTCATTCAATATTTAGTTACTATGTAAATAAGCTTTAGGGAGAAATTTTTTAAAAGAGTCACTGTCTCTAGGGACCTTCAGTCAGTCAATAATATTTCTAGTATTTTATTATAAAAAGTACTGTTATTGATATCAGTAAAAGGTAAATTTGATTAGGATGAGAGCTGAAAAATTTATGCTTTATTTAATTGTGTAATGCTGAAATTCATAAAGGAAACAGTCCTAGTGATATGTTTGGGAAAAATCCAAGTTAATGGTCATACATTATATAGGACTTTCCAGTAGATTAAGGCAAATACATGATTATCATACAAAGAAATACTTTTTAATATTATAGTGCTGTTCAAATAATAAATCTTTGTTTATTCTGATAACCTGGGAATTCTTTCTAAATTAGTTCTGGTGGTAGAGGATAAAATTGGTCATTTGATGATCATATACGTTATTTTTAAAGTAGCATGGGATTATACCAGCTAAATTTGCTAAGATGGAATTTCCCCCTAATTTTATAGCGTTTGCAGTGTTCCCTAATAACAAGTAAAACACACTGGTATGTATGGGATGAAGGGCTAAATTTATACTGATACCAGTCTATAGCATAATAGTTAATTTAATAAAAGCTTATTTTCTCATTTAAAGTACATTTTAACCATTTATGTGAGGAAATTGGTTTCTTGTGAAACACAATTTTGGATATTTAATATTTTTAAATAAATTTAGATCAGCCATAAATATGCAGACATCAAACTTACTGAGAAATTTCATGTATACTGCCTTCTTTTCCTCTTTCATTTTATTTATTTACCTTCTTTATCATATGTCTTTCACTTCCTACAATTGGACTTCTCCACTGTAATTCCATTGAAAGCCATTCTTTCTTAGATTATAAATGACCTCTGGTGATTAAACCTGTGAAACTTATTATTTATTCTACTCAGCATCCCAGTCAGTGTAACTAGAACACATTTCAATTTTGTTGGCCCTGCCCTTTTGAAATACTTTCCTGTGGTTCTCTATTGCTATATCATTTTTCTTCTTCGAATGGTGTTCTTTAGTTGGTGCCTCTTTTTCTACCTATTCCCAAGTTGTGTGATAAGTCCCTTATTATTCTTAAAAAAAAATCTTTATTCATTTATTTTTTTTTAGAGCAGTTGTAGATTGGCAGCAAAATTAAGCAGAGAGTGCAGAGTTCCCACATACCTCCTGCCTTCACACATGTAAATGCCCTCAGCATCCAGCTCCATATTTGTATATTTGTTACACTCCATGAATCTATATCAGTTTTGCCCACAGTCCACAGTTTACATTAAGGGTCACTCTTAGTGCTGTACATTTTACAGATTTTAACAAAGGTACATTACATGTATCTACTGCTGCAGTATCATATAGAAGAGTTTCACTCTAGAAATCCTCTGTGTTCTACCTATTTATTTTTCTCTCCTCCCACTATCTGCCACCCATTAATCTTTTTATGGTCTCCGTAGTTTTGCCTTTTCCAGAATGTCATTTAGTTGGAATCATACATTATGTATTCATTTAAACTTTCTCTATATTTTTTGATGGCTTCATAGCTCATGTCTTTTTAGTGTTTAGTATTCCATTTTCTCGATGTACCACAGTTTATTTATCTACTCACCTACTGAAGGACATCTTGCTTGCTTCCAGAATTTGGCAACTTTGAATATGAAATGAAAATGAAGTATGAAAGTTTCTATAAACATCCATTTGCAGAATTGTTTGTGGACATAAAATTTTCAGCTCATATGGAGAAATACCAAGGACTCAATTGCTGGGTTGTATGATAAGAATGTTTAGTTTTGGAAGAAACTACCAAACTATCTTCCAGAGTAGCTGTACTATTTTTCATTCCTACCAATAATGAATTTGATTTGTTTCTCCACTATCTCGCCAACACTTGCAGTTTCTTTTATTGTAGACTTGTTTCTTCTAATTTCATCCATTCCTGCACTATCACCTGTTGTTTATATCCTAATGACTATCTCGTCTGCCCTTCCACTTGGATATCTTAATGTTTCCTTAACCACAACAAGTTTGAAAACAAATCCCTAATTTGACTCCCTAAGTCTTTTCTCCCCAGAAAGAAGTCAGGACCTGAGTCTAACACTATTGACTGTATGACTTAACATTTATTCCCAATCATATTCTCCTTTGTTTGTCTTTACTATAGAACCAGGAGAAGTTAAACACTTTCTCAGCCTTTCTTTTTGCTAATATGACATAAGAGAAATTCAACAGGGTAGAGAGAAGTTGGAGTGTCTCTGGAAAAGTTTTTGTTTCCTTCATGTAGGACTGATACAGCAGGCATCTTATTACCTTAAACACTTACTGCTGCCTGGAACTACATCAACCATCTTATAGCCATGAAGAAAACACCAGAACTGGCCATTAACATTATTGAGCCCCTTAGCCAATGAGCTACTTTGAGAACATTAAGCATCTATACCCTGATTTCTTTTTCTGGTAATAGATATACCTTATATTTTAAATCACTTAATAGTTTTCTGTTATTTACTTCCAAATTGATCAATTAACATCTATTAATTAATGATACTACCATACTCCTTAGACACGTAGGTTAATATAATTGACATAACCTTCATGTTCTTTTAGGCTGTCATCCACCACAAAGCAGTCAGACATTCAGTCCTGTCAATTCTGCAACAATGATTTCTCTCCTATTTTCCTTTCTATTTTTATTGTCCTACCCCTACCCTATGTCAAATTCATGATCTAGATAATAATACTACAAGCATATCTCATTTTATGGTGCCTCATTTTATTGCACTTTACAGATAATACATTTTCTTCACATTGAAGGTTTGTGGCACCTCTGTATCCCAAGCAAGTCTTTTGGTGACATTTTTTTCAACTTTTTGTCTCTGTGTCACATTTGATAATTTTTGTGCAATATTTCAAATTTTTTCATTAGAATTATATTTGTTGTGGTGATCTGTGATAAGTGATTACAACTCACTAAGATCAGATGATGGTTAGTGTTTTTTACCAATAAGGTTTTTTTTAATTAAGGGTATACACATTGTGTTTTTTTAGACACAATGCTATTGCACATTTAATAGACTATAGTATAGTGAAAACATAATGCTTATATGTGCTGGGAAATTAAAAAATTCATTTGACTCGCCCTATTGCAATATTCACTTTATTGCAGGTGTCTAGAATATTTCCAAATACAATATTTCCAAAGTATGCCTGTACCCTCCTAACTTTTCTGTCCTTGGTTTCTCACCTCTCTAACCAGTTGTTACTTTCATTAGCCATCATTCTAAAACAGAAGGGACACTTCACTACTCAAAAACTTTCATTGTCTTGCATTTTCAACAATGACCCTGAATGACCCTTATAAAAACAATGAAAAAGGATGACTAAAATGTATATTTTAAGTATATTTTACAACAACATTATAGAAAAGACAGGAAGATAAGGAATTTACAAAGACCTAAAACAAAGTAGAAATGAGAGCAGGGGACATGAGAAGTAAGTGATTGCCTGAAGTTGTCTTTTACTCTGAGAGCATTTGTCAGACCTCGGTGAATTTTCCATTTTAATGGTTTCAAGGGCAAGACAAACAAGAGGCAGAGCCTGGAGCCTGTTTAAGCCAGAGAGTGTAATGAGATACCCTCTCTTGAAGCTGGTATCATAATGGCCACACCATTAGTGTTTAGGTGAACAAGAGTCAAGCCCTTCATACAAAATAAGGTAACAAAGGAATTTGACTTTCCTGACTGTGGAGGAGAGGAAATTGCTCAGAATTCATCATCCTTGGCCAGCTTTAAGGCAGGTTTTAGCACCACACAGGTTGCCTGAATTCTTGCTATCTGTGTAACTCTAAAAGCTGAGGATTTAACTGAAGTAGTCCTACCCTGGCAGGACCCATAGACAACAGACCAAAGCAAATTACCTTCCAATTAACCTCTAATATTTCTTATAGATAAAATTTCAAAGACCCAGAGCTATCAAAAAACACATAAGAGAAGAAGGCACTTCTAATGAAAGTTAGTAAAAACATAAGGCAGCAGAATCATATACTAAAACAACAAATAGTTTAGGTATTCTAATTATCAGTCACAGAATATAATATAAATGTTTAAGTAGTATCTTTAAAAAGAGATGCTTAAAAATAAGAGCAAGGAAAATAGCTAAAAATGATCAAGTGAATTTGGAAAGCCAAATGAGATTGAATTTACAGAAATTGATAAAAAAATTTAAACAGCAAATAGGTTTAACACAATGTTAAGAAACTGTTAATGAACTGGAAGATATATCTAAACCAAGTATGGAAATGGAAGCCAGAAAGAAAAATATAAAATGTTAAAAGACACAAAAGATAGAGTGAAAAGATCTAAAATCTATTTGGAATTCTAGAGTAGATAATATAGGGAACAGGGAAAGGCAAGATACAAAGAAATCATGACTGAGTATCTCCCAGAATTGTCAAGTGACACAAGCCTCAGATCTAGGAATACCAAATCAATTCTAAGTATGATAAATTAGAAGAAACTACAGAACGTGAAAGTTAAAGCTCTTAAAAACAACCATTAGAAAAGACCTATTTGGGGCACCTGGGTGGCTCAGTCAGTTGAACTACCAACCCTTGATTTTGGCTCAGGTCGTGATCCCAGAGTCATGGAACTGAACCCCGCATTGGGATCTGCACTGAGTGTGGAGCTTGGTCTGTCTGTCTGTCTGTCTGTCTGTCTCTCTCTCTCTCTCTCTCCCTTGCCCCTCTCCCCTTCTTGTGCACTCTCTCTCTCTAAAAGAAAAAAAAATAAAGAACAGCCAAAACATTTAAAAAAAAAAAAGATATTTAACAAAGAAATGGCATTTAGACTCACTGACTTCTCAATGGTAATAATGGAATAATATCTTAAATACCCAGAAAGTAGCAATGGGAATAGTTCCTTAAATATACAGAGAGAAAAGTAACTGTCAAGGGCAAGAGTAAAATAATGGTCAGATAAATAAAAAATTTCAGTTGCTTTCTATTACGTATAGCATATAATCCAAACCTCCGAAGTGTGGAATTTAAGATTCTGCACTACAATTTTAGCCTGCGTTTTATTTTCCGTCTTTCTTTCTTTGTTTTTCTTTCTTTCTCTTTTCTTTTTCTTCCTTTCTGTCTTTTTTATTTTTTTTAAGTTTTTAAAGTTTTTATGTTAATTCCAGTTAGTTAACATACATTGTTATAGTCAACATTTCCATAATGGGCAATTCAACAATTCCATACATCACCCTGTGCTCATCACAAGTGCACTCCTTAATCCCCATCACCATTTAACCCATCTTTCTACCTACTTCCCCTCTGGTAACCATCAGTTCTCTATTATTTCTTGGTTTCTCTCTCTCTCTCTCTCTCTCTCTCTCTCACTTTCTCTTTTTTTTTTTTTTGTTTCTTTTGCTCTTTTGTTTCTTAAATTCCACTATGAGTGAGATTATATGGTATTTGTCGTTCTCAGACTGACTCATAGCGTTATACTCTATAACTCCATCTGTATTGTTCCAAATGGCAAGATATTCTTTCTTTTTTTTTTTTTTCCAACGTTTATTTATTTTTGGGACAGAGAGAGACAGAGCATGAACGGGGGAGGGGCAGAGAGAGAGGGAGACACAGGATCAGAAACAGGCTCCAGGCTCCGAGCCATCAGCCCAGAGCCTGATGCGGGGCTCGAACTCCCAGACCGCGAGATCGTGACCTGGCTGAAGTCGGATGCTTAACCGACTGCGCCACCCAGGCGCCCCAAGATATTCTTTCTTATGGCTGAGTAATGTTCCATTATATATATGTACACACTACATCTTTATCCACTCATCTGTTGGTGGTCAGTTAGGCTGCTTCCATAGTTTGGCTATTGTAAATAATGCTGCAGTAAACACAGATATGCTTGTATCCCTTTGAATTAGTGTTTTTGTATTCTTTTACTTTGTGTTTTACTTTCTTTTTCTTTCTTTCTTTTTTTTTTTTTTTTACCATTTCTCTTTGTAGTCTTGATAAACCCCAACCATCCCCACTACTTCCTAAACATGTCATGTTTTTTAATTCCTCTGGTCTTTACTTTTGTTATGACTGTTATTTAATTCTGTCTCTAATATTAATTGGTTGTTTACATGTCATCTCTAAATCAAAAATTTCTTAAGCATACGGGATCATAGCTTTTTCATGTTGCTCTTCTCTTGGAATTTAGCACATGATTGAACTCAATATATAATCAGTAAGTTTTTTAAATTAGAAACCAGTTTTAATCTGTCCTAGTTGAAATCAACATTTATTTTATTTACTTATTTATTTCATGTTTATTTTTGAGAGAGAGACAGAGAGAGCGTGATTGGGGGAGGGGCAGAGAGAAGCAGACAAAATCCTAGAGTTAGGCTTGATTTCTCTTTCTTACATTCCACATTCCATCTGTAAACAAATTCTCGTGGCTCTACTTTTGATGCATGTCAAGAATTCGGTCACTTCTCATCACTTCCACTGCTACTACTGTCTTTCAGGCCTCCGTCATCTCTTGCCTGGATTTTACAAAAGCCTACTAATGGTTTCTTAGTTCCATCCTTGCTCTCCTCTATTCTCAACACAGCCTCCAGGATATTCCTATTAAAATATAAATTAGATTATATTACTCCTCTGCCAAGAACCTTTCAGTGGCTGCCATTTCACCCTGAAGATAAACCTACAAGACCTCTTGATCTGGACCTCAGTTTCCTCCTTGTCACCATCCTTTGCTTAGTCACATTCCTTTCTTGCTGTTCCACAAATATACCAGGCACCCTCATATCAGAAGGTCTTTTTGTACTTTCTGTTCCTACTCCCAAGGATCACTCGCCCCACCCCTCCCCCACCCCCAAATATTCACATGGCTTACTTTCTTAACTCCTTCAAGTCTCTTCAAATGCCACCTTTCATTGAGGTCTTCCCAAGCATTTTCTCAATCCTCTTCCCTGTTTTTACTCCAGAGTACTTATCTTCTAAGGAAGTATACATTTACTTATTTATTATTTTCATATTCTGTTCTCTTGGTAGAAATAACTGCTCCATGAGATCAAGGATTTTTGGTTACTTTATACACTTCTGTATCTATTGATGATATTAAAAATATTTGACAGTAAGTAAGAGATACTGACCAACTGTAACAGATGCCAGCTCTTAACAGTTTGTATGGTTGTATCTATGCATAGCAGCTGAAAACCAGCTCTGGCTGGATCTCCTACAAGTACATATAATAGCCATTGAATAAGTATCTCTTAAGTGAATTAGTGCTACACATGCAATTTAGTATCCAGCTTTCCCTACTTAACACTTCATAACCATTCTCCAGTATACTTACTCTATAAATATCACCTTAATGTATGACGTAATTTGCAATGTATGGATGCACCATAACTAACTCTTCCCTTAGTATTAAATATTTAGGTTTTTTGTAGCTTTGTATTTTATGAACAGCACTGTGAAAAATATTTTTGTGTATTTTAGTATGCTGTGTATTTTAAAATTGTGTATTTTAATATTTAACTGTAGCTTAGCAAACAAATTTTGATTATTTTTTCAAATTTTTAGTTTTAGTAATGCAAATCATTTTAAAAGCCAAATGATTCTATAAGGGTTCTAATAAAAAAATAACAGTCAGCCTCCTTATCTCTCCTGATTTCTGCTCCGCAGAAAAAAATCACTCTCAACTCTTTCAGCTGTTCCTTCTGTATTTGCACTCTATTTCTAAATTTCTAAATGAATATCTTATACTAGTTTTCATTTTTTGTTATTATTAATTGACTTCCTACTATAAAGATGAAGATTTAGCTTTCTCTTAGATTAGTGCTGGTTGTGACCCTCTAAATCAACTGGGTGACAGTTCTCCCATGGGTTTTTTTGTATTTCTACATGTCTGTGAGCAGAGGCACAATTGACCTTTGTTCTGAAATATGTTCTAGAGAATATTTGCTTAGCAAACAGCCTTGGAAGATAGAGATAGTGTCTCCCTCTGTAGCAGAGGGCAGATTTGTTTACTGTCCAATGTAAAAAAAACAATGTCTCCCTCGGAAGCAAAGGTCAGGCAGGTTTGCTAGCAGCATATTATAAAAGATTTGGCTTCCCTAAGTTTGGAGTTCCTTAGCTGTAATGCAGTCCCGCTGTGTGTGCAGTATATAACTGTTCCCCTCCACATTGCCCCCATGGGAGTTGCAGGGCAGAGACCCCGATACAAACAGGAAGCTTATGCTGTTTGTGCTGTGTCTGAGTAAAGTTCTCTGTAATGCAGAATTCTTGTCTTCTGCCAGTATGCATGAAACTGGCAGGCTAATTTGTTAGCCTGCAAGTAGGATAAAAATACTTCACTCTTCACAGTTCTTATAAAGCCACATTTCCTTTCTTTTTCAGTATTACGTCTTCCTCAGAATTATGGTTTGGATTTTTTTGTTTGTATAATGTATATCTATCACTAGTACATCTGTACCCTCTCTACTAAATAAAAATATCTTGTTAATACCTTCAAATATTTCAGGTGACCTAAAACTATTTTTTTTGTTTGAGGATCTGAACTGATTATTCTATATAAGACATTACTAGTCTTGGAACCTACCTCCAGTGTCATTCTGTGGCTACCTTTAATTTCTCCTATGTTAGATCACCTGTTTCCTGTATCTCATTTTTTTTCTTGCTTGACTTTTTCATTTTGATGGAGCACACTTTCTAATAGTTTCCTGAGAAAGGATACATGTAAGTTAAAATTTTAAAGACTGTATGGTATTTCTTCAAGATAGATTTCTAGAAGTAGAGTACTTGAATAACAGAATGAACATTTAAATTCAAATTCCTAGACTCATTTTCAGGGTTAAAATATTCGACAGAATATTTGACAAGGACCCCAAAACCTTGCACTTTAATGTTATTATTTTTAAAACTTTTTAAAATTGAATTTCTCTTTTAAATTTTATGCATCCATTAAAACCACAGTGAAATACCATGTCACATCTATACAATGGCTAAATGAAAAATACAGGGGTGCCCAGGTAACTCAGTCTGTTGAGCATCCAACTCTTGATTTCAGTCCAGGTCATGATCCCAGGGTTGTGGAATTGAACCCCGCATCAGGCTCTGTGCTGAGTGTGGAACCTACTTAAGATTCTTTCTCTCCCTTGCCCCTTGACCCACTCACACTCTCTCTCTCAAAAAAAAAAAAAAAAAACCCAAAAAACAAGAAACACACACACACACACACACACACACAGATGTTGACAAGATGTGCAGAAACTGAATCTCTTACATACTACTGGTGGCAATATAAAATTATTACAGCCACTCTGGGATAGTTTGCCACATTTAACATGTAACCCAACTATTGCACTCCTCAGTCTTACCCAGAGAAATGAAAGTTTATGTTCACAAAAATCTTATACAGAAATGTTCATAGCAACTTTTTTTGTTATTGCCCAAAACTAGAAAGAAAGCTAGATATCCATTAGGGGGTCAGTGGATCAACATCCATGCAATCAACTATGACTCAGCAATAAAAAAGAGCAACTTATTGATACCTGCAGTGCCTTTTATGGTTCTCATTATGCTGAATGGGAAAAGCCAATAGCAAAGGGTTATATCTATGTGATCTCAGTTATATAACAGTCCCAAAGTGACAAAATCATTATGATGGAGAACAGATCAGTGGTTTCTTAGACTTAGGTAGAAGATCAGAGTTTGACAAAAACTGGGTGGCTCAGTTGGTTAAGCTTTGGACTTCAGCTCAGGTCATGATCTCACGGTTTCTGAATTGGAGCCCCGCATCAGGCTGTGTGCTGACAGCTTGGAGCCTGGAGCCTGCTTCAGATTCTGTGTCTCCCTCTCTCTCTGCCCTTCCCCACCCCCCCATCTTGCACTCTCTCTGTCTCTCAAAAATAAATAAACATTTAAAAAATGTAACTTTCTGGATCCTAGGTATTAGCATCATCCCTACTATTGGGTTTTAGTAAATACTATTATTTCGTATTTAAGTAGTTTCTTTCTAGAATGTTTTTTTAAGTTTTTATCAGTGCATATAATAAATTTTATTGAGTTCTTGATATTGAACAATTCCCTGAATAAACTCTTCGATTTGATTTGTCATTGTTTTCTTGATTTTAAAAATTATTCAAATTCCCACTTTGTTTTTCTTTTTTAAGATTGTTTCGGCTGTGACAATTTGATGCCAATATTACTAGCTTAATGAATAGCATAAATTTCTTTTTTAAAGTGTGGCCTTGACAAGTTTAAATTGAATAGGAAGGGTCATGTACCATTGGAAGCCAGTGATTCCCGGCCTTCTTTTTTTCCTCTATATTGTTATGATTGCATTTTGAATAAAAGTAGAGTAACTTACCAATATGTCACTTCATGCATACATGACACATAGTGAGAAATACAGTGGCAGGAAATTAGTTAGAGAAGGGAGAGAATGATGCCAGATCTTGTACATGTTGTAGTTCAGATTATTGAAATGTATGGGAATACTCAGAAGTCACATTTAGAAGTGAAATAAATGGAGCAATAGTGATTTCCAGCATTTTACTCTTGGTGCACAAAAATAAGTGATTCACAGAGGAGATAGTAGAAAGTAGAGAAGAAGTAGAAAGATAAGATGACCAAGAGGTTGTGTTATGATAGAATTCAGGGTAGAGTCATGAAGGGAATGGCTCACAGTGTCAAATGCTACAGAAAAATCAAATAAGATCAAAAGTTAGAGCCAACGCATTAAAATACACAAAATTCTGAGCAAAGGAAGTGGAGAGAAATTCTGCACTGGTTCCTAACAGCATTCTGTTCCAATGCCAGACTTTGTTTTCCACACAGTACAGTTTTACTTGCGAGAGTGCCTTTCCTTACAACACACAAGACTGTCAGCTAGACCAGGTTTACAGTCTTTGCATACTAAATGGAGAATTGCTATGACAGCATTCATTACAGGCTCTCTGAAAGAAACAGTTATGCTGAAGGGTGGTTCTGTGGATTTACAGCACCAGGTATAGCCAAATCATCAAAGCCTGTGTAAGTTCATCAAGTCCATCAAGACACAATAAAAACTGATGCTGTTCAGATAAAACCACTGTGATCCATAACCTCTTACATGGAAGGAATACTGAATTTCTGTGGGAAACTTCTGTGGAGATTATCAGCGGCAAACCACAAGTGCAGTACTTGTGAATTCTTACATTTAATTGCTCTCAACAATGAATGCCAATGTTTTTCTAATTTTGAATTTCATACTATTATTTTAGGAATGTGAGATTTTATTTTCATACATAATTATAGAAATACAAAATTACATTGCATGCTTTCCTGTCTTATACATTTTGTAAAATGCCAAAAAAAAAATCAAAATGAATACTTGAATGAAGACATAAGCTTTCAGTAGGAGACTGAATCTTTGGCAGATTTATCATTACGTGAGCTGGCTTTAGATAGATCTTGGAACCCTTTTCAAGTCTTTGTATCACCTTCTCTTTGGACCTAGTATTTCCTCTGATTGAAATGCCCTACATCACCTATTGCCCTCCCTCGTTTGCCCAGCTAATATCTACTCATCCTGTCTTCAGTTTGGCTACAATCCTCTTGTCACCAAACTGGAGAGGTATTTGAGTGGTAGAATGAAATGTTTTAATATCAAAATGAGCACTGATTTGAAAATAAATTGAGTATGTGAGAAGCTCAGTGGTCCCAGGATTTCCTCCAGGCCCTTCCTATCTCTGTCACATGAACAGTACCTTAAGTTCCACTTTCCCCTTTGCCTTCTGCTCTCACCTCATCATCTCCATCCTTTTTTTCCTAACCTATTGAGTTTTGGTATTACAGTGGCCAAGACATAGAAGAGCAGATATGTATGATACATTCATTGTTGGAAACAGTACCCAGGGCACCTTTATTCTTAGTTTTTTTTAACATTTATTTATTTTGAGAGAGACAGAGTGTGAGCAGATGAGGGGCAGAGAGAGAGAGAGAGAGAGAGATACAGAATCTGGAGCAGGCTCCAGGCTCTAGGCTCTGAGCACAGAGCCTGACATGGGGCTTGAACCCACGAACCACGACTGAGCCTCCCAGGGTACCTTTAAAAGCAATAAGGGTCCTCTTGACAGTTTGTTAGGTAATGAGTACAGGTTAATGGTTCTTGACAAAGGCATGTATTAGAATTATTAAAAGAATATTAACTGAATAATAAATCTGGGCCATACCCAAAGCACTCTGAATTGGAAAATCTTACCCTGGATTTGAAAACTTGCTGACATAGACTTGGTGTTTGAAAGCAAATTAGCGACAAAATATTTCCCAATTTGTTTGTGAAAATAATATGTTTGGATTTTTGTTTCTGAAAATAAGGTTTGTTTCCTACCAACGGTGCTTTTAATTTTAGTTCTGTCCAGTTTTCACTGGCTTGATATTAGTATTTTGGTAGCATTATCAGTTTTACATCTTTTTAAAGTTCTTACTTGGATTTTAAGGGTAAGTTAGATGAAGCTACATAAAGAATGCTGGCCGGGGCGCCTGGGTAGCACAGTCGGTTGAGTATCTGACTTCGGCTCAGCTCATGATCTCACGGTTTGTGGGTATAAGCCCTCTGTCTGGCCCCGTGCTGACAGCTCAGAGCCTGGAGCTGCTTCAGATTCTGTGTCTTCCTCTCTCTTTGCCCCTCCCCTGCTTGCACTCTGTCTCTCCCTCTCAAAAATAAACATTAAAAAATAAAAAAATTTAAAAAATTAAAAAAGAAGGAATGCTGGCAAAATGAAATTTTTCTCTTTCATTTTTAGTGTTTTCAGTAACCAGATTCTACACAAGTTTGTACCTTAAAGTAATTTGAAATAATTTGGACATATTGTCTTGTGAATTGAATTGTGTACTAAAACTGAAAAATATAGTTCAAAATCCAGATATTTATTTAAAATGCTATGAAATTTGTTTTGATGGATTTTTAAAAAATTACATGTTCTTTCAAAATAAAAAATTTATATTTAAAAAGCAAACTTTAGATTATCAAATATAGTTAATTTACTTTGGCTACTAAGTAAAAATGTTTCTGATATGAGACATGATGATGGAAAGCAGTTAAATCTTTCATTAGAGATTACACAAAATTCTCAATAAAATTAACTATTTTAACAATCTAGTTTCCTGTACCAAGCAAATCTTTTTTCTAGAAACATATTTGACATGAGTTTTTTCCTAGACACGTAGTTTTTAGTAATGCATCTACCCACCTTGAGCATGTATACTTTATTAAAGAAAATGAATTACTCACAAATTAACATAGCTGTAGTTTGCCTTCTGTACCAAAATGAGTTTATTGTGTTGTTCAGTGTTGGTTAGTTTTTCTGTTATGTTGATGCATTAAAACAGATATTAAATTTTATCATTAATTCAGCGCCTGGTCTCTCATCAAATCCCCTTAATTACAAATTGACTCCAAGGATTAAACAGCATGGATTTTAATTTTAACTGAAACAAAAAAAAAAGCATCTTGAAAAATCACTCTTGCCTAGTGACTCATAGACACATTTTAAAAGATCCTATGATTTATTGCTTAGTATTTAAAATGCAATATGAAAGACATTTCACCAATATTTTTATGATCTTACAGTCTTATTAAGTGTATATTTTAGAATATATTTCATAGTCTTGAAAAAAACTCTGTACAGTTTAGGAGTTTTGATAACTTGTAACCCTTTCTTGAGAAAATGTAAACTTTAGATCTTGCATAACCATAATTGTATCCACATGATATTTATATTATTTTGTATTTCTACTTCTTTAATTTCACAAAATCATATACCATGTTTTCACATATATCATGGACGTGTTTCCAATATTAACCAGTATCCTGTTTCTAGTATTATCTGTAGCTTATGATTATTTAGTTCAGTCTTCACTTCCTTTTGATACTTGCTATTTTAAGGTCAGAATAATTTTTATGCATTTTATTCTGAAGACATTTAAACATTGCTGTCCTAAGAGTGCCCATTTTAAAAATTGAATTTATTACATATATTTTAAATACTAGAAAGACTGTTTTTACTAGAATAAGAGGATAATGAAATTAACTTATGATCGCAGTGATCAAAAAGTACATTTGTCCACTATATTTTTGCCCCATTATATGATGAAGAGCTTTGAACGCTGATATGCCTTTTCAGAAATTCACTTATTCTGAATATTTTCTGGAATCTAACTTGTGTCAGTCATTTATGTTGATTTTTATCTAGATCCATAAGTTTTCAGGTATTCACTTTACTTTTAGAAAGGCCAAGTAAGGGTTACTAATAAACCCTGAGTATTCTGAGGTAAACCATTTGTTTATTAATAAATTCTTTTGTGCCAATTACCTGCACATTTTAAAGGTTGTAAAATATAAGTAATACTGTTCTTTCCAGTTAAACAAATATTATATATTTTTGTGAATTTTATGTTTAAATGGCATTCTTTTATGAGCTTTTGTTGCTGTTGCTATTAAACTAGATTTGTGTATGTTGAAAGATATTTAGTGTCCAAATGAGCTCAGTTCATCATGGCAGAGGAAAAAATAAATTGCCTAGAAACGGATTGTTTACGTAATATTAGATGGTAATATAAACCAACAAAAGCAAGGAAATTAACTTCTAAGGCTGACACACTGCCCTTTCCTTGCTCCTTTGTGCCTGTAGGTATCATGTACGTGTGGTAATACCAAAGTACAGTGAACTCAGTTAAGAACTGTCAAACTTAATTCTAAATTTCCTTACTCCGTTGGTGTATGTCACAACTTAATGTTATTATTTTGTCTCTTAATGCTATATAATGTCCTTCACATGTGAGATGAAGCAATGCATGGGTGGATCTGAACAAGATGGAAAAGTTTATTTGCTTTTCTCTCATTTACAGTTGATTGCCCCTGATTAGTCAAATATCATGCAGCCCTGAAATCAGGTCTTTCCATTTTGAGAAAAGGTAATACAAGAGAAAATTCTAAAATATCTGAAGAAATTTTTGAAAAGTGTAGATACTAATATAAAAATGACATTTACTCTTAATTTTTACTCCTATTAATTTTGTTTCATCATTTTCTGCTTATTAAAAGCAGATATTTTTCTTTACAAAAAACTTAGAGCAATGGGAAAGTATACTGGTGTCTTATTATGAATAATCAAATACGAAAGTATGACTTTTATCAAATAGTTCTTACATCAATTGTACAAAGGAATTATATGTAGAATTCTGAGGATAGGACTAAACCTCCCAAAATAACCTCCAAGATTGATTTGGGAACTGATAGATGCTTGGCCATTCTTTTAACAGCACCTGTTTCTTGATGACTGTGATAAAATGTAAATAATTCATTCACTTTGGTTTTTGTATTCACTAGTTAGGTGGTAGCTCATCAATTATTAATGAATGTTATCCTTGCTTTGGGGGACAATATTATACAATTGTAGGGACTCAATGATATTTTAGTATTAGAAAATGTTTTCCATTTTTGAATATAAGTCCAGGTCTGTTGCAGTTTGGAAATTATTTTGCTTTCTTTTTTTCTTGGTAAATGATTTCTACTCCTCTTTAAGTATCCATTAGCACACAGTTTTCTAAGGGTAAATTACATATTTTCAAGCTTTGAATTTTTCTAAGTCTAAATCTTCTTGGATGGTAACCAAAGGTACTTATCTACTTTTATAAAAAAAAAAAAAAGATTTTTATTCATTTCTGATTTGTGTGTTAAACCTTATGGGAACAGATCAGATACTTTCTGTAAAACTTATGTAAGAGAACTATCTAAATGTGGTCAAACACAGATTTTTATCTCAGAAACTGCTACAAAAACATGGTAAAAGAGGGGTTGTAAAGTTTGGGGTGGTGCTAATTTTTTAAGAAATTCTAGTTTCTATTTTATGTAATTAATATTTAATTGGTTACACTTAAAAGAAGTGAAAAAATAATCTGTTTGCTAGATATTTGTGAAACAGTACTTTAAGCTCTTACTTATTTTGAGGTGTTGAAAGGTGAAACATTTGACATTTTCTTTTTGGGCATTACTTTAAAAAACACAGGGCAGGAAAGAGGCGTTGCAACATCAGAGTTAAGGGTGTTTGTGGTTGTCCGTGACAGCAGCTCTAGTTTTAAAACACCTGTGTTTACTTTCCAGCTTTTCAGAATCTGCCTGAAAGTGGCCTAAGAATGGCACAGGCCTTCATGGTGGCTGAGTTTTTTTATAATATGTGGAAGAACTAAACCGTGTACTTTGGTTTTCTTTTGCAAGCATTTACTTCTCTTATCTCATACATTTTATCTCTTCATCTACTTACATGTGTGCAGAAGATAATGCATGATTTATATTATCTATAGATTATAACAGCTATTTATTTGCATAGATGTGGTATTTTTGTTGTTGCTGTTCACTAATTGGAAAAAGCTGGTTTTTCAGCTTTGTACAAATGTATTTTCATTCATAATTTGAAGCTAATGAAAAAATGAAAATTCAAATACCTTTTTGGAAAGAAATGAATGTAACCCGAACATAATTATTATATTATTTGTTATTTTATTATCCTCTAGTAAGTATTTCTCCATTTTTCTGCTTATATTTGCATTTTTGCTTCATAGCGTTTATTTTTTAAAACATTTTTCATAAATCTACAAATGTGATTTTCACTTTAGGTTAGTTTATATCATCTTTAATGATTTCAGTGCGGATTGATGTTTCAACTTACCTGTCTTTGCTTAAGGGTCATTGTTTCCAATTTATAGACATGTGCTTTTTGAATAATTATTTTGTGCATTTCTTACTATTTCATAATATTCAAATGACACTTATGCATTATATAAACTTTATTCTCAAAATTGAGATACTTCTAGCTATGGTAGTTTAGTTTAATGAAATTTAATTTTTAAAGATTTGTTTTAGTTTTTTTGTTTGTTTTCAGACTTCTTATTTCTTACAGTAGATAGAAGCCAGATGACGTGTATCCTATCCTGTGATGAATTCTTTTTTTTTTTACAAATTTTTAAGTATAATAGCAAGGCATTTCCATGAGATTATAGTTAATGCCAAGCCTGTTTGATATGGAAAAGGAATAATTTAGTTTTTTGATAAGAGATTGTTATTTTTTATTTCTCCATATAACTAGTCATATTAACTGTTAACCTTTTTGTGTAATTAAACCCTTTGGAGAAGCCAGTGCCAACTGTGAATGTTCTCCCTGGGAAAACACACATACACAGAAATTTCAAGGAGTTTATTTCCCCTCTCCCCCAAGCCCATCAATGTGCCCCAGGCTGAAAAACGCTATTCTAGATTTTATTTTATTTAGGAAGTGTTAATTCTTCAGATAGTTTAGATAGTTGGTAAATCACAGAATCACTGAGTCAAGATCTTAAGTGCTTAGTACAAATCACCATGTTAGGTATTTAGCAACATAGAGCGGTAATTCATTTTTATCAGCTTTAAGTGTACATAGTATATTTATATCACACCCTATGATGCCTACACATATGTCAGTGTCTTAATACCAGCATCTCAGTGGTTTTGACATAAAAATGATAATTATCTCACTTTCTAGATTGAAGCAATTGACTCTATACCTATTATTTTATTAAAGGATAAAGTCAACTAATTTTATTACATAAAAGCTGTAAAAAATGATATTCCACTCAGAAACTGAATCATTCTGATATGGGTATCCATCTAGGTGGATAATTCTCAGCTTCAGACAGTATCAAAAGGAATTATAATAATAATATATATCAGTTGGACGATAATGGACACTTGAGGGAACATAGCTGTAATAATGGAATTTTTAAAATATAAAAGCATTTAGGAAAAACTGTTAAACATAGGAAAAGCAGTAGAATTATTTTAAGTGACATAAGTTCAGTGACAAATAACTAAAATATTTGTACAAGGATTTGTATATTGTATTGTGTATAGTTTAACATAGATCAGAAGAACTGTTTGGTCAGATGAAACTAGTGAGAAAAATAATTACTTTTTAAAAAGTCTTCTATTTTCATTCTTTTCTGTGATTACTGATGAGGAAGTAAAAGGGAAAAAAGATACTCAGTGCTGTTAGTACATTTGTTTCCAGAAATTCTCAAATTGCATAACTGAAATCATGAAACTTGATACAGGATTTCTATTGGGTGTGTTGATTTTGTCTTGGTGGCAATTGTCTTTAGATAGTAGTATATGTCTGTGACCTAAGTTTCAGCATAATTCATGTATAGTTATGTGGTTATGGAAAATTTTAATTCTTTAATGAAAATAATGTGTGTATGTGACTCAGTCACACTTTGCACTTCCCTAGTTATAAGGCCATGATTCTCAGTACGTATTTGGCAGATTTCCTGAATCTTGAACTAAAATATTGGATACAGGAAAACCAGCAGATTTTTTGTGGTGCTGTTGAAAAGAGGGGGCATCAAGCATACATCCAGTAGTTCCTTTAGGACACCTGGGGCTGCACAGGTTAGGAGATTAAAAACATAATTAAAAAGTCTCTGAAAAGCATGATGGACTTTACAGCTGTTTTATGAGAACCAGAGTCTACAAACTGATATCTACAGTACACAGTTCTTGGTTAAGTTAAAGTGATTAGCCCCTGCTGCATTTGCCTGGCATCGGTAAGGCTGAACCACCAGAATAAATATGTGGAATCTCTGCCATTATTTTATGTACAATGGTAAGCATTTAGTTGAAAATTATTAGACACACAAAAAGAAAAGACCAAATAACCAAAACCAAGAAAAACACACATTATATAAACCAACTCAGTTAATCCAAATGTTAGAGTTGAATGGGCAAGGTTTTTATAATAGCTATGATTAAAATATTCAAAAAGGTAGTAGAAATGAAGGAGAAAGGCAAAAGCAGATTAAGCATTTCACTCAAAAAAAAGGGGGGAGTCTATAATTATAAAGAATCAAATGGAAATCTCAGAGCTGAAGAACACAGTATCTGAAATTACAAACTTATTAAGTGGGTTTAGCAGCAGATGATATGACTGGTAAACTAGATAGTAGGTTTAGAGTTCAAATTGAAACATGAAATAAAAAGTCACTTGGGAGGTGGAAAAAAATCACTAAGAAGACAGATGGAATGTAAATAGTCCAATAGATGTGTAATTGGAGTCCCTCAAGGAGATGAGGAAGACAATGGGACAGAAGCAATAGTTAAAGATATAACAGCCAAGATTTTTCCAAAACTGATGGAAGACTTTCAAACCGCAAATTCAGAAAGCTATAAGAACTTCAAACAGGATAAACAAAATCTCACATAGACACAACATAATAAAAGTGATGACCTGCAGAGACAAGGAGAAAAATCTTAAAAGCAAGCTGAGGACAAAAGGTGTTTCAAAGAGCAACAATAAAACTGACAACTGCATTTTCCATAGAAATAATGGAAGCCAGGAGAGTACAATGACATTGTTAAAGCTCTGGGGAAAGGGGCACCTGGGTGGCTCAGTCAGTTAAGCGTCCAACTCTTGGTTTCAGTTGAGATCATGATCTCACCATTTGTGGGTTCAAGCCCTGCATCAGGCTCTGTACTTCCAGGATGGAGCCTGCTTGGAATTCTCTCCTTCTCTCTGCCCCTCCCCCACTCTCTCTCAAAATAAATAAATAAACTTAAAAAGAAAAGCTCTGAGGACAACGAAATTGCCAATGCAGAATTCTACACTTTGCAGACAAATAAAAACAGAATTAGTCACTTGCATATGTGCATGCAAAGAAATAGTAAACACAGTTCTTTAGGCAAATGGAAAGTGATAGTAAACATAAATACAGAAATGTAGGAAGCAATGAAGAACAACCAGAAGAATAAATGTATTGGCAAATATTAAAATTTTGACCGAATGTAGCCGTTTCAAAACAATAATGATAATATTTTGAGATTAAAATGTATGATTAGAATGCATGGCAAAAAATAACCCTAATGCCTGGAAGTATGTAATGGACTTCATATGTTTTAAGCATTATTGGAGAAGTGATAAAATTAAGTATTCATATTAGTTAAAAGTCAGGAAAACAAGTTAGAATTTCTAAGAAAATTATGAAAAAGATGTTAATACACACACACACACACACACACACACACACACACACACACTTAAGAACTAATAAAGAAGGGGGCGCCTGGGTGGCTCGGTTGGTTAAGCGTCCGACTTCAGCTCAGGTCATGATCTCACGGTCCGTGAGTTCGAGCCCCGCATCGGGCTCTGTGCTGACAGCTCAGAGCCTGGAGCCTGTTTCAGATTGTGTGTCTCCCTCTCTCTCTGCCCCTCCCCTGTTCATGCTCTGTCTCTCTCTGTCTCAAAAATAAATAAATGTTAAAAAAAAAATTTTTTTTTAAAAAAACTAATAGAGAAGGTTAGTGGTATAATACAATATATTGAATAATCCAAAAGAGGAAAGTAAAAGAGAGTAAAGGGAACATAAAAAAATTGGGTCAGATAGAAACCAAGAATAAAATAGCAAACATATTTGGAAAGATAATGATAATCTGTTTAATCAAAATAACTAAATGTTCCAATTAAAAAGCAAAAATTGCCAGACTATATAATAAATTAACCCAACTATGTACTGCTTACAAGAATACACCTTAAATTATAATGGCACAAATGTTGAAAGTAAAGGATGAAAAAGAAACCCTATGCAGATGTTTAAAAAAAAAGATATTTTAATGTTTTCTTATTTTTCAATACCAGTATAGTTAATGTACAGTGTTACATTAGTTCTAGATATACAATATCATGATTCAGCAACTCTACATTACTCAGTGCTCATCGCAGTAAGTGTGCTCTTAATTCCTATCACCTATTTCACCTATCTCCCCACCCCCCACCTCCCCTCTGGTAACCACCAGTTTGTCCTCTGTATTTAAGAGTCTGTTTGGGGGCACCTGGGTGGCGCAGTCGGTTAAGCGTCCGACTTCAGCCAGGTCACGATCTCGCGGCCCGTGAGTTCGAGCCCCGCGTCAGGCTCTGGGCTGATGGCTCAGAGCCTGGAGCCTGTTTCCGATTCTGTGTCTCCCTCTCTCTCTGCCCCTCCCCCGTTCATGCTTGGTCTCTCTCTGTCCCAAAAATAAATAAATGTTGAAAAAAAAAAATTTAAAAAAAAAAAAAAAAAAAAAAAAAGAGTCTGTTTGTCTCTTTAAGAAGATGAGATATTTATATTCATAGCAAACAAAGTAGACTTTAACTCAGGGAGCATTACTAGAAATAAAGTATATCTAACACTGATAAACATCAAGAAAATATAGCAATACTAAATCTGTATGCACCCAGTAGTAGCTCCAGAATACATAAAGTGAAAATTGATGGAACAGAAAAGAAAAATTGATAAATCCGTAATCATGTGGTAGATTTTCACACATCCTTCTCAATAATTGATAGTACAAACAAATCAAAATCAGGAAGGATACAGAAGATTGGAACATTACTCACACAGAGAAGGAGATGCAGAGAGAGAACCTTGCACTCAACATTCTTTTGAAATACACATGGAATTTTACTAAAATAAATTACATGTTAGGCCATAAAGCAAGCTTCAGTAAACTTAAAAAAAAAAAACCTAAAATAATTTACTGGAGAACCCATATGGTACCACCCAGCACCTGCTGATCTCCAAGCTCCCAAGGATGTCTGCACGGAGGAAGACTGGACTTCAAAGGAAGATGGTGGAATAGGAGGACCCTAAACTCACCTTGTCCCATAGATACAACAAGATAACACTCACATCAGTGTAAATAACATAGAAAATGACCCAAACCCTGGCAGAACAAACTCCACAACTAAATATGTAGAAGAGGCCACATGGAAGATGATAGGAAGGGCAGAGACATGGTGGGCAGCCAGACCACTCAGGTATTGCTCCCTGAGGGAGGGAGGGAGCCATACACAGAGAAGGGTTGAGAAACAGCTATCATACAGGGAAACCTGCATGGAGAAGACAAGTCCCCTAGCATTTGGCTTTGAAAATCAAAGGGACCGAATTTTGTGAGTTCTTACAACCAGTGGAACTTAAAGCCTGCAACTTAAAAATCTTTGGCTGAGCTCTGGGAGAGCCCCAAGGACAGTAGGAAGCTGCATTCCTGCCCTTAAAGAGCACAATAAATAGCCCTGGGAAATACAGCATAGAAGCAGCAGTTTGAAAAATGCCTGGAACATATAGGAGGGAGAGTTATTTACTAATCTAAGAGTTCACAAGGAACTTCTCCAAGAACTAAGCTGGCAGGTGCCATTTCCTCCCCCTCCAACAAAAACAGACACCACCTCTGAGAACCAGCTCAGCACTGACACTATATAACTTTCTAACATCGTACCCCACTCCCTTCAGTGGGCCTGCTTCAGTCCTGTTGCCGTGGGTCCTGTCCCCCAGAAGATCAACGCAAACTTTGCCAACACTGCATCTCCCAACTGCAGGCTTTGTTGGGCCTCATCCCTGTAACAACTGGTTACCTCTCATGGAGGATGCACACACCTTGTTAAAACACCTCTTGCCTGCATGCAGTCTCCATAGCAGCTGCACATCCCCTAAGGAAGAGGACAAGCACCACCTTGCTAAAAGTGCACACCCTTCCCACTATGTTGAAGATCAAGAGACATAACTGACTTGCCTAACTCACAGAAACAGACACAGAGTGTTAGGCAAAGTGAGGAGACAGAGAAATATGTCCCAATGAAAAAAAAAGACAAAATCACAGCAAGATACCTAATGGAGATATGCCTGATAGAGAATTTAGAGTAATGATCATAAACATATTCACTGGACTTGAGGAAAGAATGGACGACATCAGTGAGACCCTTAACACAGAGATAAAAAGGAACCAATCAGAGATGACAAATATGATAATTGAAATTAAAATATACTAGATGGAATAAATAACAGGCTAGAAGAAGCAGAAGAATGAATCAGTGACCTGCAAGACAGAGTAATGGAAAGTAAGTAAGCAGAGCAAGTGAGAGGAAAATATGACATTAGTATTATATGGATTCCAGAAGAAGAGAGAGAAAAGGAGACAGAAAATTTATTTGAAGTAGTAATAGCTGAAAACCGCCCAAATGTGGAGAAGGAAATAGAAATTCAGATCCAGGAGAAAAAGATCGCCCAACAAAATCAAGGAGGTCCACACCAAGACACATAGTAATTAAAATTACAAAAAGCAGTGTTAAAGAATTTTAAAAGCAGGAGGAGAAAAGAAAACATTTACATTCAGGGGTAACCCCATAAGGCTATCAGCAGCTTTTTCAACAGAAACTTTGCAGGCCAAACTGGAGTGGCATATATATTCAAAGTGCTGAAGGGAAAAAAATCTGCAGCCAAGAATACTCTATCCTGCCAGACTATCATTCAGAATAGAAGGAGAGAGAAGGATTTCCCAGACAAACAAAAGTTGGAGGATTTCATGACCACCAAAGCAACCCTACAAGAAAAGTTAAAGGGGACTCTGTGAGCAGAAAGGAAAGACCACAAATAAGAATAAGAAAGGTAGGAAGCTCAAAACCAATTAAAATAAGTATCTCTGTAAAAACCAGCCAAGGGACTCACAAAATAGAAGGAAGTAAAGTATGATCCACAAAAACAAACACAAAACAAATAACAAAATGACAATAAATACATACCTATCAATAATTAATTTGAATGTAAATAGACTAAATGCTCCAATAAAAAGACATAGGGTGGGGGCGCCTGGGTGGCGCAGTCGGTTAAGCGTCCGACTTCAGCCAGGTCACGATCTCGCGGTCCGTGAGTTTGAGCCCCGCGTCGGGCTCTGGGCCGATGGCTCAGAGCCTGGAGCCTGTTTCCGATTCTGTGTCTCCCTCTCTCTCTGCCCCTCCCCCGTTCATGCTCTGTCTCTCTCTGTCCCAAAAAAAATAAAAAAAAAAAAAAAAAAGTTGAAAAAAAAAAAAAAAGACATAGGGTGACTGGAATGGATTAAAAAAGAAAAAAAAAGCCGCATCTCTATACTACCTACAAGAGACTCACTTCAGACTTAAAGACACACAAACATTGAAAGTGAGGGAAAGGAGAAACAGTTATCATGCAAATTGATGTGAAAAGAAAGCCAGGGTAGCAATACTTATATCAGACAAAATTTAAAGACAAAGAAAGATACTGTATAATCATTAAGGGGGCAATCCAACAAGACAACATTTTAAGTATCTATGCACCTAATATGGGTACATACTACATGAAGTACATAAAGCAGTTCACAACATACATAAAGGAACTAATCTATAGTAATACAATAATGATAAGGGACTTTAACTTCCCCACTTACATCAATGGGCAGATCATCTCAACAGAAAATCAACAAGGAAATAGTGGCTTTGAATAACACACTGGACCAGATAGATTTAATACATATATTCAGAACATTCGATCCTAAAACAGCAGAATATACATTCTTTAGAAAGATCACACATTAAGTCACAAAACAAGTCTCAATAATTTCAAAAAGATTGAAGTTATAACCACAATGCAATGAAATTAGAAATCAACCACAAGAAAAAATCTGGAAAGGGCACATATCCATGGAGGTTAAAGAACATGCTACTAAACACTGAGTAAGTCAGCCAAAAAATCAAAGAGGAAATAAAAGAATGCATGAAGACAAATGAAAAATAAAATCAAACAATCCAAAATCTTTAGGATGCAGCAAAAGCAGTTCTAATAGGGAAGTGTATAGCAATACAGGCCTACCTCAAGAAGCAAGAAAATTTCATATGAACAACTTAACCTTACACCTAAAGGAGCTAGAAAAAGATCAAACAAAACCCAAAAATAGCAGAAGGAAGGAAATAATAAAGATCAAAGCAGAAATTTTAAAAAAGAACACAATAGAACAGATCAATGAAACCAGGTTCTGGTTCTTTGAAAAGATCAACAAAATTGATAAACCTCTAGCCATACACATCCAAAAAAGAGAGAGAGGGAGAAAGAGGACGCAAATAAAATCACAAATTAAAGAGGAAAAACAACAACTGACACCACAAACATACAAAGGATTATAAGAAAATATTATGAAAAATTATATGCAAAAAAACCGGACAACCTAGAAGAAATGTATGTATTTCTAGAAACTTACGATCTACCAAAACTGAAACAGAACGGAAGAGAAAATTCGAACATACCAATTACCAACAATGAAATTGAATCAGTAACCAAAACCCCAACAAACAAAAGTCCAAGACCAGGTGGCTTCACAGGTGAATTCTACCAAATATTTAAAGAAGAGTTAGTACCTATTCTTCTCAAACTTTTCAAAAAAATAGAAGAGGAAGGAAAATTTCCGAATCATTCTTACTCTAAAATCAGATAAATACACCACAAAAAAAAAAGGAAAGAAAAGAAAAGAAAAGAAAAAAAAAGAACTGTAGGCCAATTTTTTGCATAGATGCAAAATTACTCAACAAAGTATGAGAAAACCAAATCCAACAATACATTAAGAAAAATCATTCACTATTATCAACTAAGATTTATTCTCAGGATTGAATATTTGCAAATCAATCAGTGTGATACATCACATCAGTAAAAGAAAGGGTAAAAACCATATGATCGTTTTAACAGAGGTGGCAGAATCATTTCACAGTACAACATCCATTCATAATAAAAACACTCAACAAAGTAGGTCTAAGGGGAACATACCTCAACATAATAAAGGCCTTATATGAAAAACCCACAGCTAACATGGTGAAAAACTAAGAACTGTTCCCCGTAAAGTATGGAACAAGACAAGGATGTCTGCTCTTACCACTTTTATTAAACATACTATTAGAAGTTTTTGCCCCAGCAGTCAGGTGAGAGAAAAAAAAAAAAAGGCATCCAAACTGGTAAGAAAGAAGTAAAACTCTCACTATTTACAGATAACATGATACTATTTATAGAAAACCCTAAAGACTCCACCAAAAAACTATTAGAATAGATAAATAAATCCAGTAAAGTTTCAGGATACACAATCAATGTACAAGAATCTGTTGCATTCCTGCATACAAATAATGAAGCAACAGAAAGAAATGAAGAAAACGATCGCATTTACAATTTCACCAAAAATAATTAAATACCTAGGAATAAACTTAACCAACTTGGTGAAAGACATGTACTCTGAAAATTAGAAATCAAAGACAACACAAACAGATTTAATGCAATCCCTGTCAGAATACCAATAGCATTTTTCACAGAACTACAACAATCCTAAAATTTGTATGGAACCACAAAAGATTTGGAATAGCCAAAGCAATCTTGAAAAAGAAAAACAGGGGCGCCTGGGTGGCGCAGTCAGTTAAACGTCCGACTTCAGCCAGGTCACGATCTCGCGGTCCGTGAGTTCGAGCCCCGTGTCAGGCTCTGGGCTGATGGCTCAGAGACTGGAGCCTGTTTCCGATTCTGTGTCTCCCTCTCTCTCTGCCCCTCCCCCGTTCATGCTCTGTCTCTCTCTGTCCCAAAAATAAATAAATGTTGAAAAAAAAATAAAAAAAAAAAAGAAAAAGAAAAACAAAACTAGTGGAATCACAATTTCAGTCTTCAAGTTATATTACAAATCTGTAGTAACCAAAACAATATGGTACTGGCATAAAAATAGACACATAGATCAATGGAACAGAATAGAAAGCCCACAATTATATGGTCACTTAATCTTCTACAAAGCAGGAAAGAATATGCGATGGGAAAAAGACACTCTTCAACAAATGGTGTTGGAAGAACTGGACAGCTACATGCAAAAGAATGGACTGTACCACTTTCTTACACCATACACAAAAATAAACTCAAAATGCACTTAGGTTAATGAGACCTAAAACCATAAAAATCCTGGAAGAGAGCACAGACAGTAATTTCTCTGACATCAGCCAAAATTAACACAGCCCAATGTAAAGTTTGAGTTCTACCTTATTTCTTCTCTTAACCTGTGTTATGTATCTCTTCATCATTTTTAGACTGTGATTACTCCAGCTCTTTTTTTTCAAAAATATTTTAGCTATTCTACTTTCATTGCCTTTTATAAATTTTTAAATCAACTTGTCTACATTTACAAAAAAAAATCCTGCTTAAATTTTGATAGGAATTGACTTGTATATAGATCAATTTAAGGAGAAGTGACATATTTACTGTGTTGAATCTTAAAATCCATGAACACAGTATATATCTCCATTTTTGTCTTTTTTTATTTCTTTAATTACCTTTGTAATTTTGAGCATACAGATCCTGTACATGTTTTGTGTTTTTTTTTTTTAGATTTACACTTAATTATTTAATGTCATCTACAAATAAGGACATTTTTGCTAACTTCCTTTCACATGTGTATGCCTTTTCTTTCCCTTTCTTTTTTGTGCTGGCTGGGACTTACAGCATTGTGCTGAATAAAAGTAGTGAAGGCAGACATCATTGCTTTGTTCTCAATCTTAGGGGAAAGCATTCAGTCTTTCACCTTTAAGTATGTTATTAGATAAAATTCTTTGTAGATACCCTTTATCATGAAGACATTCTGTAGAGTTTTTATCACAAATGGATATTGAACTTTAATGAAAAATTTTTCATAATCAGTTGAACACTAAAGTAATTTCAACTTGTGATGCCAAAATTGGATTCCAAATAAGTTATAGTTTACTAACGAAATTGAGAAAATCCTGTTTAACTTGTCTGCTGGTAGGAGGTAGAATTGTGTCCCTCTAGAAAGGTATGCTTAAGTCCCAATGTCTGGTGCCTACGAACATGACTTTATATGGAATACAGATCTTCACAAATGTAATGAAGTTAAAATGAGGCCATACTGCATGAAGGTGGACCCGAATCCAATGACTGGTGTCCCTGTTAGAAGAGGAAAATTTGGACACAGGCTCAAAAACCACCAGAAAGAAAACCATGTCATGACAGAGGCAGAGACTGGAGTGATGTATATGTAAGCCAAAGAATGCCAAAGATTGCTGGCAACCACCAGAAACCAGGAGAAAGGAATGAAACAGATTCTCTCTCAGAGTCTCCAGAAGGAACTCACCCTGCTGACACCTTGATTTTGGATTTCTGGCTTCCAGAACTGTGAGACAACAAATTCTTATTGTGTTAAGCCACCCAATCTGTGATAATTTGTTCCAGCAGCCCTAGGAAACAAATATATTGCTTTGTTCTGGTGACTGTTTTTTAGTTCTAGCATAGTCTTATTTCCTCCCCTATTTTTTTTCTTTGTCTGTGGGCATATTTGTCATAATGGACACATAACACCAAACAATTCAGGTTGTGCATTCTTCCTAGAATGGCTTTTTCAGAGATCATTAAATTTTATAGAAAAGCATATAAATTTCTTATCCTCAATGTGTTTCCAGATTAAAGAAGGACATTCTTGTTGTCCTGTGCTTTGAAAATATAATTTTATGACAGGCCAACATTTTAATATCTTTTCTATGGCCAGCAACAATGGTAGCCATCATTGACACATATCTAAAGGGGCCTCTACCTCCATTTCTATGAAGTAAAAAATCTCATTAAATAATTTTGCATGTTTTGAGAAACCTTTAAAAGTGAACACTTTCATTATAAAAGCCTCAATATCATTGGTAAGCAAATCACACTCCTTTCTAGAAGTGTTGTATGTAAGGTGTGTAGGATATTTAGCAGGTGAGATCCTTTCTTTTTTTTTCTTTTTGATAACAAGTTTGTAGATTAAATGAAAACTATACAAATTTACATCGCTTCTCAGCCTTTTGGCTAAGATCAAGTATAAAACTATACAAATTTACATTTGCACTGTCCAACATCCCGCTAAAACTGAGAAAAATCTAGTTTACATTTGGACAAGATATCAACAATCTATTTTATATTTTCTACAATTTAAACTCTCATAGAAATCAAGAAGAATTTGTAAACCCATTTTACAAATCCAAGTACCTAAAAGATACAGGGAATGATTTTCACTGCTGTAATTTGGCATATTACTTGATATACATGAATGTTAGAGGTATGAATGTTACTAAGTGCTCACATCATTTATTATACACTTATAATAGCACTTACACTATTATTATACACTTATTATAGCACTTATACTAAGTGCTCACATCATTTATTAGAAAGCATGATTGCTATTAAATGCTAACAGAATCGGCTTTACAATGTAAGGGGCCAGTATATCTCCTATCATAAATTTCTTGGGCACCTGGGTTGAGCATCCAACTCTTGATTTCAGCTCAGGTTATAATCCCAGGGTTGTGGGATTGAGCCCCACATCGGGCTCTGCACTGAGTATGAAACCTGCTTAAGATTCTCTCTCTCCCTCTGCCTCTCCCCCGCTCATGTACGTGCATGCCCACTCTATCATGCTCTCTCTCTTGCTCTCTCTAAAATAAAAATAAAAAATAAAAAGAAAATCTTCTTTTGTGTTTTTCCATAAGACATTTTATTTACAACCTGTGAGACAAGATGTATAAATATACTCAGTTTCATAGAACAGTCAAGGAAACAATACAGTAATATGTGTTCTGTGTGGTAAACCCAGGATAATTCAACAGCTACTATTATTGATGTAATTTCGGGAGATAAAAATGCATACATACATAGATACATACATATATACTCTTTTGGTTAATTTGGAAACACTTTTTTATTTCACTGAGAGTTGGGAGATTCAGTTTCTATATGTACTTTCATATCTCCTCTCTCGCATTCCCAACCCCAAATTCTTCTCTCCATATTTTGCAATATGTTCTGTTTTGATTATTTATCTCCCTAATCAAGTTGTATGTGTCCTTCCATTAAGCCCTCATTTTTGGTGATGTGTGGGTCATTCTGGCATTGGTATTGTCATCATTCTCATTTTCATTATCTGAACTCTTAGAAAGCATGGTCATAATATTTACAATGCTAAACATTAAGCTAGCACCATAATGATTCAAAGCGCAACTGTTAACGCACAGAAAAAGTCAAAGATGAACTGATAACTTGAACAGTGACCACGTACTTATGTTGAACTTGTCACTGTACTATGAGTAATGCAGTGTTGGATAGTACATGATTGTGAAGCACAAATCATGGTTGCTAACATTAGTGGGCAGGGGAAAAACTAGCAACTTCAGGAGGCAAGTCATCTATGCTATATCCATCAGATACTAAAACCGGTGTTGCTTTAGCCCTATTTTTGGACTATTATATGAATTTGTGCTTTCCCCCAACTTCTGTACTCATTGTCGAAAACTGGAACTTTATTACATCCAGGGAGGAGTTTCACAAAATGGGTGGTGAGCCATGGGAAACTGATGTAAAAGTAGAGTGGGCTATTGAAAGTGAAACAAAGATTATACTTGGTATACACTGATGAGGACAGCAAACACTGCAGAACCAATACTAACTCCCTATAGAGTCAATATTATGATTTAGAAGGAGGACTATATGCCACTTGTATAAAAAGAAAACAAATACAACTTTGAAAAGTTTGAATGAATAATAGGGAAAGAAATGATGAGATAAAGGCTGTTTTTGCCCTGACTACCTGAGCTCTAGTAGGTCCTCTTACCTTGAGAAGATCTCTGTCCAGTTAATGATGTGCTCTAAGAGAAACATGCAGATCTGCCCAATGAAGAAACTACTTATTACTCGCTCTTGCTTATCACCACTATCCAAATATGCCAGTTTTTAAATGTGCTAAAGGAATCCATACCAACTGATATGAACAGGCTTGAGACTCCTTGTGTAACTCAGAGAGTTTGGTTGCTTTCAAAGGCCACACTCTACCATACAACTGGGTCCAATTGAGGCTATATTATTGCAAGTAGAAAATATTTTAATTGAAATAAGACTTCTTATGAAGAGTCAAGGAGATGTTTTGAAAGTGTGATCAAAATAGACCAACATTTAAAAAATATATAGAAGGTGATTTGAATAACAGTGGTCAGGACAAACATCTAGTGATCTGGGAAAAATAAAGAGAGAAACACTAAGCAAAAATACAAAGAAATGGAGTGAAATGATAGACAAAGAAAACTTAGTATGTGAAAACAAGAGTAACTGTAGAAGTGAAAGGAGTAGGTGAAAGAGAAACCACCTTCAAAGAAAAAATTTAAAAAAAAACTGACTTGAACTGAAAAAAAACTCAAGTTACCAAAATAAAAATAATATAACAAGGACTGGAGGGAATAAATTTCTAAAACTACATGTTTACATATGTAAATATATATATATACACACACATATATATACACACACACACATATATTAAATACATAGACATTTCTAGGTAAAATAATCTAATGATAAAGAGAAAACATTGCACCTTTTCTAGTATAAAGTTGATTATTTGAAAAGGAAAGAGCATCATACTGGCATTCAATTTCTCATTGCAGTACTGGAAGGTAGTATAATGCAACTATGTTTATAAATCTTCCAGGAAAATACTGCAATTTAAAGACCCTGTATCTAGCCAAAATAACATTTATACAAGAGGACAAAACAAAGACTTTTGCTTTTTGACAAGTATAGCTGAGAAAGTACCTATTTATACATTCTGGGAGATTACTTGAAGAATTATTATAGCCAAAAAAAAAGTAAAACAGATCTCAAAAGAGGGAAATACCAGGCATAAGAATCAGTGGAATCCAGTATACCTTAAAATTTATAAAGAACTTAAAAAAAATTTTTTTTTTATGTTTTATTTTATATTTAAGGGGGGGGGGCGGTGAAGGGGCGGAGAGACAGGGACAGAATATGAAGCAGATTCCAGGCTCTGAGCTGTCAGCACAGAGCCTGACGTGGAGCTTGAACTCGCGAACAGTGAGATCATGAGCTGAGCCCAAGTCAGATGCTTAACCAGCTGAGCCACCCAGGCGCCCCTAATTCATAAATAATTTTAAAGCAGTGATTAGATCATTTTAATTGTGATGTTTTGAGGAAGGATTCTCAAAGTATGTTACAAATAACAAGAAAAATAAAAAATATGGCATGACACTACAGTTTTAAACTATTCCAAGTAAACTGTAGAAATGGTAGGTGAGAAACATGTAGGTTTAAAAAAATCTTATTTTGACTTTTAAAGTTCTTCCTTTATCTATTAGGTATATCAATTATGGGGTGATATAAATTTGATTTAGTGTCCCTGAATATGAGAATCAGTAAAGCCAAGTTGATTATTTTGATTTAAAAGGATAGATTTTCCTATTCATGGATATACCTAGTAAATCAACCTAGATTAAATAACATATTTGTATAATATGACCTATACAAATACTAATAAAAATTTACTTTTAAAACAATAACCACAGATGGTCTCTTTTTTTTTTTTAATTTTTTGAATGTTTATATTTGAGAGAGAGAAAGACAGTGTGTGAGTGGGGTAGGGGCAGAAAGAGGGAGACACAGAATTCGAAGCAGGCTCCAGGCTCTGAGGTGTCAGCACAGAGCTTGATGCAGGGCTTGAAAGCCTGATGCGGGGCTTGAACTCCTGGACCTGGAGGTCATGACTTGAGCTGAAGTCAGATACTTAACCAACTGAGCCACCCAGGCACCCCAATTATGAGGTGATATAAATTGGAATTAGTGTCTTGAATATGAGAATCAGTAAAGCCAAGTGGATTATTTTGGTTAAAAGGATAGATTTTCCTATTCATGGATATACATGGTGAGTCAACCTAGATTAAATAAATAATATTTGTATGATATGAACTATACAGGTACTTATAAAAATTTACTTTTTCAACAATAACCACAGACATCTGTTATTTTTAAACATTTATATTTATTCACTGAAAATGTTTAATGAAACCTTATATACTATATAAGAATACAAAAGGAGAATACAAAAAGGAAAAGAAATTTATCATCTACTAGGGAAATAAATATACAAAAAAATACAAATGTAATTAGATGAATGCTATAGATACATAAACAAGGTGAAGTGAAGCATAGGAAAAAGAATGGTCTTTGGGGGAAGATGTGAAAGACTTAACAGAGAGGAAGTTAAGGAGTCTGCCAATGAGCAAAGTAGGACAGGCATGTTGAATATAGGTTAATTGATGAGAAAATGCAAGCGTTCATCCCAGGTAACCAAATTATACAGTAAAACTCTTAAATTGAAATGTTTTGAAATTGGTGTGAAAATGAGATATCTCAAGCATCCACTGTTGAAAGGTCACCTAAGCTATAGTGAGAGGACAGCCCCCTTGCTTCAGTAGTAGCTATGGCTGCTTTGCATGGTTAACAAAACAGGATGGGCTTGTTAGATGGTAACCACACCTTTTCCTTTCCACATTGAAGAGAAAAGCATGATCAGCTGCTATTCCATTTTTTGTGTGTGACTTTCTAGTATTCCCGAGTAGTGCTCAGGGAAAAGACTGTTCCAATATCAGGGTAGAAGTGATTTGCTTTTATTGCTACTATGCTGAGAAATTAGGTCTCCTCTTAGAATTGAGAAATCACAGAATAAACTCTATGGCCTAATATAAATTTTCAAACATAAAAGCTAATAGTTTGTTCCTCTGTTTACATATTTTGCTAGCTTCTGCATATCAGGAGATTCCTTAGAAATTATAGAATTTTAAATGTTACAGATTCTCATGGGAAGTTGGTTTCATAGAAATGCATAACTTTTTTGGTAATCTGCTTATCTCTCTTGTTTGTAATTACATAAATGTTGAAATTTCCTATTTTGGGAGACATAATTTCATAGAATGTCGTAGTTTACTAGCTTTCGATTTTTCATTTCAGAGAGCATAGTGCCCAAGAGGCAATCTAAACAATATTGATTTAGAAAGTTTGCTTTTGTTAATTATTTTTTTTTATTACAACCTCTTCTGGTGAAATGATTTATTTACATGTTGTTTAAAGTTTCTGTCCCTATTAATTGTCCTGATGCCTAACTGAGGCGTTCAGAACTGATAATCGGTAGGCTTTTCTATTCAATGCTGGGAGAACAAGCTGCTTATGATGACCCAACAGAGACATGAGGAAGGTTTGTGAAAGGGGTGTATTCATCCAGCTCTAATCCTTGTTTTCAGAAAGGCAGTGTCTTTAAGTGTTCTCTAATTAGTGAATAGATATGGTTGTAAATTCTTGTAGATACCTCTTTTGTAGCACAGAGATGGATGCCTGGCTTGTTTAAATCCTTGTTTTACATTTCTTTTAAGTGAAATTTTAATATGAACATATAACAATAGAAAATAGCAAAAGCAATTTTTATACATGTAATTATTGCTGTTTTATTATTACGCTCCATTGTGATATTTCTTTTTTAACATTATTGTAATTAGGAACTTGAATATTATGTATCAGAAAATGCTGTCTAAAATAAAATGTGGTTTTATTTTTTGTTTTCCTGCTTGTTTACTTTGCTGATCTCTTTGTATACATAAAATAATATTTACTGCTATGAAATTCTTTTTGGGTTTGGTAAAATTGCTTCTACCAGTCACCTAGGAAATGTAAGCTAGGGAACAAGACACTGATATTTAGGCATACCGAGAGGAAATATATTGCTTCAGTGAACTGAATATAAAACATGATCAGCGAAAACACCTGGAAATCAAAAAGAACAGATTTTAGTTATGCTTCTCTTTTTCAAAGAACTTAAGTGCTTAGCTATTATTGTTAGTACTAGAGAAGTAAGTTGGCAGTGACATTTGAAATATGATAAATAAAAGCCTACAGAATGTCTGCTTCTACTTTTAGTACTTCTCTGATTCCTTTTTCAGAAATTGCATAATGGAAACTACCATAGAGTTAATGCAACTCTAATATACAACCTTACTTGTTGTAATAAATGTATTCTCTATTACTGTGTAATGATAAAGCCATAGTTATTGAAACTGCCAAAGAGATTGAAACAGAGGGATAGGAGCTTTTTGCCTTTATCACCTGTATTATTAATTGGAGATAATTACTGCAGAGCAGCTGGCTGTTGGTTTTAGGGAGCATCAATTGTTCTCCTCACCCAGCTGTTGACTAATAAGGATAGTCAACACATCTGTTTCAACAGCTGGTAATTAACAAAAGCCTAATTGCTGCAACTCTTTTAACATCCAATCTGTGAAAAAGAAGGGATGTAGAAGAATATTATTTACTTTGTGCTTTGCACTTTCTGAGACCAGTTTCTCTTTTTTCTTTCTCCCTCCACTTTTTTTCTTACTTTGAACACCACTGCCTTTGTATGAAGCATTGAATGGCAGGAGAACACAATATGGTAATCCAGAGCTTAACTTTTTCAGATCTTTGTTGGTGTTTCTTATTGCAACATTTCTTTGCTAACTTGCAAGATAAAATGGATCAAAAGCATTTTGAGTAGTTCCATACAACAGTTAAAATCCGCAGCAGTGTGCCCTAGGCTGTGTTGCTGTTGTCTGCAGCATCCAAAAGGAAACAGGGAATTCTCTTTTCTTATGCTTTTCACATGCTTAGACACAACTCCTAAATAATTCCACATTCATACACAGATATTTTGTTTTAATTATTATTACATATATTGGTTACCAGAAATTAAGTCACTCCTTCTTCTGTTGGCTTAGCAGTTTTTCTTCCTTTGGTTGAAAACTAAAAACTGGGGAAAAAAAAAAAAACCTAGTTGTTTTTCTTAATGTCTGTATGTCAACTTAAGGTATTTAAGAAAATCTTTAATTTATGAAATCTTTCTTGGTCTGTTTTTCTTTAAACTGTATTTTGGTCTTTTTAAAATTTTTTAATTCAGGTAAGTTCAATTATTTCTTATTGATTTTTATAATAAATGAACAGGAAATTTACTGGGCTAGTCATAGAAACCTTAGTAAAATGGTCTCACAGATTAGAGATTTATAAATTGACATTTCTTTTATTTGATTTCTTTTAGTACTCTTATTTAGTTATGAACTATTTCAGTAAAAATATCTTTCATGTAGCCTTGGTTATAAAGTTTTATATTTATGTTTTTTATAGTTACAACTTTTGATAGTTATATATTAACATTTACATTATTAAAGGATTCACATTGTTAAAGGCAGTTATGGAGAATGTCTCAATTTCTATTTGTCAGCATTTTGTCAGTTAGTTAATTACTTATCTATGCTTTCCCCCTTTAAAAAAGTTAGACTATAAACACCTATAACTATACGTTAAATTAGAATATGTGGCAGTATTGGCAATCAGACACATGACAAGTTTAGGACACAGTCACTTTATCACTCAGCTGAACTGTGCTAACTGCTGTAGTGATTCTGACATGTTTAAATATGTTTGTCTCCTATAAAAATTTCCATTTAAAATACACCTTATTAAAATGTGTTCCTTTCTTCAAGAATGTGTTTGTTTTCCAGTTATCATTACCTTTCCATAGTCTTTTACATTTCCTTTGTAGCCTATATAGGAAAACTTGATGAATGAAAATTTTATTTTTATTAATTAAAGATCATATAATCATACCAATTTCCTTTTAATACATCCATAAAATTTTAGATTAATGTCAAAGTTAATTTGATAGACAATGATTATGGCACTTATTTAATGGGAGTATCTGAAAAGTCCTTAGCTAAAATGTTAGTCAAGTTCACTTGATTAATCTCGCTTCACTTCTCAGTTGGCAATATTTCTGTGCAGGCAGTTCTTTAATTGTTGTTAGGTATGTTGAAAGGTATAGAAATTCTACCCAAGTGCTTGCCATGGACTGAATTGCAGATTGCATAATTTCAAAATTTTTTTGCTGGCAAGACAAGTTTAGTTCAGCAGGTGTTCAGGTGATGAAGTATATTATAGATGTAAAAAAAAAAATACATGATCCTGAACAAATAAACAAAATACTGCTGACTAAAATTCTAACTAAATAGGAGGGCACTGGCATGTAGAGAAATGTTTACGACTCAAGTGGAAAGGAGGAGAATATTGTCATTTTGGGAAATGTTTGCTTCTTCGGTTTAAATAAGAATTTAATTTTCTCTGTGTGCTCATGTTCTTAGGTAGTACAAGAGAAAGCAAGCTTAGTGAAAGGAATGTATCATGCCATGAGAAAGGAGAATGAACTTTTTGGGGAAACTCACATTCCAGCTGATGCTTTAAGTGTTTTCTTGCATGTAATTTTTTTCCTGAGGAAATGATCTCAGGAATAAGTAGTGTGGTAGACAGAAATTCAATAATTTAATAGGGATTCTCTCTAGATGATAAATATGACATGATTAACCTGTTTTCTAAATGTTAAAAGAGGCAAATCTCATTAAATGGTGGACAGATTATTAGTGAAGCCAGTGAAGTGATCAGTGGTTTCACACATATTAGTATAAATGACTTTCAGAGGTGTAGTCAACAAGTCTCAGAGACCAGACATCTCAATGGATCTAACTAGCAACAAATCTTAGTTCAAGGTAATATCTTCTGAGATAGAGTTCATTCAACAGAAAAGATAAAGCCTCCACAGTCTGAATCCATGGACAAAGAAATAGTTCCAGACAAATGTGTTACATGATTTGTCTTAAAAAGTAAATTCTATCATACACTAAAAATAAAAATACAAAGAAATTTTCCCAATAAATGATAGTGAATGGAAAAAGAGCTAATAATTGGAGTAAACTGTGTCATTTCTGGAGTCATCACAATAGGATATAATGGCATGTTTCAAGTTGAAGAGGTTGGCAACGTAGTTAATGCACAGACTTAGGGTTATTTGCTGAACTGGTAGTCAAGAGTTCTGAGTTCAAATTCTGCTTCTAACACTAACTTTTATTTATAATTTTAAAAACCAAGAGGGTTTTTTTTTTCCTAAAGAATTCACATTGTCAAAGGCAGTTACGGAGAATGTCTCAATTTCTATTTGTCAACATTTGGTCAGTTAGTTAATTACTTATCTATGCTTTCCCCCTTTAAAAAAGTTAGACTATAAACACCTATAACTATATGTTAAATTAGAATATGTGGCAGTATTGGCAATCAGACACATGACAAGTTTAGGACACAGTCACTTTATCACTCAACTGAACTGTGCTAACTGCTGTAGTGATTCTGACCATTAAATTGTTTTAGGGGCACCTGGGTGGCTCAGTCGGTTAAGTGTCCAACTTCAGCTCAGGTCATGATCTCGTGGTTCATCAATTCGAGCCCCGCATCGGGCTGTGTGCTGACAGCTCAGAACTTAGAGCCTGCTTTGGATTCTGTCTCCCTCTCTGTCTGCCCCTTCCCTGCCTGCACACTGTCTCTCTCTCTCTCTCTCTCTCTCTCTCTCTCTCTCTCTCTCTCAAAAATAAAGATTTAAAAAATTTTTTAATTGTTTTAAATGGTTTTAATTCTTTTTTAAAGAATATATTTAGTTTTGAGAGAGAGAGAGGGCACTTGCATGCAGGAGCAGGAGAAGAACTGGGGACAGAAGGGGGGTGGGGGCAGGTGTGGACAAAGGATCTGAAGGAGGCTCTGCTTACAGCAGACAGTCCCACGTGGGGTTCAAACTCAGGAACCGTGAGATTATAACCTGAGCTGAAGTCTGATGCTTAACTGCCTGAGCAATTTAGGCGTCCCTAAATAGTTTTAAATTTTTTCAGTGTTTATTTATTTATTTTTGAGAGAGAGAGCAAGCAGGGGAAGGACTGAGAGAGAGGAAGACAGAATCCCAAGCAGACTTCCCACTGTCAGCGCAGAGCCTGACACAGGCTGAAACTCACAGACCATGAGATCATGACCTGAGCTGAAACCAAGAGTCGGTTGCTTAACCAACTGAGCCACCCAGGTGCCCCAGTAGTTTTATTTCTTACATTATATTATCGTAGAGCAAAGGAAACTGTTATTACAAGACAGGAAGGCATGGGGCACCTGGCTCTCTCAGTTAGTGATGCATGCAGCTCTTGATCTTGGGATTGTGGGTTTGAGTCCCGCATTTGGTGTAGAGATTACTTAAAAATAAAATCTTTAAAAAAAGACAAGAAATCAAAGAAACAATAATAATATCACACAAATTACAGAGCTAAAAATGATGATATTGGAAGTTTATTTCATGATGCTCTTAACCATCTGATCAAAATTTTTATGTAGACAATCTACATCTTTAGTACTTCCATAAAACAATGTTAAAAGTGAAAAATATTGTTAGGATGACTATATCCAAATTTTATTTATATTTTTCATGTATTTGTATTTTAGAGTAGACAGCCCTTCAGTGGGCTCTTTTCAGAGAAGGGCTTCCAAATGCAACCTGAAACCTTCTTTGAATCATTTCTGCTTAAAAGCAGGCGAAGAATATTACAAGTAAATAAATCCAGTAATATACCAAATGTAAGAATTCTAAACATTAAATTATAAAAACATATTGGTCCATTTGTGATGGTACAATATGTGTTAAAATTTCAATATACACTTCTCCTTCCTGCAGTGTGGCAAGAAGATACTGTGGGGACTCTTTTGCTGTTAACCTAGCAGGTCCTGGAAAAGATACTTTAATGCATTGCTAGACTCACAAAAATAAAGGAAACCTTTAAAAGACTTTACTTCACAAAAAAATTGAGAGTAGAACCAGAGACAAACCCCTCTCCAATAGTAAGCAAACAGATGGTCTACAGCTATACCAGGGCAAACATCTATGGAGGTACTTTCATCTTCAGTTGGGATCCCAATTTCTAGACCATCAGCAAGGCTAAAGAGCTGAGCCAGAAACTCTGGCATTATTGTAGGCTTCTTGAACTTTACCTAGGAATTGTCTGTCATGGATCCCTGATGAAACAGGCACAAGTCCTATTCAGAGGAAGGCATCCCTAATTTAGTCCAGGAAGATCCCATAAGTTATTACCAAGAAAACATGAACTCACAACCAAAGATCAATCAAGTACATGAGGAAGAAAAACATCACAAGTGACAGTCACAACAGACAGAACCAAAAAAGAACACATACACACACCCTCACAAACACACAAACTCACTAAACAAAGTCTTCTAAAGAATATAGAATATTTTGGGGCGCCTGGGTGGCGCAGTCGGTTGAGCGTCCGACTTCAGCCAGGTCCCGATCTCGCCGTCTGTGAGTTCGAGCCCCGCGTCGGGCTCTGGGCTGATGGCTCAGAGCCTGGAGCCTGTTTCCGATTCTGTGTCTCCCTCTCTCTCTGCCCCTCCCCCGTTCATGCTCTGTCTCTCTCTGTCCCAAAAATAAATAAAAACGTTGAAAAAAAATTAAAAAAAAAAAAAGAATATAGAATATTTTGTTCAAAATGCTTCAATGAAGTTTATAACTAGAGTATGAATCACAACCATGAATAAAACCAAGAGCTTTTTCTAGAAAATAACCATGCAAATCTGAAAAAGAATCACGTGCAAGTTCAAAAAAAATTTTTTAAGTAAGACACTCTAGGTAATTGTCAGATTATATATACAGCCAAAGAAAGAATTAGGGAGCTGGAAGACATATGAATTGGAATACATCTGAAAAATTACCCATAATACAAAACCAGTAGACAAAACAAAAATTAAGAAATATAGAGTAAGGTAGTCCAACAAACATTTAAATGGATTCCCAAAAGGAGAGAATACAGACAATCCTGGAAAAGCAGTGTTAGAACAGAAAATGACTGAGATTTTTGTAAAACTGATGAAAGATATTCTTTGAAAGCAAGATAAGAAATACATACCTAGTCACATCATAATGAAATAGAAGAATTTTAACATCAAAGACACATTCATAATAGTAGCCAAAAAAGATTACTTTTAAATGAGCAACAGTGACACAGATGACTTCTCAACAGAGCAGTGGAAGTCAGGAAACATTGGAATAATGCTTTCAATGTGCTGAAGGAAAATAGTTCCTAATTTAGAATCATATACTCAACATGAATATCTTCAAAGAACATGAAATGAACACGTTTTCAGACAACTAAAAATTGAGTGGGTCATTTGCTTTATAGTAAACTTTAAGAGCTGTTGTTTAGACAGAGGAACATGATTCCATAAGGGACCTTCCAACGAGGAAAGAATAAAACACAAAAGAAAAGTCACAAATTTAAATGCACATTGACTCAAAACAAAAAGTTAATTATGTTGGTTGAGGTTTAAATCTAGATAAATTAGAATACATTAAGAATAAACAGTAACAAATAAATTAGGAATAAATAGAGGTAAAGGGATTTAGGTCCTCTCATTGTCAAGAAGTATTAAATTAGGTTTTTGATAAGTCAAACTTTTATCTTGTAGTTCCTGGGATAACCATTCAAAGAATGTAAAGGATGGTATAACATTGAAATTAAAGAGGGGGAAATGGGATGGTAATAAAAGAATCAATCCAAAAGATAACAAAGAAAGGTGATACAAAAAAGTAAGAGAAGTAACAGGACAAAAAGAACATCATAGGATTACATATTGAAACCCTAATTTATTGATGGTGACATTAAATGTAAAAGGATCAAATATTCCAGTTAAAAGATGAAGATTGTTAGACTGGAAAAAAAAATATATGCTGTTTACAATAGTCACTTCTAAACCTAGGCATATAAAAAACATTGAAGTTAACAAGCTATAAAAAAGATATGCCATACAGGGGCGCCTGGGTGGCGCAGTCGGTTGAGCGTCCGACTTCAGCCAGGTCACGATCTCGCGGTCCGTGAGTTCGAGCCCCGCGTCAGGCTCTGGGCTGATGGCTCAGAGCCTGGAGCCTGTTTCCGATTCTGTGTCTCCCTCTCTCTCTGCCCCTCCCCCGTTCATGCTCTGTCTATAAAAAAAAAAAAAAAAAAAAAAAAAAAAAAAAAAGATATGCCATACAAAAGCTAATAAAAAGAATGCTTTAGAAATTATATTAACATCAAGCAAAATACAATTCAAAGCTACAAGGTTTTTTTTTTTGTTTGCTTTGCTTTCTATGTAATAAGTGAAATGATGCCTCCCAGGTGATTTCCTGCCATACTGCAGTGTTACTGTGCAAGCACATGGTTGCCATGAACCACTATTAACTTCTTTTTTCCTCCTATTATTATATGCCCTGAAGAACCTGTTGAACTGTGGATTTCAAATGCTTTGTTTCATTGCCTTCAGAAACTTGTTCATTCTAGACAGATTCTTCACTTTTTCAGGTATCTAACAACATTAACCAAAAGCTTATATAGAACAATAGGTATTCTAGGCGCTATGTAAACCTGTACTCTCTGACACTAGATCCATAATCAGCAAACTATGACCTCTAAACCGGCTGACTGTTTCTGTAGATAAAGTTTTATTGGAACCCAGTGTTGCCTGTTCATTTATATATTGTCTATGGCTGCTTTCACACTACAAAAACAGTTGAGTAGTTGCAAGCGAGACTATATGGCCTACAAGTCTAAAATATTTAATATCTGGACTTTAATGATCATACTGCAGACTACCACATGACTTGAACTTGTACTTAAAGCCCAATCCTTCTCACCTTATTGACCTATTACTTGGTACAGTGCTATTTCATATTGACTTCAGTTATTTCCCCAATAATTTTATACCTAAAGTTCAATAGTGTCTATTGTACAGCTTACATACTTGTTCACTTTGATATGGCTCTATCGTATGGTAAATTATCTCATTTTATCATTATCTAATAGTCATGTGAGATGGGTATTATCACCACCATTTTACCATTTTACCTTTATCAGAGGCCCTAATTCAGACTCATAGAACTGCTTGCTGGTAGCCAAACCCAGTTTTACTCTTAGTCACTGTGCTGCACTCTGTTTCTGGCATACTTCTCTTTACCTCCCTTCTCTGTTTCGCAGACTCAGCTCACTGCTCATGGATCATTGTCTGCCTATGAATGTTTTTGACTTCTGCTTCCATTACAAACTGTTTTCTTCCCTTCCTCATGTCAGAGCATACATCACTAGACAGTGCAGATATGACTGCTTTTGAGTCTGGAAACTGATCATCCTTGGTCTGAAAGGCATTTCATAGGGACATAATATTACCTCATTGGAATCGTCTTTAAAGAGCATTGCATATGGTAATATACGTGGTGAGAAATCCGTTTTCCTATGAAGGGGAGGTATAATTGAAATCCAGTCATTTTTAGCCTTTTGATAGTAGCTTTTTTTTTTTAGATACTTCTTTGCAAGGTTTTTAGTTATTTTTCTTTAATAGGTTCTTACCCTGCTTCTGAGGTTTAAAAAGTCAAATACTAGGATGGCTATAGTCCTATTGTTAAGCAATTTTCTAATTTGATGTGTTATTTGAACATAGCTAATTACATTCCTTACAAATGTGTTTAATACTGTAACACAGTTTATATATCCATGATTATAAAAAATTCTTTTAAAACAATTAACATACATATTAAATTATGCCATATTGAGGGGCGCCTGGGTGGCGCAGTCGGTTAAGCGTCCGACTTCAGCCAGGTCACGATCTCGCGGTCCGTGAGTTCGAGCCCCGCGTCAGGCTCTGGGCTGATGGCTCAGAGCCTGGAGCCTGTTTCCGATTCTGTGTCTCCCTCTCTCTCTGCCCCTCCCCCGTTCATGCTCTGTCTCTCTCTGTCCCAAAAATAAAATTAAAAATGTTGAAAAAAAAAAATAAAAAAAAATAAAAAAAAAAAAATTATGCCATAATGAAATGTAGTCTTGAATGGTAGAATAAGCAATATTTTCTGGATACTTTATTCTGGTTCCAACTTTCCTTCTCACCAACTATGAAACCTTGGACAATTTCCAAATGTTTCCCTAAACATATGTTAACAAAAATTTTCTCACCTGTAAAGTAAGATCCTTTTCAGGTCTAAAATTATTTGGTTCTGTGATTTAATTTGTACCGTATCTTTCTTTATTTAGCAGGTATCACACATAAGATCAAATGCCTCTGTTCTCTGATAAAAACAGGTTACCATTAATGGTCTTGGAGTTACCAAAGGAAGGCTTAACTATATCAGACTGTTACTATTAAAAACACATTCAAACAAAACATAACAAGATTTTGAAGTAAGATAAAAGTGGTTTCTCCACAATATCCATACAAATAGTGTTCAGTGATGGGGATACTGTAGTCTTTTCTTTGTCTGTCATTTTAAGGTACTAGATAAGACTCCAAGAAAACAATTCAGTTCATTTCTAATATGATAACAGTATAAATTGTTGTTCTATTTATATGGCATTGCTCAAAATGTAGTTTTAGAATGAGCCATTTAATTCTAAGACTAACCCTAACATTGGTTAACCAACTTGTTTTTCACTCACTTAAGGTAAATAAATTCTGGCAATGTACAGCATGGTAACTAAAGTTAATAGTACTGTGTCATATTTAAAAGTTGTTACGAGGGATCCCTGAGTGGCTCAGTTGGTTAAGAGTCTGACTTCTGCTCAGGTCATGATCTCACAGTTTGTGAGTTCAAGCTCCGCATCGCGGTGTGTGCTGACAACTCAGAACCTGCAGCCTGCTTCAGATTCTCTCTCTCTTTCTCTCTCTCTCTCTCTCTCTCTCTCTCTCTCTCTCCCTCCCTCCCTCCCTCCCTCCCTCCTTCTCCTCCTCCCCCACTTGTGCTCTGTCTCTCTCTTTCTCTCTCTCAAAAACAAATAAACATTAAAAAAATTTTAAGTTGCTAAGAGAGTAAATCTTAAAAGTTCCCATCACAAGAAAAAAAATGTGTAACTATGTGAGCTGATGGATGATAACTAAGTTTATTGTGGTAACCATTTCACAATATATGCAATATATGCATACATCAAATCATTATGTTGTGCACCTAAAACTAATACAATGTTATATGTCAATTATATCTCAATAAAACTGGAAATGAATGAAAAAAATATAATGGTCCAAGAAAAAAGGTATAGTGAGAAGACTAAAGATGTAAAACACACACTGATCGTTTTGTAAACTTTTATTATTATCGAAACTATTATCAGATGATGATTTGATTCCATTGTCACCTAGAATTAGTTTAGCTGCTTCTCACACATGCTTTAAGCAATACCCTTTCTTTACATGTTGGGAATAAGTATCAAAGGTAGATGGAGGACATATGAATTCTGGAGTACACCATTGGCGATTTCAATGAAAATTTCAAGTTTTCCTATACAGAAAACAAAAGAAAGAATCAAGAATGTTGCAGTTCTTTTTATTTAATAGAGAATTCTACTCATGATAGACAAAGTATGGCTATTGTGTGTGAATGGAGTGAGGAGATGCGAAAAAACTTAAAACACGTGCCACCGTCCAGAAAAAGATATTTTGCTATTGCTCAGGAGATAATTTTATTGTTTTAGAGGAAGGAAATATATTAGGTTGAAAATCATTTCACATTGGGGCGCCTGGGTGGCTCAGTCGTTAAGCTTCTGACTTTGACTCAGGTTATGATCTCACGGTTTGTGAGTTCGAGCCCCGCATCAGGCCCTGCGCTGACAGCTCAGAGCCTGGAGCTTGCTTTGGATTCTGTGTCTCTGTCTCTCTCTGCTCCTCCCCAACTTATGCTCTGTCTGTCTCTGTCTCTCAAAAATAAATAAACATTAAAAAAAAAATCATTTCACATTTTGGGACGCCTGGCTGGCTCAGTCAGTAGAGCATCAAACTCTTGATCTTCAGGGACTTGATCTCAGGGTCATGAGTCCAATCCCCACGTTGGGCATAGAACCTACTTTAAAAAAAAATAAAACATTTAAAAAAATAATTTCACATTTAAACATTGCTGTATGCTTGTTACAATACATGGTGCCTTGTAAGTATTATTGGCATGATTTTTCTGCATAAAATTATGGTGTTTTAAAATAAGCATCTTAGGGGTGCCAGGGTGGCCCAGTTGGTTAAGCATACTCTTGACTTCAGCTCAGGTCATGATCTCACCATCATGAAACTGAGCCCCCTATCAGATTCTGTCTATCTCCCTCTGCCCCTTTTTCACCCTCATGCACACATTCTCTCTCTCTAAAATAAAATGAAGGGGGAAAATAAAAGAAATAATAAAATCAGTAGCATATTAGATTCAATGAAATTTGGTGATCAGTTTATAAAATTTGTTTAGAGAGTTTAAAAAATATAATTGTGATGATATATGCTTAAAAATACTTTTTGTTATAATGGTAAAATTAGTGGATTTAGGAGACCATGTTTTAGTCAAGACAGATGTTTGTATAGGTAAATTTTGGTGGAGTAAACAGCATAATGTTACTAGTATTAGGGAGAGATGAACCAGAAACAGTTTGAGAAGCAAAAGATCCAGCTAAAGACTAAATAATAGTTGGTCCCATTACCAAAACTAAATACACACATGACTCCCAGTTACAAGACTCCTTGTCTTGTACACTTGATCCAAACATTGTATGGATCAAAACTCAATGTAATGATGCACATAATGATCAGAAGTATAGCATCAAGTTTCCTGCATTTTTACCTTGAGCAGGACTTGGGTGGAAGTTTAAGAAAAACTTAGGTGTCATTTTGGAGGAATTAGAATAAAGAACAAAAAGAGAAATTATATGTGGAAAGGCTTGAGTGATATTTAAAAAGGCAGCATGCTCAAGAGTATATAATACATCTCTGCTGTCCTTTTCCCTGCAAGTGTGGCTATGACACACAGAAATTAACCAACCCTGGGGCACCGGGGTGATTCATTCAGTTAAGCATCCACCTCTTGATTTCGGCTCAGTTCATGATCTCACAGTTAGCATATCAGGCTTCCGCACTGATGGTGTGAAGCCTTTTTGGAATTGGTCTGTTCTCTTTCTGCCCCTCCCCTGTTCACACTCTCTCTCTCTCAAAAAATGTAAATAAAACCTTTAAAAAACAAAATTACCAAGTGCTTGTGAACCTACATGTTGGTATTATTTTTCAAATTCTTAAATACTTTTTGTCATCTGTCATATGTTCTTGAGAATATAAATTGACTTAGCAGATATATGTGTATGTGTAAACATACATGTTAAGTGTTTACATGTATTTACATAATGTATATACCAGAATATTATAGTTTTGCAAGCTGCTTAATATTCATGAACTTCAGTTTTATCACCAGGGATAATAGGAGTTATCTCATAGGTGGATTGTGGGGCTAGACCATAGATTTCAAGCATTTGATACAATGCCCCAATCTATAGTAGGCATTCAACAAATGGCATTGCTATTATAGTTAAACACAGATGCTTTAAAGTTACATCTATTTAGGCAGCAAGTTTGGCAGTTTCTTTACAATGTATATAATTTTATATAAAGTATATAAACACATTATACATATTTACCATAAGACCCAGCATTTCCATTCTTTGGTACTTACCTAAGAGAAATGAAGGTATAGTTGCACAAAATGACTATATGCTGATGTTTATAGCAGCTTTATTAATAATTGCTCCAAACTGGAAACAACCCAAATGTCCATCAACTGGTGAATGGATATATAGATTGTGGTACATCCATACTCAGTGATATAAAGGAATGAACTGTCGGTATGTGTAATGCTCAAAAGCTCAAAAGCATTAAGTTAAGTGAAAGAAGCCGAATTCAAAAAGCTGCCTACTATATGATTCTGTTTATGTGACATTCTAGAAAAGACAAAACTACAGGGCTAAAAATCGTAAGTGCTTGCCAGGGACTGGGTGTAAAAGGAAAGCATTGACTATATTGGTACACAAGGAAACACTTTAGAGTAATGGAAATATTCTGTTTCTTGAAGATAGATTATCTATAAAGTACATAGCCATATAGTGAAAGTATAAAATATCCTTGAAAATGATGAGCCCAAATTCATTGAAATGTTTCACTTGAGGCAATGGGGGGGAGGGGGCGGTTGGAAGGGAAGGAGGGAATGTAACTAGTAAGTGCAATATATGGGTTGGGGTAAAAGATTTGTTTTTAAATAGGAAGCAAAATAGCAAAATATTTTTTAAATTTAAAACAAAGTTTGTAACAGTGTATAAACAATCCCATTAATATTGTAAATAGGTTTACTTATATTTATACATATATAAATATGTATATATAATATACATATATTTACACACATAGTTGTAAATATACATGTCTGCTTATATATTCACATATAATTTCTGGAAGTATATACAACAAACAGGTGACTACTAATCTCAGGAGGGGATTTGTATTACTGAGTGTTGGAGATGGAACAAAGATTTACTTTACATGGAATATTTTCTTGTACTTTTTGAATTTCATTAGTTTTTTTAATGCATATGTTTTTATATGAATATACACATAAACGAATGCATGCAATTTTTATTAATTAAACTGTAGGAAATACGAGAAATATGATGCCTGAGGAACAGGAAAAATATCTTGTTCACTAATTTCCTTAATGGTTTTGACATAAAGTTTGTTATTGACCTGTAATGTGATGGAATTATAGGACATTAATAGTGAAACTAGGAAATAAAATAGAAGTAAACAGTACATTTAAATTAGTTTTCTTACATATAACATAAATCCAACTCAAGCTAGCCTAAGCCAAAAAAAGATTTATTTACCCAGGGAGTCCAAGAAATGGAATGGATCTGGAACTGTCTGGCATAGGGGATCCAGGAGTACCAGTGATGTCATCAGGATTCAGTTTTCTTCTGGGGCTGGTGGGATGGAATACTGTGTTTGAACAACCTGGATGATACATACCTGAGGTAGTGGGGAACGAAGTTCATTCTAGCCACCAGGACTGAACAAGATCACTGTGGCAAAGGGTAAGGGTATTTTTCTAAAAAGGAAATGCTAGCCAGATGAACATATATCTGATAAAATAGAAAAAGGCGGTTGTAAAGCCAGAAAGTTTAAAATAGCTTTGAACAGAGTCACCAGGGCCTAGACATAAGATTAGACATTTGGAATTAATAAATTCAGTGGATTTGCTATGAAGCAACACCAAATCTTGATAGCCAACTAAACGTGAAAAGAGAAGTGAAAAAATAAATATTACTAGAAGCATGGGAATTTAAGTAAAATTTTCATGTTCCTATTTTTGCAGAAATTTCTTAGGCAGAAATCTTCATTTTGGCTTTTTCCTACTAGAACATTGTTGGTTTTGTTTTTTTGGTGTCAGAGGGGTTTTTGTTTTGTTTTGGATTTTTTTTGTTGTTGTTTTGTTTTGTTTCATTTTTTTCAGCAGAAGTACCAGGTTAAAAAAAAAATCAAAATAGTCGTCTAAGGTATTTGTCATTGTAACATATTTATTTAGCAAATTCTCTATTACCTGTCCAGTATTTGATATTCCTTAAATACATCCAACAGGATGTTTGACATTTTGTAAGTTGAATGTAATATGTCCTTTTTTGTGTGATTCTTTTTGACTAACCATTTAGTCACAATGGGTATCTGTGCCTTTCATGTTAGCATTTCAGTCACATTTTATAATTTACTGAAAATTGGCAATGCTGTCAATTATTGGCATAAAGAACCAGCCACCTATTTTTAAATGCTTTTTAATAATTTTTGAGAATGTTTTATCTATAATTCTAGAATGTGACATGTTAAGGCAAGCACTCAAATATCTTAAATTTAAGAAGTAACTCTGTTAGATTTGCTAACCCAGATAGAGAACAAATCAATTAATTTAATTCCTAAATTATATACAGAGACCTGAACTGCTACATGTTTTTATTATTCTCTGTTATTTAAATAGAAAAGTGGCATTGTCCAGTGTTCACTTACATGACACTACTTTTCCTCTGGTCAGGATTTCACAGTTTGTCTTATGACTTCATTCTTATGGAAGAAAATAATCCCAGAGAAATTATGAGTTCAACAAAATTAGTGAACTTCTGCCTCCAAACTCGAGTACTTTTTAATTATTGCCATTAGTGTGTGCAAGGTATATGATAACATCGTTGAAAGTGAAAGACAGTATTTTCATGCAAATTAATCTGTGAATAAACAAAACTGAAATCTGAATACTAGCACCCTATTTTAAAAGTTCTGATGAAAACTCTTTTGGGCTATACCTGAAACCCAATGGGAAAGGTGGTTGGAAGTTGGCGATTCTTTTAAAATTACAAGTTTGAACTCTTGAAAAACTGATTACAGACCCTTTAAAATTTAAATACCGTAGGCAGAGCGGAACAATAACATCCCTTGAATAAAATACCTCTGACACTCAAGATTGTTGCCATTCTCCCTTTAGAGATTTTTTTTTCCTTGCCAAAAAGGAATTGCAAAGGTTAAGTCATATCTGTAAGAATCAGGTTGTAGTCTTGTGTATTTTTTTCACATTAAATATCAAAGATAGCTTAACATATTTAGCATTTTCTGGGTTTTACTATTAATAAAGTTAAAAGAAAATCCAGTGTGATCAGGCAGTGGAGCCACATTAAGTTTGTATGTGAAACACCCATTGTGCTTATCTTATTCTTGATATTGCTCTGAACCCATGTTCCACATTCTGAGTTCTGTGTATAAAGTTAAACATTGCAGAAGGGCATATATCTGATGATACAGATGAATAAGGTTGAAGTTTAGTAATGAGCAAAGTTGATAAATTTAATATGTTCTTGTCTTCAATATGTCTTTTATTAATATAATTTGATTATTTTGTGGGAAATTATGAAACACTACTAAAAATTCTGATCGATTATAAAACTACCAGAAATTTAAGGTTCCTGTTTATACTATAATATATATTTTAACATACCAAAACCAATATTAAATTTCTTAAAATATTAATTACTTACAGGCAAAGTTGTTAGCTATGCAAGAAGCCAGAGAAACTGCAATTCAACAGTACAAAAGACTAGAGGAAGAAATACAAACACTTCGTGTTTACTACAGGTAAAATTCTTTTTAACCTGGGCATAAAGAAATGTTGGTTTGGGAAATGTTTCTACCTAGTTTTATAGTGAGTGAAGAAATACCTCAAGGAAATTAAACATTATTCAGTTAAAATATTTTTGTAATTTTAAAATGATTCAGGCACAAAATATTCTTTACCTTTTTTTTCTTTCCTGCATTTGGTAAAGTTTAAGCTTAGATTCCCATCAGATTTATAAAATTTACATAACTTATAACCAGTTGTCTGAATGGAGTCTAGTTAACTATTGAACTATTTGCTCATCTAAATGCCACCTCTAAAATGATACATATTTTTAAAATAGTACATGAATAGCAGTAATAGCCTTTCACCAATTATAATATGTTTCTAAAGGAATGCCACTGAAGGATTTTTAACACTTATTTAATTTATGCTCCAAGAGTAGTTGTGAAATTAACTCAGTAGGTCACACTGGCATTTTTTAATGAAAAGAAATAGAATAGAAAATGTCAGAGTGCATTTCCTGTAGTTAAAGTAAATATTGTTTTGTGATACTTTGGTTTCAGTTTTGTGTTATGCGAGAGAGAAATAAGATTGTTGGGTTATCTGTAAAATATCTGTATATTTTTTCACAAAGGATCATTGTAAAAACAAAAAAAGTTTTGAAAAATGATGTACAATGTTCTATATGTTCTCTGATACTTGATAAGATTAAAAAGAATCTGAAGTCTAAAACGTAAGAATTCACTAACTTGGGCTGTGGGTATTTGAAAGATTTTCTTTTAGTTTTTTGCGTCCTCTCAGAACAATGTGGTTAAGTACATAAAATACAATTAAATCAAAACCAGTTTTACTGAAATAGTTATGCAAGTGTGTCATATTACTATATTCACACATCGTTATTAATACATTAAATAACTAGGTCTAACACCAAGTCTATTAACAACCATAATTTCAAAGTAGTGATGACTGTAAATGGTATTTTGGGGATAACTGCAAACACTGAAATGTGATGTGAAAATATCAGTGGCTTCTATGGATGCAAATTCTCTATATAAAGAGGTAACCAAGTAAAATTAGGTCATTAGCACGGGCTCTAACCAAATATGACTGATATTTTCATAACAAGTAGAAATTTGGACATAGAGATGCACACATACAGGAAGGCTGTACAGAGACACCAAGAGAAGATAGCCTTTTGCCTGGCATCCACAAGTCAAGTAATCCCAAAGATTGGCAGCAGATACCAAAATCTAGAGGAGGCCTGGGAGGATTCTCACCTATTCCATCAAAGAGAGGATAGTCCAACTGACATGTTGATTTTGGACCTGTAGCTTCCAGAACTCTGACACAATAAATTTCTGTTTTACGTCTCCCAGTTTGTGCTACAATGTTACAGCAGCCTTAGGAATTAATGCCGTTATCAAATATTAAGTATGTTTGAGGCGCCTGGTGGTGAAGTGTCTGACTCTTGATTTCGGCTCAGGTCATGATCTCAATAGTTTGTGAGTTCGAGCCCCGCATCGGGCTCCATGCTGACAGTGCAGAGCCTGCTTGGGATTCTATCTCCCTCTCTATCTACCTCTGTCTCCCTCTCTCAAAATAAATAAATAAACTTAAAAAAATATTAAGTAAATTGATTGATGACTGGGAAGTCATTTGCCTGCAGTTAGAAGCAGTGTCTATGTGTGGTCATGCAGATAAGCAGAAACCTGATAATGAATAAAGACATCTCAGCAATCCACCCTTTTTTTTTTTAAACTATAGAGTGGATATGACAATCTTTCCTCCATACTTTATACCAATGGATTCTCCACTGTAGCTGTGCATTAAAATCACCTGAAGAGCTTCTAAAAGCCCTAATCCCCATCTCCTCCCAGGCCAATTACATTGGAGTCTTGGTGTAGGACTAGGCTATCAGTGTGTTTTAAGGTCCCTAGAAATTCCCACGTGTATCCCAGTTTGAGGGATGCTGCTTTGCATGCACATTTCAGATAGCTGCGTTACAGCAGGGTCTCTTCTTGGTGGAATAATAGAGGCATATATTAAACCCTCTACTAGGACTTAGAAGTATCATATGATTTGTGCTCAGACCTTGGATACCTCAGTGTGGTATGAAGTAGCTTCACTCTATTGATAAGGGAAAGTTTTTATGGAACCTTTTCCTGCCATCCTTGTGAGGTAGGACAACAGGTGTTTATTGATAAAGTGACAGTGTCCAAAAATTCTGAGAGGCATATGATCTTCTTACATGAACTGACATTTCTTCTTCAAAAATGAACCTGATGCCAGTTCTTAGTGTTCCTCCTTCTTTCTATTGAATTGCAGAAGATTACTGAGAGATTTTTGAAAATTGTAAAGCTAAACTATTTGTTTTTCAAAGACTTTTTAATCTACATGATTGTAACAACTCTTCGAGTTGAACAACTCTTTGAGTTAACAGTTGTTGGCTTAAAGATATTCTTCACATATACCCCTCTTACTGCTACTTAAAAAAAAAAATACTGGTAGTATGGTGAAGCTCCTGGGATTTGCACTTAGAGAGTCCTGCCTTTATGACTTATATAAATGAACTTCCCCAAGACCATTTCCTTTTTTGTGAAATTAGAATTCTAGTACCTACCTCATACACTTGTTTTAAGTATGTATAGCTCTTAGCTTTTTGTTTGAAATTATGTTGTCATTAGTAACCTCCACAGAAGTGGTTTTAATAAAGAATTAGATGTAGAAGTCAGTTAGCTGTGAATTGAAGAGTGATTAGAGGTAATGTAGTAATTTGGACAATAGAATGGTCCTTGAAGAAGCCTGAATAAGAAAGATGTTAATGATAGTTGAGAAGAAAGGAAGATAGGTTAAGGACTTATGTTTTTTGTTTTTGAAAGATGACAGATATTTGAGCCTGTTTATGACTAATGGGAAGGAGCCAAGAGAGAAATTGTCAGGGAACAGGATTCCTAAAGAAATAGGAAGAGATGGAAATTAGAATCTGCAAAAGAGTTTACCTTGAACAGGAAGATGGTCACAGACAGGAGTGAAGGAGATAAGAATAGCTGTGGAATACAAATGAAATTCAGTTTGCAATTAATAGGCTTCAGTTTTTTCTGCAAAGTAAGGGTCACCGTGAGCTTCTAAAGTGACGGAGGACAGGAAGTTTTGGAAGGAATAACAGAATAGCTACTGAAGAGAATGGGAAAGAGAACTGAATAAGGGCAAAAAGAACAAGACAAGCAATCCTGAAGAGTCAGCTGGGGATAGATGCTATAGATTTGTATGAGTTCTGGTTTGTACAGTTGTGTAACTTCACACATTCAGTGGTTCTTGTAAACACAAGAAGCAAAGAAGGCAAAGAATTGGAATGATTCAGGATTACAAATATGCAGGACTAACATGATGAAGAGGAGAGTGGTTGAAAGTAAACTAGCAAAAAGGTGTTGAAATGATGAATGATAGTCTGAGCTAAATAGGGCAGGAATAAAATTGAGAGTATACCAAGAGAAAAAGGAGAAATCCAGAAACCATAAATCTTGAGATCAAAAAGCAAAAGTAGTGGGATTAAGAAAATTCAGGAGCTAAAAGGATCAGAGATTGTAGTCAGAAAGTGGAACCTTTCTCTTTAAGCTCTCAGAGATTGCACTCATTCTCAGCATTGACAATATTTAAAAGTATTGCCTTAGTAGTAGATAGTTGAAACTTAGAAGAGGTAGGGGTCACTAGATATAAAGAAGTCAAGGATTTATGAAACTAACGTACTTGAATACCCATTTGGATATTGTCTCTGAAAATATTGGCATATGTTGAGGTACTCACTGTAAGTGCCATAATGGAAAACGACCTAAAAATAAGTAGATAAAAGCTACATGTTGAAATAAACAGCTGTATGTATCGAAGGATGAACCATGCAGTGTGTGATGCACAGGAGAATGCGTGGTGTCTATGAGGAAAGTTGCACCCTTTAGGAAGATCCATATTTCTGTCAAAACAAAAAGGTATAGAGAACTGTTGTGCATTGTTGATGGGGATATAAAATGATACATCTGCTGTGGAAAACAGTTTGGCAGGTCCTCAAAAAGTTAGACATGGAATTCCTACATGATCCAGCAATTCTACACATAGGATATACCCTAAAAGAACTGAAAGCAAGGACTCAGATACACGCCACTGTTTGTACTGTATTGTTCAAATTAGTCAAAAAGTGAAAACAACTCAAGTGCCCATCTACAGATTAATGAATTAAAAAATGTGTTGTATACATACAATGGAATATTATTCAGCCATAAAAAAGAAATGAAATTCTGATGCAAGCTGCAACATGAGTGAACCTTAAAAGCATTATGCTAAGGGGAATAAGCCAGAAAGAAAAGATAAATATGATATGATTCCACTTCTGTGAGGTATCTAGAATAGGCAAATTCATAGAGACAGAAAGTAGAATAGAGTTACCAGGGGCTGAGAGAAGGAAGGAATAGGGAGCTCCCAGGGGCTGGAAGAGGAGAGAGTGGGGAGTGATGATTTAATGGGTACAGAGTTTCTGTTTGGAATGGTGAAAAAATTCTGGATATGGATGATGTTATCTTGCCACAGTTGTTTTTAAAATGTACAAAGAATGTTCTGTGAAGATATACAGATATTTATTTTAAATAGTATGGGGGTAAAATCCCTGGGATATAAAACTCTGGGAAGAGAGAGGCAATTACCAAAAAGAACAAAGCTGAAATTTCCTGGAAGCTCACATTCTGATTTAATCGATTCAAATGAAAGTAAACAATATTTCTTACTCACCTGAATAGATGGTGGTTACAAATCCATACATGAAACACAACTAATTCATAGAAACATTGGGAGTTTTTCTCCTTACTTTCCTATGTTACAGAGGACAGGAAAAAGTTCTACTTTAATGTGAAGGTAACCAAGACTAATTCTGTAGTGTGTGTGTGTGTGTGTGTGTGTGTGTGTGTGTGTGTGTGTGTGTGTGAACTCATAGATAATAAATTTTGTTTAACAAAGTTTAAGAAAAAACACATTTTCAGTTATTCAAGTCAATTTTACACTTATTTATACATATATGTATATTGTCATGTCAAACAAAGTAATTTACCAGTAATTAAGAAAAAATAGGGGCACCTGGGTGGCTCAGTTGGTTAAGCATCCGACTTCAGCTCAGTCATGATCTCACAGTTCGTGGGGTCAAGTCTCATGTCAGGCTCTGTGCTGACAGCTCAGAGCCTGGAGCCTGCTTCGGATTCTGTGTCTCCCTCTCTCTGCCCCTCCCCTGCTCATGCTCCGTCTCCTTGTGTCTCTCTCTTTCTCTCTCTGAAAAATAAACATATATTAAAAAAAAAATTTAAACTTAAAAGGAAAAATAGCTAAGGACAATATAGGAACAGGACAGTAAGCTGGAGTTAGGAGCAAGTCAGTGTACAGCTTGCATGTATATACCATGAAACAGGAAAAGAATAAGCCTAAAGAAGAAGTCTGGCTCTCACCTTTCCAAAAACCGAAGCAGGGGAGGATGTGTGATCAGTTATTAGTTTCAAGGACAGATTAAAATATGCTGATGACTTTCATTCTACCATGCCTTTAATTCTGCCAATTAGTGATATTGACCTTCTTCTTTTTAAATTATTTTCCAAAATAATTTTCTTTTTCTGGGTTATGTACACTAAGAGCTACTGTTACTATAACCTTTCCATTTCTCTGTATGGAGTAGGAAAATGAAAAAAATATTTTTCTGAGTTTCTCTATTCTGTTTGTTTCCTTTGAGCTTCAGAAGATTTTGAGTACTAAGAAGAGAAATGCTGGCCTTTCATTTCCTTTGGCAGAGTTAGAGACAGGGGCAGTGAGGTAGATGTACCCATCCTAAACTTAACCATTATAACTGACGGCTCTTTCACATTAAACCGGAAGGCATAACAAGAGAGGAATAGCAAGAGGAAGATTTAAAATAAATCTCAGTTATTACCAACGTGTTATTAGTAAAATATCAGTACCTCCTCATTGCTGTGCTGAATGCTAAATTCATTTGCAAGAGCTTCATTAGTTTCAATCTGAACAGTTTCATCAGGGAATGATCTCAAACTTGGAAGGGTTAGATTTGTATTTTTTCCTGTATTGTAAACCTGTAGTGCTGCATTCCTGAGTTCAGGAGGCATAATAATAACAAACTCTTTCTAATGGAGAGAATGCCTAAGTTTGAACGTTTGCTAATTTTATAGTGCTTCCCTATATTTCCTTTTGCTGTAAAATGTAAATTCAAGTGTGTGCATAAGAACTAGATCCTGTTGTTTGGTGCCATTAAACTAGGATTTAATATACTTATTTATAACAACAGCAGTTTATGTCTTAGGTTTTTATTATGTTTTGTGTGATTTCCGTGTGGGAAGTTGTGATGCCTTATGGAACCTGGTAAATTTCACATTTTAGGCTAAAAGTACTGAATAGAATGCTTCATATTTTACGGTAGTATGTTTCCTAGGACTGTACTAGTACTTTCTTACTCATAGAAATCATTTTTATTTTTATTTTATTTTTTTAACTTTTTAAATGTTTATTTATTTTTGAGAGAGAGAGAGACAGAGAGACAGAGAGAGACAGAGAGAGACAATCCGAAGCAGGCTCCAGGCTCTGTGTTGACAGCACAAGGGGCTCGAACTCACAAACTGTGAGATCATGACCAGAGCCGAAGTCGGACGCTTAACCGCCTGAGCCACCCAGGCGCTCCTAGAAATCATTTTTAATAGAATGGTTACATGTTTGACATACTGAAAACTAGACTAAACCTGAGCCCTGCTTACTGGTTCATAATGTACATTTCAAAGTCGTACGAGCTATAATATAGAGCCCATATAAAATATATTCAAAAAGAGAGTGAAATTCTTAATTTTGTCTGCATCCCTTTTCTAAATTTTATTTAGTTATGAATCTTTTACTTAGCAAGATTTTTTTGTCCGTGTATATGCTATCCATAACAGAGACATTACTGTCACTAGGATCTGGGTTTTTATTTTGTTTTGTCTTTTAGTGGTGGTTTTGGTTCAAAACAACGGTTTTGAACTGTTGTTCTCCCAGTTGGAACTATATGCATTGATAAGACAGTCAGCAGTGATTATGGCATGGAAGTTCTAGCCAGGAAGCAACTTTGTTCTTAAAGTAAATCCCTCATCAAGAGGGGGTTGATCCTGACCTCATTTGTTCAGTGTTCTAATCAACGAACTGCCCAATGACATAAAAAATTTTGTCACATATGTATTTTCTACAAGAAGCAACTATCCGTGGAGTTGTGTTAATTGTACCATACTGCTAAAGCAGTAATAAAAAAAGAACAAAAGGAGACCTGAATTCTTTCATCTTTGCCATTAATCAGAATTTTTTTTTAACATAGGCAAGCTCTAACCTTTCTAGATTTCAGTTTAACTTTGACACTAGGGGCTTTTTGTAGTTCTAACATTTTGTGAAATTTGTCACTCTTTCATGTGACGTAGATTAAATTTTATGTTTAGTGATGTTTAGAAATAGTAACTGTCTTCTTGTATCAATAAGCTGCACCTATTTTCAAGGCCTTTTTATTGCACAGCTGACTTCACCTTTACTATTCAAACCACCATTATATTTGTCAGTGGCTCTGGAATGCAAAACAAAAAAAAATTAAAACAAAGTTTGAAAAACAAGAGACCTTAAGGTTTGCATTTTCTATATGTCCAATGATTTAGAATATAGTTATTAAGGATTATTTTCTTCCTTTTCTCAACTTATAGAATGTGACATTTAATAAGTTACTTCTGAATGTCAGTTACTTCACCTGTAAACAGAGATATCTGACCTGCTTATTAGGAAAATCATGAGATAATATGTTTGGATATTTTTTGAGAAATGTAAACCACTGTGCAAGGAAATAATAGTAATATTTATAAAATTACTTGAAAAGCTTTGCTTTATTCAAATGTAACTATTAAATTAGTGAAAAGCCATTTCTACTGTAATATTTTATGTCTTCCATGACTTTGTACCCAAAAGGATATTTTTTGCATTGTCAGTTCTGTTTGCTGGGCCGCCTTCTAACATCTAACAGTAAGTTAAAAAGCAAAACTAAAATTCCATGTGTGTAATTCTACTATTCTTAGTTTTTCTATCAAATGACCCGGCCTCCTAAGAGCATTTAACAAAATATTTGGCATTTAATCATTGTTGTTAGCAAGGCCCAGTGTTAAAATGGACTTTCCAATTCTAGGACTTAATGTTTTCCATCTATTAACATTATTTCTATTAGCTTGAGAAAGTTTTAATTTCATGTTTTGTTAGATAAAAAATTAGTGTTTCCCTTGATCTTGGCACAGAATCACCATTATTATAGTTCCACAGGTGCCATTTGGCTCATGCGTAGGTAATCTTCCATTTGTCCCTTTGCACAAATTTAATCAGTAGCCAAATTTTGCTACAGTTTTCCTTGCAGTGTTTCTTACTTTTGACTTCTCATTTCCCACAGCTCCTACCTTAGATCAGACTTCTATAAATTCGTGGCCAGGCTTCTCTTGCTACTTCATCTTCTTGTTTCCATTCCTTACCCCTCTTAAGATTCCTGAAACATTATTTTCAACCTCTCACTCAGCCATTAACACTATTTAATAATACCACATTACCTAAACAATAAATTCCAAACTTTTTAGTGTAACATTCATGAACCCTTGTTTGTGAGAGACAGAGCACAAGCAGGGGAGAGGCAGAAAGAAAGGGAGGCACAGAATCTGAAGCAGGCTCCAGGTTCTGAGCTGTCAGCACAGAGCCCGACGCAGTTCGAACTCACTAATTGCAAGATCATGACCTGACCTGAAGTTGACTGAGCCACCAGGCACCCCGACTGCCACTGGTATTTCTGAATTAACATGTCGCCAGTCATCTTCTTGCCTGCTGATTTCATTCACCTCAGTGTCACCCGTGTCAGTACACTGCCTCACACATAGTAGGAACTCGACAAATATTTGTTACAGTGAATTGACTATTATTTGCACTCCCAAAATGAACCGCTCACAATTTCTTGGACACACCCCACAATTTCCCACTCCAGTGCTTTGATTAACTGTTCGATTAATCTTTTTCTTATCTTTTCAACCAGAAATGATCTCATTCTACCTGAAGTGAACTACCATGGTTCTTCATAGTGGCTGTCACAATATATACCTCATGCTTACCTATGTAATAGTTGTGTGGGTATTTCTCTTAATTCTTCCACCAGGGCTTCTATTCTTTATATACACCAGGCCTTCAGTAAATATTTGCCAAACAGATGAATAAACAATGAAATTTAACACTAGATTGAAAGTTTCTCCAGATGAAACATTTCTTCTGCAGAGTAGAACTGAGTGCAGTGCATACAGTAAGAGCTCAATGCTGAAGGAAATGATTGGAAATAGTATGGACCTAGTCCAACATCTTGGTTAGTCATTTGCAGGGGTGTGGGACACAACAGGGTCTCCATATAAGAGAGTATGCCATCTTCCACCAAGTTTATTTTTTCCCAGGCAACAGTGTTCAAATTTGAAAACCGTTATTAGAAAACACTTATGTGAATATTACTTTTTTTGAAATTTAGAATTAAGAACTCAATATTATTACCATATATCAATGTCATATATGATGTTCATTGCAGTATTGTTTCTTATAGTGAAAAAATCAATTAGAATTTTCCCTATGGATTTTTTTTTAATGAGCACATTATTTAAAAATATCAATTGTCAAAATAAAAACTGGAAAATCTACCAACATGGGACCCTTAGGATTATGGCGTGGTGCGTGTATTAGGGTTCTCCAGAGCAACAGAACCAATAAACTGCATGTGTACATGGAGAGAGATTTATCTGAAAGAATTGATATGCATTTATGGGGGGGGAGGGGTGGCCAGTCTAAAATCTGCCAGGTAAGCCAGCTGGCTGGAGAACTAGGGAAGAGTTGATATTGCTGTCATGAGTCCAAAAATGTAGAATTCCTACTTCCTTGGGGAGCTCATTCTTTTTCTTAAAGCCTTCAACTGATTGGATGACCACCACCCCTCATATTATGAAGAGTAATCTGCTTTCCTCAAAGTCTATTGATCTACCTAATAATCATATCTAATAAATACCTTTACAGCAACATCTAGACTGATCTTTGAACAGGTATCTGGGTACCGTAGCCTAACCAAGTGGACAGAATCAACAGTCACACCTGTGTGTTTCAACAGTCAGCTGGGGCTAAGTAGAAGCTACTTTCTCTGAAAGGAGCATGCACTCTCTGTTGCACCACATTTCCCATCCAGCCCAGTTCATGCATTTAAATCATCTGCCTCAGTCGTACAGGCATGTAAGTTTGTGTCGCAGATGTGTGTTGTGATCTTATTTATAAAAGGAGTGTGTGTACACATTACGTATGCACCAGCCCCTGGCTGCTTCTCTAACCTCACTTATTAACATGTTTCTACTCTTGCTTTACTCTAGCTACACTAGTTCCCTTATTATCACAGACCTTCTAAGAACACTGCCATCTCAGGGCCTTGACTTTTTTTTCTCCTCTGCCCTCTCACTGTGATGAGTCCCCTCCTTCACTCTGTTCACCTTTCTGTTTAAATGTACCTGACCATCTAAAATAGCTTATCCACTCTCTGCACCACTGTTACCCTCCTTTACTTTTCTTCATACTAGACAACCCCACATGACACTAGCCTGCATTTGTGGACTATCTTCTGAAATTAAATTCTGCAAGGACAAGGATTTTGTTTGCGTATCACTGCATCTTATACTTGAATCAGTTCTTAGCATACTTTTAATGATCAATAGAAGTTCTCCGAATGTATGAATATATGCTTAAACATTGTAATACATCAGAAACTTAGCAGGTTATCTGGGAAATGAGACTGGGTGTAACAGATTAATTACCTGGTGAGAGAAGAGGAAATTAAAAAAAAAATGTTTGATTTATTTTTGATAGAGAGAGAGACAGAGACAGAGACAAAATGAGCGGGGGAGGGGCAGAGAGAGAGGGAGACACAGAATCCCTGAAGCAGGCTCTAGGCTCTGAGCTGTCAGCACAGAGCCCCATGGGGCTCAAACTCGTGAACCACGAGACTGTGACCTGAGCCAAAGCTGGACACTTACCTGCCTGAGGCACCCAGGTGCCCCAAGAGGAAATTTTAGATTGCATTTCATACCCTCATAAAGTGTTTGAGGTTTTTGTGAGTATGCATTACTTTTATATAAAAATAGATGTGTAACACCTACTTATATGTGTGTGTGACAATGAAGTTCATTTTCTTTAGTAGATGTTATTAGTGTTGTGCTTTACAAAAAGATAAGATGTATGAGAGAATGAAAATTCAAAGTAGATTTGCCCTACATTATGAAGTATGTTTCTGTAAGTGATAACTTCACTTATATTTTAAGTTTGCCAAATATTTTAAAGTATTTTCAAGTACTTTATGTGGCAAAAATCCAAGCACTTTTAAAAAAATAAAATATTAAAGGAAAGTACCAGCTTGAAAAGAAGTATACCTAAACATTCTTCTGCCACTTGGTAGCAGCAGGGGCCCATGACAGATTAGTGAGGAAAAGGGCACCTTTAAAAAAAAAAAATCCAATCCTATGAACATTAGCTATCGCCAGAAATGACCATGAAAAGAGAGAATCCCCTCATATTTCAAGAGACTTCACTGGGCACAATTAGGTTTAATTTAGCATATTTGAATTAAAAATATTTTTCTCTTTCTGTACATGACATATGTGTTAGTAATGCGTTAAAGTTTTATCAAATCTACACTAGTTTAAAATATTTGGCAAATGGAAGTAATGCCTAATAATTGAAGACCTTTCTTCAGAAACATTGTGATTCATTAACCATAAAAAAAAAATAATGATGCTAACATATAGAACGAGGTATAACAAACTGAGCTCTTTGAGCTACTCTTGATTCCTATAAACTTTCTAATGCTCCTGCTGTCATAAAGAGCTTAGTAAATATTGACTGAGGATGATGATGATCCAGCAGTATTTTTAAGACTGTGTGGCACTGGCAGTACACTCAGATATCCGGGACTTAAGGTTGTCATTTTGCCATGAGGCCCTTCCACCTGGGCCTCTCCCAAAAGGACAAATGTTTACCTGCAGTTAGGCATTTAAATGTGTAAATATTCCAGTCTCAATTATATACGAAGTAGCTAGAGTTTTCACTCTGAATCATGAAGTAGTTGTTCCCCAAAGTTTAAATTGATGTTCTAAAAGTTTACAGAAGTCAAAATAGGCTTACTTGAATATTATTTTCCATAATTCCAAACAAACGTTTTTTATGTACATAGGTCAATATGAAAATATTTTGTTCCTTTTACAGTTCCAAACCCAGGATATTTATGCAACATCTGCATTTATTAGGGCTTAATTTACTATTCTGCTTAGTTGTTATGTTTTAAATATTTTGCAGTATATCTTGTTCCTTTTAACTTATAAGGGTTTTATGACTATCAGTATTCTGTTAATATATTTCCTTAATATAGTTCCAGTCATTTCCCATTTAGTTCTCATTAGATCAGAAATAAACAATAATCAGTTACTACATGAAACCATCAAGAAATTCAAAAGCCTAGGGATTATTTTTTCGTTCAGTTTTATTAGACATTATTGATCTGAAATATTTTAATTTACTTTCATCCGTGGAAAGTTCAGTTGTGCTAGCAAGCTAGGTCAGATATTCTAAATCGTAAAAAATGAAAATTTTCTGAAACATCAGTTGTATGGAAAAATGTGAGAATTGAGGTTTTGTTCCAGACAGTTGGACACACTACAGCATCATTGGCTCATAATTGAGCTATGTAAGTTTCCTGATTTTGTTTGATTTTACTTTTTTTGAATTTGTTTGGTTTTGTTGTATATATTCAGAATTGAAATAACCATTTATCTAATTTTTCTACTCTGTTACCTGAAAACTAAAGTGAAATGAAGGAGTCAAGTGTTAGTCCTTTGTGTCCTGACATGATTCTTTTTTTTTTTTTTTTTTTTTTAATTTTTTTTTCAACGTTTATTTATTTTTGGGACAGAGAGAGACAGAGCATGAACGGGGGAGGGGCAGAGAGAGAGGGAGACACAGAATCAGAAACAGGCTCCAGGCTCCGAGCCATCAGCCCAGAGCCCGACGCGGGGCTCGATCTCACGGACCGCGAGATCGTGACCTGGCTGAAGTCGGACGCTTAACCGACTGCGCCACCCAGGCGCCCCCTGACATGATTCTTAATAGCTATTTCTTTTTGCTTTGTAATTAGTAATATGATGAAAAGGTGACACATAGACTTCAATTATAATTCATATGAAGAAAACTTCATTTATTTCTAAATCAAATTGATTTAGTTGGATCTTTATCATTTTATTTATAAAATTTTATTTTGCATTTATTTTGTTTGGTACGACAAAATGTTTTAATTCAGAGCTGACCTAACGGTAAGACAAATGGTATAGATTCTGACTTCTTAGCTAAGTGACCTTTGACAGGTAATTAACCTGTGTGAGCCTCAATTTCCTGACCTGTAAAATCAGGATTGTAATATTACCTGCCTCATATTATTTTTGAGAAAAATAAAATGAAATAATGCATGCCAAATGCTTTGTACAGTTGCTGGGTATAGGCTTAGGTATTTAATAAATGTGAACAATTGTTATTATAATCTCTGTGCTGAGTTTATATTGAGTCGTCATTCACTTTTCTTTGAGATTCTTTTAATACATTTCCTTTTTTTTTTTTTTTAAGTATTTTTGACTCAAAATACCATATTGAGACTGCAATATGGAATTGTTTGATCTTTCTTTAGGGACAAGTTTTCACTGGAATTATTTTTTTCTTGTTGTAGGATACCTTAAAAAAAAATTTAGTTACGGGGCACCAGGTGGCTCAGTCAGTTAAACATCTGACATTGGCTCAGGTCATGATCTCGTAGTTCGTGAGTTCGAGCCCGTGTCTAAGGCTATCGGCTTGGAACCTGCTTCAGGTTCTGTGTCTCACTCTCTCTTTGCCCTCTCCCCTGCTCTCTCTCTCTCTCTCTCTCTCTTTCTCTCAAAAATAAATAAACATTAAATATATACATATATATTTAGTCAAAAGGATGTGCTTGAACTTAGATTTGGCTCTGTTTTTATTAACAGTTTAGTTTCAGAAATTGTTTCTTTACACAGGAACATTTTAGTGGTCAGAAAACTATTGAGAATTAGAAAATTAATACTTTGCATTCTTATTATACATTATTAAAAACATATTTTTCAGACTTCACCCTCAAAATATACCATTTATCCCAATGTTTTCTAATATAAAATCTCCCCAAGAAAATAATAAGGATGTAATTTTAAAGCTATTCTTCTGTTCTTTTATCTTAGAGTTTGGCACATTCATTATCTTCCTTAATTCCTTCAACATCCTTGTGAGGTGTTACCCCTTTTTGCAGATCAGGAAACTGAAACCCAGAGCTATGAACTAACTTACCCTAGGTCACATCAGGGCCAGTAACACAAGTTAAATATTACCTAACTCATCTAATACTTGGGCCTTTTACTTATCTACTAGACAGCTTCCCCCACCCTGCCTGTCTCAAAAAGACTGCTGAGGCTAAACTGGTACTTCAGCATTATTTTCCTGATTTGGATATACTTGATATGTTTGTCACATTAAACACACCTCTAAGACCACGTTAAAGACATGTTAAAACGGTGAAAGAATTTGACCTGCTTTGGAGTTTAACAGTCTTTGTCTGTGTTCAACCAAACTATACAAATTACAACCGCAGTCAATGTCTGGATTTATAAATAGACTACCTCTGAATTTTTTTGCAACCTTTAAGCTCTAGCATTATATCATATGTCAGACTACAGAAAGTAAATACTGTGCCTGAAAGTAATTTTATCCACATATTTATTTTTATTTGCATGTTGTAGTATTATATTATTTTATCACTGCTCTAGCACAATCAGTAAAATAACATTAACTGTGTTAGAAGTAATCATTAACCAAATAGCCATTTTTAATTTAATATGAATTTATTAACAGCCTACTATATACTATGGAGTGTGCAGTCTCCTATGGAGAATAAAGTAACAGAGGATAAGATGCAGTTGATACAGTCAAAAATATTATAATTAAGTAGAAAGAAAAGAATATACTCAAAATAAGCCTAAAAAATTACATGCTGTTAAATAAAATTAACTTGACATTGCCATAGAAAATCACAGAAGGGAAAAATTATTATAGACTGAAATAGACAAAGTTTTATGGAATGCTTGGAAATTGAAATATGAACAAATGAGATTCTGATAGAAAGAGAGGAGGAGGAAGAGGACATTGTAGTCTGGAAGAACAGCATAAGCAAAGAACAGTATAAGCAAAAGTGAAAACGTTGTAATGAGCATAGTGCGTTATGTAATGGAATTGAGAGGAGGTTGCAGGAATTTGCTCTCATGAATTTAAGATTGATTCTGTATTCTTTACAGATATAGAGCTTGGAAATTAGCATATCACCCAGTAGTTCCATTCCTGGGTATATACACAAAAGAGTTCAAAACAGGTATGCAATCAAAAACTTGTATAGTAATGTTCACAACAGAATTGCTAACAATAGCCAAAAATTGGAAACAACTAAAATGTACACCGACTAATGAATAAACAGAAGTGGTATATCCATATAATGGAATATTATTCAGCCATAAAAAGGAATGACATACTGATACATGCTACAGCATGGATGAACATGCTAAATGAAAGAAGCCGGGGCAAAGGTGCATTTTGCATGATTTTTTTTTTTATGTGAAATATCCAGGATCAGCAAATACATAAACAGAAAGCAGGTTAGTGGTTTCCAGGGACTGGAGATCATGAGGAATGGGAAGTGACTGCTTAATGGATACAGGGTTTCCTTTGGGGATGATTAAAATATTTTGAAACTAAATGCTGATGACAGTTGTGTAACATTATGTGTCACTAGTAGTATATTTTATATTATGTTTATTCAAAAAAACAGATAAAAAAAAACAAACAACCAACCAGAATGCTGGCAAACTTAACCCAGTAACATATAAAAAGAATTATTTACCATGACCAAGCAAGATTTATCCCAAGATTGCAAAGTAGGCTTAATTAACATCTGAAGATCAAGAAATAGAATACGCTTTATCAGTTTGCTAGGACTGCCACAACAAAATGCCTTAGACCATGTAGCTTAAACAACAGACAATTTTTTAAAGTTTATTTATTTATTAGAGAGAGCAACTGCACAAGTGGGGGAAGGACAGAGAAAAAGGGAGAAAGAATCCCAAGCTCTGCCAGAACAGAGCCCGATGCAGGGCTCAAACTCCCGAAACTGTAAGATCATGACCTGAGCCAAAACCAAGAGTCAGACGCTTAACCACCTGAGCCACCTAGGCGCCCCAAATAGCAGAAATTTATTTCCTCAGTTTTGGAGACTAGAAGTTCAAGATCAAGGTGTCATCAGGTCTGGTTTCTCCTGAGGTCTCTCTCCTTGACTTGCAGATGGCCACCTTCTTTCTGTGTTCCCACATGGTCTTTCCTCTGTGCACACACATCCCTGATGTCTCTCTCCATATATCCTAATCTCTTCTTATAGTCATCAGTCAGGCTGGATTAGGGCCCACCGTAATATCCTCAGTTTAAGCTAATTACTTCATTAAATGCCCTATCTCCAAAAACAGTACATTCTGAGGTACTGGGTATCAGGGCTTCAATGTGTGAATTGGGTTGAGGGGGACACAATCCAGTCCAGAACACTCCAAAATTAACATCCTCCTCACATGCAAAATACATTCGTCACAAAGCCACAAGCCCAAAAGTCTTAGCCCACTATTGCATCCACTCCCAAGTCCTAAATCTCATCTAAATCAAGTGTGGGTAAAATTTCAGGTATGGTTCATTCTGAGGCAGAATTCCCCTCCAACTGTAAAACTGTGAAACCAGACAAGTTATCTGCTTCCAAAATACAAGGCTAGGACAGACATAGGATAGACATTTCCATTCCAAAAAAGAAGAAATCAGAAAGAAGAAAAGGGGTCACAGTTCCCAGTCAAGTCCAAAACCTATCCAGGAAGAATCCATTAGACTTTAAGGCTCTAGAATAATCCTCTTTGGCTCATTGCTCTGTCCTCTGGGCCCAGTGAGATAGCAGCCTCACCTTCCAGGCCCATGAGGTTAGCAGTCACACACTGGCCGTAGGTAGCAATATTGCCCCCATATCCCTGGACAGCAGCTTTGCCCCAAGGCCAGGGGGACAGACTGACCCCCTGAAACCAAGGAGGAGACCACCTTGCCCACTGGGTCTGTGCTGGGGTGGCCACCCTGAGGATCTCTGACCACCTTGTGGGTCATTCTTCTTTTTCTTCAAGGATGACACATGTGTGCAGCAAGACAGAGATCTCTATTGCCTCATCCTCTAGATCTCAGAAGTCCAACAGACTTCCTTCATTTTGTCCTATCTCTGTCCCCTTTAGTCCAAACTGGCCGTGTTTCTCCTGGCCCATGTCTATTCCCAGCTTCCATAAAGATGACTGATTAGATCCATGGGCCACACATGATCTCTTTTTGGAGTTGCTGTCCCATCTTATTCTCTCTAGAACACACTTTCTCAGTTTTTGCAATATGGATAGGCTGAGAATTTTCCAAATCTTCAGGTCCCACTTCCTTTTTGCTTAACAATTCCTTTAATTTTATCTTTCTCTCCTCGCATTTTACTGTAAGGAGCAGGGACAAACTAGGCCACACCTTCAATACTTTGTTGATTAGAAATCTCTTCCATTAAATATCCAAGTTAATCACTTACAATTTCTGCTTTCCACCAAACACTAGAACACAGTTCATCCAAGTTGTTTAGCACTTTAAAACAAGGATACCTTTTCTCCAATTTCTAGACATGTTCCTCATTTCCATCTGCTACTCACCAGAATTACCTTTAACATCCATATTTCTACCAGTGGTCTCTTCAAGGCAACATAGGCTTTTTCAATATTTATCTCAAAACTCTTTCAGCCTCTACCCTTTCCCAAGTTCCACAGCCATATCCACATTTTAGGTATTTGTTACCACAGCACCCCTTTCCTGAGAGAAACAGAACCAACAGGATGGATGGATGGATGGATGGATGGATGGATGGATGGATGGATAGAGATAGAGATATATAGACATAGACATTGATTAAATATAGATATATTTAGAGAGAGAGAGAGAGAGATTTAATAAAAGCAATCAGCTCATGTGATTATGGGGTCTGGCAAGTCCAAAATGTTCTGCATGAACCCACAGTCTGGAGACCAGGGAAGATGCTGAAGTTCAAATTTGAAGGCCTTTAGGCTAGCGTGGAGACCCAGAGAAGAGCCAGCATTGTGGTTTGGTTCCAGAGGCAGTCTGGTGCCAGAATTCTTTGTGGTTTCAAGGAAGGCAGTCTTGTTCTATTAAGGCCTTCAACTGATTGAGTGAGGCTTATCCACATTATGCAAAGCATTCTGCTTTATTCACAGTCCACCAATGTAAATGTTAATCTCATCCAAAAATCACCCTTACAGAAACAACTAGAATAATGTTTAAGCAAATAACTGAGCCCCATGGCCCTGCCAGATTAACATATAAATTAACCATTGTATACACAAACACATTAATATAAAAATAAATGTAAACAAAATAATATAAAAAAGCAAAACCCATGTGATCATCTCAAAAAAGCATTTAATATCCAAAACTCTTCATTATTTAAAAAGAACAAACAAAAAAATCAATGAACTAGGAATATAGAAGGGAATATTCTCAACCTAGAAAAGAGCATCTATAAAAAACCCACAGGTAACTTCATACTTAATGATGAAAAGCTGTTTTGCCCCTGAGATCTCAAACAAGACAAGGATGTTCACTCTCACCACTTCTATTTAACATTGTACCAGAAGTTGTAGCAGAAACTAGAATAGAAGGCTTCTAGATTGTAAAAAAAGAACTAAAATTGTCTTCACAAGTGACATGTTCATGTATGTAGTAAATCCATGTATGTAAAATTTACTAAAAAACTGTTGGAACAAATAAGTTTGGTAAAGCTACAGATTACAAAATCAATATGCAGAAATTAATTGTATATTGCAGTGAGCATTCTAAAAATGAAGTGAAGTAAACAGCATTTATAATAACATCAAAAAGAGTAAAATACTTAGGAATACTTTTTTAAAATAAGTGCAAAACTTACATTTTGAAAACTATAAAACATTGTTAAAAAATTACAGAAAATCAAAGTAAATGGAAAAACATCCCATGGTCATGTCATGGATCAGAAAGTTATATTGGTAAGATGTCAAGACTCCCCAGATTAATTTACAGATTCAGCATAATTCCTATCAGAATCACGGCTGTCTTGGTGGGATTGCATATGGAATTGCAAGGGACCAGAATAGCAAAAACAGTCTTGAAAAAGAACGAAGTAGGCAGAATCACTTCCTAGTATCAAACTTACTACAAAGCTACATTAATCAAAACTGTGTGGTAGTAGCCCAAGGGTAGACATTTAGATAAATAGAATTGAGAGTCTAGAAATAAACCCATACCTGACCAAAAAAAGAAAAAAAAAAAAAAGAAAGAAATGGAAACTTTGAACAGCCCTATATCTATCTATTAAAGAAATTGAATTCGTAATTTAAAACATTAGTCAAAGAAACTCCAGACCCAGGTGTCTTCATGTGAATTTTATCAGCCATTTAAGGGAGACAGTAACACTTGTAACACAGTTTCTTTAGAAAATAGAGGAAGAGAGAATACTTTCTAACTTAGTTGATAAGGTTAATTTTATGTTAGTATAAAAAGCAGCTGCAAGCATTACAAGAAACAAAAACTACATGGAAACATCCTTCAGGAACATACTCAAAAAATCCTCAGCCAAAACTAGGAAATCTAATCCAAGAACATATAAAAAGCATACTGCCTTATGACCAAGTGGCAATGCAAGTTTGGTTTAATATTTAAAAATCAATGTAATTTACCCTGTTAACAACATAAAAGAGAAGAAATGACCATCCTAATGGGTACAGAAAAAATACATAATAAAAATTCAAAACCTATTCAGTTGCTCAATCTGACTGATAAAGAACATCTGGGAGCAAATTTACAGCTTACATATTTAATGATAAAGATTCAATGCTTTCTATGTAAGTTCAGGAACGAGGCAAGGATGTCCAACTGTCACTTCAGTTCAACTTCTTACAAGAAGTCATAACCATTAAAAACTAAAAACAAATAGAGCTGCCTGAATTCACAATGTAACTGTATGTATAGCTAATCCTAAGGAATCTTCAAAAAGGCTACTAGAATAACTGGATTCAGGTTTTTACACAAAAATCAATTGTATTTTTATCTATTAGCAATGGACAATTGGAAAATGAAATTAAAAATTCAGTTTCTTTTACACATCCAAAAGTACAAAAAATTTGAGGATGATTTTAACACTTTCCCTGAAAACTACAAAAGATTGCTGAAAATAATTATGCAAGACCTAAGTAAATGGGAGAAACACACAGTGTTCATTAATGGGAAGACTTTTCTGAGTCTTAAATATTGCTAAGGTAATCATTATTTCCAAATTGATGTGTACATTTAACATTATCTTAATAAAAATTACATCACTTATTATTATAGACATTGACAAGCTAATTCTAAAATTTACCAAAAAAAAAAAATCAATTGATTTAGAATTGCCATGCAGTTTTACAAGAGAGACAGTTGGAGGAAAATTACTACCTGATTTCAAGATACAGTGTATAAAGTCACAAATATCAAGATACTAGTATTGTGAAAGGATGGAAATACCATGTAGATCATTGAATTAGAATAGAGTCTCACATGTACCTGGCCTATTTATTTTCAACAATGAAGACCAGGGGATTCATATGGAAAAGTAAAACCTATTTAACAAGCAGCGATAGAAAAACTGGGTAGCTATGTGTAAAAAAAAATTCACTTTAACTCTTACCTCACATCATACACAAAAATTATCTTAACAGAGACTTTGTCTTATTTGCATTTTTTTCCACCACCTAATACACTCTCTAGCTTATAGTAAGTGCTAAATAATTATTTGTATGATAAGTAAATGATTAGACTCTAGTTCTTCGGTTTTCTGGTTCTATCCTCAGTGAGAAATGCTTGTGTCACTTTTAGAAGGCTATACAAATTCTGTTTTCACGTCAAAAAGATAGAATCTAATTAGAAGGATTCTAGTTCCCCTGTTGCACTGGGTCACTCCAGGTAACTTTCCAGTCATAGCTTCCTAGATACACTCACCTGGCACTCAAATGCATAATAGTTTTACAGATATTTCTTTGTGTCATTGCATTTGTATATATTAGAAACTGCAAGAATAAGAACATGTTAAACTTAAATAGAGTAACAAGAGGCAGAACAATCATACATGCCTGTGGATGATTTATTACCATTTGTTGATGCACTAATTTGCATTTTGCTCCCACTGGCAGCTAGAGTCAACATGACATATTCATTTATCCTAATATTTAATTCCAGTGAGCTCCCCTTTTTTATTAACATAGATATAATGTGACTTTATTTTGCTGAAAGAAGTTAGAGGATACTGGTGCCTTTCTTCAATATATGGGTAGATAGTGATTAATGTTGGTGGATAAAATAAAGAGGTAAGGTGACTGTTGAGCATACAAGATTGGAGACATAGGTCAAGACTCCTGATGGCTGATTTTATAAAACAATTCCTAAAATAGTAAACTGTTTGGGGCGCGTGGGTGGCTCAGTCAGTTAAGCGTCCAATTTCAGCTCAGGTCATGATCTCATGGTTCGTGGGTTCGAGCCCCGTGTAGGGCTCTGTGCTGACAGCTCAGAGCCTGGAGCCTGCCTCAGATTCTGTCTCCCTCTCTCTCTTCCCTCCCTCCCTCGTGCTCTGTCTCACTGTGCCTCTCAAAAATAAATAAACATTTAAAAAAAGATTTTTTTAAATAGTAGACTGTTTTATAGAATACCTCCTTCTTTGCAGAGTTGCAAACTAGATATGCTCTTGATTTAAAAACAAAACAGGAAAGTCTGATCAACAGAAAACAAAATGTTTGTCCTAAAAGCTATGTTTTGTGATATTACTTCAATAACGCACCAGAAGAGAGCCCCACTGAGGTTCTAACAGTCCTTTATACTTCTTCAGTACTTACTAATCTTCCTTTTAGGAGGCAAAGCCTCTGCACTATAGCATTAGTAGCAATAGCCAGTGTGGGCTGATACAAGACTGGAGAAGTATCATTGCAAAAGACACATGTATTCTGAAACAAGAATGTGAATCAAGGTGTCCTGTGTATGCTGCTTAGTTCAAAACTGATCTAAGCTCTAGGTTGTAGTAGTTTATTTACAGTGGGCCCATAATGTCACTTGCAGGAAATTATTTTTCTTTTGATTGATGTTATTATAAATAAGGCATAATATATGGCAAAATTCTTTTTATTTGACTATAAACTATATTGACTTAAAAAAAATTTTTTTTAATGTTTATTTATTTTTGAGAGAGAGAGGGAGAGACATAGTGCAAGTGGGGGAGGGGCAAGGAGTCACACAGAATCCAAAGTAGGCTCCAGGCTCTGAGCTGTCACCACTGAACCCGATGCAGGGTTCGAACCTACGAGCCATGAGATCATGACCTGAGCCACAGTCAGAGGCTTAACTGACTGAGCCACCCAGGCGCCCCTGACTTTCTTTCTTAAATGTTGTTAGATTTGCCAATAAATACTTATTAATAACGACTAGCAAAATCATTAACAGCTTTCAACATTTTAATAGTTCCTGCATTTCTTAAATATTGAAGAGTCTTAAAAATCTTTACAAGGAAGTTAATATTGTTTGCTATGCTGTTGCCTTTTAAAATCAGTGGGGTGGGGTCAAGCAAGAGAGCCCAAGGGGAAAAAATGTTCCGAAAAGGAATTTAGAAAAATGAAAGTCTTCCTATATACTGTTAACTATACCAAAAGAACAACAGGATCTCAATTTCAGAATTAGTAGTCTGTTGACTCTTTCATATGCATGAATATCAATTGTGGTTTTTGCATTCATCAATATTTGCTCAAATTCCATGACAGATATGTTCCTTTATATCTTCAAGTTTAAGTTCTTTAGGTATATATTTTTATATAAGTCTTCAAAATTTTCTCATATATGACTCCACAGACATTCTCAAAGACTACCTTACAATAATTTCTGGTTTATGCCAACAAAAAAGGGAAAGCATAAGATTACATTCTTCCTACTGTCACCTGAGGAGTGTTTTTCACATTCCATACATCAGTACTTGATCAGACAGGTTGCTGAAATTTTGGCCATGTCTGCATCATTTCTAAGATCAATAGCTCTATTCCATTTTCTTTTAAATCTATCAATGGGTTCTGCAGCTGATATTACCAATTAAATAAAAAAACAAGAAATCTTTGGCAGAGATAATTCACAAAATTGTCAAAATATTCAAATAATGCATACATTAACTCGGATTATATTTTAAATAGCTATGTTTATTAGTATAAACACTGACATAATATAGACTTCCAGAAAACATTGGAATAGTAAGTATATAGACCTGTAAAGAACTCTTCTTGTCCCTCTTGTCTTAAAAAGTATTCAACAAGTTGAATGAAGGTAAAGAATTTGAATTTTGTTGTTTTTTTTTCCCACCTGTCCATAGTAATGAAATTCTTCACTGCTCTATGTACAGATTACTGTTAAGATTTAAAATTTTTCCTATTTGAAGTTGACTGTTGGCCATGTGGTATTCAAAAATTACAGTTCCTTTCCTTTGGATTGAATTTGTCAGCACCTGTGCCAAAGGACAAGAATGTTCTTTGGATCAAGACAAAAGGATTTTTTTGTTTTACTCCATCAAGTACTTAAAATCATACCATATTTTGTGTTTCTTTCTTACTTGAGCCATGACTTTCTTGTACAGTTGTTTTATCTTGTCTGAAATTTCTAATTACCTTTCTTTTTCTTGGATCTTGTACTTTATTATTTCAGCTTTCTCCATCTTGTCACTCTTACTTTCTGTTTTATGTTTTTCTCTTTTTCACCAGAGCCCTGTTGTCCCTCCTGCTGTAATGGACATGTTGGTCGCTTTCTGGACTGCTGCGCACTGTTGTCCCAAGATTTCTCTCCACTGCTCCGCTAGGGTGGTTTCACTATTTCTGGGATTAAAGGTCTCCTTTCTTGCTTTATTCCCCTCTTCAACTAACTTCCAAACAAAATATAGATGGTAGAGGAGTTTTCTGAATATAGAATTTAAATTCGAAAATTACATCCCTTCAGAGAACTTTCAAATATTACTCTTCTCTTTTTATGCTCCCTAAGTAACTGATCCCAGAAGGAATCAAATTAGTGTTACTTTGTAGACTTTTTCTTAGGGAAGATATTAAACTTTTTTCACCTTGGTGTTCTCAAATCTCATGAGGAGGTGTTTGAGAGTGGATCTTCCTTAATTTATCACACTCTGTACTTACAGATGATTTCAATCATAAGATTCTTGCCTGTCATATCTGAGAAATGCTCCTTAAGATTATTTAATAGTTTTCTCTCCTTTTTTTTGTTCATTTTTTTCTGATGTCTCTTTCTAGTTTTCTAAC